>NC_132941.1:41526137-42726137 GCF_034638445.1 Ciconia boyciana
ATTAAGATCTTAATTTCTCTCTAAGCTTAGACATGGGCTTGTGTCTGCTCAAATCAGCAACTGCTATGGCAAGAATGCAGCCAGATGCTTATCAAGAAACTCCTATATCCTCCACAATGGCATCAAGATTATGAAGCAAACGCACCTTTGCATACCCTTCCAGCTGATCAAGAGAAGCAGAGGGGAAACTGGCATTCTGGACATTATCTTCTGCTCTCCCTTGCCCTTCCAACACACACATGCAGAGCAGCACTTGTGCATGCAGAGCCTAAGCAACTGGTACTAAAAAGGTGCTTTGAGCTCTTTCCCTCACAGGATGAGACGCAGAATATCTAAGTAATTTCCCCAAGCTTCCTATACACTTAATGGTAATAGACTCTGCCATGGATGCAGGGGGGAAAATCAAGGGACCTAAGTCGGGCTTCTGCTCTGAACTCAAGGAGTCTGTTGGTGTGCACTGACCATAAAGGGAACCCAGAGAAACTATCTGACTTACAGAGATACCAAGGGTGGACTGAACACTCACCTCTCTACTGTCTCAACTGTGACTACGATAGAGATCTACACACACTCCCACCACATCACCTCCACAGGAGGATGGTATTCCTAGATCTCCCCTGCTAATTAACTACTACTATACTACTATACTAAAATACTACTGTTTTTTACTACTATGGTATGCAATGTTAGTATTGCTACTTAACTAATACTACTTAAGAAATTACCGCTATTCCTTCAAAGAACAGTTGCTAGGCAGGAACGACATCTCAAAAAGTAGAAAGAAACACAATAGACTGGGAGAACATTAAGATAGAAGAGAGATTTATTTGAGTATGGCAATTACAGGTGATTACAAAAAGAACTGATTGTTGCTCAACCAGGAAATGTCAAATTGGTTCATTCTTATACCATTTTTAAAGAAAAAGGAAACTGTTTGCAGAGAAGAAATCTGCAAAGTAAACATTGGATGCAGGCAGCTCAGGAGAAAGTGGATTTTTAACTTCTGCTTCTCATCTACTGAAACCTAGCCTACTGTCATGAAGTACAATTGGGACTCCAAGACTGCTTGTAACCACCACTAAGCATTTTAACGCAGTTACATATACACAATATACACACTTTTGCAAAAGAGTGCACATTTAAGGGTAATGGTTTCTATAATGTAACTTGAAAATTAATTTTATCAATTATTTTGCTATTAATTATCACATTTAAACATTAAACTGAAACCAAATTCAAAATGTAACCCCCTGCCTTGAATAAACACAGCCTTTCAAAAGGATTTTTATAATGTATTGGATGATATTATGGATCCATCACTGAGCATGCAGATATGTCTTTACGTCCCTTCACAGCAGGCATCATAGTGGCTTCATGGGAACCATTACAACATGTGCTGCCAAATTCATATTAGCATTAGGTGACATATAATTGAGTTTTAATATGACAAAAAAATTGAGCTCAAAAATATTTTCAGCCATAAGTTTCATAAAAAGCCATGTGTTAAAAAGAGGTTACTACAGCTACACATGCAAACAAATGCTAAGTCATTTAGAGTCCTTTTAATATCATTACTCCAGGAGTATGTGATCCACTCTGTATGAAACAGAGGAGAGGTAGTCCTGGTCTCGGGGGGGGGGGTGCGTGGGGGGGGGGGTGGGGAGGCATTTCAATGGAAAGGCAGGGGAAATTAGTTTTAATGTTTGCAGTGCAAGACCTTGATTTCCTTACACTCACTGGATTTATTCAGGCTCTTCACCCAATGTTCCTATTGACATACCATTTCTAACTTAATCAATAGAAAAATAGCAATTCAGATTACTTTTGAAGGCTTTGACAACACTAAAACATCTAGCACCACATTTTGGTTTCTGAGCACACTTCTTGAAGCTATAATGAACTATTTCTTTCCAGAATTAAGTTCTCCACAACAAGCAAGAGAAATCTTTGGCTCACACCTGTCTATCTGTTGTGATAAAACTTTTCAAAGGCAGAGACGTGTTCTATCCACATGTAAGAACTCTTGCTGCCCTCAGCTAAATGTTTACATTAAGGAACAAATTCTTTTGTCAAGTTTTCCCTGGATGGGACACAAAAAAGAATCCAGAAAAAATAGAAGCCAAGGCAAAAAAAATCTTAATCTACAAATCCAGAACAAGAACAATCAGACTTTGCAAGATTTTTATGCGGGAAACAGTTTCAAAATATGCCTCCTGTTCTAAAATTACATTGCACAGGAAGTAACAGAACAATTTCTCTCTTGTTCATTTTATACAACTTTGACACCGTTTTCCCTTGCCTTGTGTGCAAACTTATAAGCCTCCCAAGCTCTGTATGTTGGTGGCTCTTTCTCCCTTCCCTGTTACCTCTTTCCCCTGACTGTAATGGACAGTTCCTTCCTGGATATCCCAAAAGACAAAGATGTGCCTGGTAAGTGGGAGAGGTCAAACATGAGCACTGCTATTTATTACATATACTGCAACCAGATGGAAGTAAGTCATCCATCAAGGAACTCGTCATCCTCATCACATTAGCTTCTTATAAAAAGCCTCTTGCTCCTTCTCCAATCCACACAGTTCAGCTTCCTCTCTTCTGTGCACTTTTAGAAAATGAACCCTCTCTAACCCCATCGCCGCTTTCTCCTTAAATCATTGCTACCTATCACTCCATGGTTATTTTTAAACTTTACTTTTATCAATACTCATCCTGTAGCTCTGGGAGATATTAAAAGTGTACCAGGGCAAGGAAGGGCGTTTCTGACACTTGCTCCCTCATTCATCAGCCCCTCATAGGCCCGTTGGTGACAATGAAAAGATTTCACAATACCGTGCGGCAGAAACTCATTCTCCCACTCATCCATCATGCTCAACCTAGCAGCAGTTCTACTGACCTAATCTGTAATGCCTCGATGCTCAATGGAGATTTCTTAAAGGCACCCTTCATTGTTGTTAGTTACAAAGAATAAGCCTGCACTATTAGATAAGGAGACTAAATGGTGCAAGAATTAATGCAATGCTGTTTCGTCACCAAGTCCTGGGTTCAAAGACTGCAGAGTTAAAGTCAGCGTGGGGGATGTCTTCGTATCTGAATTTTGTTGAAGATCATACCAAAAGGAGATTAAAGAAGTTTTAAACTCACTTCCGGGTGTAGATAGGCATTAAAAGACCAAGTGTGAGCCACTGTCACTAATTCATCACTTTTTGACAGTTAAAGGCTAATAGGTGCCAGATACTCCACAATAAACCAAAAACCACATTAAAGTCTGTTCTTCAGAAAATGACAGTCACAAGTAAGGAAGCCATAGCTGAACACTTTGATGGAACATACTTTTTTCCTAAAGGGAATAACCAGCACTTGTGTGAGCAGTTGATACAAAAATACAGGACACAATGAAAACTGTAGTACAGATTTTGTAAGAAGGGATGCCAGAGAGACAGCTAGATGTATGATTTTATCACATTGACATAGCCATAAAAGAATGACAACACAAATAGTAACTGATGAACATAAATAAGTAAATATCAATCAATGATAAGTGAAACAGTGATTTGGTAAGAGTTCAAAATTTATCATGTCATCTCACTTAACTGAGTTAACTATTATTTTTTGATGGCGCAATGGATCAGTCATTCACAAATAAGCAAAACTAACAGTACAAGGTCTTTTGCACATTAGAATGCTATTCGTCTAAGACATTGTTAGTATGAGGTTTACAAATAACTATACAAAACTTTTAATTTATTATTTAACCACAGATATAAACATGTAGACAAATGCTAATTTGTTACTCTGCCAGCTTCTTTCAGCTCTTTACCTGCTGTGAAGACTGTCTAGGAGCCTCAAAGACAAAAACCTCTTTATAGGCATCAGCCTGTGGTTTGCATTACAATCCAAGACCAAGGCCACAGTGATTCTAAGAGGCCAAACCCAGACTGTAAGAACAAGCCCTTGACCTACTTAAATACCAGCACAGTATACACAATTGTCAATAAATAGAAGTTTTAGCTGTGTTTTACACACAGGAAACAGGGGCACAAGAAATTAAAGGACTTGATCACATGAAAGCCTGACACAGTGGTAGAAACTGACCCTAGGATAAATTTTTAGGCCAGTTTTCTTATGCAAGAGTCCATCTTTCTATCTTCATCTTTACATACTAAGTAGAAAATATGAGACCTGGATAAAAGGATTGGTTCATCACAATCCTCAAATGTAAAGTACTAAATAAAAACATCATATTTTATGCTTGTAAAATGCTTACAATGTGCTTTATGCAGTATATAGAGGACAAAGACATGTTGCTTTTCTCTGCTTTTTCTCTAAATGCTCGGGAGAACACAGAAGAACAGAATTGGTTTGTTTTGTTTTTTTTTTTTTAAATAGAATACACTGTCCTGAGCAAAGTAAGCTGCTTTGGTTACTAGAAGAACAAGGAATCATGCTAAGACCTGCATTTTTAGTAGACTGAAAAGCTATCCTGCTTGGGTTAGCATACAATATTTATCTGCCCTGTTTAAAATTGGTGTATACTCAATAGCAAGTGGCAATTCAACTCAAGACTGTAAAGTCATGGCAAAAAAACAAGCCAACAAAAAAGCAAAATGGGAGTAAACTACAAAAGCCAAATGGGTATAGTTTCATCTCCAGCATTTTCAGAGTTCAAGCACTACTGAGATCACTTTTTCTTCACATCCCTTAAACAGAACCAGACCTTGCAAAGCACCGAGCACCTGCAACATGAAAGATCACTTATCAGAAAATATTATACATTTTATGGGTGTAAAATGCTCAACAGGGCAATTTGCATCCAGCAAAATGCAGGAAGGGAAATCCTCAAAAGAATATCATTAGTGTAATTATAGTACTAAATACATGTGTTGCACTACACAATTAGCTTTTGGAAGCTTATTGGAAATTCCAAGACTAGAGGGAAACACCCATTTCTTCCACAAGACCTCCAATAGCATTCACAGCCATGACACTTGCCATGCTGTTCAAATTTCCTTTTAGCCAATGAACTCTATTCTAATGTCCAGTCATCACCTTGGGTTATCTTCTAATAGCGAGCCACCACAACTTTTCTGGAGGTATGTACATTTTGGTACTTATCAAAACTCTCTCATCCTATTATGTGAATGTTTTATGCCAATTTTCTTTGAAGCACTGCAAATTCAGAATCTACCTAGCCTAAAACATTTACAGAAATAAGGACTGCTACATATTTTTTTTGGCAACAGTAAAGAAATTACACCTTTAGAGAGACAGAGAGATACTTTCATAAATAACAGATTTATGGTGTGTTCTATTGAAAGCACTTCCCAGGAGAATGTTTGTCAGCATACTCTGCTATCTCATATCTTTAGCTGCATTAGCTCTTCCGTAAGTAATTTTGTATGCCTACCCACTTGGAGAGGGGAAAAAAAAAAAAAAAAAAAGAAATTGCAAGCTTTTGTACCAACATCCATCCAATAGTTAAATAAGAAAGCACTGACTTAAGAAGGATTTGAGGTAACCAAGCTCCCCGCAGAATATGACCCTGAAAAAATATTACTTGTAGATGGTGTATGTTAATCACTGATCCCTGGAAATCTCATCTGAAACATGTCTAATCAGTAATAACCAAACTGTCATACTTTGAGATGACTACATTTCCCAGAATAGCTAAGACTGTTCCAAGGATCAAGATTCATTGTCCCTGTCCTGAACAATTAAGGTCAGGATACTCCAACATTCAGGTTAGAGCTGCTTCTCTCTCGTATGTCAGGACTCTGGCACAAAGCTTCTCTGCATCCTGCAAGCAGAATGAGCAATTCTGAAGACACGCAACCCCCCTCTTAATACTTGGAGCTCAGTAGGAGACCAATCCAGGGACAATTTTCCTGTCCTGACTTGATGAGCTTAAAATTTTATTAGAAGAAAGTAATATTACAGCTCAAATGAACTGATAGATGAGAGAAAGCCACTGCAACAAAGGCATACACACCGACCTATAATTTGGACATCACAAATCATAATTAAAATGTAAAATCTCCAATATAATGAACCCATGGCTAATTTAACCTGCTTATAAAACATGCAAGCTTTTTCTTAAATGATCTTTGATAAATTAAGGTATATTGACAATTGTATTTATAATACTGTAGGGTTTTTTAAAATGTATGTACTGGGGGCAGAAGGGGCATGGACTGTCACAGTGAGGATGGTATGGTTTTTGGGGGAAGGCAGAAGGAGACTTTTTATAACCTCAAAAGGCAAAACCATATTTCAGAAAATGTTATTTAACACACTGATGTGATAAGGTTGAAATTCTCTGACCTAAGACAAGCTATTATTGCTAACTATTCCCTAAACCCCACTGCTGTGCTTTGGGCTTGTTTATTTATTTATTTATCAGTCTTCCACTTTCCTAAATCCAGCTGCAGACCATCTGATCTCTGCTTTCCTCTTAATGGCTCTTCATGTTGAAGAATGATTGCTTAGAGAAATGGGTTTCAGTTTTGAACAGTCTATTTTATTAAAAATGAGTTGCAGCTGTAAATACTATAGGTACTTTTTAAATACTAGTATTTTCACAAACTAGCTTACAAATCTAATACAAAAAGGGAAAGCTTTTTATTCAAAGAAAATAAGTTGTAATTAATTGTGTGTGTTTATATATTTATGGAGTGCATTACATCCCAAAGTACTTAATAAAAAGTAAAAATCTGCAAAGTATCACAGATATGCAAAACTCCACACACTAGGACTACTTAATTTTTTTGCCAGGTAAGTAAAATCCCTTTAGATAGAAATGAAAGGGCACGGGCTTGGCAGAGGAAAAAAAAAGATGGAAGTACATTTTGTGCCTAGATTGGCAAAATGAGTGTGAAACTTTTTTTAAGACTTTTAATACAGTATTCTGATCAACAGAGAAAAGCAAGCAACATCCACATACTTTTCATTTAAGAACACACGACGATATGGAGCACGAACTCATTTACAACTGTCCACAACTGAGATCACAACATCACTTAATCTCTTCAGAAAGTCTTGATAATATTACTGTCTTAAACTATAGGCATTTTGATCTTAAAATGTGGCTCCTCTTATTTCCTAATCATAATCTGCAGATTTCTTAACGCCTTTTTCTGTAAAGTCAAGACTCTTAAATACCATGGACCAAATGCCAAGGTATAAGAGAAAGTTATTAATCTTTTTAGTTACTTTAAAAAAATTGAAATATTTTTCTCTAATACATTTACAACAAAATCCATTATTTTGTGAACCTGCAGGACTAAAAGCTAAGAACGTTCCTGTCCAGAGTTCTAATATAGGAAATATCACAGATTATAATGGTGGTGGATTAAGGAACTCGCTTTCCAATTCCCCCAGTTGGCTTGGCAAAACCAATGGAAAACAAGAACATTTGACATCTTCCAGAGTACCAGCAGCCCCAAGAAAAGGAAAGCTACAGGAAGAATTGCAGAAATGCCCTGGGTCAGTGGGAACACTTCCCTCTGAATTGCATTATAAATTGGTTGGATTTGTGAGGCCAACCGGAATTGTGCAACTTAACTGCCTGAGGCAGCCTAGAAAATCTCACCTACAGTTCAAATTACCATTACATTAACAAGAAAAACCAAGACATTGCAGAGAAGTTGGTACCATTTTATTTGAACTGTAACACACCTTAAGCCGTACCAGTATCCAAGATTAAGTGTACAGATTCAAATCGTGTGTAAGGAGATTTTTGCATAGTTTCACATTGACAAAATGCAGCATTTATCCTAAGGCAGAGACAAGGTCCATAAAACACTAATAGCATCATCTTTTACACTACAGCATGCATATAAAATCTGAGATCAAAGTACCCAAACATTACAACAAACAAACCACTGAAATAAACATACTTGCTGCAGAAGTAACGCCAAACTTCAACCCAGATTGTTACAAATGCAAGCATGTAAGGGTACTGTTGGAAAATAAGTAAGTAATATTGTGTCCAGGTACTCTACTGAATGTGTTTGCCAGCCAGGTATTCGCTGGGTATTCTTTTTTAATCTGACCTTAAAAAAAAATCTGGAGAAAGCCATTTCAGAATTTTTCTTCAACACTTATCTCAAAAATGGCCCATTTGATTCGTGAACATCTCTAATGTATATCATCAGTGACTGAAGGAGTTTTTTTATATGATTTTTGACAATTTAACAAGTCCTCCTGACAAATTAAATGGTTGTGTTGACAACTTAACTGTACTGCCAATCAATATTTTCAATTACTTTCATTGTCATTCAGAAAAAATACAACACGAGGTCATACAGTGGTAAAACCAAGTAAAGAAAATAAAATGATGCAGAGTTGTGGGGGAGGGGGCAGTGGGAGGGGACTGAAACTTTGAGGTACAACATGCAATTTAAACATTCTTTGTTTTTCAGGGGAAAGGTTAGATGTTTCAGAATAACTTCTCTAATTTTAGATCTTGGTGACATCTCGCTGAGAATACAACACAGTTTCCTTTCTTCCCATAAGCTATTTAAAAAGTCATTAAACTTGAGCTGCTGCCACATGGCACTTTCAGTGAAATCATCCTCTTTATTCCATCACTTCACATCATAACCTACATGTTCTTAACTACTAAACCAGCCCTATACAAGGTAGATAAATGCAATTCAAGAGAGCTACAGAAAATTACAGAATTTTTAAGTCAGACTCTTAGGTCAGAGTCCTAACCAACACAGGTCTTCGCTGCGGAAAGAGCTGTATTTTCAAACATCTGTACCACATTGAAGAAACACATCCTGCATGTTGGACTACAATTACAAACTCCTTATCGTAGCTCTTTTGGGAAATTAATGCATAGTGGCAACCAGTTTACACAAAACCTGTAGTAATTCAGGGTTGGTATAAAAATATACATTAATTAAATGACAAAGAAATTCAAATTACTTCATGAATTTCCCTTTTCCTTAATACAGTGGTAAGTAAACTATACAGTTAATAGTTCTCAAAGACAAAAGAAAAAGGGGGAAGGTGGGTCCTCTGCACTTCCCCCCTCCCCCGATGCTCTTATTTTCACAAGTCATCCTGGCAGGTGGAATCACATGGCCTGACTTCCAAGACTTTCTACACCAGAGGCTGTCAGAGTGGAAAGCAGTGCTTCCTTTGAGGGCAGATGAAACTGGCTAATAAGAAGCCGTGCTAGAGGACTCACGCTTCAGTAATGACCTGGGCCTCCACTAGAGCCATGGCTGGTTACTCTGTGCCTTGAGGAAGGATCAGGCAGTTTAATCCCAAATCTCTTTCCTCACAAGATACTAATATGGGATATAGGCATGAAAGCTAAGTGCCAGCAGTTGCCATAATCTTAACATTCTCTGTCTCACCAGTTTAAAGTATGCAGAAAGAAATTTGCTCACACACATAAGGGGAACCTGAGCTTTCAGTGAGCTGTGCACCCAAGGCTGCTGCAGGCTAGAATGGAGGAAAGGAGACAGCCAGAGGAAAGGACACAGACAAGCAAACAGCCCAAAACAAGCAGAGAAGAATGGGGATTAAAAACTATGTGCAAGGAAAGCAACTTTTGGAGGCAAAACAAAAAAAAAGTGTGTGAGGACACATGTTGGAAACTGAAAAGAAGCGATGAAGGTAGCAAGTAGATAAACGTTTAGGGGCTTGGTTATAAAGAAAAGTGAATGAGAAGAAAGGTATGAAGGTGAGTCTAGTTTTCAGTTAATCGAGCATAAACCCTTTAAAGGGGAACACCCCAAAATCAATAGTAATTTTAAAAGCAAAGTACTGCGTATATTACATATATTGTGTGAGACCAGGTAATCCTCTCTGCATGAGCCTAATATTGTCCTATTTTTGTCAGAATTCCTCTATTGGAAAAAGAGCTCCAACAGAGATATTTACTAACATCAGTCTAACTCCTCCTTGTTTAAAGCATTCTAGAAGTCCAGGACTATTAAAAAATGTTACCAATAAGACAAGTAAGGTGATATTGCTGGTCACTCCGTTTATAGATTTTATTCTCCTGCTATTAAAAACCAATTTATTTTTCACTGTCATATGGGGGAGGAAGAGTGGGAGAAGCTTTTCAGGCAATTCTGTATCTCACAGTCCAGACTGAGAAATAAGCGTGGGGAGACAAGAAGAATGCTTTTATCCCCACAAGAAATCTGGAAAAGGGCATATTGATATAGTGATTAAATATTGCAAACAATTATAGTATTCTTGGCAAAAAATCCAGTGAAGCCTTTGTCCACAAAAAGCTGAAAATTAAGCAAGAGATCACAAAATATTGCCACTGACCATAATTTATGGTAACTCCTTTAAGTTCAGTTCTAGCATTTTAAGTGGATTTTAAAAACTCTTCTGTATTAACTCAATATTTACTGCTTTATCTTAATTTCTTTTTTCTATTACATTCTAATTCTGAGACCTGCTTTAATATTTTCACCATTTATATTTTACAAGTTATATGCATAGGAGATGCTTTCAGTTAGCAAAGGCAAACAATCACTGACCCCTCCCTTTCTTTTGACAGCTTTAAAAAAAAAAAAAAGATTATAAGTGCTGTGATTAAAAAAAAAAAATGACGCTACATCAACAAGTCATCATTGTAAGACACACTGTTTCTATTCAGATCAATAAGCTTCCAAAGCTACTGATACACAGATATACTTTGGTGCAACAAAAAATAAAATTTGTCTTATGAAGAAGCAGCCTACAGAAGTTTACGTTAAAAGACTGACTTCTTGAGGCAGATTCCATTGCTTGTGTTGCTGCAAAACCAATGGATTCTGCACAGTTCTGTTAACCATCAGCAATTATCTTCCTGTCAAAGCTAAAGGTAACAAATTTCCCCATATCCAGCAAGGCTATATCATCAACCGGACACCAGCATCATTTGACGGAAACTAAATCACGACACCAGCCAAGAGCTCTGACAGACAAATGTGCTGCCTCCGAAAAATCTAGGCCTATCACTCAGAGGAGGAAAAAGGTTCTCTCAGCTGGTCTTTCTGAAAAGAGATTAAATGTTGTAGATTCTGTAAGTACAGTACCAAGCAAATCCTAAATATGAGAATTATTAATGGACTTTACTACTGGTCTTTTTAATCTTTTGCCAGCATACGCTCATCTATTTTGCCTTGGTCTGTCTTGTTTCCTGATGGACATAAAAGGCAGGAACCGTGCATTATCCTAGTCTTAATCAGAGACAGCAGCACAAGAACAATGTACCTATACCTATCATATGGATAACATTTTAGCACTAGCTGTTCTTTTATAATGAAGACTACATAATAAAAGATTCCTCTAATATGTCCTGTCCTTATGCTTAACAATAACATTCATTTCATGATATGCTACATAATGGGGATATCAGTTCTTAACCTGCTCAGTAACAAAGTACTGCATTATCACAATGCAATTGCAGTTTGGCTGGAATTTCCTGATAATCTGTGGCTGGAACTCGCATTTTTTTTCCCCAAAGGGACATACAGTACAGTAGATCAGCCTGTAACTGCAAAACTACAATTTGAGTACGGCTATCTTTAACCCATGTAATACCCAAGGTATAAAAAATGTGATGCTTTGTAAAGTGGTGCTATATATTGTTAAATACAAATCAAAGAACTTTCATTGACAAGCCAGTGAGATATTTTTCTTACAAGATCTGGTGTCACATTAAATGAAATCACAGACACAATTTATCTGGTGGAAGTTCCAGTGGAAAGCCTATGAGGGGGACTTGACGTCTGAGGGGATTGATAGTGCCGGAAAATGCCTTTCACCCCTAGGTCACTGGTTCAAATGTGGGCCAAGCTAGTTGTGACCTAAAGCTGTTACTATTTGACAGCTGTTCAATGACCTATGTGAAATGAGCAGATTCAGACTAGTACCTATCAGCGAGATGTCCACTCCACACGGAACATACCACTGTAGCAGACATTAATTGTCATCCTTGTTGGAAGCATCTGAGGAGCTTCCAGCAGCTTGAGGAACTGCATGGACTGTATGGACATGGTTCCCAGAGGCGCTGACTCCAAGTAGGGGCTGCTATACATACACAGACCATTTTGGGAAAGAACCACACACATATCCTACATTTCATAAGGCTGGAGGTTTTAGCCCTGTGAGATTGCTTTCCAGTAAAGCAAAGGTTTCACTAAGATAACTTAAAGTACAAACAACCCCCCCCCAGAAAACACTGTGAAATCTGCTAATTAAATTTTAAACTCCAGATTGTATTTACCATAAATGTTTATAATTCACACATGTAAGAGAGTACATTAAAACAGAAAGTTCAGTTTAAAAGAGTACTTTCAGTTTCTACCTTTTTTTTTTTTAATTTTAAATTTTCAAGTATTCTGCCAAATTGACAGATTTTATATAAAACAGAAGAACAGAGGGAACAAGGCCCAGACCTGGAGTTAAGTGAGAAACAGTGCAATAAAAAGATGCAAAAGAGCATTTCAACTGTTTCATACTGATACCTTCTATTCTAAATACAAGACAACAAAGTTGGGGATGTTTCCCCTCTTTGGAAGATGGGGATTCAGTGGGAGTTCTACAGAGAGCTTAAACATAATTCAAACTTTTCCATATTGAAACCAAAGTCCTGGATGGTATAGCCTGAGGAAAGATATCCACTACTTTTCTCCTTTCCTTTTTGATATCTCTCACATAAAGAGGAAAAAGTACTCTTTACTCTAAAATGAAGAGTACACCAGATACGGATACAGCAGCATGAAAGCTTCCAGAACTCCAAGAGTCTGTTTTTCTGTAAGTTTAGAGCTCATGGGATAAAGAATGTACCAAACACCTTCTAAAGCCCAGGATCCAAAAAAGGATGCTCCTAATTAAGCTTCATATGGGCTTCAGATTAATTAGAACATGAAGCAAATGTGAGATTAGGTACCAGGCATTTATTGAAAGTTCTTAATGATTTAAACTGATTAGTATAAGCAAACTCTGATACTTGTATGAACCCATACTGCTGCACAATTTTAGAAACAGAAAAGCTGGAAGCTATTCATCTGGAGAAATTAGGTATTTAACAGCTAGATAATTCATTATTAAAGTCTTCAAACCAAAGAAAAAGCTAACCTGGATAAGTGATGAAACTTCTTAGCTTGATTCTACTTTTAACCTCTGTGTGATACCTAAATTGCTTAAATAAACAGGCTATTCTTGTTCATTCTGTGTCAAAATGACGCGTGTGAAACACTACCATTTAATTAGTATGCTTTATAATATGGAACAAAAAGTATTTAAATGAAACACATAATTAAAGCACATGTCATGCTGAATCATCTTCATTTATATCACAATACACCAGTGCCATGACACTCTTGCTACAGGCTCTGAGCGCTACTGAGGGAGGACATATTTACCTACCAGCAGGAAATCTCATCCAAGAGTGCTTCAAATCCTAGCTGTCCACATTTGTCTAAACTAATCCTATTAACATACTTGCCGCTGTGCTTGTTCTGAAAGGACCCATACACATAGTCTAAGACTACAGCCAGTACTTCCCCTCTTCTAGGTACTGATTAGTACATGTATGGGGGGGTGGGGGCAAGAGGAGAAAGGAAATAAAATGAAACTACCAAATTCTTCAGCCTGTCACAGCATAGTAACTGAAATATGCTTTTTTCCTTTACAAATTAATATTTCTGTTACAAACCATTGAAGGAAGTTTATAATGCCAATAACACCTGAGAAATCAGTCACTACTGTAGTTAATGACTGGTTTGGTAGATTGTTAACTGCCCTTAACTTCCCATGAGTGGTTAACTAACAAACCAGTCATTACCTACTTCATGGGGATTAGAGGTTAAACATAAACTTGATTACAAGCTATAAATGTGAGTAATTTGAAATGTTATTGGTTATTACAAAAATATATGGTAATAATTTCCTCTTTAATGAAAGGGAGCATGTTTTTAGTGGTCCCTAGTTTCTTGTTGAGGCTTAGGAAAAGAGATCAGTGTATGATGAACAGCTACACTCTTATGATGGGCATCTGGGGCTAGGTGGAAAAAATGAATACTCACCACTTATCTGTGTCATAAAAATATAAAAATATCATTCTACCTGTACAATAAACACAGGGTTTATAGTCTGTGTTCTTAATTTGCAGTTCAAACTGCTTGTGGACAATGGATACAGATTTTGCATGCACACATATAGGGGGAGAAGGGTTAATCCTTTGCTTGCTTGTAGAAAAATCACGACTCTGGAGGATTCAAATATACACAACTATTAGTCCAGAAAAATCTTTCCAGTGTAGTGGTATAATTACTTGCAGGAAACTGGAATAAACTTCCGCTTTCAAGAGAAATCTCACATGGTAAAACATATGATTAAAACACATAAAAATAATAAACATCTTCAATACAGATGTTTCTATTTCAAATAATGAAGTGATTAGCTTAAAAATCATTGGAAACCTGTGAATTTACCAACACTTTTTTGCATCTTCAGAACAGTTATTTTACAGCAATGTTATTCATAATATATTACCGTTCTGCTTAGATTTCTGTGATGCATCTTGTATTCTCATCCCCCTACCTCTCAGCTCTTTCTCTCAAAATTTGAAGATGTTCCCTACACATAAACAGAACAAATGCATGCAAAAAATATATTGCTGTGTTACTGGATAACGTGAAAACTGTTTTCAAAAGCACGACAAAAAATTTCATGAAGTACGTTAACTACTTCACACAATTTTACTAAATAGCCTTGTCCATATCAGACTCTACAGTCATCTCTGGATAGAGTATAGGGACCAAGTCATAAAGTCAATGCATCTCTGGTCTTGTCCTGAAATAGGTAGCAGAGTCCAAGGACACAAACGAAAAGGGCAGCTAAACCCACTTATGAGCCTGCCAGAGAGACACCCACAGCTTTTATTCCATCAGGGCAACTGGCTAGATGATGGGAAGCATGCAAGACTGCTTCTTCTCTCTGCCTTCCCTTACAAAGTTTGGTCTTGCAAGTGACAGGATGGAAAACTTAAGTCATGGCTTACCTGCATCAGGGGAAAAAGCATTTGTTTTCCAGTACTGCATAGGGTCTAAGAGGAATATTGGAGTCTGCACAAAGGGAGAACTTTGGTGGCTGGTTTATGTTTCTTTGCATTACTCAGACTTCCGGACTTCTAGAAAGAGTGAGGTTATTCAGTAGCCAGAGTCAGGACAGGGTAGATGTTTAAAGCTTCTCAGAGCACTGTAAGGCACCAAGGAAACTACTTATGAATTAATTAATCTATATATATTAAATTAAATTGTAAGAAAAGAATACTGTAAAATGGGTAAAACCAGTCACCAAGATTAATTAAAATATCCATCCATTTCTGTCCGAGAACTGATGCCTGTCCAAATAACTAACAAGTTAATTAAACCAGGTAAATCTTAGCCTTAAAGCTTACTGAGTCTGGGACTTAGATGACAGAACCAGGTCCAGAAACAGCAGAAAGCTGCAAGAAGAAACAAAGTCTAGGTGTCTTAACATCTGGGTGTAAACACTAAGAACATGCCAGCTACTCACTGTGTCCTGTGATGGCAGTGCAAACTGAAGAAACAATATTGTACAGTGCTGGGCTGACAGTCATCTGGATTTCCAGAGATTATCAGAATACCTTAAATCATTTGCAAGTGCTAAAAAGAACTAAATCAAAGGTGGGGCAGGAAAATAGTAGTCCACACTTACCCTAGTAAGCTCAACATGGGAAATAACCAGCTATATGCTATGCTAATTAAAGAGTTTGAACAGCCTCTTGCACTAAATCTCACATACATTTTTTTGTGGTAGTTGGACAATGGAATGGAGTGAGACGATGGCCAAGGTAAGTAAACGTGGAAAGTTCTAAATTAAAAGAAAGGCTCACAAACCTCAGCTTAATGGAAGATGATAAAACACATATGAAAATGAAAACATAAAAGCAGGTTGAGGAAAAAAAGTTACAAAACACTGAACAACTGTTTGTCATCACAATTATTTGTGTCCTCCTTTAAAGTTACTAAGGGAACTGCTGCTGGCATGTTGGCCTTGGAGGATCACAGTTTTGTATGCCTAAACATAAGCAATTTAAAAGTATATTACAGCAGGGGAGGAAATCAAAGCTATACAGTTTATTCAAAGACTAGCATTCACAAAGAAAGAGCATTGTTTCTTAAACAGAAAAGGTTGACTCCTGCAAAAAAGCAACTTCCCTTAGCCTGCAGCTTTGATGTTATAGCCCACTGTCAGTCAGCTTCTAACCTGAGGGTCAATCACCTGTAGTTCAATTTGACATATAGCAACCCACAAATTATTATTTAAAAAAAAAAAAAAAGGCAGTATTTTCTTTTGGGAAAACTATATTACTCAAGAATGGTAGACAAATGCAGTTGAACAGTAAAAGAAAGAAAACAACCCAATTCTATTCCAAATTTTGTTGATACACTTACTTTCATGGTTTCTTTCCTCATTAAGAGTATCTTGTAACATTAGGAAGTTATCTCATACTGATAATTGACCGTTACTATAGCTGCCTTCTTTTCTCAAGGTCCCCGTTTGTTTAATATTGTATAAAAATATATTTAATGATATTATAAGCAGTGCAGAATTCCTTCCAACAGATGTCTGAGCCCCAGGGAAAAACATGGTTTCAATAATGTTCTGTGTAGTCCTACTGAAAATAGACTGGTGCTTTCTGCACTCGCAATTAAAATGTTTTCAACACAGAGAGGGTTCAGCTCTACGTGTACTATACCAATATACACTAAATAGTATTAAGTATCACATATACAGGCCACCAGCTTCACAGCTTCGTTTCAGAAATAATGCTCAGCATTTTAATGTTATGATTATTATACAATAAAGACATGAACTTCTCATTATGCTATTGGTGCAGATATGATAGCATTTATACAGATTCTTAAACCTACCAACCAACTACTTTAAATCACTGGAACTGCTGCTGGCTTGTGATCAGTTGAAAAAGAGTTGTGCGATGAAACAGTGGGTGCTGGTTCTCCATCTTCTGCAGGAAAATGCTTCAAAACACAAAGCCTTCAATGACACCATCTTCTAAACCTGCATGGAAACTTCAGGCAGGCTCCCATGCAAAAATTTACAGAACCTTTCAAAACCAGATACCAGGTGCTAGAACCCTCACATCCAGCCTACTCAGTCCAAGTGGGGTCCCCCCCAATACTCACACACTCCTGTAGCACAGACACAGCCCAATCTATCTAGCTCCCCCTTAGTGGGTGTCAACCTCAAGCAGTGAGAGTATGCTACCTAAAAAGAAAGAAAGAAAAAAAATACCCAACTTGTGAACCCTTCCCTGATGTTCCTTCATGTCCTTTCAGCTAGCACAGCACAGGGGACTAGGCACAAGGGGTTGCCCTGCCACTCTCTGAACTGATTCAGTTGAGAATCAGTCAGCCTGGCAATACAACAAACACAACATGATGAGAAAACAAAAGCAAGTGTAAGAGAAATAAAAGAGGTAATGTGGGAGAGGATATAGGTAAAATTGGTAGGAATGGAGGAAGAGTCCACTGCTCTGGATAAAAGGCACAGGCCTTTACTGAAGAGAGCTCCTGCCAGAAGGTCTGTCACACTGCAGACTGTGTCACACTGCATTCCCCAAAAGATAGGTTGAGGTAGTAGCTAACCTCAAGGTCAATGCCTACCATCACGCAACAAAGCAGCAGCAATGATATATGCTAATGTACCTTACTTCTACCTTACTAGGCCTCCCTTTTCACATAGCGGAGCAGAGATTCTCAATAAATTTTCTACAAAGCTCCTACTGGCCTTGAAGTCATCAATAACCACAGATACCATAGAAGACACAAGCGTGCTCCAGTGGATAGAGCATAGGACTAGAAGATGGCCAGAGAAGGATCTCTTCTTGTGTCTGCTACTGACCTTCAACTCCCCCTTTCTCTGCCCCCAGCACGCACGTGCCTGCAGCTCTTCAGGACAGGGACTTGTCACAATGCTACATCACTGATCTGAACCCCCAGACTACTATCAGCACCCTCCCCCTCACACCCTATCATAAGTCTTTCCTCCATACAGCATTTTAGCAGCCTCACTGTATATGGGCAGATAACCTCAAATGAGGTAAGACAGAAAGTAAGCATGGAAGAGAGGCATTTAACTACGTATGAATTTAAAGTCAAACATCAATTTTTTAGCACACTGTAATTTTGTAAATTACTTAATAATGATTGAGAGTTTTCTCTAGAAGAAATCTGAATTTAGAGTCAAAAGTACACCAAAGTTTCAGATGCAGAATGTGAGTTTTTATTAAAATAAGCCTTTAAAACTGTATCAATGTATGTATTTTCTAGTAGCTAATGTAAATTAGAAACAAGAAAATACAAATTAAACAAATCTTCAACAAATATTGCCAAGAATATTTTCAAGTGTTGGGAGATCTGTCAGGTTTTTTTTGTTTGGTTGGTTGGTTTTTTGTTTTTTGGGGTTTTTTTTGGGGGGGACGGGTAGTGGGGGAGAAGGGGATATATGGGAGGGAAAGGATTAAGTGCATATGATGTACTAGAAACATATCCAGAGCATTTTAAAAGCTGAAAATAAAGGCTTTTGAGATACACATTTTGGGGACTGAAAGGAGAATTGATACAGAAAGCTAACCTGGCATGATTTTAGGGGATATATCTAAAAAGCCTAATCATTGATAATTCACAATTTGTGAGCCTGGTGGGATTTCATGCAGAGCACTAGCCTCACTAAGGTAATTGGTGCTATTGAAACAACACTGGCTCAGCAGCATGCTGCTTTCTTCCTCGCCTCTGGGCACAGGAAGGATCAATATTTGTTAGGATTGCTTCTTGTTCCAACAATGTAAGATTTACAATACTTGCTAGGATTCTCACTTTGTCTTCACACAACTCATCAGTGGAACCCAATTACTAACCTCAGACAAACAACATTAACATGAGCCTCTATGCTTCTTTATTGCCCTTCATCCAAGTCTCATTTCAGGGTCTTCAGGCAGTGCCACTATAACAGATACTACACTTTAAAGTGTGCTCCAAGGAATAAATTTTCAGTCTTTCATTACTCGTACCTTGATTTACTTCATATCATCTTGCCGCTATAGACAAAGATAACACACTGTAAATTACAGCCATCCTGTCTTGTAGTTTCAGAAGTAGGGGGAAGGCAGGGAGTGATGCTTTTGCGCTACAATTAGCACTGGGCACCAGAGCTTCATTGCTATCATCACTAGTGACTGAAACTTGTTTTACCAAACATGCAAAGCCATTATTTCATATAAACTCATTTCCTAAATTGCTTTATATTTATTTCACACTCTGATAAATGAGAAACTACAGTAAGAGAAAAATACATATTTTTGTATTGTTTATTGCATTAACTTAGGATAGGTAATCTCATTTAACTTCACTCATGGGGCTATTTCTGCAAATTTTTCAGTCCTGATATCTTAATAACACAGTGGCCTCTGATAGTTTGCTGTTCATTATGTTCTCCTTTAAGCTCAATACACAGAAGCAAAACTCCAATCTGGATAATTCTGTTTCAAATGTTTTAACTATTAGTGCATAGCTGGCAATAGAAGGCTTGGAAAACAGTCATTGGAAAAATTCCTTCAAGTTAGCTGTTGCAGTACCCCCTTATTTGTCCTACAATTTCCTCCATCCTCCATCCTATTCCAGTGGCTGATAACTAAGAACATTAGTTTTATGCGACTTGTCAAGCTCAAATGAAAAGAGAGCTAACTTTAATGACACTGCAATTAATCGCCCCAATAGACAGACAGCTAAAAGACAAGATATTGACTTCATTAAGGATAATGTATTATGTCATTAAGTTGGTAGGGTCACCTTGTGTATCATATATGCTTGCTAATATATTGGCATTTTCCTCAAATAAGATAAATTCAGATATGAGTGATAAAGCTGATTAGAAAATGTTTAATCTAAAGAGGCTAGTTTCCTTATATTCCACTTTGCAGCCCCAGGTATAAGTAGACTAGTAAAAACCCATTATAGATCCAGGTTTACTTCAAATAACAGGTCCTAGCAATTTATAACCTCTCTGGGTTTGGGGGTTTTTTGGTGGGTTGTTTTTTTTTTTTTTTTGGTGTGTCTTTTTTCTCCCCCTCAAGCTCAGGTATTATTTGCCCAGACTGTATTTCAGATTTGTTTTTAAATGTATAATCTTCTTCAGTACATGTAAAGTTAAAATGACCACTGCATGCTAAATTAGTAGTTGTGTGTGAGGGCTTAACCCTTTACAAGTCAGGAGTTTGAAATGAGTTAAATTTGAAAGAGGTACTACAATCATGAGCTGTTATAAAACTGATCATTCCTTCTAATTAAGAAACTTCTTTTTTTTAGCCCCATCTAAAGGCAGTTTTGTTGGGTGGAGATTTTTAAAAAAAAAAATCAATATCATGGAGTATTTGCCAAGTAAAATACATCTGAAAGCAATTTGTGCCACTTAATACCACACAAATAAAACAGGTTTTGATATTCACTGCCCTCCTACTCATTTCCATAAGAGACACTGGGTAAGCATGTTTCTCTCACCAATGCTATTTTCTAGGTTTCCAAGTAAACAGAGACCTGCTCATTTCATTACACTAGTGACTATCTGCATATTGCAATGTTGTAAATTACTTAATAATGCAATGTAAATCTAATGCACTAGAAGAAAACTGGTTTATACACACAGTCTGCCCATTCCACTAACTGCTTCAATAAGCTGAAAAACAAAAATAAACGGGCACTGTTTATTTTAAAATCTCTTCACTACAAGATTATGCTACTGTGTTTAGATTTACATTTCTTAAACAGTTCTCAGATGCCAGACTTATTTATTCAGATCTGACCTAACAGTCCATCTAAATCTTTTATAATCCTATTTACTACCATACTTCAATTATTTTTTTGAAATAAGTTATATAGTATTCATAAGACCAGGGTAAAAAAATCTACAGATCTGCTTTATTCAATGAGCAACAAAGTGATATTTTAAAATTAACATGATTGTTTGCCTGTTGCTATTAATTTATTTCAGCAGTTCCTCATGAAAAAAAATGATACTCTGGAGGATAACGGCCTGTTAATGGTCAGTTCGCCTCAACACTACTGTAGGCAATATGCACGACCTCCTTGAAAAGAACAAACTCTAATTAGCATCGCCTACAATTCCTCTTTCCAAACCATACCTTTTAACCTGTACCCCATCTTTTCCAATATTTCCATTAAGGTTGTCAAAAGCAGAAGTTTGGGAACCTTTCCTTGTGACCTTGGCATTTCTTCTCAGGCTTAACGTATTGGCATTTTTTCCTCTGACTGCATCGCTTCTCATTTGTCATTATTATTGTTGAATTTTTCAACTGTCATTCCCGAACGTAAATCAATGGTTGTCGACTTCCCCTTTGTCATATCTGCACTGCCAACAGCCTTTCCCTTCTAAATGAGGCTTCCTCCCTTTCCATCCATTAAAAAAGGCCTGTCTTTTGGAGAAGTCAATCCTTTGTTAGGTCACTCCATTTATCATTCTTCCAATCAGTACCTGACACACTTATTCAGCCAGGTCTTCAACCACACAATCATTGTTCATTTTGGGAGGAGGGAGAAGGAGAGAGAGAAGGGGGCACTTTATTTATGCATGGTGTTTTTTGCCATCCATCTTGACCAGTTTTATATTTTTCAATGCCCTTGTATCTTTAGGGTCCTTACTTGCTTGAAGGAAGCACCAAATTCAGCAGAAAAAAGCCACCCCACACCCACACGGAAAAGGGGGGAGAGAATGCCAAGAAAACATTTTCCTGTATTAAGAATTAAGAGAAACTAGATGCCAGAGAAGAATCTAACATAACAAATTCAGTCCTGTTATAAAGGGGCTCAAAAAAAAAAAAAATTCACTTCTATGTTAAAAAAAACCAAAACCACAACAACAGACCACCTAACTGGAACAGAAATAGTAATGGATTGCATGACATTTTTGACAAGGTTTAAGTCATATAAAGTTATATTACAATAAAACCAGTTTCTAAGCAGAATATTGGTTCATAGTGACTTACAGAAGCCTTCAGGACATGACTTGTTCAATAAAGAAAAGGAAGTTAGTATCTGTTATTTATGCGGCTACAGTCACGTTTGGTTGAACAAATTCACAGAGCTTCGATCCCCTCTACTAATATTTCAAACAGGCCTGCAAACGATGTTATTAAGGTGCTTTTGTTGTTGCTGGATATTAGGTAAAAATGCCTGAAGTTTATTAGAGCTACCCACAAAAGCAACTAGTAGCAACTAGCTTTTCCACTATAATAGCTTCTTATTATTGTTTCCTGTCTCAGGTTAGAGATGAGTCAATATCTAGCACCTAGCCATCAGGCATGCCCACCCCCAGATTTTTAGGGGCATTACAAGAGAGGAGATCTCTACACTAAATTTCTAAGAGATACCCTTCACTACAGTAAACTAGGCCAGAAGTCCTGATCCCAAACTGCTCCAATTACAAAAGCACTGCCCTGTATCTTGTGCAGGCCTAGCCCTTTCCTATTAAATAACACAAATGGGAAAAGACTGCATTTTACATCACGCAAGGGTGACTTCTCCCAGAAAGTAAAATGGAAAGATGCAAGCTCCTACTACTGCTGCTCCTCAACGTGACAGAATGCTTTAGACTAGCTCGCATACCTAAGTTTGGCTAAAACCCTAAGCAGGAATAATTAGCAAGAGGAGCACTTACAGGCTGCAGAAACCTAGACTGCAAGTACAACTGATACAGGTTCAAGCATTCAAGCAGACCTCCTTTCATTAGCATTCAATACATCTGTTATTTTGATGAAAGTCATATGAGGATCTTGGGTGGGCAGATCAGCAGTAAAGCATAATGAAATGGAAGGTCAGGGCATTTTCAACACCAGAAAACTGATTCCTTGCATGCTAGGAATTACCTGTTCCAAGGTGCAAGTTTTACTCTGTCAATGGAATTTATATGGAAGGAATAATTTTGCCTAGAAATAAGCAATATTCTCACACAGGATAACAACAAATATGCAACATTTCTAACAAAATTACATACATCATGGTTTCTCAGAGTCCAGTTTAACCACCAATTTCTGCATTCAACCCTTCTAGGTGAGCACATAGGAGTGGCTGAATACCTTAGGATATGCTGGTTAATAATATGCAAACTCCATATCCGACCAGTGTTATGAGACAAACCCAATCCCTTTTGGGTTTGGGGTACAACATTACAAAAGATAATCCAGTATTTGCTCCCCTTTCTTTAAGGCCACACACATTTTTACCTTGCTGCAGGGAGGCAAAAGTAATTTCAACAGTTCCTTCTGTACTTTAAAACTTTGCAATATTGCATCATCATACAATTTTGGAAACCAATATCCAAGTTACCAAAATACAGCCATCTAAATACCAGCATTTATATTTCTCATTAAATCAATTTTATTAAACAGATAACTACTAGCACTATAATATGGTGCTCCAAGCTTGAGATGTCAACTAATTTGATTTATTCTTCTCTTCATTGCCCTTATATCTTGCTTAGTAAGACATTTTATTCAGATACTCCTGAGGTAACAAAGGCAAAAGCTTTGCTGCTGTATGTCATAGAAGCTTTATTTATTTATTTAAGCTGTATAAGGTAAAGGGTCATTTCCTTGTGAAAAGAATAAAATACAGCTGATACTGTTTTAAATCATATCATGTAATCCCATTCTTGTCCAAGCAATAGATTTACAGATAACAGCAGCAATCTTCCTAAAGTGTAAAAAACCAGTGACCCTTCTGGAACCACAAAGTGACACAAAGAGGTGTTATTTGCAAACCAAAAGAGCTATTAATACACAAAACACTATACTGCAAGCAACAGTACAGATTTTTTGAATGTATAAGGAGTAAGGAAAAACAAGCAGAGGTTGCAGTTCTAGCTCTAACATCGCCGTTTTGTGCCTAGCAAATACAGCAAATTTTATTGCATTCATTCATTTCTAGTTAGGACTTTTACTGACTGAAGAACGGGAGAAAGAAAGTATCTTATTTGCCAGGCACATGCTACTATTTAAACTCTAAAGGAATGTTCTTTTTTTTTTTTTTTTTCCATTTTGTCCAAGTAGAGAACTTTATCATTCATGCGTTTGCTTAGACTATATATATTGTAATGTATTCATATGCACTAGCAACAGACACTATAGGAAAATTGCCTGCATAAAGAAATACAATCTGTAAGATCATCTCCCATTTAGAAGCTCGCAAAATATCTAGACATAAAAGGCATGGATTGCTGTAATTTCCTCATTTATTTAGTTTTGCAACTTTACATTAGGTGTTAATGTGAGACGGGAGAAGGGAAGGTTCTTATTTGATTTTTTCATTATGTAATTTGACATTGCACCCACAAAAAGACAAAATGCCCTTTAGGTCCAGCATTGAGAATCCTTAAGAGCTGGAGCCATCATACAACCCCAAAGCATACACATCCAATGTTTAATACGTTTCTAAAAGACAGTAATGAACATGTTGATTTTCATATGCAAACAATGCTGTCTTTCAATACACTTTTTAAAAAAAAAATATGTTTAAAATGCCTAGCAACACTAGATTTTTTTCTTCATGCTAATATATTCTCAATTTTCTGCTGTTGTTTCAACAAAGGACTAGTAACATACTGCTTACAACATTTTAACTAGGGGCCTTCTACTTCACGATGTAATACATTTTTGGACACGTGATATTTAGACCAACTGAAAGAGTCAGTATACTATGAGAGTGACCAATTATATAGATTTTTAGTCTCTGTATTATAATCATGACATAATTGTTTTCTATTAATTAGATAGTATGTATTTGTAGATAGAAAATGAATTCTCCCATTCAACACATTGCAACAGAAATAAAACATGAAAGCATGTGTGGACTGAAGCATTAACAAGTCCTTATTTGAATTAGCTTGTCATTATAACTGAGACATAAGCCAAAATCAGGAACCACTGATGATCAAAACCTGTGACTTTTGTTTCTTTTTAAATTGCACATGAGAACTGCTAACTTGCATTTTATTTCAAACACAGCCTTAGTAGCATTCAGAACAAGTTCTGTGAAGCAACACCCAGAAACTTAATTGCATTTAATAACTTCTATCACAATTCTAAACTGAGTCAAATCCTGAAAAGTGTTGAAATCTACCTAACAATATTTCCTTGCAGCTTTCATTTCGCTCAGTATTTTTCAAGATCTAGTTGTATTCCAGAACTTCTTTAACGTGCAGTGTGCGTTTTCTGAATGTCTATGCACAAGCTGTATCTTGCTTTTTATTTGCATTTTTCTATTGGACGCTATTTCTTCAGCAAAGTTAAGGCAACACACTGGAAAAGTATAGTATGGACTGTGTTTCTAATGCCTTTCTTACACAGCAGCTATGTAGCACAGTGCCTTTTAATGTGCTATCCTATGCCAAATATATATCATATATATAAGATTTTTTAATTTTTGTATTTTACTTTTTTTTACATTTCTCCTTAAAATATATTTGTAACAGATGATTACAGGGAACTGTATTTGAAAAATATTGATTTTATTTTAAAAACTTGTATTGACACTTACTCAGGCATTTTTTTCTACAATGTTTAAGATATAAATAAATTTTCCAGCATTTGTGGAAAACCTTTAAAATCGATAGGTGCTGCTATTTGTGTGGCACTGCAGTAGTACCAGGTGTAAATCGTAATGATGTATAGCCAAATTAATCTCTATATTTAAAAATTTTTAAGGAAAAATTGTTTGGTTAGGTGGATAATCAGGTATTATAAGCTAATACCTTATGAATGGCTAAAAAGAGACCTCTGAGACAATTAATTTTGGTTCAAACACCAAGTTCTTCCAATGCTTACAGGGACAAAGCTGCTTCCATCACAAAACCATTTCTGCCTCTCATAGCAGTGATGGGCCAGTACAGTTACACAAGATGGAAGTGAAGGGAAGGTCACAGGGTTATGTGGTACATTTAAAAATGCCAGAAATAGATGCTGATCATCTTGTATTTCTTTTTCAAAAAAGCCCCTAATCAGTTCTAAATTTCTTAGACAGTTTGCTTTCCTGCTGCACCTAGAAATGTGCCATTTGTCTATTTAAAAACATAACAGCTCACCACCCCTCCTCACTGGCTTTCGTTGGCCTCTCTTTTTTTCCCGTTTAATGTCTCTAACTTTATGCCATGTTCTTTTCCTCTTTCAGCACGGCTGAGCAAGGCTGACAGGCGGATTCCTTTGCTTTTCAGGGTATTAAAGCCACTTTCCTGCTCTGACAGCCTGTTCTACTCTGCCACCTTATAGCTCTGGCTTCACACTTCTCTGGGCAGCCACTGCTTCTTGACAGACCACTGTCACTTCCCATCATCCTCTCTGTATATCCTGTTCTCTCCCCCTCAGCACGCATCCCGACTTTCCAACCAATGCAATTATTTTTTTTGACAAGCCATCCATCAGCTTTAACTTTAAAAGCACTTTCCGCTGATATCCATTGTTAAATCCCTTGCTTTTTATGGAGCTTGCATGAGAGAATATGATATCAGACATTCAAACTACCAAACCATGTAAATTTACTTTGTTCTCAGCTATGTTTCCAATTTCACGTCCAATTTTTCGGTACATTATGCGTAGTTGTTGTGCTTAATATGATGTTGTCAAATCCCATTAAAGTTCACTGCATTGCACGGCTTTAAAAACAGGTTACAATTTGCATTCTATAAAGAAAGGAAGGAGTGCAGTCTGAAGTCAAGCTGAATCTTATTAAAATTATCTGTTCAATTGTTACATTTGTAGATGGAGTAATTTTGAGGCATTAGCTGAGACACATATGAAAATGTCAGTGTGCCAACTAATGACAATGAAAGCAAAAGGAATATATCTGTGAAACTCAATAAAGCTCCTTTGCTGGTGACATAAATTTGATGATAATCCGAGGAAATGAATAAGGGACCATCCAGTTTGAATAGGAATTACCTTTTCTATTAAATCACTTTGCTGTATTTCCACTTGGCCTACATCTTGGTCCTCTGCCACAATGACTCTCTCTCAGTGGAGTAAAAAAATCCCTACAGGAATAACATTCTCTTGAGGAATATCTTTCATGTAAGCCTCATAACTAATTTCAGACAGACACACTTAAAAACCAAAGAAAGAATTAGTCTCTCCCCCTCCCTCCATTTCTGTATATAAGGGCAGATGAAATGATTTGCTAATGTACAATCAGGAGACATGTCAGGTGATAAACACCACTGTGCTCTCCATGCAGTGTTTTATACACAAAGGCTTGCATTCTTACATACAGGAAGATAAATCTATATAAATAGACACAGGTATAAATGAAAAGTTCATCAAGCTGTCAAAATGCTTGGAAGATAAGGATTCGTGTGAAAGGCAAATTTTCTTAATGGCATATTTCAGTATAGTAGCTCACGGCCTTTAAATCCTACCTTTGGCAATTGGTAACTTGGCTTTTCCTTGTACCAAGAGGACATGCGGCAGTCAGTGACAAGTAATGCTTCTGCAAGTGTCACTCAGTTACCACTGTGCGTTTTTTACAATTCAATACAATTAAAACCTGCTATAAGTATGCAAACATAGTATGTAGCTCAAGTTGCCTCAGTGAAGGTACTCTTGACTATAACAAGAAAGAGAATTAAGTCTGTTTGGCATATCTAAGCTCTCACCCTCAGGTAAAATCTTTTCTCAGACTCACCCTACCATTTCTTAAAAAGCATGTTAAGAGGTAAAGTTCAGACTTCTGGAACTTACTTAAAGCAAAGAGGCAAGGACAACACCAAATGAAGCCAGCAACAGCTGTTCAGTCAATAGCCTCAACCCACATGCCTTACAATAAAACAATATCTGAAAATCCCCAACAAAAGCAGTGAATGAAAGAGAGCTGCTCATCTAGAAATGTTAATCTGATTACAGATGACCATGATTTATCTCTTTAAGATCTATTTAAGATTAGTTTATTCTGAATGGTTTTCCCATACTGCAGTGGCTTTGCATGAAAGCAGGTAATAGTTACTCGTTATACTCATTCTCCTAATCCTGTTTCTCCACATAGCAATTCTTCCCATTTTGAACCATACACACCAAATTTCCAAGTTCTCTATCATTATTATTAGAGGCCTCCAAAACCTCTGAAACTCTTTCCCTTATGTTAACCAATTGCAATCAAATATTACATTACCTGCAAGCTGATTGTATTATCTCAGTCCCACCCACTATGTATTAATATATCACTGATTTTGGCACCAGTTTTCAGGGGAAACATGACCACTGGAAAGCATATAGGGTATGAGTTATACACCGAGTTCTATCCCACATCACTGAGCTACTCTGCCCAAATTCCTCCACCCTTCTTTCCCTTCCAATGAAAACATGGAGTGAATTTTCTGAAATTTTTAAGAAGTTTGAGATAAACAGACGTATTACTTAATTTTACACTGTTTTGTTTAAAAAGAATGAGGACTAACACAATAAGAAAAACAGAGAATGTGTGAATGTAAATTAATAAAAATCAGCAAAAGTATAAGTGATCCTGAAGTACATCAATAGTTACATTCATTCTATGTTACTAAAACATTCTTATTTTCATGTCACATTGAAGAAGTTGAAGAATGTAGTTCTGACCCAAGCAACCCATTAAAGATACTACACCTTCTTTAAACCTCTTTAATGAACTACTGATGTTACCATTTCCAATTTACAGCTCAGCATAAACAGGTTTTTCTACTTGCTTTCTCTAGTAGTTTCCATCAAGACCCTGACCTTTACCACCTTTCTTCACTGTATTACACCCATCTATCACAGCTTTCCACTACAACTACTTCTTTCATTATCCTCTTCTTCCTTTCATCTTTTCCCTTGTTCCACAACTGCTCGCTGTACATTTTTATATTCTTAAATTTTCACATCTTGGCTTTTATTTCAGTACGTTCCCCTTCTGCTCAAACATGAACCACTACCCTCAGCTGCATTTTCTTAGACTCTGAGCAAGTTCATCTCTATATAAAGGGTGCTAAAGAAACTATTGTACTGCACTGTGAAAGGTCGTCTTCCAACTTAGATGCTAGACTACTTGTGGAGCAATTCTAAAAGACAAATATAAATCAGGATGAAGTGGACATTAATGATATCATGTATTTAAATAATGTTTTTTCCAACTGAAAAGCAACAATAACACCCATTTCATAGCGTCTGGTCATAGCCACCAGAACAGCCGTCTCTATTCATCATCTACAAATGGAATCCACATAGACAGACCTAGAGGGGCTTAAAGCGGGGAGGTTTGTTTGTTTGATAATCTAAAGAATTCTTATTCTGTGGAAAAGAAAAATAAGCCAATAAGAGAGAGGCTCAACTGACAATGAAACATGAAATAGCTCCACAAGGAAGTAAAAACTAACAGAACAACTTAAATTTGGGTTACAATTGGTATTTAGAAATATTCTGAATTTTAACTCCTATTTGAAGCTAGTAACCAAGAAAAACATCAGCAAAAATAAAGATCTTTTCAGTACCACCAACATTTAGGCATCCAGTTTCAGTGAAAGCAAAGCAAGCTTGATGCTTGCAACTTCCTTTTCTCCTTTTGAGTTAGTTTGATTCAACTACATACAATCGGTTCTTTCAAACTTTCACTGTGACAATACTTCAGTCAGATCTTGTGTAGGACAATATGTCTTACAACCACTTACAAAACCAAACAGAAATCCTCCCTTTCAAGCTGTAGGGTAAGATACAGGTAATGGCACTAAAACCTCTGTGCATCAGTTCCACTGGGAAGGTTATTAAAGTTGGGTCCAGAGAACCTCACTATTTCTTTCTGAACCCTGTTTGTGCCCAAACTTCCTGTAGGAAATCACACTGCCTAGTAGACTATTTGGGTATGAAAATCTGTAAATCAAAATTATCCATGTGACTCTGTGAAGTCAATTTTCATGATAAAGAAAGAACAGAGTTTGAGAGTTTGCATGTTATGGGTTTTGTGCATTACATACATTTTCTACCAGAAAATGAGCAATGACCTCAAGCACTGGAAAAATAGTACAATTTACTAATAAAGGAGAATGAAGAGGGTCACTTCTCTCCCCCTTTTATCCATCTTGTTACTTCTACTTTCTAGCAAACTTGTCTCAAAGACACCACCATTAAAAAAAAAAAATAATCTGCTTTTGCTCTTTATATCTCATATTACTTTACATGAAGACACTCATAAATGGATTAAATATATATATACACACACTAGTTGCCATAGGGTCATTAGTTAGCAGCTCTGTAACAACATAGATCTCAGTGGTACCTCCTTGAAATCCATCTCACACGCACACACTCCCAAGGCAGAGGAACTTGTTTAGGTATTAAACACATTTGTTAGCAATGTTTAGAACATTTTTCTATTTCCTCTGATAACCACATAAAAATATTACGGTCTTCCAACAATTAAAAGAGAACTAATACTGCTATCACCTGCTTCAGCCGAAGGGTGGGGATTTTTTGGGGGGGTGGGGGGTGTTTGGGGTGGAGGGGGGATGTTTGGTCTTTTTTTCTTACAGTTCATCAAGCTATGCTCATTGGTCCAAAGGGAAAGCAGACTTTTCAATACACCATATATGTCATCCCAGAGGCTATTACAGGTAAACTAAAGCAAATAACCAAGGAACCATCTGCAGGTTCTTCTATCACAATGTAAAGAAACCAACCCCAACCCACACATTCTACACACCACTATCTTTTTAATTTTAAATTATTCTTAAGTAATTTCCACCTTATGATACAAACATCATCATTAATGTGATGGAAGAATTATTGGGTTGACTTAGAGGAAGATGTCTTGGTTCTTTCATGGAACTGCTTTAAATCTCTGAGAACTTGATAAACATTCAGCTGTAAAAGTCATCCTCTCCCTTCTTTACCATACTCACCATCCCAATATTTGTAATTAAAGTTCTGAGCCTTGACATACCCTGAAAGAGACAGAAATATATTCCCAAAACCAGACAAAGCCTATCCACTTCTCTCCTGAAGGTGAGATATACTTCATAAATACACCATGGCTGCAGTAACCTAAGTTTTAATAGTAGTTTAGACTCCTGTGCATCTTAAAAGGAGGAAGCAGATTTTTGTAAAGTGAAGCAGACCGAGAATGCATATGGAAATGTTAGCAAAAAAAGATACGAGTTCCTATTATGAAATAAACATCCATTTACACTTCACGTATAGTGATATTAACCCATTTTCAGACTAAAGGCAATGAGTAGCACATCCCTCAGAGTGCTAGAAAGAGCTGTGTTCATAAGACTGCACCCTTTTCATCAGTGGTGATGCTCTAAAGGCAGAGTAAACAACAAGTTGGAATTACAAAGACTGATGTCCTTTTAGTTCCTGCCACTTATTTAAGAGATTAAATTCACACGTGTACCAGAAAGATGGTGACAGAGAAAAATTTACTTTCAACATGCTGGTGAAAAATGATGATACCTTCTCACTACCAGAACTTTCCCAAATTTCACAATGGCCTATAACTATGGGTTACAGCAGTGCTCTAAACAATAAATACTTCCTCCCTCCATAAAAAAAAAATTCTACTTTTCTGCTTATGCAAAAGCCATGCTCTACTTCAAACACATTATGTTTTCAAGAGCACAGAACTAACAATCAAGTGCAAGCAGGAGCTCCAGTTACCCCAAGATTCTCTGAAACTTGCCACAGTTTTCTAAATGTGTCACTACAAAAAATAAAATCAGCTACAGTGAATGACAACATGTTTGTTCCCTCTGTTGACTTGTTACCTTTTTCTAGTTTCCAGGTAAAACACCTGCTGGGGAAGGAGCAGAAACGAGAATGTGTTCATACAGTAGTCTGATAAAATACTAGAGCTTATTACTACATTTTTATTAAAATTATTCAATAATAAAAGCAAAAAACCAAGATGTTGGTATTCTGCTGATATTCTTCCATGGTCTGATTTGCTTTGTTTGTAAAACATTAAAACACCTTAGTGCAGTTTCGAAATGCAAATAATACTCAGTATCTCAAAGACTGAGATACCTCAAAGAACATTATTATAGCATTAGGAAAGCTCCACTGATCTCTTGTATGAATGACACAGACTAAAGGAAGATTCTGTAGAAATGTGGGTAACCCAATTGAGTGAGTACAGTTTCTGATGGCAAGTAAACAGAAGCAGCACTATCTGTCATGAACCACGCACTTAGAAAATGCTAGTTTGGTTTTGCACTATTTATTTTAATCTCACTTACCTCCTTTTTTATATATATTTTTTTTTTTAAACAAAAAGGTGCAACTTCAGTTTACTAGGTATATTGATATCTGTCAACAAGGCAGTAGATTAAGCCTTAAAGGCTCTTTTCAGCAACTTTACTTACTATAGAAACTATATGTTCATTATATCTTTCTTTTTTTTAAACCAATCACACACCAACACAAACACACGAATAGGATTCATCTGGGATTAAATAATAATTTAGGACTCAGTTTCTCATCATCACAAGGGTTAAAATGTCTTTTTCCCCACCTCCAAACAGTGACTGCATTTTCCTTTCCTCATTTATCCTATTTTCTAGCTGTTAAAAAGAAATACAGAGACTTCTTCAGAGCCAGCAGTTTTGCTTAACTCACTTAAGCATAAAGATTCAAGGCTCTGAGCCCCTGCCCTCAACACCATCAATTCTAGTCCCACCTGAAATTTAAAATACTAAAGTGATTGTGGTGAATTTCTGGGAGTCAGTCTTTCTGGCTGAATGGTTGTCTTCTTGATGGAGAAGGGCAGTTGTCCCTGAGGAGAAAGGTAATAGTACGATTTTGTCTTATCCTTTAAGTCAGACTAACCACATACTGCTGAGTCAGCCATACATACAAGCAGACAGCAATCATAATGTTGTTGCTCAAGTCTACCTTTCCCAGGAGCACCGCCAGATGCAAAATAACAGCTAATGTCACTAAAGTGATGTTCTAGGTTGAATATATCAGGGGATCAACCCAATGTTTTTCTAATAGCAGAACATTACAGTTTAAGATGAAAGAGCTAGAGAGGCTACCACACTACAAGAAAACAAGTATCAAAAGGAAAAAAAAAAAAATAAAAACTAATGCAAGTATACTTAAAAGGTACTGCAATATTCTACCTCAAGTTACAGAGTTGTGAATGTTAATAAATAAATTATTTTACTTGAAGGCTGCTATTTCTAATAGCAATCAGTAGAGAAAGTACGATCCTGTGCGGAGTAACAGATTTCCCACATTTTATATACGCAGGCATATGTTACATAGGTGAAAAATATATCAGCTTATACTTTTTAAATACACAGTTCACTTGATTGATCATTATTTCCATACTATACTGGAGGTAAACTTTGCAGTAAGCAAACATACCCATTTAGAGGCCAAACTTCTGAAATACATTGCGCCAGGGCATGCTGGCTGTTGCTAGGTTTATGCAAGTTCCATAGCAACTGCAGCCATAATATAAAGAGCTTCTCAAAGAGGTAACTTTACATAAGGTCAACAAGTCCCCTGACAAAAATTTTATATAGTGCTCAATCTTAGACATACAGCCAAACCTTTGTTCTCTTCATAACCCTTAGGCAAAAAAAGCTAATGAGAATCACAGACAACATATTAAATGATGGTATTTTCAGTACAGCTGGGATTCCATTCTATAAATAATTTTAAAACTATTACCCAACAATGTATTGCGATAAAAAGCTGACAAGGTCTTGCTCAACAAGCAGTTACTGGCATGGTTTTGCTACTAGGGATGAAAGATTTTCTTAAATGCCTACAGTGATTCTTCAGGTGCTTCTATAAACATGTTGCTGTCACTTTTAATCAGTGGGATACTTCCTTTTGTTGAATGTTAAAATTAATAAAATCTTGAGAATCAAAATAGCAACAAATACCATAATCAAACTCTTCCATGCTTTATAACAGTTTTATTCTACAGTAGAAGTGGGCTTATTTCCCTTAAACACAATATATGAAAAAAATGGTTTTCCAATCCACTGAAAAAAATAGAGAAAAAAAAAAGAATTGTAATTGCTATCTGGTATTTTTTTGGGGAAAAAAAAAAAAAATTCCTCATATTGGCCCAACTTAAAACTAAACTTACTAAAACACCAGAAAAAAAAAAAAAAACACCAAACCCCAGAGATTTACCTTTTTTCTACAAAGCAAAGTTAGTCCATATGCTTACAGACCATTTTGTTTTAAAGCAAAAGAAGCAGCACTCAAAACTTGTTCCAAACACTTCCTAAAATATTGTGCACTACTTGATTGGAAATTCTATCTTGTCTTGTCTAATCAAAATGCTACCAAAGAGAAGTTTAAGTGCAATTCTACTCAAAATAGCTAGGTAAAAAATGGCAGGTTCAGTAAATAGGTCTGCTATCCATGCTTGCTTAGAATTCTATCTTCTTGGCTCTTCGTGGGCCTTTTTTATGTGAGAAATACTAAATTAAAGGATGGACGTACAAAGCATAAAACAAACATAACCACTCTACTCCTTCCTCATCAAGGATAGAGATTTAGAGGATCTGTGTGCCATACTTCATAACAAACAGAGCTCTAACAGCTTTTCTCACAGTGAAATAATGAAGGAAAAATATTTATAATTTTTATCACATTCTTATTATTATATAACATTTTATTTAAAATATTCACTTCTATAGCTGGACAGGAGGAAACACACTAAGTGCACACCTAAAAACCAACAACCCTCAAACTGCTGCATGCATCTAAATTTGACCTAATAGTCAGAACCCTAGACACAGATTCCATGAGTAGTTTTATCTATTTGAAGCCTTGAAAGAATATTCAATACAATCAAAAGAACTTGGGACAATTATGGAAAACAAATTACTTTCATTTTCAAAGCAGATGTTTGATATCTAAAAAGTAAAAGAAAAAATGTGAAGCCAGGCACTTTGCAGGGTCGGGGAAAGAACGTTGAGAAGTTTCTATCATCGCTGCAAAATTTTTATCCCTTTTAAAGATTTTGAAAGTATTTTAATATCCTGATTTGCAAATCTGTTCTATCACATCTGCTTCTCATATTAAGCTCTTCTTCCAAGCCTACAGTAGCTACTAGCATACTGCCTACAGAAACACAACACCTGGCTCTATAACCCAGGAGGCTATACCTCCAAGAGAATCAACAATGATGAACTGTCTTGTCAAAACGTCTGTACTAGCACTACACCACTATACAAGAAAGCTAACAGACAGATGTAAGAGTAACTTTTATGCTAACCAAGCTGACCTGTTGTAAGAAAAATAACCACAGATAAGTGAAACTCTTCTGGCTGATAAATAACAGTGATTTACCCACCATCAATGCAAAAAAAGCCACTGCGTATTAATGTCTTGGTCCAAGCTAAGGCAATCAACAGGTAAACTTCCACTTGATTTAACACTGTAAACTCTCCTTCTTTAAGAGGAGTTTTAAACTGAACCCACAGTTAGCACTTCCCAAAAAAAGTTTGGAGGATGTAGGTGGGTGGGAAGAGAATCTATTGATTTTGGCTGTTGCCCCTTCCTTGAAAGTAATATGGATTTACCATTATTGGACGGCATGATAACATGCGGAAAAAGGAAGGGCACATCACAAGCGCAAGCTCTGAAAGGGACAAAAAAAAGGGAGTTCTTCCCAGTCCATCACTCTGATCCTGAGCCACAACATTCATTCTCTTGAGTGACAAAAAGTCTAACGCGTACACCAGTCCAGCACCTCTTCTCTCCCTGAAGTCCATGAGTTTACCCTACTTCATCAGATAAAACTGACTTATGAACCCCAGAAGCAAGATCTCTTCCTCACATCCGAGAAACAGAATCTGAACAGGTCTGTGACGCTGCTGACTGCTAATGAAAAGGACAGAGGCTAGACAGCACTCTAAGATAAAGACACACATATACTCCTGTAGCAACCACTAAGAGAAACAATAACTTCTTTTGAGTGCCATAGCCCTCAGTACATTTGTTGCATTTTCTTTTTAGTAGAAACAAAAGGATTACATTTCATGCCATCAATCCTTCAAAGCTATACTTGTCTTTTCATTAAACAGTAAATGCATTTACCTCAAATATTTTCAGATAAAAATCTCTAGTGATCTGAAATGTTAAGCTGCTCAATCCTTCACAGCCTTGACAATTCTGCAAAATTACTTAATGCAAAGGCTAGAGGCCTCCAGAGCAGGGCCGGTTCCTCCCAAAGGATGGCTCCCCTCCCCAGCCAGAAAGCAGTTCTCCCTGGGAACTACTTCATGACATCTATCTCTAAAATTATTCAGGTCAGTTCCACTTAGAAGAGAGTGTTAAGAACACCTGAAGAGCACCAAGCTAACACCCCAGAAGACGACACGTTACTTTTTATACACTAACGTCTCACAACTTTTACAGTGCTGAGTAACTTGCCTTCCACATTCCAGAGATGTGAAAGCACCTCAGCACTTCATACAATGGTTACATTACTTGCATCCGAAACAGCTTTTTTTTCTCCCCCCTTATTAAACTGTATTTGTTTTGGTTGTGCAGGAGAGGCCAGTTCTAGCTGTAGTTATACTCTAACATTACTGTAAAGCAATATCATGCTGCCATGCAATAGCTCTTTAATGTCAACCATAACCTTCATAAATGGGTTTGTAACGAGAAACCCTTGTTTGTCATACAGTAGGTATGATTGATGCTATATGAGTGAAGTGAAGCCACAGTGACCATCTCAATAACGTGAACAGCTGCCAAATATTCATTTAGCAGAATGAGTTTAAAAAACTTTGAGCAGATTGCTTTCACAAGGCTGCTTTCAACAAAAGGAAACATAATTAACGAGCTAATATCAGCATGTGTCTGGCTAAGCTAATGAATATCAAATTACACAGAAACCTGTATAAATCATCATTATCCTGAATTTTAATTGAACTTGCAATTAAACATGACAAATTTTATATACACTAAACCTTTAATTTATACTTTCAAATAAGAAATAATTTATCATTTTTAGTATTTCATAGTTAATTTCCCAATATGTACACTTCTAATTAACAAGGACAGACAGGAATTTAAAAAAAAAAACAAACCCAGAACAAAAAAACACCAACAAAAACCTGCTGAATAGCTCCACTGGTTACAACAACTTTCAATAGATTAAAATCAGGGGCCAAAAACTTACAGCAGTGCAGCAATCCACTGCTTCTGCAAAACATATTTAATTTCAAACTCATCCTTTGAATACTACTTGCAGCTAGAAGAGAACTGGGCTGCAGCAATGTCTACATGCTAATTTGAAATCAGGGCTAGGTTTCTGCAAAAGGAGCAATAGTTTTTGAAGAAATTCATAATTTTAACTTTGTAATGCTCCATTTATACAATTTGTTAATCTTACTGTCATTGTGGACTAGAGCTGTCACCAATACAAAATACTGCTTCTTGATGAAAGAATCTTATTCATTATCTAGTTTAATCTTAATTATATATTTTCTCATTTATGACCACCCCCTTTTACTTATCTCCAGTATATACTGATAACCTCAAGAAAGGGATTCCCTCCCCACTTCCTAATACTCATATGCCCCCATTACATTTTTTTCTGTTTGTTTCATCATAATATTAATTCAGTTTCTATCCATTTCTAAATAGAAAAATGTGACTCACTGAAAAAATTGGGTCTTACAGCTGTGAATCTGAAGTTTAGAGACAGAAGCAGCTGCATTACTGCAAGCCGTCACAAAGTTTTGCTAGCACAGCTAACTCAGCTGAAAGAGTGGGAGGAAAAAAATACCCTGACAGCCGTGCCAGCGAAACCTGTGGTATAGACATGGTTCAGGATAGCATGACAATGCATTTGTTCAAGGAGGTTCAACAACAGTAGATGAAAATGCCCCTCCTCCTGGTATACCTTGCTCTCCCCTAGGAAACTCTGCCAGCATACTTATGCTAGCACTAGCAAGACACTGCCCTAGAACAGGTAAGCGCCCAGGTAGGAAAGGCTATGCACAATTAGATGGCACTCACATTGAAAATGTGGTCAAACTTCAACTGCAATTTATATCTATCTGGCCACAGTGAAGACTTGAACACTTTCAGACAAAAGCCTCATTGAAAGCTCAAGATAGGCAATACAACACATTAGAGAAAGTATTCTGCACTCAGGATTTTTAAAACTTGCTTTCATTAGGTTTGCTAGCAAGTTTGAACACTATTCATCCTACAAAAGCAGATGGATCTTTCAAAATCCTTATTAAAAACAACAGTCGTCATCGTGCGATTTGCTGGACCTTCAGGACAATGTACGTCGTAGAGTCCCAGTGTCTTTTTCCATTAGCTTGCCAGCCATAGCAATGAAACAACTGGGAAGAAGAGGAGAAAACTCAAAGAAACTGAAAGCTTTTTCCACTAGAAAACAGCTGTAGGAATTCAATTGAAGCAGTTTATTAATTCCCATAGCAAATGAGATCAACAGCTTTCATATTTACAGCACTCAGCACTTAAGAGTGACATCTCTGATTTAATGAGCAGCAGAATCAGGGATACAACAGACAATTTCCATTACTACTGTTAATTATGGTAAACACGTTTGGGTGCTTCTCGCAGTCCTTGCTTTTCCTCAAGCCACCCATATACCCATAGTCTCTTATTTTTCTCCGCTGTTCTGCCTGCTCTCCTAGGCATTATAGTACCTGGCTATGCTCATGATTTTTTGAACACACTTAAGAATGAACCTATCTGCCACAGCCTTGCTGATTAAATGAGACCTGGAGATTCTAGAAGTAGCTCAAGTGTTTCCAGACCACTTGAAAGAAAACCTCTCTCATGCAGCTCAGCAGGATCTCATTCCTATACATCCATTTCCCCAAAATGGTTTTAGAAATGCAAAGCAAATAACAGAAGAAATAGCAGGGAGTCAGGGAGCTCCCAGAATTAGTTCTCTACCTAGTTGGTACAGCTCCACAAGTTACTTAATCCCTAACAGAAATCAGAGACAAAAGGCAATTAATCAGGAGAGTAGTATCCATCTCTGGTTAGAGCTTCCTAAATACTGAGACATCGTTGCGGCTCTGCCACTGTCTAACTGTATGATCTTCAATAACTACTCTGCCTCTCTGTCTCCCCATTTATTCTCTTGGAAAGAAGTATACTGATGCTTAACTTGCCCAACAATTTTTTTCTCCTCCACTAACAAATCCTTCTGCAGACCATTCATGCATTTTTGCTCCCATACTTCCCCATTCAATCTACATGAAGGGCCCTCACCTTTCTGACATCACTCCTTCTGCAAACACAGATTCTAGTCAGCAAAAATAACATTGCCTACCCATCACCAAGAACAAATAAATGAAATAAACTCAGACATAATTCTCCTCTGGGTTTTCCTAGTGCATTTTGCATTGTCTGTCTACTTAGATTACAAGCCCCTCAGAGCAAGGACATGTTGTCTTGTTTGACTTGTACAGCTCTGAGCACACTGTTTGCACATAAATAATATTAACAGCAATGATAATACTGGTTTGGCCAGTCTCAATACACATGAAAATGAGGCAGTAAGTGCTTCTATTTTTTCTTTTTCCCTTTTATATAAGGAAATGTCATATTTCTTCTCATTTTTCAGGGACTTACAAACCTGATGGAACTGCATATACCAAGGCTCTGAATGTTTAATGCTTTTGCTGAAAAGCACTATGTGTTCATGCAGGAGAAGCAGCAGGACAAACATTTTCACACATTATCAGATAGCTGAGTGAAACAGGCTCCACCAGAATTTACAACTGAAGGCTACCAGAATTTACAACTTGTGAAATTGTGGCTGTCTGTATTTTCTCATTACAGCGTGCTCACCAGAGATAGAGAAGGTGCTTTTTTTTTTTTCCTTTTTTTTCCCTCCTTTTTTTTTTCCTCCTTTTTTTTGCCATCTACTGTCTCGCTACTTCCTAGTTAAACCTTGTCTCAAGTTATCAACACTCTCTAGAGAGATAAGCTTCTTCTCACTTACAACCTGTCACTAATAATCGAACTTTCAAGACTCCATCTCGAAAAGAGACTACTGGAGGCACACAGGTCACAGGAATTAACTGCCACCAGTCCTTGCAGAAAACTAAGCTCATCAATCTATAGCTTCTCGTCATAATTAGAATAACGGCTTTGAAAATTTGGGCTGATGTTGACTCGGTCTTACGCCACCAAGACCGCTGATTAAAATCTTGGTGTGAAAGTTAATGATAAGTGCTGGTGGCGTTGTCGTGGCGACAGGGACAAACAATTCCCTTGCCGTGACATTTTCAATGTCCTGCAGAAGAAAAACTGTCCTCTTTAGTGTGGCACTGTATGAAGCTTATTTATGGCTACAGGGCTTGCTGGATTGATGACTGTCGTAACACACTGTCAAATCCTTTACTGACACATTCATTTTTTGAGCCCCTGGTGTGGCAGAAATAAAACACAACAAAAATGTGAAAGTATTATTTATCAGTTTCTGTTTGAGTAAATAGTAGATGAAATAAATTTGGTATACTTTTGTACCCAGACGTGCACATATCTCCCTACATTTATTAAATACATTAGAAACAAAAACTATTTAATGCACTTGCAGATTCCCTTACAGTATATGACTGCAGTTTTGCAACGGATTTTTAACAGACAAAACCCCCAAACAGCTAGTGCAGTCAACAAAACTTAAGAATACAGCTTTGTTTACACTGTGTTCATAGCAAAACACAGTGTATTGCACACTTGATATTAAAGTTTAAGAGCTCACATCAGAACTGGCCTCATGTTTGTTTTGACACTGAATTTCAGAAAGATAGGTTGAGGTTTCAGTGACCCTACTGACAGCAACATTAATGTCTTCAGGTATTATTTGTATTACTTCCTGAAATGAGAAGGTGCCATTTCTGTCTCCTTTTCCAGATAATCTTTGTTCCCCTCACTTTATATACAGTGAACATTATCCATTAACTTTAAGGCTCCTGTTAACTTTCTGCAGCTTTTACCATCTGTGCTGATCAACCATTACAAGAATATCACTCTGGACTGCAACAAGTGAATTTATGGTCAGATCATCATCACAGGAGAGATCCAAATATATGTCTTAAACCTCTGCATTGCACACGCTCAAAAGTTTCTGTATATAGATTTCTCATACTGGTCACTTTTTCAGGAATCATGCTTACTTTAGCTTCCAGGTTCAAAATTATTAAAAGAGGACCCCTCTGCTTCTAAACACAAAAGCATAATTTACTCACTCCCTGTATTACAATAAGAAAATAAAAAAACCCACTGTCCTTTTCTCTCATTTTTGCCAATGGACTCCTCCTGTCTCTATTTTAAAAATATTTACTGCATCTCTTCTAATTAAAAAATCCTGGAGGAGAGAGGTGTCAAAATAGCACACTGTCCTTTCACCATACTTAAAAATATGGAGGGAGTGAGGAAAGGGTTGTTTTCTGTATTCAATAATTGCAGCTCCATCAATGTTATCCAGAGCTTTAGCACAAGACACAGAGAAACTTCTACATATAAAAGGAAATCCCTGCAATCTACTTTTTGCAAAGGGCTGTCCAAACTCAGGTATCTCCATGCAAGGCCAGGTAAAGAAAGCGTAAGTAGGATGCCCAAGACACCAATTGCATAGCACTGACTATACTCTAAATACACCCAGAGCTCATTGTCTTGGCAGACAGATGAGTTAACAGGGGGATTTATTCATAATAAGTGAAGTTGGGGATTGCTCATCATTAGAGGGCCATTTCTCGGCATTCTCTGCAGCCCCATGCACATAACAGACAGGTTGCTTCCAAGAATAAAAGAAATTCAAACCCTAATGGCCACCAGTTTCAAAATCTGGTCTGAACATGATTAGGTGTAGGTATAATTTGAAAGGAATACGACAGTTACATGGAAGCTCTTCAATCCTCAGAAATCGGCTTGCTTATTTTGCCTACCATCTACGTACTTCCTTCTACTCATCCCCAATTCCACATCATTCCCACAACACAACATGCCCAACCAACACACATACTTTCCAATCTCATTTCCATCTGTGAAAATTACTTAATGTCATCAGGACTGCTCTCTTCTTTAACTGACATCAAGATACTTCTCAGACTTGGAAATTCTCTTAGTATGTTTACATGGAAGCATATCCAAATCTGGGCCCAGTTAAATCATCGCTTCTCTCAAAATTGGGTGTTTGTCGGTTTTAATAATTGTTATCCATCTATGCTGTACTGCCAGTACTTTGAATCTCTATTTTTATATTATTTTGGATTACAACTTCAGATTTTGGGCTTTATAAAGGTAAAAGAGCTTACATCTCTTCTTTAATCTAGTATCTGTTAACTGCTAACACACTGCCAATGCTCAAAGTCCCATCAGTAATTAAAGTGTGTGAATTAAAATGTATAAGTTTTTCAAGACACTTATGGATCTTTAAACAAATGCTATAATTTATTTCACAAAACACTATGAAATAATTTTAGTCAAGGAAATTAAGACCTGATCCTTCAAGGCTATCCAAAAAAAAAAAAGGAGTCCTATTTTAATAAAATTAAGCCTTCAGATTTCTTAGGAAACTTTCAAAAGTTTCAGCTAATACTGAACCATATTAATATACAACACGGTTCAGAAGTATTTTAATTTCTCTATTGCAGCAATCAACCCTTTAAGTCAATATACAGCAAAATAAATCTGCCCCTCAACAATTTCAAGTCCCAAACATTGACATCATCCATACTTGATTTATTCAGGTAATCACCATGCTAATTACAATTGGCTGTATTTCCATATAGCAGAGCAGTAAAAAAACTTGCCCTTGCTAAATTACTCCAGTGATCTTTTGTACATAGTTTTGCCTCTAAGTAAATGAAATGCTTTATGCTCTTCTTTTGTTGTGTTGTTTATATGTTGGTATCTGGACACTATTTTGCCTCTTCCATAAAATAAAAGCTAGCTAAAGTACCTAAAGAAATGAACTGCCCTACTAGTGAGAGCCTAGATCTTGGACAAAGGATGCATCAGTTAATGATCTTTTCACAGGTCAAGCTCCATCAAAGTTCCCATCTATTACAGAAGTTTTGAGCATAACTACTGTAGGTACAATTTACTCAATTTTTCAAATGCCTTGATAATCACATATTTTTGGTTGGTGGTTTGTTAACACAGCAGCAAAGAAGTTACAGGAATAGTTGTGAAAAGTGAAACTTTAATTCTGTTTTAGCTTCTTATTGAAAAGGAGTTGCCTGTAACAGAACAACACTGGTCAAGATGTAGACATTTTCTCAACTTTTTCAAAGACAAAATTTCAGTGTGAGTTGCAAGTGTTGGATGCAAGTCTCAGTGATGTCAAAAATGGATCTCTTTCTGTGGTTTTTTTGACAGCTTTAAGTAGTGCCATACCACAATGACAGTGAGATTTTGAAATGTCTGCTCAATGATTTAAAACAGCAAAACACTCCTTAGCACTGACTCAACTAGAATTAGGAGTTTCCGTAGGTCCCAAATTATTGTTCATGGACAATAACCAAAGGTCTGATGTCCCAGCAATTCATTCATGTTAGCAAGAATTTAAAACAATTAAAGCTCAAATACATTAAACACCTACTTTTTATACCCTGTCTTCAAAATGTGCAGGTTTTGATCTGCTCCATTTTGTATTATAAAAAAATAAGAGTTATAAACTTGACATTCATTGATTCAGATTTGGATTTCATTGTGCTTAGTAAGTGGGCTTCTGATCACATCCCTGCAAGCTACCTGTGCTGGCTCCCTGCAGTTATCAGTTACAAATGGTGTATTACGAAGTAAAATTAATATAACAGAAATTGTGATCAGTTATTCCTTTGTCAACTCTGTAAACAACACAGAGATTTCAAGTCAATGTATCTAGTAAATGCTGCAGAGTTTCATGTAAAGATTTGTGACAAAATGTCAGCCTTTAATTTCCTTTGTTGGTTTGCAACTCAAACTTCTTATGTGAAAGTGTTTCTTAAGGAGGGGGAAGTGTAGCGTGCTAAAATAGTTATAGAATATAGTTTATACTCTTCTTATGACTGATGAAAAAGCTAAGTTACCACATGGAAACTCCGGGTGACTAAACAGATCGTCAAATATTAAAAAAAAAAAAAAAAAAAAAAACCACGAAACTCTAGCAGTCAGTTTTAATTTTTTCATGGCCATCAGCTTTTCTTGTCCTATTAGTTACCATAATAGCAACACAGTGTTGAGCAAAATACCAGAAGCTTTCATTAGAACCATTAACATAATTTGATAACTGATGGTATTTGATTTCTGACTTTTGAACTTTGACTTAAAGCTTGGTGCAAGATGTAATCTCACTGATTGGATGTTTTTTAAAATATGAACACTTCATGTTACATTGCTTTGTTAACTATAATTAATGTTCACATTTGTCACAAATTATATTATTTAAGAAAGAAGCAATAATGATGAAAGATGTGACAATGTTAAACCCATGTCGTCTTCCCCCAAATGATTAAGTCCTAATTTAAGGATTGCTCAAAATAAACTGAAGTCATGTGTGCAGTAATGGGATATATACAAATAAGAACTTTTCAATAAAGTATTAATGTTTTTGCTTAACTTAAAAAAATTAAAAGATTGGTACTAAATCCATCTATGTCAGATGCTTCAGAGCTATGTTCAGAATGTTCTACTCACAATATAGAATTCAATTACACAGTGTTTTCCTGATCTTTAAATACAGAGGCAAAGAATAAGGAGAGCTTTTTCAGTTTCTGTCTCTACTGGTGTGACTAGGGATTTTCAGAGACTGATAGAAGCTTCCCCTCTGCCCACAGTTCTTACAATCATAAACTTGCTCTGCTCCCTCAGCATTTGGCCACATCAGTGTTACAGCGTGAGCTAATAAGCTTTGCCTCCTGGGAGGGCTCCTCAGTCCGGTACACGCTGCCTGCACAGGTAAGATGCTTCCAGCAAATCTTCAAGTGTAGGCAGTTTTCTCTTGTAACCAGGCTCAAGAACCTCATGCTTATCTGCAAATCACAATGTGGATGTGTCCAGGTCAATTATTGCAAGTCACGTGCCTCTTTAGTATGGCAAGCAAAGGAATGTAATGTAAATAAAAACAGGATGGCTCAGCTTTTGAAAACTATTTAGAGCATTAACAAATGAGTGAGTAAGGTTTTGCCGGGGGGAGGCTTTCTAGTTAAATTGGTCAGGTTAAGGACCTGCAAGGGACTTTAATGTACAAAATGTCCTATGTGCATACAGCACAATTGGCCTGCAACAATAATCATATATAATGTATCATCTATGTCATATCAATGACCCTCTCTCTAGGCACTGTGTACAATCACACAGATGCTTTGAATGTACATTTATGGGATCTTTATTGGTAATATAAATCCTACATCTCTACAGGGGCATTAAAACAAATGCAAAGGAACACACACTATCTTCTCACAAAGATTCCAGTTTGGTTACCTGAGGATTGTAAAAACAAAGGCTCAAATTCAGACTCCTTGGCAAAACTGTAAGTGTCAGAAATATTCAAAATTTACAAAACTTTATAGCATAGTAATCTATAATGCTATGGAGAAAGGGGGAAGGTGAAAAAGGAGCAGGAAGATGTAGCTTTTTTTTTTTTAGTCAGAGATCACATTTCAGCTAGCCTTGATATACGAAAAAGAATTTTATACAAAATTTAAGAAATTTATATTTTATAAAAGAATATATATATGAAAAAGAATTTTGTTATATTAATGCATCATTAGGATGCATTAATCCTTCAGAAGGGAGGAGGACTTATAAAATTTTTAAGTAATTTTATACATAATATCCTTATTCTTCTAAACAAATAGTGATTCAGTAGGCTTAGAAAGTACTGAAGTCAAAACCAGAATATTTACTTTTTAAAGAAAATCGTTATTTCTAATTTCTAAGATTCAGGTAATGAAAACGAGTAAACTACTCTTACATCCGACAAATAAAAGGCAAGAGGGAAGAGATTTTTCCACACTTCACCCATCTTTATATACAGCCCACATGTCCAGAGGTAACATTAAACCAACCTTTTCCAGATTTCTTAGGGCGGAATTTAAGGCTCCTGTGTTTCAACAGGAATATTTTCCATCAGGAATTTGTAATTCTTAAAAATCCTCTCTGAGAATACCTGATATAAGGGCAGGACTCTTATTTGCCTTAGATTTGGAATGTCTGTCGTGAGTTTAAGTGGCAGTCAGGCAAAGGACAGAGATTTAAGTTTTGGAGTCCATCGCAGTAAAATCTTTCCTCCACAGTGTGTGGTCAGAAAAAGGCTGAAAAAACATTTTTTAGATTACAAAAATATTCCAACATACAGGGCTGAAGTCTAGTCATAGAAACATGCTAGCTATTAGTGCCATGTCCCGTGAAGTGGGCAGTGACACAGAACTGCATGGCTGTTGTTTGTCTTCATGATTGCTGCCATATTGTCTCCTCTGCACTTGATGTAAGAATATAAAATGTGATCATGCATGCCACTATTCAAAAATAATTAATTTCCCATACATAAAACACATTCACTGCAAAGATAAAATCTACTTTGGATCCTCCTTCACAAGGTAAGACATATTCTGCTTAAAAGTTCTTTCAACTTCCTGGCAGAATCAACCTCTCTAAGTCTCAATCCAATATTAGTCCTCATAAGAATTTCCTTACCTTTACTGTAACACTGTTCAATTTGCTACAGGATGAATACAGTTCAATTTTTCTACTGCAAAGTTTTAATTCCTAGAATTTATAAGACATGTTAACCTGCCAGCACAGTGACAAAGAGAGCAAGCTCATCTCTTGGTGGTAGTTTACTACATTAAGATTCACAGATTGTCTATACCTTAAAATATACAATTAAGTGTGATTATCTCAGCTTTCAGCTTTGTCTCATAACCAAAATAGCACTAAACAGCTAGGGCACAGGAATATCTGCTCACCCATTGACTGACTGTTTTCTTGAGTCATCAGTGTATATTTGAGCCAGGGGAATGATTTCTAGCACAATATTAAGACAGGAAAAATATCTGTTATTGGACCACTGAGTTACCAGATCTCCATCAAAAGCCTACCAGGAAAGTTAAATCTCAAGGAAGCATGGGATGTTCTTCATTATAGGAAATCTGGATCCTGAAAGAATGTTGTGCTACTAAAATGATATATGTGGTATCGAAAACAAAATACACCTGAAGTTGTCACAAAAAATTGAATGGTACTTCTTACCTATACATTTATGCACTCAAAGATACACAGTGTGCCTCCCAAGTATTTATGAACATAATCAGAAGAGTATCCTAGATGGACATGATTTTCGAGTACCGCAAAACTAGTATTGCATAGAAGTGACTTTAGTTATTCATGAAGTCCCTAATACCCCCATACAGGCAATGTACACAACATCATCCAAAGAGACACAAGAACACAGTACTTCTTGCCACCTAGATAAAGTATCTAGAAGACATGGAAGCAAAATCTCACCGAGTTAAAAAACTTACACATAGTTTGTTCTAATATATCAGTTGTGAAGATGTGCAGAAAAAAAACCAACATTGCTCTAATGCCTGAATGCTAAGCTGTGAATGAACGAAACTGAGGATATTTCTGTCCCTAAGTGATAGAAGACGCTATCACTATTCTACCATACCAAAGAAAAAGAGGCTATTAAATGTAATGCATAAAATAACATTTAGCAAGGAAATCAGGATAATTGCTTCACAAAAAGGACATTCAGTCAAGTTCTAAACCACTGCTCTGAATTGAGAATTACTTACGTCTAAGTTAAATCAAGTAAAACTTCCTAAGCACTCCCTTAAAGAACACCTGCAAATAACAGGAGGAACTACCTAATTCATCATGCTTTATTCTGTTAAAAACAGTGAATTTCAAGAGGGTTTGACATTACCTTTTTTGTCTGCAAATTCAGTCTACTTATTGCACGAATATAGATAAATATAGTTTGGTTCTATACAAGCTCTGAAATGAGCATTCAGGTTAGCATGTGTAAATCAGATTAGAAACCAGTACAACCAAGGGTCAGGAACAGACTCTGCTGGGCACTGTATAAACGCAACAGAAAAACAAGGGCCATTAAAGACTTTTGAGTCATACAGTTTACAGTAAGGGAAACCTAGCAGTGAGATGTGTTCAACTATCATTTGTATACTTAAAGTAGAGGAATAACTGTAACTTGACATACTAAAAAAGGCTAAAACAAAAAACAAGAAAAAATTCACAAAAGCACTGCTAAGGAAGAACAAATACAGAAATGTGCTGTCCTATCTATTTCTTTGCTCCATTATAAAGCTGGATAGCATATCTTTAAATGCTGCTTATTAGAAGCGTGCTGAATCATTCTCCGTCACTGCACAGACCCAACATTGATAACATATTTCTTCATCTTGAATGGCAGAAATTATTTTGCAAAAGTAAGAAGCGAGTCTGACAGCTGTTCCCTTTTCTGATCCTCTGTGTAGCAGCACAACATAATATGAAGCTTCTAGATAGGTACAGTTTTCTACATGCTATGATTCTAAGTATCCCATTCAGACAAGATGATGGTATCCCACGTTGGCCAGGTGGCATAAGAGAAATAAAAGTAAATTGTAATAAAAGATTGTCACAGGATCAATGTCTCATACCTTAAAATTGAGCATTTTGGCTCTGCTTCAGCATTCATCAGCCAGAACCTATTATCCTATTACAATATTCCATTTCACTGATATCTGTTCATTATAAAATATATATATTTACAGTATTTGGAAGGTGATTTTTAATGCTGTGAATGCCCTTTAAAAGGAGACTATTTTAACATTATAGATTCCAAATGACTAGTCAAGATATTCAATTCCCTGTTTAAATCTTTAAATATACTTAGGAATTCCTTATTTCAGTAGACTTTCTAATGCCTATTCCTTTACTCTTTAAATATATATTACAATGTAAAATGAGAAAGGTCTTCATTAACTCATTGCACTTGGGGAACTCACCTTTTTATGATATTAGTTTCAGTCATTTATCACAACGCATTACCAGTACCAAGAAAAGTGACAATAATATTTATGTACGTCACTATATTTGAACTTTTCAGGTTTTGAAGAAGTCTAAGGGAATTGGGTATCCCGACATATTAAATTTGAAAATCCTAACTCTGACACTGGAATAATAAACACATTACATTCTACCCACGTCCACCACATATTCTGAGTCTCAACCTCAGTTGGTTACCTCATAAAAAGGCCTTTACAAAAAATTATTATCAACAGAAGTCTTGTGTTGTTGATCTTTTTTATCCTGAAGAACTCAATGGGAAAAATATAGCTTTTTACTTTTCTTTTTAAGAAAAAAATTCTTTATTTAGGCAGTGTATTTACGGAGAATTTTAAGTAGTAATAAAAGCAATGAAGTCTAAAACCTGTAAAACAGAGAAAATACCTAGTAGCATCTGAGACTGAGCACGATATTATCAGTGTCAGCATACTGATGACCCAGATGGTATTTGTATGTTTGAAGTATGACATCTTTACTCCTCTGTCATCCAACACAAGTAATTAACAATAATCAAGTGGGTGTTAATTGGATATAATGGAACAATCTCCAGTCAGCCTGAGCCTACTATTTGCCTCTTACTAGTAATTATGAACACTAAGTACTCACGCTAATCTCCTTCTTCTCACTGAAGCCAAACAGAGGTGCAGTATTTACTCAGCTGATAGCTTGTTTTGTCTGCAATTTAGTCTGTTTTAAGCCAAGAAACTCATAATTTGCAGAGCCGTCACCAGCTGCCAGTATCACACAAAAGAATGCAAGGCCCTAGATGACAGCAATTCAGTATATATCATCCAGGAAAAAAAGGATAATTATTAATTAAACTGACCTGTTACAACCACTGTAGCCACAACACCTGGACACGTAAATACTGAAAACTATCCATTTGTATAACATCTCATAAATTCACATTTCAGATCCATATTTCTCATCCATTAAATATGCTGTTTAAATAGAAAACTTCCAAAGCTGCTATTCTTTTTCTGTGAGAGACTGTAATAACCCTTTTGCTGATAGGAAAGCGGTGAACAATCTCAAACACATCACTGTAGAATGTGCTTGGCTGTTTGATTACTATTACTTTAGCAAATTGAAAGTATCTTATCAAGAGTGACCATTAGAAACGTATTACCAGCGATTAAGTAGGTGGTTAGATGTTTTAAAATAGCTTTTACATAGTAATAGAATCCAGAGTAGTCAGCCTTATTTATGGTTATTAAGGGCAAAAAGGAAAAAATTAAAAAATAAAAACAATTTTTTGTGGTGAAAGAGGGCATTTTTCAGTGGTTTTGCAAGACCATTACATAACTAATGTATGAATCAGAGAATTCATTACAACACTTAAAGCATACTTAAATGGTATTAAGTTTACTTCTCTTGTAAAAAAATAATCTTTCCATCATTGTAAGAATTGGATCAATTCAACATATCAAAACATGCAAAAAGGTAGCGCACCAGATTAGGCAAACCAGTTTTGGGGGCAGCTTTTAAGAATTATTCCCATGAAATTGCTTGCATCATTTAATCCATCCCAAACTTTGCTTGATTTAAGAGGGATTGAATTGGTTTGTGCTGAGACAGATTTTTTTTTTTCCTATGTTACATGTAGAAGTCATCGCTATGTCAATAACTAAGACATGCATTGATTTACAGAAATGATACACTATTTGGAATACAATTACTGATTGATGCAAAGGCCAGAAATACAGACAATTAGGTACCATTATATTATTGATTCCATGTTTAAATTTGGGAAAAATCACTCTATGCATGATTAGAATCTCGCAATTTTCCTGTGTCAATTCACATCTGGTGTTGGGGCTTCAACTTACACAGTTTAGATAGGAAATAGAATTATATGGACCTTTTAAATCAAATACCACAAAGCCAACTGCAAAGCAAATCACAATAAACATACATTACTTTAACATGAATAATATTCAAACATTCTAGTGGCACCTCATAATTCTTTACTGAAAAGAAAAAAAGTATTCTACCTATGAAATACAGGTAGGTTTAGCTATATCAACTACAGTTTTCACAAATAAAATCAATACTTTGCAGCTATCATATCTACCCTTTCCCCATTATGGAGTTAAATGAGTGTTACATGTTTAAATCATAATTTCCCCGATGTTTTCTTTTAAAGTAATTTCTTTCAAAACTCACCCAAAAAACCAACTTTAGATAATTCTTTTCACGCTTCTCCCAAACAATATGTGTATTTTTGAGTCCAAAATTTTATTGTCTTAAGTCCTTCCCAAATTTATTTTAGGATTATACCTCCATAGATTTCTAGTCAACCTTCTGTCATGACCTCCAGAGAATGATCTAGTAGAGTCTGTCCAGTGAATTCATACTGCTCAAAGATAAGTGAAGCACTTCTGTGGACTAGGCATGCTATTCAGAGAAACAGCATTTTCACCCCTGTTAAGCAGAAGCAAAAAGTGTTACCAGAACAAAGGATTAATTCATCAGGGCCAGATTACTATTCCAGCCACTCTTTATCACACAATCTTTAGACAAAAGAATTAAGGAGAGTTGCCATGGTTGCACCAATATTGCTAGACTGGAAGTGACCAGCATGATTCAAAACTACACGACTTATCTTTCTGGACAGTGCACTAGCTGGTATGGGACCTCCTCAGGCTATGGTGCACTTTCCATTTCTCCTTTTCTAATACTGTCGCTGTCCTGAGGGGGAAGAGGAAGAGAGGCAGTGGGGATTAAGTACGCAACTCACTGCACCACAACAACAATGGAAGGAAGGGAATGAGAAAGGGGGAAAAGCATTCACCTGAAGGGACAGGAAGTGCAAAAACTTGAAGTAGTATTTATATAATTTATTACAGTCTTTTACATGACAAGAGCATTCTTTGATTGTTGGGTTGGTTTCTAAAGAAAGAACGCAGGTGGAGAGATTTCGATTAAATGACAGTTTCATTTAGGATATACCCATCTGCAGCACCTTATTTTGATTAGTTCTAATGTGAGCTAGCTTTACAATCATGCACTTTTCAGTTTGCCAGCTGTTTTGGATCCCACTCTGAAATGCCTCATTCATCTTATACATGGGAGAGGGTATTCCCATTTGGCACCTACATTAGCATTTGGTACTGCACAGGAGGCACTTAAAAAGTAGATATTTCAGTCACAGTACTGTATCCATTACTGAATGGCTACTCCAACAGCCTAATTTTTTTTTTTTTTTGTAACAGAACTGTCAGTGTTTATTCACTACGTTTGCAAGCTTCAGCAATGAACTATCTGAAGTAAACTCTGCTTTAGCTTTTTCTCTCACTCTAAAGATGTGTACCTTGGGCAGGGCACACACACACACACACAAATAATCAAAAAATCCACCAATAAAGACTAGCTGCTTTTCTAAATAGCATTTTGGATTAAGTCAGAGGGGACAGAAGTATTTCCCAACTGAAAAGCCAAACAGAGTTTAGAACTTAAGGCAGAAGTAACTCTCCATCAAGTGCATCATCAGCAGAAAACAATTCTTAGCTCATCAATCCACTGAACCAAAATGCTTGTTAAAGTCAGAATGCATCACTATCCATCAGAAGATATCTATTAAATATCTTGGTGCCATCTATGTCATCCATGATTTAACCTCTGATATAACTGCTTTAAACAATTTAATACTTTGAGATAAAAACAGACAATAGTATACAATACATAACATATACTATATAAACTATACAAATGTCTTTTCCACCTCATCTAAAAACCTTGTAAAATACATTAAGTGGTCTTCTAGCCACCAAAATTGCATTTAGCATACCAGTAGCTTTGCTAGAGAAAAACAAGTATTTCCAATGGAAGTATCAATTGTCAATAATTGCCTAAGGATAGAGCTTAAAAACAACTGGAAGAGTTCAAGAGATACTTAAAATTAACCAAATTAGTAATATACAGAAAATCAGCCACCTGATTTTCAAACCTGTCAACTAGTACAGCGCCAGAATGCACCCTGGAGTCTTTTGAACTTCTGAGGTCCTTGCCCCAAACAGGCACATGTACAAAAAAGACTATAATTAAAAATAAAGGACATGGTTCTAAAGAGATGACACAATAGCAGAAAATATTCTCTCAATTGAGCTACAGTCACATGCGTGTGGAAGACCACCTCTCTGGGAGCACAGACACTTCTCTCAGCCCCGTCAGTCTCTTACCCATAGGAGCTGAGAATCTGCAGAGGCAGTGTGATGGAAACAGGAATTCAATAGAGACCTTGGTTTCATTTCCACTCAAGGCTTAAATTTGTTCTTTCTTCTTTTTCCTCCTCCCACCTTTCTTCTACCCCTAGAAATGAGGGAACACAACTGCGGTGCAATTGATCTATAGGAACTACAGGCTGAAGCCAGAGACTTATTGTACCAGTGTAATTATGCTCTAATCTGGGTTCCTTGTTTTACCCTAATTTGCAGCTCTAGGAAAGGACAGAAGAAAATTTGCGTACCTACATGGAGCAAAATTGGGCTCCACGTTGTCAGGTGTATTTGGAATGGTTTCAGGACAACAGATTACCTGAAAAAGATGTATTCCTGCTTTGGTTTCATTGGATTTGATAATCATAGCACATTTATTATTTTGCAATAACTTCAGGGTAAATATGAAATAGGGAACAACAGAAAATATAGGTTGAAAATACAGGTTGATTTTTTTACTACATCTTTTCAGGAAAATAAAATTTAAACACATTATTTTCTTAATATTTCATTCCTTTTCAAACAAAATGATATGTCACATAGGAAAAAAATTACAATTTTTTTTTAAAAAACAAACAAACCAAACAAAAACAAACAAACAACCCCCCCCCCAAAAAAAAAAAAAAAAACCCACAAAAAACAAACCTAAACGACAAAGGTTTTCCACATGGCATGTTTTAGTCACATGCAAAAAATACTCATCCAATCTTGAAACAAATCACCTTTGGGTTCAGAACATAAAACACTTGAGATTACCGAGAACACCTGGGTATCTCTTAATGTACACTACCATGCCATTTAGATACAAACTTAAACGAACACAGATTAAATACGGAAATGATCCATATACATGAATTACTATCCCTCCACCTTGCGAAAACCAAAATCCTGATGTTATTGCTATCCCACTTTAAAGAAACCTGTCAGGACTCTCACTGGCACTGTGAAAAGCAACATGAATGGCAGAAATTTTGATTGATGTCACTGCCTGCCTGTCAAGTGAAACAAGCAGGGCCAACCTAATCATGTTAGATTAGCGGATACAGACATGATATAATATTTTTGTGTTATAGATATGCACGTAGAGTGTGCATGCACAGAATCACCAGCATATAAACATATCTTTCAGATAATGCTATGTATCAGACAAAGTGTATTATTATCAAACTCTTAAACAATGCCTGTGGGTTTGGGGTGGGTTTCTTTTCCTTTTACTCCTGTAATCATATGCAAGTAAACTTGATGGATTTTCAAGACTTTGCAGTAGACCTTCCACATATTTTCTGGAGGCTTGATTCATTAGTTTTCTTTTTGCATTGGTATGATGAACTAGGTAATTTATACTATGAATCTAGAGTGAAATTGATGCAACCACCTTTTCTAGATAACAGACTAATATGCAGATTTAAATACACAGTCAGACTATCTTCTGATAATAAGCTCAATAAATTTTAAAAAGTGAGAATATCTGAAGACAACAGACCTCCTGTAAGAAGGTCACAGAAAGAAATCTTATCAGGCAAAGTGTGCAAACCAAGAAAATGTCTATTTCAGACATGAAACTGGAATCTGACTACTACTGTCTGATCATTCATCACTGAAATACTTGCTCAGTTGATACGCCTGTTGACTGATAAGTAGAAGAATCAATAAGAAGCATCTCCGCACTACCAAAAATGATGCAGACAGTCCAGGTCTCAGATTATCTGAGGAAAAGGTATCCTAAGAATAGCTGAGAATCAAGACACTTAAATATCACATGAGAAAAGTATAATAAATAAAAAAGGAAAAAAAAAAACCTACAAAACAAATCCCCTCTCACCCCACCCCACACAAACTTGAACTAACCTGAGCATAAAAAAAACTTGTCAAAAGCAGCCAGAGCTACATTTCAGCTGGAGAGGTAAGTCTCTGAGATTCCATGCCTAAGGCTCCTGCTGACAGAATGCTTTTTGTATGTTTTAGACCCTGTGTTCAAAATCAAACAAATACAGTGCCCTTTGTCATGGCATGGCTGCAGAGTTCACAACAACAAATGTGCAGAAATTATTTCAACTGCATGGAAAAAAATATTTTATTCTATATACTTCAAGTTATAAACTATGATTTTATCTTTTTTAACCTGGGCCCTAATCAGTACTAAATCTAAATGTCCATTTCATATTTACTGTACAAAACTTGTTCCATAGGTCTGAGAGAAAAATATCATATGTGGAATTTAGATAAAGTTAAATAAGAGAAATTGCATTTCGTGTTTTCATCAAATATACTTCCCTTTCTTTGCCTTTGAACACAAAATAGAAATAGGCTTAATGCTGGATTTTCTTAATTTTGAGCCTGTTACTGAAAGATACTCAAGTATTTTTCTCTTACACTGAGGCTGTCAGATGTACCAATACCTTTAACAGGACTAAGCCTCATTTTGTTCGTGTTTTACCTAAACTTTATCAAACTTAGAACGAGGGAAGAACATCACAAGCTGGAAGTGGGGGTTTAGTTCCTTGACATAGATTGCATTCCCACCTCCACTAGCATTTAATCTTGAGCCTTGAAACCTGACAAAGAGATAGTATCAAAGCACGTCCTGAATAAATTGCCACAATATGTATTATACAATGACTGCCCACTTGTTGGACAGTAAATTTAAAAGAATTTGCTCTCGCATTTAAATGCAATCTAAATAATTATATTCATACACAATCCCTATCTAGCCATATAAAAGTAGTTACTTGCACATAATCCAGGTGAGCCTTGGAAAGGACCACAAGCAGAAGGCATCTATTGAAATAAATATGCTTACATATACATAACAAATACTCACATATTATACTTACAAATATAGCCCAGACAACACCCAGACAACCTGGCTAAACAATTGACCCTCAAGCCTGATCTGCTCAATGACTTAACCTAAAGCAGCCAGCTCCCAGTTTGCTCATTTCATGAAGAAACTGTGCAGGGTTCTGCATGACCCCTGTTTTTCCAATCTTGGATGTGAATTTTGCTAGCTTTGAAAATGTTTTAGGGCTTACACGGAAATTTGTAAAATGTCAGCTTGAAAATTTTAATTGACTTATTAGCAATATCTCTTCTTTGAATGACCTTTTAGTCCTCCTTATAACATATCACCTACTTTTACTACCTTCTGGCTGACAGCTTTTAATATATTCCTTCCTAGTGGATGATATCATCTGTCCTTGGATGGAATTAACTAAAGCACTACACATTTAAAAGCTGACATTAATCCATATCCACAGATTTTTAACAGCTGCTGGGGTAAATATTGTGTTTCCATGCATTAGGTTTTATATAACAATGACTAGTAGAAATAAATTGAGATTAAATATACACTGGCAACATCAAAGCCAAGGAGAAAAAAAACACTCAGCTGATAAATGCAGTGTTTTAGTGGCTGCATATATCAATGACTAAAAATACTTACTATAATTAGCAAGAATAATTCAGTTATAGCATAAACATAAGGTATATTTTGTTACTATGGCATTGTTATATCTCTTGATAATCACATTTACAAAAGACTTCAGTGAAGAGAGTACTGGTTCAAGACACAGATAATATAGCAACTATTACGGCGTCACATTTCTTTTGCAAATTACGTATTTAGGTTTGCACCCATAAACAGATGAGTAATCAAGGGCCCTAGATAGAGCAGGGACAAACACTCAAAGCGGTGCACAAGGAGGTAGCACTACATCTTATTGTAAGTGGTAACTGAACAGAACTCCCTGTGAACCACTGTGAAAATTCACCATTTGTCAAAGTGGAAAACATACAATTCAATCAATAGAAGACCTCCCTCCCCTTTCCTTTTGTCTATCAAAAGAAAATATACATCAGTAAATTAATGAGAAACATTTGCAATGAACTTGAACATGTCTATAAGAGAATTCTTGAAAGTGAACAATTACTTTCACCAGAGCCTGTTAGTAGCCTCCAGAATTGTTAATTACTAGTCTTGAGTCAATGATAATAAGCTAGGGTCCGTTAGCCCTGGGCAAATATTTCTGAAAATAACAATATTAATCTTCCCCAATACATGTACAAAGCACTTTATAGAAGTTGTTTAGACCAGTGCAGGGGCTGAGTTTTGGTTCTAAATTAGATATCCCAGTCTGATACGCTTTTCTTTAATAGCATAGCTTTACCTGAAATTAACTACGGTTGGGAATCAGAGAATCAAAACCTTTACTAACATAGCACAGAGTGCTTAGCTAAGGTTAAGGGTGTACTATCCTCTCAGAGCTACTCCTTTTAACAAAGACACGGGTACAGAAAACGTCTGAAAGAAGGTAATGTGGTTTTGTGTTTGACAAGCAGATTAAATAAATATGTAAGTTTTCCTGAGCTTGATGAGAACTTGTGATAAGGAGTAAGATTTGTCTATTTTTCTCTGTAGTTATCATTTTACAGTTAATATGTAATTTTGTATCTGCTAACACCTTTGAAACACAGGTTGGGAACTTAAGTCCAGAGTAACATACCAGAGTATGGTGCACAACACCAGTAACAGTTATTGGGAGCTATATTCTGCTTTAACTTAACTTAATGGGCACTTTTAAAGAACTGAAAGATTGGATTACAAAGGTGCAATAGGAGGATTAAAATCTGACCCTATAGCTGTAAACTAACACTTCTTTTTGCTGACACATAAGGCAGAATTCAATTATCACCCCTCTCAAAACTGCAGTACTAATAGAAAATAAAAAGACTAAAAAGATACATTTTTTTTCACTAAAGGTCAGCAGATGATATTTTGAATACAGTAGAAAACAAATGTATATAAAGCCATCATATGATTTTATAGACATTTCACAGGTTAAAATTTAACTTTTAAACACAGAGTGCATCTAGACTACTTGTTGGGGATAGGGGAGAAAGGCTATTTAAAGAATGTATAAAGTAATCCATAATATCTACAAGAGAACAAAATTTGGGACTATTCATCCTTGTAGTGTGCAACAGTTACACAGTTATCTTATGCATAAGGTTTGCAGGGTTTCTTTGGTATTCTTTTCCATTCTGTTTTTATTCCATGCATACATAGGTTTCTTTGATAGTCTTTTTTAAGAGGTTGTGGGGGTTTGGGGTTTTTTTGTTTGTGTTTGGGTTTTTGTTTTGTATTTTAACTAAAGAGCATTGGAACCTTAAGCAAGAGCACCTCATTGCTCTTTGTAGGGCTTGCTTTCAGAAAAAAATCTTTTATCTTTCAGTTCCACATTAATTATCAGAATCTTATTAACTCTGAAAAGTTCAGAAGGAATATAAATTTCTTAAAACTTAACTCACACAGGAGTTTTCAGTAAAGCTACTGAAAGGTTCTTACTACACTTTTCATCCGTAAATTGCTTACTACAAGACCACAAAGTAACAAGGAGTAACATAAAATTGAAAGAAATGGATTGATACCCCAATTAATTTACAGCTCCTAATTTACAGTTCAGTGAACTTGACTGAAAATAGTGTAAATTCTGTAACAACTGAATGAACTTCTTTTGCTATGCTAAATATTTTGAAAGCAATTTTACACATCTATAGCATTTAATATGGTTAGGATATGCTAGATTCACATTTAGCAGATTAAAAAATGCATACCATCAACTACCACAGCTCTATTCATTTAATTCTGATGTTTCAGTTTGTATCTTTTTCATGCAACATTTGAGCGCCCAGGACAGAAAGTTCCTAAGTCACAGGTTCTAGGACACTCGGTCACAATGGCATTTTGTATGGGTGCAAATATTGAAGAGGCACACAATTACACCATTTAGAGTCCAATTCAAAAACAAGAGGTCAAGCCTGAATCGAGTGCTGACAATGAGATCCACTCACCTTTAATCTCTTTACCAATTCAACATATTATATGGGAATGAGACTAACCCATACCCACATCTTCTCAGAAACAGAATAGCATTTTGTATATGCTAGCATACTATAAGAAGCTTTAACCTACATAATTGGACTGACACCTACCAATCCTACATCAAATCTCTTAAGCCTCATACAAAAGGCTGCAACCAGCCTTCAGCACTCCTACTTAAGAGAGGCAGAAGGAAGAAAGGAAATCACTGTCTTCGGTGGCTTCTCATCAAGAAACAGGGACTCAAAAGACACAACTTACACTCTCTAGAAACATAGGAGAAAAATAATGCTTTCTAGGTTTTGTTGCAACCAAACAGATAACTAAAGCTGCTTTATCATATATTTGTGACTCAAAATAGCAGAACTACCAAAGCCATTTTTTTTAAGGATTGAAAATACTTTGTTATAACAGAGAACTTTGTAGACTATTTCCACCAAAGAGCCTATTAGCAAGGTTTTCCTAGAAAGTCCTGAATCTAAACAATTCCTCATATTTAGATGAAAATTTTGTGCAAGACATGCAGAGGCAATAATGTAACAAGCAATTCCTGAGGACACAGGCACCTTCTATTAACACACTACCTTTGCATATGCAATCTGTGCATTCAAGATACTTAAAGAAACCTTTATCATATATTTGTATTTTAACCTGAGATACACTTATCTATTACACAGGGAAATAAAAGCTTAAATCTCATTTAAGAGTGTGCATTCCTGCCATAGCACACTATCCTGCACAGGATTTATTAGCTCTGTAGAAAGATTCCAGGACTTGATTCTCAACTGGAAACACCAGCTCTCAATTGATCCACATTTTTTAGCATCAAGCAACATATGTTTTCAGGCTGGACATTTCAGAGGCTTCTTTTTGGAGATTAAGAGCCTTTTGCAAGCCAATACCACACACTGTAAGTATTTCCACATATCCTGAAGCTGATGCAAAGCAGAAAATCCCAAGAAGGGCTCAGAAAATTATATTCAGAAGGACAGCTTGCCTTAGTCCTGCTCATAGCAGCACATCTGTACGATATAGCCAAATGAACCTTCAGAGCCCCTAACACAAGCGCTATAAAAGTCTGCAAGAAAAAGGTGCTCCCGCACTGAAAAAGTACTGTAGATATGGTTACATCTCTGCTCTTGTAATGGCTAACCGTACCCTCATAGGAGAATGGATAGGTGCTGCCTATTGTATTGATGCAAATAGGCCATTAAGCAGTTGAAAAATGTTATGAAGCACTTAATTCTACCTCTTGCAGTGGTACTATTAGTGATAAGAAATCAGGACTTGGACCACAATCAGTGCTCAGCTGGAGGTCAGCAAGTGGAAGGAGCAGGGAGAAGGGGAAGAAGAGCAAGAGAGACCATATTAGCAACTCGGTACCCGCGCTAAGGATAAATGAGACTTATTAGTTACATTTAACATATTTTAGTTTTAAAATAAAAAAATAAAAGAGAGAGGAATGGGCAAGAGAGACTTTTTCTTCACAGATGTTAAGCTGACATGAACTAGAATTAGAAATTAAACAAACCATAGATGAATAAATTATTCCCACTGAATTATTTGCTTTTCTCTTCAGGGGAAAAATAGGCTACAGATTAGAAAATTTAAGATATTTTCCAATTGACTGAGATTTGTTTATTTTGTTGCATAACTTTTCACTCAAAATCTCCACTTGTAGTAGAAATCCCAGTGTTACACATCCCTGGTTTACTGTGCATACATACATTTGTATGGATGGAGTATCTCCTCCCTCTTTTTTAGCCGAGAGCTGGGGAAAATGCACGTTTGGGTAGAACAGAACAGTGAAGAGGTTTATCTAATACAGGTTGTGAACACCCTGAATTAATAGAGCAGAAAAATCACAATGTATGTATATTGTTCTTAAATTACTTTCCCCTTTTAAAGTGGAAATATATATATAAATATATAATATGGAAAGGGGACTATATTTATCTGGTTTTAAGACAAAGCTTTGGGCTAAATTTATTATGTTATCATTACAATAGAAATTTTTTGTTTCACTGGAAGACTTTAAATATTATACTATTGCCAAACCTTGGATTTTGTTGTCTGGAAGGGATAACTGCTTTCTTATGACAAAGACTTGAAAGATATATCCCTTTAATTTTTTTTTTTTTTCCTACTTCACGTTCACATGTGTTGAAACTCATTGCTTCTGGAAATGAAGATGCTCTGGTGTCAGCTGTAAAATCTGTATCTCACTTCCTCAGACAAGTGGATATTTATTGACAGGGTGTGAGAGAGAAAGAGAGGAGAGACTGCCTGTCCTGGAGCCAGTAACCTTGGTGAAGATGCAATGTCACAAACACCAAGCCATCATTCTCATAGATGTACAGCATATTATTTAAAGGGAAACAAATATCGGCCACTGAATGTCACTGCAAGGACACATCTTCTGCCTCTTAACTAAACTTATCAGTGCTGTGGTTTAATATGGTACCTTTTTCATCCTCCCCTCAAATTCATCTTACAGAGCAGCTCTTGACACTACCAGAGAGCAGTCAAGACTAAGATTTAGTGACGTTTGCTTCAAACAGATCTAGATTTATTGACATTTGTTGCCTGCTTCTTCTCTCAGTAACTCCACACAGGATTAATTTTAACCATTTCTTAAACTCTGAAAAACTGCATACTTAAGGTAAAAAAAGTGCAGACACCCAAATTAGTGCTACTTGCATATTTCCACTTTTAATTAGAGGACCAGAACTTCAATCACGAGACCTTCAACACGTGGGCAAGGTTTTGCTGGAAGTTGGATGAAAAAGGCACATACTAATCCCTTTTCAAAATGTACCCTTTTCCAGTAGGGAGGGGAGGATTTATACCTCAATAGTATACGCAAACACGTGATTAACAACTGTACATGAAAATACTGCAGGAGGAAAAAAGCCTCATCTTTGAATAACTACTATTCAGTAGTGAAATATTGCTCAACTAATTTAGTCTTTATTTATTACTATGACCTGTACCTTATATTAACTTCTAAACCCCCAAATTAATACACTCTCTATACTTCTCCTTTTCTACAAAAATTGTATCTTAGCGGATGAATAACAGCAATCTGTTTCTGCAAGGATACCTAATTATCTTGCTGTTAATCCTTATAAATTATATGAACTGATTGAATTCATGTTTTTCAAATCTAGAAATGACACTCAGAACTCGACTGCACAATAATATAAATGCTTTAGCTCATATACAGTATAGACACAGCCATTTCTCAGTGACACAGAAAAAAACACCTATATCTACATTTTAAAAGGATGGATAGATGAATATACTCTCTCGACTCTCCTAATGTTAAGTAAAAGTATGAATTTGCAGTGTTCTGTAAAAGATTAACTACTAAATGAAAAAGAACTGCTGGATGTAAATTTAGAAGTCCAAAAACACCCAAGAGGTATAACTATAATTATTGCTGAGGGAAGCTGTTTAAGACTAAAAATACATTTCCATTAACAATCAAAATTAGTTTTCATTGCCTTTTTCTCAAGTTTTCAGTGAATAACCTTTGATGATAGCACATGATAATGATTCATTAGAAAAAAACTAATTTGTATTTCAGAAGTATGCATATTAAAAAAAGAGTCAGAAATCATACCAATGAAAATCAAATGCCAGAAGACGCAGAAGACAGTTTGGGGATGAATAATATTCCACAATAAAAGATATACCATCAGAGTACATCCTGTACTTGTGCATACAGTTCTACAGAAGAATGATATTAAGATGTATTAATCAAAATAATTTATGCTTAGCTTTACAAGATATAAATCCCTCCAATTTGTGCTATCTACTCAGTGTTATCCAAAGTGTATTTGGTGGGAGAAGCACCACTGAGTACAGAAGAGCCGTAAAACATGTCTACAGACTACACAGCAGATCCACATTAACTCAAAAGTTGGGTGACAAAACACAGGTTTTTACAGAATTTCTACATGCCAGGAAAACACACTTTAGTTTATGGGAAAAGGCTACAGTGTACGCTTATAACAATATAAATCTCCAGAACCCTTGTGATGATATCTAATTTACGTGGCTGTCACTGGAAAATGTGGTATAGTGAATTATACACAATACTAAGCTTAATTATGAACAGTAACCTAGAAATCTTGATTAGAAATCATTTGCTCACTACACTCAGAGTCTGTAAAAACAATGATGAATTTATATAGCACACTGCAATTCCAAATAAATTATTCCTAGAAAATCAAAAGGAAGGTATAGATTATATAAGAAATTATTTCTTAGGATCACTGCCAAATTTTAACTACACTATCAAATACAGAGTAAAAGTACTACAGTAGCAAGTCTGCTTTACATAAAGATAGCTACTTAACATTCACATCAATTCCTTCCATCTTCAAAAGTAGGCATTTATAAACTACGGGCCAGGTCCCAACATGCTATACAGAATTGCATGTATTTCATTAGCGAACCTATGACAGAAGTTCTCAGATACAGTACTGTTCCCACCGCCACCACCGTACTATTTCACCCTACCTAAGCTACTTGAATGTAGGTTTTCAGAAGGATGTTACCACTGTGGTGGGATCCCTTTCCCAGCATACTTCAGAAACTCTCAGAAGGGCAGGTAAACATTCAGTACCCTTCTAGCTTGGGTTTGCTTAAAGCTTCTCACGAAGGGTACTGGAGTTGCAGCCATGTTTGTCAAATCTCAGGGCTTCCATTTCCCTTGCTGTAAAAAGGACACACAGGACTACTACATTGTGTCATAAAACTAAATCAAGGAAGGTTTGAAGTGGTCATGTGATCATTAAATGAGGGAAAGCCTATGACAAATAATCATTTCTAAAGTTAACATTGCCTCATCTCCAGTGTACGGCAGATGTAAATAAAATATGAAATTATAAAGATCACTTGCATCTTTTATATAAAGGAAAATTTCAACATCAATATTGTGAAGCATTCACCATTTTCCTCTAGAGAAGTCCAGTCACTGCTAACTTCCTAAGCAAAACCCTCTTTCAGATGAAGAGACCTCCTGAAATATACTATTTTACTTCAAAGACCTTGTATGCAGAAAGAGATTAAATAAATCATGATTACAACAGTAAACATGTAAATTCTGATCAATAAGTACTTGCCTCCCCCTCCCCCCAACACTAACAGCTGCAATAAAGCTTTAAATGTAAAGCTGAGCACAACCAGCCATAAAAGTATGTAAAATAAATGAGGATAACATAATGAAGGAATCCAACATTCATCTCATAAATATAACATAACGACCACAACTAAAATGTCAGAGAATCTAATAAATCAATATGGTAGGACAGAGCTATCTTTACGCTTAGCATACATAAAAATATATTTACATGCAGGCGTTTTTATTTTTTAGTTTTTTAAACCAAGGATCAAACCAGAAAAATTATAAGAAACTTAACTCCTTATTCACTTCATCATTCAAAGTTTCATGTTACTTTTATTTTGGTTTTCTACCCAAATGTAGGGAGCATACAACAGTTTTTTTCCCCATAAAATAACAAATCAAATTAAATTATTAATTAGCATATAAACTACAATGAAAGTATGCATCCAGCCCTTTGAATGGACAATTCGGAGATGCTGTTTGAAAGAATATCTCCAAGAGCAGGTGGAGAATCTTGTGTAAATTCAAAATTTTTAGAAAAGGCAGCTGTTTTGAAAAGCAATTCATGACAGCGCATATTTTCTTAATAACACCTGAGAACTGATATCAAGTATTTAACTACAGGTTACAGAGGTAGATTTCCTGTGCTGCAACACTAAATCTATTTTAGCTGCTATTTTGAAAGCATCAAGTGGTTGCACAACATGCAACCATGCAATCATGTGTGGTAGCACAACAGCCACAATAACAAACAGAACATAGTGCAGACTCAACAAATGGCAGTTTTATTTCAAGCTCCGTCCCTGATTCGATTTGTAACAAGTTTCGGGATCCTTATAGCTTGTTAGCACTTTAAGGACTAATAAAGCACATAAACCACAAACAGCCCACAATAGTACAAGATATTACAGCACATATAATCAAACCTGTTCTAAGTCTCAGAACTGGATTTCTGCTCAGACTTTTGCACGTCCTTACCATGTTGTTCCACCAACTGACACCCATGGCGCCACGGTGGAAACAAGTCTTAGTAATTCCGTTAATAGGCACAAGATGGCATTAGAACAGCTGAGAGAAGAAGAATGCAGGTCAACATTTCTCTCTTGGTTTGCCTACACTGCTTAGGGTTATCAGCATGGAAGCAAAAGCCTTTCCACTTGGCTTGGGGGCCAGTCTTAAAATGGTCATTTCTGTTGATCATCAGGGTTATGTACTATTTATAGAGATACAACATCGTTTTTACTAGAATGGCTGTGCAATCAAATACACACTGTGATACTGTAGCTAATGGCCATTTGTTTTTTATCTCTAATCCACAAGCATTCAAACACATCTCTGAAATAAACTATATCCTAGGCAATAAACAAGAATTTCTATACACTTCTTAAAACCAGGCATCTCAAAAAGCTGAGTAGGGAAGACCACGCTTCCATGTTACAGACACTTTTAAAAGTCAGTAAGTAGACATTTAATCTAGAGATTAATTATTATGGCCAGAATTAAACATTAAGTCAAACAACTAACTGTCCTTTGCGTTACACCCTGAGGGCTCCTCTGCTATAGCATGAGTTCTTTTTCCAAGTACTTCGTGGTTCAGTGTCACTTACTATTGCAATGTAAAGAGGATTAGCACTGTTAGCCATTTGTGTCTTGGACTAGTTAGTAATACTGTCATCAGATACTTCCACAATGTCCAAATTTGGATATTATATTTCCAATACAACTATTAAAAACTTTCCAGTAGATTCCACTTTGTTTATTTGTCAGTGTCTTGTTGGGAAGCCTTACAATGAAACCTTACTCCCACAGGCAGGAAATTACTTAACTGCTTACTTAATCTTACTCCTATAGTCAGGAAAAAAATTATTTTCCCCTCTCAGCCAACATTTACTGTTGTTGACCTGAAGAGCTGTATATGTCTTGCCGTCTTCTAGACTTCTCTTTACATTGCCTTTCTCTTACAGAGACCACAATGGAACTACTTAAACATTTATCAAATTTGCCTTGCAACGAAAACCACTACACAGGTTAAGTGACTGTTCTTGAAGTTAGTAAGAGAATCAAATTCATCATCTTGTATCAAAGCATAAGACAGCAATTTACTTCTGAGGATCATCTCTTTCCTAATAAGAAATGACAGAAGCAAGTCAGAGACTTTTCAGTAGCACCCTCTATAAAATAACATACAGGACTTGTGAAGTGGACCAATGCAATTAAAGTAAGGTACCTTCTAAATCAGCATGAGGACTAATGCTTTTTCAGTAGAGACACAACTTTGCTTCTTTTGATTGTTAACTTATATACAAGTCTGTAAAATATGAGCACAAGTTTATCTAAAGTACATCTAACCGAAGGGAAATCTCCTCCATAGCAGGCCACTGCACTCAAAAATAATGACACCAACAATCAAAAATAAGAAATGCTGACATCAGACCACTTCAGGGAAGATGTGAAAGAGGTATCTACAATGATGCCTTGGGACTGGCATTTTCAACCAGTTACTGGACTGCTCCCTACACTCACCCATTGCTAATTAGTACTGACATACAAATCAAATATCTTAGCCCAAGCAAATCTAATGCAACTTGAGTTTATTTTTAAAACAAGTAACTCAATTACCACAGTATTTGCTCATGTACAGTTGCTTGCATTTCCTCAACAAATAACTTTTTAATGCTCTAACAGCCTTTTGTCATCACTAGATTACAAATAATCATTGTAGAAACATATTGGACAATAAAACTGAAAGCTCAAATCTCAAAGATAGCCCTGCCCACTAGCAGAGCTTGCAGACAAATTCATAAATGACGTGAATTTCATCTGATACAGATTCTGAAAGCATTCTCAATGTGTAGCAATGTGTAACGTACTTAAGCAAATACTGCATATAATAACCACTTAAAAACATTACTTTGTGTCAGTAGATAAACAAGTTTTTACAAGACATGCCACTAACTTATTTCCTCCATACTTCATCCAATTTATTTTGTTTTGGCTGAGAACAGTGAAAACTGTTTCTAATTTCCATGACAGGAGACAGAAGTTCTTTGAAAAATCTGGTGACTTCATGCAGATTGTTCTCCTTCACATTTTTAACTCAAAGAGAAGGATTTATTCTCTTTAGAGCCTCCACAGCTCACATGGCTCAAAACTTCTGGGAAGAGTAATATTACTTTCTCTGTACCAGTAGTTTAATGGTACTACTGTTTCCAACAACTGTATCTACAAGCCTTAATCTCTTGCAATTTTGGGGGGTAGAGATGCTGTATACTTTAGAACGGAGTGGAAATGCAGAGCTTTACAGTTGATCCATGGTATTGAAGGTATGTCTCAACAAGCGTACAAGTTACAAGGCATCAGAAATTAAAGCACTACCATATGACAAACAAACCTTTAAATGTATTTAGATCTTGAATTGAATTAATGTTTGCAAATTCCTAAGACAGTCCTGTCTATTAGCCAGCCCTGCCTGGTCTATAGGAATTCTAGTCTCATTTGGACAAAGTTTCAAAATTCAACAAATTCCTGGAAAGAGGAATATTTTACCATTTTAATTAACCAGAGGTGTTTATTAATAATGCTATGAAATGAGAATTAATGTGCAAATATAACATGAGAAAGTCTAATTATCAGGAGTAAGGAGACAGGCATTTTCAGAAGTGCAAACTCCAGTTTCATTGCCTTGCATTTTGGTGCTCTTTCAATGCACACAAACAGCTAAAAACCATACAAGAACCTATTTAGCGACCAGATCTATTTATAAGCAGAAGATCCACCATGCTGAACTGCAAATGAAAATTACCATTGAAACTGACACTTTTTTAAAAAGGAAAAAAAAACATGGTATACCATATAGGTATGTATAAATAAATAAATAAAGTCAGAAGAGAGGCATGTAGAATACTGCAGTTTAAATGATTTTCCTATTCCAGGAGTGCCGAAGCATTTGTGGGAAACTGGGAAAACATTCAACTCTTTTTCCCATCCAGTTTTTCCACAGATAGTACGTATAAGTAAGCAGAGAGTTGTATAGGCATAAGTAATCATAGTATATGTTTTATGATACCTTAGTAGAAAATAATATGAAGTCACATCTTTTGTACAAAGAGGTAGAATTCCCACAGAATACACATTTATATATCTTGCTCTCTCCATAATTGGTTCGCTAGTACACAGATCATGTATTGACATAAAATCAGATAAGCGTACATGAGGTAAGAGCCTGGTACCAAGTCTAACCTTTTACTACGCTATACTTTTATATATGTCATTTATTTATTTTCTTAAATACATACACACTTTTCTCCCTGTTTTTTCTCTGTTATATATAGTTTTATCCTTTTTTTTTTTAACCTTTTCCTTTCAGTCTTTCTCACCTACCTATTATAATGTGTTTTCCATATCACCTCAACATCTATAATCGGTTTAGATCAGAGAAGATATGAAAAGTTGGAACTATAAACTAACATCCTAGACAGTAATGCCATTGTTCTACATTTTCCAAGGAAAGTTCTGTGACCATTCACCTCCTCTCTGATTCCAAGCAGGTCTACTTGTATTTCATTAAATGATTGGTGGTATGAATGAAGACACATTTTGGGCATAATTAGATGATACACACGAGGAAGTTCCAGTACAACAAAGAAAAATTAAGATATTGTGCAAGGAGTAGTCAATTACTTCATAGAAAGCATGGTCTTTTTTAAAAAACCTCATATATATACACACACACACACACGTGTTCATATATAAATATACACACACATAAACGTATAGACATAGACAGATATAAACTACTACAGAAATATGTATACATTTTCTGCAAGAAACATTTCCCTGCCATTCCAAATTCTTGCAGTATGTTGTTTCGAAAAATGCACAACGCAATTCTGAACTAAACTAGTCTGCATGCCCTTTTTTTTTTTTTCTTGCTCCAGACTTTTGTATTAACAAGTTTCTTATTGCCATGTAATTATATCTAGCTAATAAATAAGAATCACCACAAGCCCAGATTGACTGGAGGAACCCTGCCTAACACAAACAGTAGGTTCAGCTTCAGACTGACCAATGTGTAAGGCACAGCTATTATTCTGACCAAATAATTTTCTTACAGCAATATCTGCCGCTTTCATTAATCTACACTTTTAGGTGCACTTTCTGCTTTTCAGCAGTCATACTACAAAAGGTGGGTTACTTAAGAAACAATTAGGTACGTATACAAAACAATTTGCAGGCAGTCTTACTCTTTCAGCTTCCTAAGTGAAGTGCCTTTCAAGGCTGATTTATAACACTGTCGTCTTCAGAAGGCAAAATAATTAATAGGAGCATGGACTTCTAATTTCACTGACTTCCAGAGAAAGTGGATTTCATTTGATTTATGATGGCCGGTGACTTTGCATTTTATCAGTTCATTCACTCATTATTTATGCTGATGACCAATTTCAATGGGTCGCTATCATCTAACTCGCTACTAATCAAAGAGAATTAGGGTTCACTGCATTATTTAGAAGCCACTAATTTATCTTCAGAACAAGTATCAAGAATAGTTTGGGGCCTTCTACACTAAAAAGAAGCACAGCTGGCAAAGTCACAGCATTTGCTCAGTATTACAAATGAATGTCGTAGGGGATAGTTGCAGGAACTACTACTTTTTACAGAAGTTTTAAAATGGGGCAGACTGTACGGACAGAAAATATGAAACATTGAAACAATAAAATGAAACACTTTCCATCTGACCTCCTATGTCAAAATATTTAAAATATGTGTTTTCCATTCCCTCTGCAAGCAATTCAAAGATGCTTTATTTAAAAAATTCTCTCTCTCTTTGTCTCTGCTAACTAAATGGAAATCTTTGCACCAAAAAAATCTTAGTTGGCATGTTTCTCATTTTAAAACCATTTGACTGTATTCTAGACACAAGAAAATAGATCAGACTGAAACTTAAAAATACAAAAATGGAGTTTTATCAGCAAGTAATAATACCAAATCATATTCAATCATTTGGAAAAAAAAAAATCCTCCCATGAGAAAAAAAAAATTAGTTGCCTATTTTGCTCTTGGTGAACAGAGCACAAAAACCTCATTTCAGTATTTTTATACTTTTGCACTTTGACATGCATTTATCCTCCGATTTCCTGAGGGCTTTTTATACAGCCCACCTTGTGCGAACCGCTTCAAACTGGATTTTGATCTTTTGGTGTAGGTGCATGACCTTTCTAAAACTCAGGTGAAGTAATTTACCAGAACAGCACCACCACATAACAAGTAATAGTTTTGGACCTTCTCCTAACAGGGCAATAGCTTCTGCTCTGTTTTATCCAAGTTTTAAATGCTAAGCATAGGTGGTGGAAAAGAAATAAAACATTCAATCTAGAGAGATGCGGAAAACAATGATTCCTTGGGGCCTCCATGCACACTCGTGGCAGTCTTCCTGAAAATATCATCCATTCCTCCTTAGGCAAACCTGAAGTTTAAATGTGCAAAAGCAAAGATATCCAAGGCTGCTTCGTACCCCCAGTATCCCCAGGGCAAGAAGAAAAACTGTCACCTTTCAAGCCCGAGAAGGAGTGGACCAACGTCAGTGTTTTCACTGCTATTAGTCTCTCCCCACATGCAGGTGTGGTGTCAAAAGATGGGAAACGACGAGCCTTCAGAAGAAATTCATACTTTTTTCCCCTCTGTGTATTAAGGGACGCGAAACAGCCCTGAGCTGCTGCCGTCCCTGTGCGCTCGCTGCCCGCCCGCCCGGAGGAGGCCTGCCACCGCCTTCCCGCCGCCGGCCCCGCCGGCCGGGGAGCTCCCCCAGCGCTTCCGCCCCCAGCCTCCCCCCTGCCTGCAGCCGCCCTCCCGCGGGCAGGAAGCCCAAGGGCAGCAGACCGCAGTAATGACCGACCCCGCGGCTTGCCCGGCCCCAGCTGCCCCCAGAGAAACCGCCCACACGGGCCGGCGGTGGCAGCTGAAATAAACCCAGCGCCACCAGTGCCCCTGCAGGCACAGCTCCGCGTACTGCTGGCGTACCTTCCTGAGGTATGCACGGGTTTAAGTGGGGCTTCGGAGGGGCCTTCCATACCTTCCGAAAGCCAGTGGTGTCTAGTGTGAAAAACAGAACACCACCACCCTCGCTCCAAAAAAATGAACACGGTGTCAGTCTGATATTTCAAAATATGTCTTTTACACGCACTTAAAAGACTCTCCGCTCCTTAAAGACTGCCATTTACAGCAAGAAGCTGCAACAGTCATTTCTCTAAACTTCTACACTTCTTTTTAAAATTATTTTTAAATAAAGTGTTCATTTCTGGAGCGCTCCCATGCTATCTAAATTGGATTTTTTATTTCAAGCACGTACATATGCCCTACTGCGGGCAAAGGGTGATTCCCATTTATGTTTGCCCGTAGTCTGAGATCAACCCACTGGGACATTAGAATTAGAACAGTAAAAGCTGAATAATCATACTACCACATGACACCAAGGCAAGAATCTAGAAGGAAAGAATTAGGAAAATAATTATATAAGGCTACCGGTATTATTGGATGAAACTGGTATTTTTGTTGCCAAACAATAATTACAAACTGATTGAAATTACTAAGTAGCCATTCAGATTAGTGTTCATCAGAGTTTTGTTCACATAAACACAACATGCTCATCATAATAATGATCTGAAATAAAACCCATGACTTGGCATAGTTTTCTGCACCATAACACAATTTACATTTCATTGCTAGTAAAATCAAGCCGAAACGCTGCAAACCAGTTCATCTGTACACTGCTTGCATTTTCTTTGCTGTTAATAAGCATCAAAAGCATTTTTTCTCAAATAAGCATTTACACCTAACTTACCAAAATTCAGTCACTTCTACTTCTGTTAGTAAAAATTGTCTGTACGCTAAAACCTCCTAGGACTATTCAAATTTCTGCATTTATATCGGTGAGGATATAATATCTTTTTTCTACTAACAAATGCATTTTTACAAAAAAGGATGTACATCAATGAAATCTGCAAATAGGCTTTTTTTTTAATGGAAGTTAAAAATGGAAGTCTTCAGTCTGATTACGGCACACCAAATCCTTAAAACAAATATTATGAAAAACATTCTTGTGTGTACAGTTCTCCTTGCTGAAGACAAAGAGAAGGGGGTTTTTGTTCAGTTGTTTGTTTTGAAATTTTCAACTTGCAGGCAAAATTCACAAACATTCTAGGACATATAGAACTGTTCATACACTTCAGAAACCCATTTCTATAGCCAGCACTAGGCCAACATTCAGACTGGATGAAAAAACCCTTAATCTATAGTAATTAGTTAATAGAGTAGATACTAGTACTAATATGAAAATGGCAGGACAGTAAAAGTTCAGGATCTTAGTAGCATTTGCATCACGTGCTTATTGCGTAAAAGAAGTTTAATTAATCTGTCACAAATATTGAGCAAGTGAAGTCTCCTGAATCTATCATTTGGACAGACAATATAAAAAAGGTAATTTATAATTTATGAAAATCCTGAGTGAAACTCTCAAGCAGACCTATTTAATAAGTCACGTGAACCTAAAAAAAAAAATGCCCACACTAGTTTTCCAAGAAACTAAATTCCTTAATGCACAGAGAACAACAGCACAAGAGAAAGGTGTGAGAAATGGCCCAGGTACTGGGTAAAACAAAGAGATAATATTTTCTGTGTTGAACAAAACTATAATACCTACATGAATATGTCCACTAAGTCCAAGAACAGAACTACGTATCATTAAAAACACAGCAATATATAGGGAAAATGCTCCAATGATTACTTTACTTCAACTGTGGCAGCAAAATCCATGAGCATTTGCAAAGCCCTTAGTCCAGGGGAAAAAATCTTTATCGCCCTGGAATTGCCATACGTACTTTCCCTGTGTCTCCAAGACCATGTTTAATGAAGTAAAAGATCCACTACAAACCATAACTGTAGCCACCTCAGCAAAAGCAACAAGTTTAATACCAGCCAACAAATTTCTAGGTATTCTGCAAAGGGATATGCTTCAAGACTGAAATCCATCTCTTACCTTTGCACACTAGTATAATCTCCAAACTCTGTAGAGGTCTCCCTTACATATACACATCTAAAGTTATTGTTCGCAGTCAACCATAAAACTCTCAATTAAAAAAAAAAAAAAAAGCAGTTAGAACAGTCTTAAAAGAAGGGAGTGCACTGGGGAGGAATATGTCCACAAGAGAAACAAAAAAGGTGCGTCACAAATGAAGTTTCCCTTTTTCCCCCCAATCTGGCACATTCTTAGAATAAATAAAAAACCTGCTGTCTAATTTAGATTTTTTTAAACAATTTTTAGTAATTATACATTTATGAATGCTATGAATTAGCACTGAAACTTTTTATTTTATATTTTTCTCTCTAAATAGCTAGAGACATTTTGTATTCCCAACAATTGCACAAATAGATTTTTAGACTCCGATATGACCTCTTCAAGCAAGCAGCTGTAAAACTTCCATTGTTCATAAAATCCTGCATATGTACATCCCCAAGTCCCCCCTTCCATTCAATATATATGAAAATGCAATTTACTGTACGTCAAATGAAAAATGCAGTTTTCAAATGCATGACAACAGGTGCTAGTTAAATGATCAGACACTATTTGTTACCTAGTCTCTTACTCTCATTTGCAGCATGATAAATTGCATTTTAGCAGAGTACTGCGATCTAAGGGGTCTTGACATGCTTTTATTGATTTGCATAGGTTATATGCATGTATTCCTGTTTGTAGGCAAATAGTGCCACAAGTAAATTCAAGTCACCGTGCCTCTGTTTCAAGAAAATTGCAGTCATCACAGGGGACCCAAGATGGAGTGAGGTTGGGTAAAAGAGACACATGCAGCCCATTGGAATCTTAGAACCTCTATTAAGATTTATAGGCTGCAGGATTCTTTTGGGCTTCAACATTATTCTTAGTAAACCCTTTCTGTCTTCAGTTGTTTATAAAAACTGGCAGCTTTAGCAAAGACAGAAGCTTATGTTGTAGATAGCACAATTTAACATAATAGTGATAGCCTGTCCTCCAAATATCCCGATACTGATTTTGAAAGAGAAACAGTGCATATCCTTGATTCCCTTTACCATAATTTGGAAGGTTTTCTTATTACTAAACAGTAATCTTCTCGCCTGCATTTACACACCACTTTGTGGCCCCTGTTAGTTAAGGTTAGTTAATATATCTGTCCTCTCTTACCTCTTCTCAAGTCAGCCAGTATCATTATTCCCCTCTTAACAAAAAGAAAAGAATAATGCACAGGAAGTTTAGATACCTTCCCTATGGGGTAAAAATAACAGCCCTAGAATTAGGAATTGAAACTTCCGTGCTAGCATCTCTTCAGGCTGGGAAAGATGTGATCAACTATCACCACAATCTGCATACAGGTCCCCTAGTTTAGTATCAGCACATGCACACATGCCAGCACTCACCCCATTAACTAAAGAGAAAGCTGCTGGAACATACACAATACCCCCACGCAGGAAGATTATCTCTACGCACGCACACACATTGTTTTGTATCACAGATGTTGGAGCTGGCATGCAACGTTCAGACTGGTGTCAGCCTATACAGGCTACTGATCCAATCATTTCCTTGTGAATTTGCACATTACTGATAAAGGTTCAGGTTACTGGGGGAACCGTTAATCTATCAGTAAAAGGATTTAGACTTGACAGGCATACTTACACCTCAGAGTATTCAAGGAGCTCTTATTTGTATGTTATTTCAGTACTTAAAATTTATTGAAGAGCTGTTTCAGTGCAGTAGCTTGGCATTAACTTTGATGGAATTCAAGAACTGTATTATTCTCTCTGCCTGTATCACAAACCCTAAAGCCAATCAAAATTAATCTAATTGTAAATTTAAGCTCAAAAAAAAAAAGAACACACAACAAATATTAGGAAAAACATTATGGGATAAAATTAGGGCAATACAGAATGCAATATCTCAGAAGACATTCTAATTTGACATAGACACTTCCATTCATGTGTTACTAATAAATTCTAACTAACACTACTGCATGTGGGCCCCGGCAAACATCTAAAATAATTGCCCACATTATCAATTTCACTTTCCTATGGGTTTCTCGGTTCATGAAGATTCTATTGTATGTTTCTCAACAAAGAATGAACTACAGACTGTGTTTACAGAGACTATAAAATTGAATGGACCAGCACATCAAGATGCATCCCGAAAACATTATTGCTTACTGTCCACCCAACGTATGTTTCCATACAGTTTAGCAGATGAAAATGGTGTATTGACTGAGGCCGAGAGGCACAATGTGGTAAGAGCTGCATCTGATTTACACTGAAACTGGGAACTCATTATTGAATATAAAGTATGTTTTTTTAAGATTAAGTCCACTTGGAAAAGCCATCATGAATAAAGCAACATTGCTAAATATTCTTTTAAATTGTACACAGAAAGCTGTCCCCTTTGCAACATCAGTAACAGACAAATCACTATTCTACAAATTTATAACTTCAGTATTACATGATTTTGCAGAAGTAGTATTTAGACAGTTCTGCCTAGAAGGTACACAGTGTAGTTTGAGGAAGACTTGCAGGCCCACACCTTCAGTTTCAGCTGCTCATTCACGCCCCCACGCTAACCCTTCAATTGGAACAACTGCTTGTGGAGTTGCATGATAAGCAGCAACAGGGAAATGAGTCAACTAAGAATCCTTTTTTTTCTTAGACAATTTTTGACATGGGTCAGTTTCTGATCTGATCCACCATTCAGCCCCAACTATAATAAGAATGAAACAACTGAAGTGTCCTATGGTCAATGAAAGTGTAGGAACAAATGGTAAGGACTATGTAAGGTGGCACTGCTCATCAGATTACTGCTTATTAATTTACAGTCTCAATCAGAACACACAGAAATATTTTATGTGGAATAAAACGCTTAAAAGTGCAGCTGTGAAACAGGAGGAAAAACAATGAGCAAAGGAAGATGGGAGAACAAAAGTAAATTACACAACACCATAATGATAGGCTGCTGTCAAATCTTGTATGCACTATGTATCAGAAGAATTTCAAAAGGAAATTTGAAGAGGTAAAAAAGAGGTGGCTTGCTAGATGCTTTTGGAAAAGCACAAGAGGCAGCACAGCAGAAAGAATATGTTCCCTCTTTAAGACATTTTGTATAAAGATATACTCATACGTTTATATATTTAGTACTGAATTTATATGGACATATGTTTTCAGAGGAGGAGACCTTGTGAAAATACAGGTCCAGCCATTTTTACCTATCTGCAAGAAATATATTTGACTTTAAATTCCATTTAGAGTATTAACATTTAAAGGCAGGGGAATCACAGGAATGTGTAAGCAGAGCTAGGCCCCACAATCAGACACTCACCCATGAATGACAGGATAAACGATTTGGAAAATATCAGAACAAAAATTCTGTCAATTGGCCCAATAATATTCAAAACCTACTTAAAGTACATTTATCAGCCTGAGCCAGTGCAATTCAGTTCCTTCAAGTCATTTAGTTTGAGAGAGCAAAAATATCTATGCTGTCCTGAATGAATTCTTGCCTCCTGACTTTTAACCTTGAAACCCTTCTTTACTTAAGTCTCCTAAAATAGTACACAGAATAAAAAATAATCTTACATATTACCACTCTGTCAGTGAAAAAAAATTACTACTTTCAGTATATCGGTATTGCCTCTACTTAGCATGTTGGGCTCTTTCTCTAGCCCCAAGTTCACATTCATGCACAGCCTATAACAACAAGCCTATGTTCTCAACTTGCCAAAGGTTTTGCCTATTAAAGCAAACTTTTAGAAATAGGTCATAATTCAAAATCCATGACATTTTACTCAGGTCATTGACACAGGCTGGCAGTCAAGAAGAATAACCACCAGCCCCCAAGCCTACAAGCATTCCTTCTCTCCAGATACAAAAGATCAGTTTGTACTCCTTCCGAGCCAGGAGACTTAAAAATATGGTAGCAGAAGTGGCCACAAGCACAGCGCACTACCTCAGTGAAAGTCTCTTTTTAGAAAACAATTAAGCACAACAACTGGCATAGCCCAGCAATCTGACTAGGCAATAATAGTTACTTGAAATCAAAGCACAGAAAGGTATAATATTAACAAGGACACCAGCTGATATCTCTCTTTAATGATAAAAATCTTCAGGCTAAGAAGAATCTATGATAGTTTTTTCATAACTAAGCAATAACAAAAAAAAAAAAAAAAATCAAACCCTGTGTACCTTGAAAAAGACAAATAAAATTTGCAAAATAAAAATGGGAAAAAAAATTAAAGTGGTTTTAGAAGTTCTATATTGCAAATTCAAAAGTCTGCAGAACGAAAAAGGGCTCTTGGGATTTCTTGCTAAAGACCTTGCCTCTGGTACAAATCACCTATTTGTATTAACCTCAGAAAAGATATGAAAGATTGTTCAGTTTCTCCCTAATGAGAGGAATTTAACATGGTTGGCATAACATTCCATAATAATATTTCTATGCAACATCTTCACGAACACTTCAAAAGCCATCAAAAATTTAACAAAGAAAATGATAATTAAAATTACAAAACATGGAGATGAACAAATTAGAGTAAGTGGCACTATCAAGTTATTGTTTTTCTCCCCCTCTCCTCCTACTCTGTGGAGAGATAATTAGGATTGCTTGACTTACTATTAATTTGCTGGTGCAAAATACATTAAAGAGGATCATTTCCATTCTGGGACATGTCTATTCTGGGACGTGTCTATAGAGAGGAAGTATGCCTTTACACAGAGAAACATATGACTCATCACTGTATCACCTCTCATGGTTATGGTACTTCAAAATCATGTTTTTCCCTTATTTTTGCTCTCTCCTCACCTTGTTTCAAGGTCATCTTCCTGCAACTTTCACTTAAGCTGTAGTCCTGCAGACAATTTTTCTGTACTTGCATAACTTCACATATGTGAATAGTTTGAACACACTTGTGCAAGGCTAAGCACACATAGAATTTCCAGGAACCTAGCAGGAACTTCAGGAGTAGAGGGGATGCCTAGCTTGTGCAAATACATGGGAAAAACCTTTAAGCGCCATTTTGTGTATAAGAGCACATCTATTGCTGTGAAATGCTGCACTCATTTTTACTTAAATGACTAATAATTAACATGAGCTAGTACATTAAAAAAATTTATGATAACTTCAGAATAAGTATTTTATAGACGTAGATGGCCACCACAAAAGCAGCTCTCCATCATGAAAATAAGATTGTTAGGTACTTGTAAAAGTAGACTTGAAAGATACCTTAATGTAACAGTTCATCAGTGCAGAAGGAAGTGTAAAAAAAGATCAGAGGAACTTTAAAAGAGTGTGGTAAAGATAAAATGCACTCCTCCAAACCTTTTGGACATCAGGATTTAAAATCTGATGCAGAGATATACATTGCAATTAACATCCAATACTGAAAATTTAAGAAATTCCTGGAAAGATGACAATATATAAAGGAATTTTCTCACACAAACAGAGAAGCACAAATCAGCATTAGCACTCAAGCCATCAAAAAGGTTAATTCCACAGATCAAATGGATTTTGGTGGCATCCTTCACACATTCAGACCTGTATATTGGGAAGCTTGTCAAATAAAGGCACTCAGAGAAGAAAGAAAGTAGCCATGTCAAACCATATGTGCAAGCTCACGAGGCTGACATGCTATCACTGTGCGTAAACAGTAAATCTATCTGCATTTTAGTAGCCCTCTATCTAAACCTTACTCCCTCTGGAAAAAGCGTGTTCAGCAGTATTATAGTACACACACTTTGTTTGTGCTTATTAAATAAAAAGAAAGGATCACCTTCAACCATATTAATGATGGACTGGTGGATGAAGGATGTCTGCGAAAATTCACAACATCTGTTTGCTCCACTCTCTTCTCAGCATGCTGCACCTATTCCTCATGCTTAATGATGCTCATCCACTCTGCAAGTTTTACGAACAAATGTGTGTTTAGCCACATTCATCATTCTGAATGAGCGTTCTTGATGAAGCATCCACTGGCCTGTTTCGCTCTTTCTGCTACACTTTAACAAATGACAACTGCTCTACGTATTTTTCATTTGTTAAAAATAAAAAGCTAAGTGAAGAATAGGACCAACAATTTTTTCTTTTACTCCTCTGGTAACTTTACTAGAAAACGGAATACTACATGCATTTACACTGTATACAAGTTCACGTGCACAAATCTAAATGGTGCATATAGATGTATAGTATTTTCAAAACACTACACAGCAGAATACAGTGTTTCAACAGCATATCAGAAAAACATTCTATCCCATACCAACAGGAGTAGTTCAATCTTCTCATGTAAGTGATGTATTATGTCTCACTACGATCAGCTAGGGGACTGATTCTGTGATGTACACAATGCCTTGACATGGGACACTTGGCATCTTTTGGTACCAGGCCAGCAATACATCACAGTGGACAGCTGCCTTCCATTTTCCAGCTTTCCTCCTTCGAAGCTCACCAATATTTAAAGGAAAAGACATGTTTCCCAGAAAATGTGCATGCTGTAAATGCCATCCTAGGAATGAATTCAACTGTGAATAACCATGCATGTCAAATCCATGATATTTTTATCAATTAGAAAAATGGACTATAAAGAATATTAGTGAGTAATCAGAGCTAAAGAATCAAATCTAATACAAACAAAGCGCTCAGAAAATTTCAAATGTGGAACATCTTCAGAAGTGATCTTTCAGAATTTAGAGCAACTCACAATTTTCATTTGAGTTATTGCACAGCAAAATTAAAATCTTCATCCCAATACTAATTTTCCTAAATACGTCTTTATGAGATTACTGATGCAGTATGCAGTGGAATGTTCTCAGGCTTGTCTTCTGGTAGTATTTTCTATGTTTCCAAAAGCTACATAGATTAAATGAGGTTTTTGTGAAGGCATTCTACCACTCCTTAATGGTATTTCTGTGCTTTACTGATTGAGCCTTTACGAGCCCCTTCTGGTCTGTACTGGTTCTCTGGGTTCATCTGTATTAGTTCTATCCAGGAGGCCAGGACATAGCTATGGATGAAGCATGTTACATTCTAAAATATGAATGACCTTTGTTATGAAAAATGTTTATTGCAAGACAGGCATTTAAGATACAGGCAAGTATTGTCGTTCTTGTTTTCATGTTACCCTTTTAATAAATAGGTTAGGGAAAAAAGTGGATCCTGTAAAAAGATCTTATAAAGTTCGCCATAAGTTGCCTTCCTTCTGAGAAGCTCTACAGCAGTTTTCCTTGAATAACGTACTTTGTGATAGTTCACAATGAAATAATTATGGACCAAAAGAAGCGAGGGAGGAAGTTTTGACTTCTACTCCATAAGAAATACCCTCTATTTATAAAAATCAAATCATAACATCATTATGTCCAGGCCAAAGAGAGACATGACAATTCAATAAGAAGTTATAATTCAGTGAGTAGTAGGATCCAGAATCAAACATGTAGAAATTCTCAGAAATGGAAACTATTTTTAAAAAATGTACTGTCTATGAATCTTTTAAAGCCAACCAACACAAATAATAACCCAAATAATTTCTTACTGAAGCAGATAAAAATTCTCCATTAAAACCTCTCTCTTTAAAGAAATTAATACTGGCATATACTAATAAGGTCACTGAGAACAGCATTCCTCCTAACAAAAATAGTCTTAAACTTATATGCTAAATTATATCAATTCCTTAAACTTAGAGACTGGCTAGCACTTAATTAAGCAATGAGCAAAGTGGACTAATTATCAGAATTCAGACTTCCACTCCAACCTGAGAGTGATAGAGTAGCATTATGGTGACATGCAACTCTACAAAAGTAAATCCTACACTAATGGTATGGTTTGGTCAGAGGAATGCTACTTTATGCTGTTCCTGAGACTCTACACATAACTTAGAAGTCATCAAAACATTAAATAAATAAAAACTAATTAAAAACTTTAAAATTATATCCTGCTTTTCCAATATTTTAAAGTAAAAACTAGTATCAGCTCCCTTCAACCTTATCTGAAGCCATTAAGTCAGAGATACTGACTGGCAAATTTACCACAAGGCAGCATTTGTTAGTAAGTTATGTTCCGTAACAAAAATGCATGAAATTATGGAATACAGATTAAAATGTACTCATATTCAATAAAAGTTATTTAGATCAGCATGCAATGGTGTACCCTTTCACAAATTAGTACAATGTAAAATGAAGATAATGAATTTAAAGAGTCAATTTTTTGCCAAAGTTTAGTAAGAAATTCCTGTGATGTCTCAACACAGATAAAAAGAAGGGCAGAGGAGAGAACTATATAGTAAGTCAAATGAAATACATAAAAACAGAATCGCTAAAATTTAATAGAAATTGCAACAAATGTCTATTCAGGCTCCTCTGAGGTATAAGTATTCAAGGAATCCATTATTATACTTAACAGAAAATTGTCCATGACAAATTTATAAGCTATATAGAAAATATTCTTCTTCAGATATCTACAATGAACACTGTAAAAGAATGGATAGCAGTAGAGTATTTTTGTTATAAAAAGGAATTTGTAATTATAATAAAATATACAAATTACTAGTTCCTTAAAAAAAAAAAAAAAAAGAGTGCCTCTGATCATCATATTTCAGAAATTAGGTCCCACAGAGGATTTTTTTAATATAAAAAAATTAATTTACATTTTTTGCTACACATGCTTTTTTCTCTACTGTAAAACAGATCTATATCTGAAAGTAGAAAAAAGGATTTATGCAAAAATAACCTCAAGGGGATCATTACAGAAACACAAAAAGTAATTTTCTACTAGAATTGTAAAATGTATTTGCAATAGAAGTTTAAAAATATGCCTACAAAATACATAAAACATACAAATGAACGGGATTTAATACAACCACAATAATTTAAATTGTATCCTTATTTACGTGACAGACTGATTAAGCCACAAAGCATAGTTTCCAAGGGGGGGGGAGGACAGGGACCTTTTGCTAATTTAAAATTAGCTTGATATTAAAATTGATACATGTATTTTGTACTATGTAGATACGTAGCCATCACATTCATTCTCATGACTTACCTATGCATAGAGTATACATAGATTATTAGACTTTCTGAAATAAATCTATAGACATAATTAATCACTTGACAGAAAAAAGGAGAGGGGAAAAAAAGAACAATATTGAAAGCAACAAGTACAATTCCATACCTCTATAAACAAGAGACACCGAAAACCAGGATGATAGTGCTCTTACCCATGCAGAATAGCAGTGAGCGCTGTGAGCACTCATTCCCAGCAGAATTAAAGAGCAGCAGTCTACTTTGCAAGTGGTCCCAACAAGTTCACAAATGTCAGTGCGCCCTTCTATGACTGGCAAGGGAGGCTACAGAACTTGCAAGGCAGGTACAGTCTAAGACATACATTAACTCGAACTGTACAATAGGTCTCAAGAAACACATCACAGTACTTTTGAGAAAATCAGAGCACAAATAACCCATAGATTACTGCAAATTACTCTGACAAAAATAAGCCCAAGCACATCTGACAGTAAAATTACACTCTCCTCAACAACAGTATCCCTTAGGTAATCCCCTTTCTCTCCCCATCCCGGATGTTAAATTGTCTCTTAGCTTTATAACAAGTCAAGGCTAAAAGCTGCACACTGGCAGCAAAGCACTTCTTTTCATCTTACATAAATTTTATTTCTTCTCAATAGCATCAAGTGTGGTGTATTTTATGAAAATTATGAAAAGCATCACAAAGAAACAAAATGTAAATGATATAACAGTTCAAAGCATCTGAAGGGCACTGTTTCTGCTATCTGCAAGAACATTGCACAATTTCTTCCTCTATTGCAGGTTGAGTTTGTGCTTTTCCATGGAACAACAACGCCTGTGAGCTATGGGGGTTGTACTTCATTTTTTCCTGAAGGAAGCAAAAGGGTAAATATATTTTAGACCCTTACAAATAAGATGATCTCAGCTGAAAACAATGCTAAGTCACTCATAAAATATTAAAGATCAGCACCCAGGACAAGATTTAAGTTCTTCAGCAAAGGTCTTGTCTTAAGCCTTGCCTTAGTTTTCCTACAGACTGAATCAGAGGTTCTATACAAGTATTGTCTCTCTTTTTCTGTTTTTTTTTCCCCTCCAATGTATGATCTTATCCAGCAATGAAGGCACGTCATTTTTTTTATTTATCTACAGAATCAATCTGACACATAGTAATCTTACACAGAGAAATGTGAATGCAGACAGGATATAGCAAGGCAGAAGGTGGAAGAACTGCTGACAGAGGATATTTGTGACTTCTTTAACATACCCTTCAAAAAGCAGTTTATATATCCAAATAACTTAATTCTGATGTCTTCCACTGGGGACAATTCCATATCGTAAAACAGATTCTTTAAACTTTCCTCCTCCTTATAGCCAGCTATAATTTTAACCCAAATGCTGCTCTTCGTATTTTTGCTTTATCCTTTTAAAAAGTTCCTCCCTTATATTTGTAACTGCACTTCCCCTCTTTTTCCAGGTACCCTCAAACACTCTTGAGCCCTCTTTCCAGAAATGTATGTCACGAACCAAGCAATACTGTGGATATCTATGGCTTGGTGCCACAGGAAAAAAAAAGATTAACTAACAATTTGCCTGTATATGGTTCCCAAAATTTCACTGTTCATGCCAGGTTTCATCTAATTGGATGTCCCATATCAATCATTAAGTACAATTCTCCCCATAACTGCTTTCTAGCTTCTTATCTCTATATGGAGACTGACTGTGCTGGGGAGACTGTTCAGGAGCTCTCTCTCTGATGTGATAACTGAAATTTCACCAAGTGAAAATCTTCTGGTTTTTCCCAGGTTCATTTTAATCTCTACCAATCTCTTTGTGTCATTTCCCTACCTCCGCACATGACAAGGATTCCTCCCGTTTTGTATCTTAAAACAGTGTGCTGCTTCCTTCCACACCAAGGTGGCTTTGTCAAAGGCCCCCAGACATACTGAAGAATCTGGACCAATTCCATTTATGTACAACTGTGAAAAAGTAATAAATAAAATAAAGAAATCTTTGGTACTGGGATTTGGTAGTGGGACAGTAAAACAGTCATAACAGGAGGATATATAGCAAATTAGTTTTGGCTGATTCAGACAGTACAAAAGTGAACCCATAAAACACTTCAGAAACTCTGAGACTTGGAGATCAAGTGTTTTGTCCAACAGGCAAACCTGGCTTTATGAGAAGGGTTTTTGATTCAGTATTCAGCATTTTCCTTCTTAAGCTCATGAGTTCCTCACTGATCTGCAGAAATGTTGAAACTACAAATGCACACTGTTAAGAAAAGCACTTGTTATTTAGGAAGTGCTAAATTAAGACCATCTTGTGCAACTCTAATGCAGTCTCCTAGTGTATATTCAACATACTGCAATAACACAATCATGTTTGCTTCTGACATTACTCAATTCCCTAAATAATACTCTGCCAACTAAGAAGATGGGATGAGAGGACAGCCATGTAGATAAAGAACCAAGGTACTAGGGGAGAATGAGGACCAGATGAGCAAAGAGGACACAACAAACAGGCAGGATGGGGTAAAGATCCTGGGGATAACAGACCCTGGGACCTGGCAGGCCCCAACACAAGTGCAAAGAAAAGCTGGATATGTAAGGGAAACAATGAAAGAGATCTCACATCTGACAACCAAAATGTCTGGGCAAAGATGAAAGCCAGAGGAGAAGTCTGAGAATATAACAGAGAAGATTTGGATGCCTATGCTTCCCAAAGGTTTTGATCGCAACTCATCCATAAAATTTAGGAGGATATGCAGGGAACATTACCTATTGTGACCAGCCTATTGTCAGATAGGCTGCCTGTCAGATTCCCTATTCACATCTGAAAAAACCCCAGAGGTCTGAATGGCATGTGATAACAGAACAGATGTGGCCCAGGAAATCAAATTAAGTTAAAATGGAGGCCAAAAATGATCAGCAGTACAATGTTAACTTGCTCAGTACTGTTGCCCATGAGCCACCTGATGCCCAGCATCAACAGTGAAAAATTGCATACCACAAGGGGTCTACCTGCTCCATCCAGTTTAACAACCAAATAAAAGATAGATAACAGCAAGTTTCTAAGGGCAAGATAAAACCAAGGATACTAGGTCTTTTCTGGGTTAGTTGAAGATAAAGGTGCTCTTAATTCTCCTTGTTTTCTTGTTGATACATAGCCATAAAACAACATCCATAAAAATAATCTCACTATCAAACTCTAAATTTAGGTGTTAGTTTTCCATAACTCCAAACTTGCCTTGCCTAAGCACTACATTTGGCAGGACTGCCCTAACAGCCTCCAGTACTTGACAAGAGAAGATGAAAAAGATGCAGAATAATGTCAGCTTGAATCACTATCTGTTCATATAAATATATTTCCAACAATATGTATTAAAATGGCATAAATATTTTCATTGATTGCCATGCCACATTCTTGGATGAGAAACTTAGTAACTTCTTTTCTTGTGTTCTTTGGAAACAAACAAACAAAATTTCCAATGTGTTAACATTTCCAATGTGATTAACTCAAGTTAATCTTAAAAAGATATATTTAGATCCAAAACTTACAATGCTTTCAAGTTATGTAGCACTTTACAAGTAATTTGAGAGGGCCCAGCAATACTCCTCTCACAAAAATTATACTACTCTTTCCTTCAGCAGAAACCCAAACGAAATAGGACAATCTAAATACTCAAAATGCTTACTACACTGTGATGTCTTAAAAAAAAGAGGTTCTTCAATAATGTTGTGCTTGCTGGTAGCATTCAGAGAAACTTTGGTTTTTATCTAGTTTTATTGTGCAACCCCATTTCCACATGAATCTAGACTGACACACATAAATATTTCACACTGACTAATAAAAGGTTGACATATAAAGAATAAATATTGTGTGTGCTAGAACCAGCCTCCACTTTAGACACACCTGAGTTCAAATCTTAAACAGGACATGTCAGCACTGTGTATCCTTACAAAATCAGACAGACCACACACCTGTCATTGACTTAACTGGTGCTCTTAACTTAAGAGACATGACTGGTGCTCAGAACTTCAGCCAGAAATGCAATTATCTGGCAGTAAAAAAATTACACTCAAAGAAGTTTAGCAGACATTTTGCCATTGTTGGTCCGTATTTTATAAATAGGCCATTTTATTAGTTTGAAGTGATAAAGCAAGTTTAAATATATTTAAGAAAACAACTTGGATACCAAAAAAGTTATTTCTTCTGGTATAATTCTATGCGTTCTAATCTTTTTTTCATTTTATTAATCCAGTACAGATAGCAAATGATTTTCATTACTGCAATAAACGAAGGATGGCATCATGAATTAGCAAGGATTTACAATTTTTAGTGCTACTGCTGCACTGTGTGAAGAGTTATATTGCACAGTTTTACTCTAGGATCATTTCTAGGGTATGACACCTAAACCCTTCCAACACTATATCCATCTTTTGAGTATATATGGCACAAGTACAACACATTCTCTTGAGACAGATTTAGCACAAAAGGCTATTTGATAGAGTTTTCTTCATAATAAAAACCTCTCCAATCATCACTTTCTCATACTTTGCCTTCCAGGTACACACAATGCTTTAGAGAGTGTGTTTCCTTTTTTTTGTTCCCCTTTCACAAATTGTAATTCATCCATTTCATATAGCAAGTAGAGCATTATATGTCCAGTTGCCCTGTGTGTGTCCTCCTTCTCCATCAGCAAATTTTGCTGGGATAGGATTTGAGGACTTTTGGCTTTTAGTGAGCACCTGGACAGAACCACGGGCAGGTTTCAGTAAATCCATAAATCCCAGAGTTGCCTCGACAGAAGTACACAATTGGTGCTCTGTACACCCATTATTTTAACTGCTCTCCAGAAGCATTAGTTCACTTTCTAATGCACTACATAGAGCAGATATACATTTATTTCTTTCTGAGAAATTCCAGACAAAAAGCAGAAACCCGTAATAAATATAAGGCTTGGTCTACTCCTGGCTGCTCAGATGTGACACAAGTCTGATCTGTACCTCTAATTGTTCAAGAATGTTATTTTGCAATAACAAGGTTGCTTCCTGGTTAATTTAACTTAATACACTTTGAAAAAATAGATTAAACTAAACTGGAAAATACATTCATTATGGAGTACTCATAGCAAAACTCATCAAGAATATAACTATATAAATACAACTAGTTAAAAATTGCATTTTACTATTTCCTAGATAAATTTTGTGTAGCAGAGCACTAAAGTAAACAAATATTTTAAGTGTGAAGGGGTTCCCACCTCAGTTTGGAACAGACTCAAATTCTGATTAAATGTCTCTTAGTAATTCATTTCAAATCAACCCAACTATTTATTCTAGTCAAACTTCTCACAGGAGAAAGATTAACTCATCTCATTTGCTCCCAGCATCACATGTAGCCTTCAATCTCATAAGTCATTATGAGTTAAGAAAATTAAGTTACAAAAACAAGAAGGACACATGTTATGACCTGCCCCAAAGAAGTGTTATATGGCTGTATTAATATTTGTAAAGCACTTTGGATTCCCAGATAAAAGCAACTGTACACACAGGAAATATTACTGCTACTGATCACACAGTTCTTTCTCAAGGCCCTGCTCTGGCTGTAACAGCACTTGCTTGCTCTTGGCTCTCCTTCAGTCAGTCCCACCATCTCAGAAACTCTTTGGGACTCCTCGAACTAAAATAAGATACAAAAGGGCATAGAAACAAAACAGAACATGTGAGCAGGGTGGCAATCAACAGAAAAGACTGGGGGAGGGGTGAGATTGCTCTTGGAACTTCTGGCAAGACAAGAATAAAGGGGGAGTACTGGCATGATGAGGAGAACTTGAGGAACAAACAACTCAGCTCTTGGTATGAGGGAAGACAAAGGTCCAGAGAACTCCCAGAGTGCTAAGGGAGAAAAAAGGAAGAAAAAAGATTAAAGGCAGCAAGATCTCCTGGCACAGAGAAAGATGGTTGAACAGGTTTGAAAAATGAGCAAACTGTCAGGTGCGGACAGAAATATGCATAGAGCTGCCTATATAATGAGCTTGGCCTACTGTGAAACCACCACAGCCCTAAGCATATACACGCACAACACACAACTCACCCCTAGAGTAATGCCTCAGTGGTTTTGGGTTTTTTTTTTAACCTGTCAAAAATTACATTACATATCCTTTTGCAGTATTTTCTTTTGCAACATGAACACAAAAAAAATAGTTAGCAACCTGGTCCAGTAGTGAGAGAGCGCAGAAGAGAGACACTAGCAACAGATCTTCTGCTGGTTCTGAGTTCTAAATTGCAAATTATCATTGCTACAGCAGGAAAAATCTCCCCACAGTCTTCTAACTTCTTCCTACATGAGAAAAACCAACAATGGCCAGACAGATGACATGCACTTCAGGGCCCAGAAGATTTCCAGTCATCTTTCTTTAATTCTGGAAGAGTCCATTAGTATTTCCTGGTATTTGCTTTTTAACTTCCAGGTATGATTCATGCAACGTTAGAACATCAAGCCTTCAGAGCCAACATTAGGATCCCAAATGCTAGGAGCAAAGCACACAAACAGTGGGAGAAAAAGGGAGCAAATTTCTAACGCAAAGATCTGGAATCCCAACTGATAGCCCCGATTCTACAAGCACACCCATGGGTTCAGACTCCTTCCTTCTTTCACAGGGAAACAACAGCAGGATCAAACTCAAAGACTACTAAAGACAGAAGCTCTTTCTTTGTATTCAGATTCAAAACAGAACAGACAACATCAGAGAAGATAAAAAGAAAACATCCCAAATAAACAAGGCAGGGCTGGGTTACTCCCTCAAACTCCTGTGGGTTTAGACATGTAACTTGCCAAAGAACATTTTGAAAACAGAAACAGATGTGTTTCACTTAATTCCCAAATAGTGATCAAGACAAACTAAGTCATAAAAGTTCAAGTATTCACAGCATCAATAAGAGTTAGGATGGAATCCCCTCACCCTCAGCCTGCTAAGGTATGTATACAAGGGAGAACAGTGCCACACAAATATAAGACTAGCTTGTTTCGAACAACTAAACCACAGTTTCTATAACAATTCCACTCCACTCTGATTTTATCTCATTATCTTCAGCTTGATAGACTGTGTCTTATTTACATTGCAAACTTTCTGAGCAAGTCACTACTGCTCAGAACGAATCTTGACACAACAGGCATACAGGAGTCTGTGCTCACATACTGCTAAGCTGCCTTTTCTGGGGCAAAGATTACACACAACAGCTGCTCCTCAGTGGAGTCCATTCAGCTGCAGCTAGGCATCCGAACAGAACTTGCAGGAGAGCTCCCCATGCTTCAACAAAAACCAAGCAGCCTAAGCCGCTATATTACAAACAGAAGACCCATTGAATTGATAGGGTATATAGCTACTGTCTTTCCCAGCCCAGCCAAAACTAGCTCCGAAAAACACATGAAAAGGACAGTATGAAGCCAACGATCTCTTAAGAGAGACTGTTCCATTATCTATTTCTGCTATTAAAGAAACCAAACAGAAAAACAAGGCACCATTAAGGGAAAGGCATTTTTTAACTTGACAGTGCCATATGGTTTTACGTCAGACTTGCAGTCCAAGTTGTGTTTATACTAGTCATTTGTTTTTGCTAAATATCGTATATTGGGAAAGTATGTTTAAGATGAAAAGTCATTCCTTACTTCTTCCAGAGTAGAATGTAATTTGTAAGATGCATTCATAAATTTAGAATGCTTTTTTAAGATCTAATCTGGAAGTAAAAGCTAGCTTTGTGTACATTAACCATCTAATAACATCTGCTCAAAGGTGACTTGTTGGAGACTAGCAAATAAAGCTAAAGGTAAAAAACTGCTCCCTTCAGGATGCATCCTGTTGTTAAAATGTCATTGTTTGCAAAATAAAGTACTTCATGTCTTTAACCTTTGGTGTAAATACTGTAAATGATATTTCTTTTTCTGATAATTAAACTTAGTGTGCAAAAGAGTGACAACTAGTTATAACATCTAATTTACACTTACCATCCGTACTGCTTTTAGAATGAATGATAATGCTTTTGACTATCTTCAGCTGAGAAATACCGTTTATAATAGAAAAAGTTTTATACCTGGACACTTTAATGAATCACTGAAATCCTATTTGGAAGACTACTTGCAGAAAGAATCCCACTGAAGTCCAGCAGATCTGCTCTAACAAGTACACAGCAATGTGAGTATGGGCTGCATAATTAGGTCCTCTGTGATCCCTCCTAATACTACCTAGAGGCTAAAGCATAGCATTTCCCCATCAGGATCTCCATAGTTACTTCTTTAGGCATTAAACGAGTTAGGTCCAGATCTATTTGTAGGAGCTGTCTATGGTAAGCTTGTTCATGACCTGTAGCCAGTCAGCTTACAATCAGCTACAGATTTATCATTATGTAACTCTAATTTATTCTCTGGCACATCCTTAACTTTTTGCCTTTGTCCATCTGCCACCACTTTGGTAGGACTCTGACTCTTTACCCTCGGACATATGCCTAGCTGGTGCAATTACCATTTAGAAGAGCAAGTACTGAATATTTATTTTCTGACTACTGTTCTGTAATGTTTGTATTTCAAGCGAGTTTTGCCACATACATGTCATACAGCATACAATATGCCTGTTATGATCTGCAATACTCTTTACATGCAACTCAGATAATTATGAAAGGTTTGCTGTAATTAGAATGGGAAAAACAAGAATCACTGCCTTAAGACAAGCACATGAAATGCACTGCTATACAATGACTTTTCTCAGAATTCTATTAGAAAGTGCCATGACATAATTTCATTTTGTAATGTCCTATTTTTAAGCATCATCTCATACAAGTCTTAAAATGTGCTAATTGAAAATCCTCACTATGTACAGAATACTGCTTTCAAAATGACAACTGTTCCTCTTTTATCAGAGTACTCAACAGCAGGAGAAAAATAATTTCCAAAATTCAAAGCATTTTGATCTGGTTCTGTCAAAATGCTATGTGTTCTTGGTTGGTAATCTCTCTTCAGTCAAAATATGACTATTTTTGTTCAGGGTGGTGGCTTCCTGAATACGATCATCTCCAAAAGTTGGGAAAAGAGAAATATTGGGGGAAAAAAAAAAAAAAAATTACTACTGCTACTTTGCCATACTACCTGCCAAGAACCTTAGGGCGAACCTGTGCAAACATTTCAATTTAAATGTAGAACATTTTAAAAAATGTCTAGTCCCAAAGAGACAGAGTATGGTTTATTTAATTAAATATGTATCCGTTAAGCACTAGGATTTTTTAGGTAGAAGAAAGGGGTATTAGTAATTAGCAATTAGCCATTAATTTGTGGGTAATAAAGGGCTGCTGTTTACCAGCTTGTCTCCTGAAAAATACTAGTACCTCCCAGACTTTTTCCACAATAGATAGCTATGTCATAGAAAGAGTATTTTGGACACATTTCCCTATCAGAAGTCACAGAATAATCAAGGTTGTAAGGGACCTCTGGAGGTCACCTAGTACAAATCCCACACAAAGTGGGGCCAAAACCAATGTTAAATCAGGTTTCTGACACCTCCCACCAGTGTCTACAATATTACTTAAAAAGATAAGTTAATTTGTGGAATTATTCAGCCATAGTTAGGTGTTCTGTTGGTGGCTTCTACTTCCATTTCTGCTTGGTACAACTTCAGAGCCTAACAGTAAAGGCAAGCAGGCTGGCAGCTCCTCCTCATTTCCAACTGTTATTACAGACATCTAGACTCCTTTTTACAGTGAAAGCACTAGACATCTGTAGAAGCAGTAGGCAGCAAAGTGACAGAGCCAGGATTGTGCAAGTTGCCAGATGCATATGGACAACAAGTTGTCTGCAGCCTGAAGTGTGAGAATCAGCAGTATAAGAATCATGCTCACTTTAATCAAGGAAAATATTAGAAGACTTAAAGCTAAAGTAGTTTACAGTTTTGCTCATAACAAAACAGCAGATTGCTGACACGACGGGGTCTCTCTTAAGTATGCCGAATTGTCTCAAATGGAGCAGAAGACTGGCTAGTGGGTTGCTATAGTCAAGACTCCATGTAAAAGGTGGTACTCTGTACTTCTAAATGTGCCAGGATGTTTGCCCTGATGACAAGCCAAAGCCGCCACTGAGTTACTGCTGCTAGGTTAGGACAGACATTATACGAAGAAAGTTTATAAAACCCTTGCTAACCCACTGGTCTTCCCCACTCTCAGCAGCATACAGCCCTTAACAAAGTTGCACTGAAATCACATATGGGGGTAGATATCCCAGCTGTAATCATAACAGTTAACAAGCATGAATCCATACAACAATATGAAAGCTGTGACTCTGAATTTACTGACCTTAGGGACCGCTGAGGAAATCAAACATTTGCAGTCATTTCAAGGTACTGCCAATTGCCACCACCAGCATCAGAGTAATTTCTCTCACTTTTGCCAAAGCAGTAACTCCCAGCAATACAAAGATTAAAGTTTGAGTTTGTGTGTGCTTAAACTCTTCTTTCCCTACCTGTCACCATGCATCCCAAAGTAGGTGCCAAAAGGGGCAAGAAGTATTCTTCCTTTCCAGATGTGCACAAATGGGACCTACCATCACAAATTTATATTAAAAGGTACACATTTTCACTACTGGCAATAATAGAAGGCTCTCAGAGGGCCCCAGTAAATCTACTGAAAAAATCATCTAGTCTTAAATAGAAACTCTTGCAACACAATGTGTTTCCAGAGGTCTTTCACAAGGGATACCTTAGACGTCACAATTTAAAAGAACAGCTTTCCAAGAGTCCCCAGCATCTACAGGACAAGCGCCAGCAATCCCTTCTACTACTATGCAAGGAACAATGAAATAGAATTACCAATGTGCCATTGCATAACTTAAATGATATGGAAAAATGATGAAAGGATGGACTCAGGATTAGCTTTTATGATATCGTTTCTCACTTTCCTGCTCCCCAGTTGCCCAGTGTCTTGCCACAGGTTAGTCTTCTCTGTTGCAATAATTCAAGTTTTTTTGTGAAATCATGATCTAAAACTGGATCAGTAAAACAATCTGGGTTAAAAAAAACCATATATGTATATAATGAGAGAGAGAGATGATTTTTAGAGTACAGATCATAAACAACATAGCTGCAATAAGGACGGGAGATGGCATCAGTCACCTTAATCTGGCTTCATCGCCGGTAAATTATGACTTTGGTATATAAGCATTAAGTTAAACACAAAGTGAATGTCAGAAGTGAAACCACTACTCCTTAGTTTTAATGAGTTGGACTGAGACAATCTCATCTACACTACCAAAACCACAAAAGGTCTTCCTCACAAACAGGTATTACCACTGCAAAATCTTGCTGTTTATGCTGAACAGCAGACCTACTGGAAAGCAGCTCTGCAAAGAAGGCTTTGGGTTCCTGGTGGACACCAAACTGAACATGAGCCAGCAATGTGCCATTGCAGCAGAGGCCCATAGAATCCTGGGCTGCATTAGAAGCATTGCAAGCAGGTCGAGTGAAGTGATCCTTCCCCTCTGCTCAACAGTGGTGAGGCCCTATCTGGAGTGCTGAGTCTAGTGCCGAGAGAGACATGGACATACTGGAGCAAGTCCAGTGAAGGTGATGGGATGTGATGATGTTCGTTATTCATCACAAAGATGATTAACAAACAGAAGCATCTTTCATATGAGAAGAGAGAGAGCTGGGACTGTTCAGCCTGGAGAAGGAAAGGCTCATGGGGGATCTTATCAATGCATATAAATACACACACACGGGGTGGGGAGGACCAGCACAAAAAAACCACCACACAACAAATTATGTCAGGAAATTTAAGTAGTTTTTGTGCTTGAAAGCTAGTTGGAAACCTACAAGTCTCCGCTCAGCATTTTCCTGATGGCTACCTTCTCACAGACAGTAAGAGATACTTAACAGACATAAGGAAAACATGAGGCTGAAATAAAAACTCCTGTGGAGTTGCAGTGGTTCTGACATAGATTAAATTCCTATGTTATGATTTACTCTCTGTCTCAAGAATGGAGAAATCAGTGATTTCACAAACAACATTTGTATCACTATCTGATGGAATACACTTCATCATTGATATGACATGATCGAAGAAATACTAATTAAAATAACTATGAATTCATAAACTACATTCCTTCCTTCCAGCACTTCCAGAATTCATTTACTCCACAAGGCATCAAGTGAGGCTGCACTGTCACTACCGCTCTACTCAGCTGGACTTTTCAAGGTGGCAAATATGCTAGTAAAGGTGGCTATAAGTTTCAAGTATGGAGATCACACTATAGTTTGTTGTGCAAACAAGAACAGAGTAAGATTTTGCTTGAGATAATAACTCTTGACATTTATCTCCCTCACCATTTCCTATTTTAGTGAACTTCAAATATTATCATAAAACTTGTTAAAATGAATACAGTTACTAACTCTGTAGTAAAAAATTACCACAAAACAGATTTTCTTTCCGTTAATAAAGTTCGCTTCTATCTTTAGAGCAAATGAAAAGTATTATGAGATGATGGCCTACACCACATTTATTTTATCAGTCTAGGTATCTTTAAGAATATCAACAGTGTCTGATATCATATATCAATTTATTTTTTTTTTAACACCTTATAGCAAAGACCTGTTGCTGGTCTAATTAGGAACTAGAATAATAACAGTCCTCAAAAAAAAAAAAAAAAAAGAAAAAGAAAAAAACAAGGTGGGGATGTCAGGAGTTTAAGCCATGAGTAACTTTCTGGGCTGAATTGTGACTATAAAGTGAATAACCTCAACCAATGATATGTTACCCCCCATTTAGTATCCGCTGATTTCAAGTGAAACCACTTGTGAAATTAGGTACTAGCAAATATGAAGGTATTACAATCCAATCCTAATAATAATGCATTTTGGAAAATTTCAAGAGGGAAAGACCTCTCTGAAAAACCCAGATTAACTGATTCTGAAAAAAGAATTAACAAAATCCTATTAAATTCATTGGCGCACTTGGACAACTAAGCTCCTATATTTAATACATTGGAGAATTTTATCTTTATCTTTTATCTTCCAATATGATTCCCTTGTGCCAAAAATACAACCTTGGAATTGCTACAGTTTTAAAAATATGAATGTTTTTTAAATATAGAAAAAGTATGCTTTCCCTCTCCATAAAAGAACATGCCTTCATCAAATGAATAATTTAAACCCCTCAAGTCATCTTATATTCCATTAATCTTTCTGTTCAATACACATATTAGCAATGAGACATTGTTGTGAAATCTTCAGTAGAGGTCCAATTCAAACAAACACATTTTTATACTTATTTTTAAGAAATGTTGCCTAGATGAAATAGATCAGTCTTTAAAATTAAACAGCAGGTTGTAAAAACTGCATTTACCATATTGTGAGCCTGTTTGGAATCATCACAAATACAGGTATATTAGATTTTTCATGTATAGCAGATCAAAGTGCATTACATTAGTTCAAAGACACTGCATTATTCCTCTTCCTGTCTACAGTATACTATATGAATTCTTGTCATTATATCAATTTAATCCACTGCCATTTTTTAGGCTACTGTTTGTCTAACCGAATGAAGAGCAGAATAGTTGGCATTTAATGTGACTGCATCGCTTTTTCCAACCCGCCTACTTTAAAGAAAAAGTTTGTTGAGTGCACACAATTCACTTTACAGATCATTTGAAATGCATAAACAATTCCAAATGCAGAAATAACAAAAACAATAATTTGTCATTTTGAAATGCTGAAACGCTTGGAGGAAGATTTGAATATAGTACACTCTTTTGTTTGTAAGCATGGTGATTTGCCAAGCTACACCTCACACTGCACTAACCCTAGGGCATTCCAGTCACAAACACACTTTGATCTGCTGTGCTTTTGGATTCTCTCTCGGAGGGCTCTACCTTTCTTGACAATCCCAGAGGGAAAACGCAGCCTTGCATTCTTTCCCATCTACCACTCCAAAACGAACACTCCATATGCTTGCTGCTAGTTCAGCCTTGCACTGTTTTTCCACAAGCTTATTTGTATAATAACGACAGCTGCAGGATTCTTCAGCTTGAAGCTGTGAATTGGATTTTTAAAAAAAAGAAAGAAAAAAAAAAAGAAAAAACCTACAGAGATTACATGACAAATTAGAACTATAGAAACAGTATTACCTCCGTGTGGTCTTAATACATACAGTGAGAAGTAGAATGCAGCCACAATTTTGTATTGGTGTATCTGGGCATCCTATTTTAAAGGGGACTAAATATAGTTAATATTTACTTTGTGATACTAACAGTCAAGAGCCAATGTCAATGGGTAAGCAAGTCAAAAGTCAGTGGATAGTAACTGTAGAATCAAATCTGTTTCAACTCATCAGTACTCAGACCTGCCGAGAAAGAATAAATATTGCAAAGGAGTCAACAGTGATATGAATCTATTACAGAATGTATCTATATGTGTTAACAAAAATGATAGTTGTAGCAGTGTAAGGCATTTTTGGTATAAATTTCTATTTTAATCTGGTTAAAAATACATTGACAACATACGGAATCAAGCAGCAGCTTGATCTGGCACTATATAATTTAGCATGAATTCATATGCTTGAGAAAAAAAAAGAAAAAAGGAGAAAACAAAAGCAGCAGCCATTAGGTCTTTTGTCCATACTGCTCTTCAGAGTTTATAACTGGAGATCCTTTATCTTCATGTTCTCAATAACTCTAGACAGAGCGTTTCCAGAGCATTCTGTTGGCATATTTCACTCAAGTCTTCTACTGTGATAATGAAAGTAAAATTTGAGGGGACTAAAGAGCATAGATTAAACCAGTATTATTTTGAGCTTTTTTATTTTTTTCTTCCCCTACTGTTTACTCACCTATTCCTTGGTGATAGTGAGTAATTGTACTACTTTGAAGGAGGGGAAAGCCAACACTGGAGCTCATCTCTGGGTAGTTCCAGAGAGGTCTTGTGATTTCTTGGTCCAGTCACATACCAGCCTTCAAATTCCTTCTTCCACAGTGAATACTAGTGGAACACACAACAGTGACAAGGGAAAAAATGCCAAGTATGCTATTTTTCACTGGGAAAGCTTTGAATTAGAAGCTTCATGGTCCCGTAAGTACACCAGAAATTGCTTAGTAAAGACTAAAAAAAAAAAAAAATACAATTAACACTTTTTTATGGAGTTGACAATTTGGCTCTTGGCACATAGGGACTCTTCCCGCTTCAAACTATTTCCACTAACCATCGATAAATAAAATATCATGCAAATGAATCTTTGTTATAGATGCTTCACAAAATTCTTCCATCTGCCAAAATACCTTTAAAAAAATCCAACAAACCAAACAAACAAACCAACCAACCCACAACAACTAGATATACTTAAATTCCAGGGCAGGGCATAAAGTTGAGCTATATTATTTGGTACTATTTCTGAAAAAAATATCTATTCTTAAGATTTCAATGTATTGATTCCTTGAACGCATATTTAAATACATACATATAGGTTATATGCACACCTGTACATATACAAAAGGAGTACCTTTCCTTATATGGTTGGTTTATATTATCTCTCTAAAGATATAACACTTCAGGGCAAGTCAAAACATTATATCATATTAAATAAAAATAGCATTTATAAGCATTAATGACCAACAACTAGATGCAGATAAAATGCTAACAGTTTCACTTTCCAAAATCCAAAAGCAGTCACTTTGCTTCCTTGTCTCAGTGTGCAAGCCACATAATTAGATTCTTTATTTAAAAGTGATCATGTAAAATGTACCAATACTCCCATCTATAATCGCATTAGCAGCGTAACTTTACTAATGCAGACATAAATTAATATGCTTAGTTTTTAATACTATGTAATGGAAGAGATGGAAAGAAGAAAAAAAACCTCTCCAACATACCAGGAAGAAAAATCGAACACTTGAAAATTGAAAAATGCAAGATGCCAAAAGAGATTCTTCAATGTCTCAGCCATTTACTGTACAGATCTTTTCTCATTTGCTGATGACTTTGGCAGACCTGGTTTTGTCACCAGTCACTCTGTACTTTGTTTAATTATGCAGTACACCAACAGAAATTTTCTTTCTGATTGCATAAATCACAGTGCTTTGACACCAGCCTCAATAGGGGCTGCTAGAACAATACAGTGAGAGCTATTGACTCCATCTCTCAAGTCCACAAGGTGTATCATTTAGCCAAGAGTGATAATTAGACACAGAATATACTGAAAACTGTCAATAGGCATGTCAATAGGAGGACTCTTAGCATCTAGCATCCAGTGAATCAATGGTGTTTTTCAGCTATAAAAATCAAGAAAATGATAGCTTTCAAATGAATGGTGGAAAGGAAACATGAGGCTCCTTAGGGAGGAATAAAACAGCTCAATTTTGCCTCACTGAGTGGCTCTCCAACTGCCTCACTCAATGGAAAAGGTCACAGAACATTACAGCAAAATATCTCTGAAACAAGATGTACAACAACACTGGGACATGACATGAAGTACAAGCACACTACAAAGGCCCGTATATCTCTGACCTGACAGAATTAAAGCATGGGTCAGCAGATGCCAGACAAGACACGAATTGAAAGACAATGATTGATCTGTGTAGAAGAAAATATGACTGCTTGTCCATATCAAATATGTATGTATGCATGCATGAACATGATTATATGTACAGTATGCCCCCTCCCCTCACAACAGTTTTTAAAGCCAGTCTTGCTTTCTTCTTTTTTTTTTTTTTTTTAAATGAATATAATTTCCAGCTGAAGTCCAAGGCAGACATAAAGCTGACCTTTTTGATACATAACTTTTTATTGACATATTCCTACCAAAAATTGTACCACCGTTAAACTGATCCTGGAATACCACTTGCATGTATCTTTTTAAGCAAAAAGAGACAATGTAAAATCACAGTTGTGAATACTGGAGAAGTGATGATAGGAAGCCATTTCTGTTTACTCCAAACTCTTTCAACTAAATGTTTTAATTGGCATAGAGAGACAAAGGATTCCAATGGCAAATAACACAAAGCCTGCTCTGAGAACCGGCACATCTCTTACAAAGCCTGGTTTACAACTGCAGCTGTGAAGTAATCGTAGCCTCTGTACCATGGTTGGCTGAAATGGTTAGAAATGAAAGTGTAAACAAGAATGAACTACAGTGCTAACAGAACAGGGGAGGGGAATCGGAACAAAACCAACCTAGTGAAGAGTTTCAAAGTTGCCACAAATTGTTGTATTTTCCTTTGGACCCTAAAGGAAATTATCTTTTAAAAGGTAGCTGCTTAGTAGTTGCAAAGCCAAGACTTTATATGATACCTATCTTTGGGCATTTAGTGCATTGTTTACTCCAGGAAATCTTGCTATGAAAGTACAAATGTCCACTGAGAAGCAACTGCTAAGTGGCCCTGTGGCATTGCACGCTTCCCAACTCTTCAGTAATTACTAGATCGGTTTCTTCAATCATTGACAGCCATGCAAAGTGATCCTGAGATCTGAAAGTCAAGCTCAATTCTTTTCTGTTCCCACATCAGCTGAAGTATAAAACCGTTCTTAATTTAGCTTAGACTCTAGCTCATGCTCTTGTGTGTTTCTGAGCTCTACGTAACTAAAAGGAGTTGGAAGCAGCCACATCATCTCCCCACCAAAGCCATAAGAGGGGCACGTTCGTGACGCAAAGAGGGAGTGGATCTGTTGAATAAGAAGCTGCCATTTTACATTCACTTTTCAATAAGTGCTCTTTAAATATCAGTGTGTTTCTTTCAGCATCTTAACCAAAAGTATACAAAACATCAAGCCACAAGTAATATAAATGTTAACTCTTGTTGACAGAACTAACAGAGTAGGTTTTCTTTTTTTTTCTGCTTTTCCTTATTTCGAAGTTCATAGAATCATAGAATCATTTAGGTTGGAAAACACCTTTAAGATCATCAAGTCTAACACTGCCAAGTCTACCACTATACCATGTCCCAAGCACCACATCTACATGTCTTTTAAATACTTCCAGGGATGGCGACTCAGCCACTTCCCTGGGCAGCCTGTGCCAATGCTTGACAACCCTTTCAGTGAAAGAATTTTTCCTAATATCCAATCTAAACCCCCCCGGCACAGCTTGAGGCCATTTCCTCTTGTTCTATGGCTTGTTACCTGGGAGAAGAGACCGACCCCCACCTCACTACACCCTCCTTTCAGGTAGTTGTAAAGAGCAATAAGGTCTCCCCTCAGTCTCCTTTTCTCCAGGCTAAACAACCCCAGTTCCCTCAGCTGTTCCTCATCAGACTTGTGGTCTAGACCCTTCACCAGCTTCGTTGCCCTTCTCTGGACACGCTCCAGCACCTCAATGTCTTTCTTGTAGTGAGGGGCCCAAAACTGAACACAGTATTCGAGGTGCGGCCTCACCAGTGCTGAGTACAGGGGCACGATCACTTCCCTAGTCCTGCTGGCCACACTATTTCTGATACAAGCCAGGATGCTATTGGCCTTTTGGGCCACCTGGCTGGCTCATATTCAGCCGGCTGTGACCAACAGCCCCAGGTCCTTTCCCACCAAGCAGCTTTCCAGCCACTCTTCCCTAAGACTGTAGCATTGCATGGGGTTGTTGTGACCCAAGTGCAGGACCTGACACTTGGCCTTGTTGAACCTCATACATTTGGCCTCAGCCCATCGATCCAGCCTGTCCAGGTCCCTCTGTAGAGCCTTCCTACCCTCAAGCAGATCAACACTCCCACCCAAATTGGTGTCACCTGCCAACTTACTGAGGGTGCACTCAATCCCCTCGTCCAGATCATTGATAAAGATATTAAACAGAACTGGCCCCAACACAGAGCCCTGGGGAACACCGCTTGTGACCGGACACCAGCTGGAGTTAACTCCATTCACCACCACTCTTTGGGCCTGGCCATCCAGCCAGTTCTTTACCCAGCAAAGAGTACACCTGTCCAAGCCATGAGCAGCCAGTTTCTCCAGGAGAATGCTGGGGGAAACGGTGTCAAAGGCTTTACTAAAGTCTAGGTAGGCAACAGCCACAGCCTTTCCCTCACCCACTAAGCAGGTCACCTTGTCATAGAAGGAGATCAGGTTGGTCAAGCATGACCTGCCTTTCATAAACCCATGCTGACTCAGCCTGATCACCTGGGTGTCCTGTACGTTCCACGTGATAGCACTCAAGATAATCTACTCCATAATCTTCCCCGGTACCGAGGTCAGGCTGACAGGCCGGTACTTCCCCGGATCCTCCTTCCGGCTCTTCTTGTAGATGGGCATCACATTTGCTAACCTCCAGTCAACTGGGACCTCCCCAGTTAGCCAGGACTGCTGATAAATGATTGGAAGTGGCTCGGTGAGCACTTCTGCCAGCTCCCTCAGTACCCTTGGGTGGATCCCATCCGGCCCCATAGACTTGTGTGTGTCTAAGTGGTGTACCAGGTCACTAACCATTTCCCCTTGGATTATGGGGGCTTCATTCTGCTCCCTGTCCCTATCTTCCAGCTCAGGGGGCTGGGTACCCAGAGAACAACTGGTCTTACTATTAAAGACTGAGGCAAAGAAGGCATGAAGTACCTCAGCCTTTTCCTCATCCTTTGTCACTATGTTTTCCCCTCGCATCCAATAAAGGATGGAGATTCTCTTTAGCCCTCCTTTTGTTGCTAAGGTATTTATAGAAACATTTTTTATTGTCTTTTACGGCAGTAGCCAGATTAAGTTCTAGTTGGGCTTTGGCCCTTCTAATTTTCTCCCTGCATAACCTCACAAAATCCTTGTAGTCCTCCTGAGTTGCCTGCCCCTTCTTCCAAAGGTCATAAACTCTCCTTTTTTTCCCTGAGTTCCAGCCAAAGCTCTCTGTTCAGCCAGGCTGGTTGTCTTCCCTGCCAGCTCATCTTTCAGCACATGGGGACAGCCTGCTCCTGCACCTTTAAGATTTCCTTCTTGAAGAATGTCCAGCCTTCCTGGACTCCTTTGCCCTTCCGGACTGCCTCCCAAGGGACTCTGCCAACCAGTCTCCTAAACGGGCCATAGTCTGCCCTCGGGAATTCCAAGGTAGCAGTTCTGCTGACCCCCCTCCTTAGTTCTCCAAGAATCAAAAAGTTCTAGCACTGAATAAAAGATTAGCCTTTTTTCCCCACCCCTCAACAAATTGCTGTGTGAGAAATTCAAGTTCAATGTCAGATGAAGCATTTCATCCTGGAGGTGCTAGCAGGGGAGAGAATGCCACCAATGGCAGCAATAGCACTTCACAGCCAGAAGAAAAGTTAGAATTGCTCTTTTACACGATACAGCATTCAAGAGTCCTGTCATAGACAAAATGTGACCATGACTCATCTGGTGAAAATACAACTTTAAACATAAACCCTTTGAATCATTTATATTACTTCATTCTAGCAAGCTAACAGGCCTTCCTTGTAACATTAGACTAGCCAACACAACTAATCTAGGAATCAAAAAAGGGCAACTGAGCATTGACACTTCAAATAGAATGTAATCTCAGGGAAATATCTATTGTTAAGCATAAAAGGACAAGATTTCTTCTTAATGTGGATAATTTATAAACTCTCTCCTCATACACTTTCACAAACCTTGACCAAGACTTAAAAGTCATTTTCGTAACACACAGCTACACACCTTACAGAAATGCAGATTCTTTTTTACATTTTCACAGTGCCCTTTAAAAACACTAACAAACTAGAAGGACAAACGAGCTGCGATCCTAGATATTCTAACAGTATGAGTAATCTTGTTTAAATCCTTGGGTGAGGAGTGTTCCGAGAAGGGATAGAAAATTCAAACCCAAACCAAGCAAATAATAATTAAAAAAAGCATCACAAGTGCATCATGTAGGAAGAACCACCTGTGTTTTTTAAACACTCTCCCAGAACACTGCATGTCATGTAATCCATTTTCATGGATTTTAAAACCACAGGTTTTTTTTTCCCCTCTCTAAGTGGTTACATCTACAAGTCTTCAATTGGTACTTTTACGATTATCAACACACACATTGTTTTTAACAAAACACATTTAATTGCCAAGGTTGTGGAAAAGCAGTAACCAATGCTTCCTACACTAGAAAATGAGCAATGATAAAAGGATTTGAAAGAGCATCTGCTGCAGAAGCTAGATCATCAGCAGGGCACTAAAAGCTACCAGAAATTAGGGAATAGTTACAAGGATGTAATATTTTTGATGGTAAATCCATTTATGAATTTCCTCCTCCTCTTCCCCAACCTTTTATTCCCGGTCTCACACCTCACTTTACCTTCTCCTGTAACTTTTTGCAGAACTGCATTATAAATTCACTTACTGAAGTGACCCAGGTTTTACTAAGCATTACCTTAATTGGAGAAAATTCAGCATTTTGCAGTGGTAGGCCCATGGCTCAGAATACAATACAGCCTCTTCCTCCCTGCCCTCCAAAAATAAAATTGAATCAAATAAACCCAAGTTTGCAGCTTACAATCTATTATCTAGAGGTAACAACTTTTCCTCAAAATAGTCCTCAGAGAGAAGATTCCCCCATTGCCAAGATTAATTGGAGTCCAGTACCAAGTCTTGGTAAAACAAGTCTGTGAAACCATAGTGTTCTTTATCACTGTTCCTGTTATTTGTTGTTTCTCATACCTTTTTATGTCAGTAGAAATCAAAAGTAAAGACACGGTATAAGCAAGTAGGTAACTCACCATTTTAACCATCCTCAATTCAAACAAAATAAATGTTCTTTAGTTTTATTTAATTTCTCAGATGCTCATAATTTTGTTTAAAAACTTATGTCATGTCTACACAAAATGGGGAAAACTGGCTGTTCCTACAGCCTCCTCTGCTTCTCTGTGAGAGATCTGCTGAAAGACACTTTATCAACGCAAAGGCATGTTTCATGACAGTTATCAAATAAAGCAACAGCAGTTTCAAAAATCAAAGAAAGTTCCTTTGGGACAGCATTATTTGCATGTTCATAATGAATACTTAACTACACATCTGTGCAACCCTTTAGGTTTTTTGGTAGGAATTGATCTTTTAAGAGGACTTTGCCAACTTCCAGCAAACACTCACTCAACCTTTGCTGGGCTGAATGAAAGCAAGCTTATCAGTTAGCTTTCAACCTCATTTTAAACAGTTTATAAAAAGCCATGCGATGAATTACTGATTGAAGTGACCAGATTGTTAGGCCAGGAACTGCCTTAAAATCAGAGGGTCACTGCTGAACAGGAATTTTGATGAGGTGCTACAGTTTATTGCTTATAATTCATCTGCTAAAAAATGAAGTATTCAAACTCAGTATTGCATGTACTAGTATACTTAAATAACAATCAGGTTGACTTATTCTGAAAACTGTTCTCTATTTTTTTAGTAAATATATGATTTTCAGTTAATAAAAGAACAATGAGGATGAGAACATAGACATGCATACACACAGACATATCTCCTAATATGGCACCTACAATCACTATGTTAAAAAAAAGATTCAGAGAAGGTACGGTGTAAGCAAATTCCCACTATATTTAATCTGTCACAACTCAGAGATCAATGTATTTAATATTGGTTCAAAATATAAAAATGTTGCTTTAAAGCGTACCATGGATACCACATACACCCCATGATATACATCATGCCCAAATTTTGCCTTACTGTACAGACACCTACACCCACATGTGCACATTCATGTTCTAAAGAAGCAAGAAAGGGGAATGTAAAGATTCCAAGAAAGAATTGTGCTGTGCTACACAAAATTGTTATCAGTATTTAAAGTTACCAGCTTTTTTTCTTGCTAATGTGTAAAACACAATGCTATGAAGACACAGGTAAGTTTGCAAATGCAAACTACCAGGTTTGCGTAGTTACTATTCATTTTCTTTTGCATATGACACACCAAGCCAATCTGATTAGTTTATTTAGGATAAATTATATTTTATGATTAACAATTTTTATGTCAGCTAAGACAAATAGTTCTGTGCTTTTATGAAAAGAAAATATACAAATAGTTTTTCCTTCTTCAAAGGAAATCCTCACAAAAACAATCCTTTCCTTGATAATTTTCATACTATGTTGATAAAGCAGTATGTGAGATGGAACAGGTAACTGTATGAGGAAATAAAACATATTTCATATTCTTTTATAAAATAAAGGTATAGTAATACAAACACTTATATGAAGAAAGTATTCAAGATATTAGTATTAAAACTGAAAACCTTTACCAGACTTTGTTATGTTTCACATCCAGCAAAAGCAGTCTATGTATTTACAGTTTTTATAGGCTGCTACAGGTAAAACATTACAAACTTTTAAACACACAGTGTAGTAACTTCATTCCATGAAATTAATTATGGGCAGGAAATCTAACAATTATCAGTTGTTGTCAAGGATCCATTGAGGATCCCCAAGGGTCATGGCAGACTGGGCTGCCTACATCTGCTTTTCCCAGGTAAAGTGAAAGGGGCAGGGTCATCCTGGAAGGGACACCTTCATAAGGAGAAGTAGCTCATTTCCTCTCTTAAGATGTATTTATCCATAATTCCAAATATATTTAAACCCATAAAGTTCAATTACAGGACACATCATAGGAGCTAAAACTACATGGATTTGCTACAAGAAGATTTATTCAACTTCAGGTGGAGCTTATGCACATGGCAGAGCTGATCAAACCTCCCACAAAAAAGCCAACATCCACACTTGGGAGGGAGAAAGGAAAGGCAAACCACCACCACCACCAAAAGATATCTATACTAAGTCAGAATCACACAAATGAGTATGAAGGTCAGTCCAGAAGAGCCATCCCTCAGAAGAACCATTTAAGAGCAGGAGAAACAAAGCAGGCAGAGTGGGTACAGTCACTGTCTTAGAAGATTAGGCATACCCACACACACAATTGCAGTGCGGCTTCTTCTGGTACATAGGAGTGAACAGCCATTTCACCAAGAGGCACAAAAGAAAAAAAAAAATCCATTCAGATCAAATAAGCAGCAGTATAAACAGAGTAGAGACATTAAAAGGTATTCTCCAAATACATAAACAATAAAGCCATTCCAAGATTCTTCCCAAACTAAGTACTCTCATCATCACCGCTAATGACTGAAAGCAGTTTTAGCGCTGGGTTCTGTTATCTTATCCTTGCACGCAACTCTCAATAAGTTGTGAAGATGCGCAAGCATCTGAACTTGTCTCATACGTAGCACAGTAACTTTAAAGGCTCTACTACAGACACAGATTTCACCAGAGAAGTAGCTCAATGAGCAGCCCTACCTCTCCATTCACACTGGCTACTTGTCTTATTCTTGCATCGCGGTCAAGTTGCTGCGCAATACTCTCCTCCAAATGACACCCACCATCTCCATTCATTTTGAAATTTTTTTTCCTTTAAGTTCTTTGCATCTGAGAGAGAAATTATTCAGCAACTTCACTGCATAAACATCTGATGAAATCTAATAGCTAATGGCAATATACCCCCAAAGAATAACAGCAAACTTGTTATAGAGGCAGGGCACAATGCATAAATTCCACCAGCAAAACTGAACAGAAATGTTCAAGAGAGTAACAGAATCAAGGAAGGATATTTACCACTGTCTTTCATTCTTTTTCAAATTAGGCAGAGACAGACTTGCAGGAGCAGGACTGGAAGAAATAAGCTGTAGAAAATCTTGGATTAATAACGAGAAGCCTTAAGTTTTAGATTTCGTCGTGGAGCTCTCTTCATGATTCTAGATAAAGACATACAATCAAAGGTTCAACAAATAACTGATGAGAAAGAGGTGATAGGTTTAAAAGCTTGAGCAAAACTTAGCAGGAGATCGGCAAGAACAGCTATTAGTTAAAGGGACAAACACAGTAACTGATAGAGTATAAACAAAGGCTATGGAATTTCAGTACTTTGGCAATCTAGTAACTATTCAGTAAACTATTGCATTGTTTGCTGAAGATGAAATAAAATCTTAGATAAAGTTTGGTATATCAAAAGTCCATCATGGACATGTAAACAAAGCTAAACCACAGAATAATAAAATTGCTGCTGTCATTTGCATCAGAAGTTTAGTCAACAGCAAGATCTGCAGCCAAACTGGATGCTTCTGACTTGTAACACCAAACACTGTAAGAGAACAAAAAGGTTATGCACTTGGACAGGATCAACAAGATCAAGCTTTTGCCACATGTGCTGCAAGGCCCAAAAGAAATACAATTAAGTTAAGAACAACATGGAAAATAAGCTGCAACAGTCATTTTGCAACTACATATTCAGTTACTTACTATTCAGCGACAATTACTCCAAACTGCATTTTAAATACATCAGTCTTGCAAAAAAAGAAAAAAAAAACTATGTAAACGAAGCAACATCACAGACAGAATGGATTCTCTCCAGCCAAGTTCACATCAGCAAATCCCATAATCACTTGTACCTATCCACAGCAAGTCTGAAAATCAAGAGCGTAATGCCTCTATGGTTAGCCAAAGCCTGTATCTGCTATGAAGTGTAGATCCCAAAATGAATGCAGAAACTGAAAAAATTCCAGGTGCACAAGAATGATTTGGCAAGTCTCAAAGAATATGCTTAATATAAATTTACAACTTCAAGCGATGCCTGTACATGTACTTTATAATGCGTGCACACTTGACTTCGTTACTACTGCACATTTGGATACTTGAGAACACATTGCCAGGAATGAGGCAGTTGTACACATCCAAACTCCATTCCTACCTAGCCAGATGTATATCTAGTTATCCAAGAATGCTAGCTGGGAATTACCTTTGAGAAATGTAAATGTTACAATTTAAATAGGTCAACAATGTCCTTTTAAACAATTTATTTGATTTATCAGGTAGACAGGCAGTGCATGAAGACATATAAAGTACATTTTCAAACACTTTGATACCTAATCAATAAAATTAGGTTTTCAAATGGGGAGCAGGGGAAGGAGAGAACCTTTTTTTGTGTTGATTATATTTCTCAGTCCTGCTGGCTCAGGTCCTGTATTATGGTGTTGGGGGGGGGAAGGCAGTAGCAATTCACATAATCTAAATAAAGCTTTTTACAAATAAAGATTAAAAAGCTGAAAACTGATCAATGAGCCTCGTAGATGCAGGTCTCTCTGAAACAGGTCTTTTGCAGTGTGTGTATATATATATTTCACTGAATAGGTCCTCATGCGCAGGAGTGTCATCCAGCTGATCATTATGGGCCTTTGGGGACAGGGTGGAGGTGGGGAGGTGTGCATGCGTGTGTTACTTCACAGGTTTTTGAACATTCACTCCAAAAATAAAAACTAATCTGAAGACGGGGAAAAAAAGCAACTACGTGTACTAAACTGTATCCAGAGTATGCAACATTTCCTAGCCTCAAAACCAACAATTTCTCTTAGTGACCCAAACTGGTATTTATTAAAAGATTTCTAAAGCACAAAAAATAGCTAGGTGTGATTTGCATCTTTGAAAGTCTCCCTCACTCCACAGCTTTAATTCAAACTAATAGTAGGGATAGGCGCTGAACTTCTGCTACTATCGACAGGAGCAGCACGTGCTGGGCAACGTCACGAAAGTCTAGTATGCCCCATACACTCCTGAAAACAAAAGAAAACAAAAAAAATCACTACATAAAAAGCAGTGAAATTAAAGCAGACAAACTGACAGAGAATGCACTTTACTGTGACAATAAAACCTCCAGTATATGAGATTTTCCAATACTTGGGGAAATTACCTCTATTGTTATTTTTGAAGCAGATAACACAATTAAAATCTCAAGCCTATACTTCTAAACCACACTCCTGATTTTTGTCTCAAATCAAAAGCTTCTGTGAATTTAACTAAATGATACAGCTTCCTCCTAATTCCTTTACTAAGAGTATTTCTCTTGCAGCTCATAAAATCTGTTACATGTTCAACTTTTGAATTTGATTTGCATGGTAATTGCAATAACAATAATACTTCATCATTAGGATAATATAGGCTAAGATCCTATGTAATTTTCACTTTTTAATGGAAAATCTGAGACTACGGACACAGCTAAAATATTATATATTAATTTTGATATAGCTAATACCCCCCAAAATCCCACCAATTTACTTTTCACTGACTGTGTTAAAAGAAAATGATTTATGCAGATCAATCACCTAGCTCATCAAGTCATTCACTGACAGCCAGCCTTCATCATTGCTATTTAAAAGGCACTGCTGACAGAAAAGACCGACTCTTTGATTAAGGGCTCTGTCTGGCTAACCTTTTATTTGAAGAATGATTGCTGCTGAGTGACAAATACTTTCCCATTCATTTCAAGGAAAAGATATTGACATTCAAATTCTTGATGTCTACACTGAGCAGATGCCACTGTTGGCAAGTGGCTTGATAGCAACAGCAGGTACACTGCTACTCTGGGGGGTGAAAAACAGCACCACTGGCTCAAGTTAAAGGCTCTCAACAAGTGAAAGCTACAGATCTCTCAGCCAAATACTCTCTCTTCAACAGTTATCATCAAAGAACATCTGTTTGTTGTTTCTCCCTAGTCCTCTTCTTGAAAGTGTCCTAGCCTCACCTTGACCCCACTTTCAATTGTATTGGATGTTATTACTAAAAATAAAGAGAACTCAGCAGTGAAGTGACCCTTTGCTTGAGAAGGGCATCCTCCCTTACACAACATCCCCAAACACCAGTCGGGGAAATCCCAAAGCAAGGGCTGCTCCTTCCGTACTAATGTGATTTCTGTTGACAGTAATGCAAAATGGAAGTTGCATTTGCAGTATCACATACAAAATCAAAGCCAATATGTTTGTTACTTTAAGCTGATCCTGCTGTCACTTTCTACTTTATTACTTTATAAAAAATAAAAAAGGAGGGAGAGACAGAAAGAGGAGATGAAAGCTGGCCAAAAGAAGCTGCCAGATAATGTGCAAAAGTAGTGAATGCTCAGTTCCTGTTTTGATGGGAACCTACATCTATAAGTGTCATAAAACCCCAATTGTTTATTTTTCCAAATAAAAATAAGAAATCAAGATACGTACACTATTGTCACAGGTCTCAATACTAATTGTTTTCAGAAATAAATCTATCACAGACTGAAAAAAATATTTATTTAGTTGCACATTTCACAGATCTCAGTCAGATTCAGACCACAGATGCATATCACTTAACAAATGCTTTTTGATGCTGTTGATGACTAACTTCTCTATTACAAACAGTAATGCACACAGTGATGTTACAATCAAATATAGCTAACAAAGTAATATGAACAATTCTCCCTGCCAGTGCAGTACTCCTCCCCAAAATTTTTTGCCCAGGGTGGGGCGCTGGGGGTCAATATTCTGCTGTATAATATATTTTAATGTTTTCCTGATACTAAGACTCAATTTACTCTTCTGGTATATCACAGAACTTCTGTTTATCCTTGTATTAGGCAGTCATATTCAGCCGTCCGAAAAAAAGATGATTCACAACAACAAAGGCATTTCTGAATTTGTCATAGTCATATCTCAAATTATCAAATCATAAAATGACTGTGATAAACTTGCTCTCAAAAGCATGAAAATGAACATATTAAGATAAACATGAAATATACCCACTCTGTAAACAGCAAGAAATAAGTAAGAATGGGCCCCCATGACTGAAAAAGAACACACAAGGTACTAAAACATTAGTAAGAAGAAAATGGAAACTGGCTTATGGACAGACATGCCACTGCACAAGAAAAATGTTAGCACTACAGATCAGAGAAATAAAGTGATATCATTCTTGCAGCTGGGTTGCACTATTTCCTTGATTACCATTAACACTTGATGCTCTAGCAAAACTGCTAGAGCAAGTGTTATCTTGTTAATAAAGGCCTTAAGTTGATACAACCTTTCTGAAAAAGGTATGTTCGGGTATCGATAGTGGAGATGGTGACAATATTTATTGGTTGGAATGCCTGGAGCATCCAAGTGAACACAAATATGCAACAAAAATATGGCTGAGCAGGACCTCAGTTATTATTCTGGTGACAGTTTGCTGGTTGCCTTTCAGAGAATACACTGAGGATCAGTCATGACATCTCCCTTAATTATGACTTATAGATAAAAGCTAGGAAGAAACCAAAAATCTATTGCCTCCTCTCGCAGTAGAAAAGTCCTCCAGTGGCAATCACAACTTCAGCCACACGAAAAGCTAAACCAGCTTGGAGTCAACTGCCTATGCCCAAAAATGTCAAAAAGCAAGCCTTGTACTGCTTGTACGGTAGTTTCTTAAGCTTCACATAAGATTATTTATGAAAAATTATGGTTTTGTTCATGTATCTAATAAAGTTGAGGCCTGTAAATCTGTGTTTGTTTACCATTATTTAATAAACTACTTGATCATACTCTTTCTCTGGCATTTTTCCATTTTAAATAAAGATTAATCTGTGATAGAACTCTAAGGCTGTCACTGTAATCAAAAGAAAAAAGTGCTTTCAGGTTTTCATTGGCTTTCCTGCACAGTCTAGTAGTATCTTTTTTTTTTTTTTTTCCTTAAGCATATTTCAATGAACTGTTTGAATATGTTTACTCTTTCATCTCTACAGCTTTGAAAACTTCACACTTTGTATCTGATCTACAACAAAGCAATAAGGACTGCAGAGGTTGACAGCATGGACATAATTAAAGACTACCATCAATAAACTGCCATGTTGAACAATACTGACTTATAATGCACTCCAAGATCAACCATTTACATTTAAAACTATTTCACTGAGAGGTCTAAAAAGGAGCAGCTTGGATTGTCTTCATAAGAGATCCACAGAAAGAAAAATGAACTTCTGTATAACTTGGTAAGTAATGCTAAAAGATTCCTGCTCTTTACCAGAAGATTTAGGTTTACATACTGGATACACATGTGAAAATGTAAGCAATTATTTGGAGATGACATCTCCAACTAAAGATCAAGAGAAGAAAATCAAATCTACATTTGTTGTATTTACATAATCAGTAAAGTGTCATCAGATGGATTGTTTGACAATTCGTATATATGACACATGTACTCACATACTGTACATCATATGACTAATCTAGACAATCTAGTTTATATCTGACAATTAAGACTCTTACTTGGGCAATGTTATTATCAAAACTGTAATTGAGGAAAACTCAAGATCGTTCCAATACACTCACAGTATTAAATAATCTGACTCATAATTTACAATAGTGTCTTCCCCAAAAAGGCAATCAGTAGAGAGTGATATACTAACACATCATGTTTCTGTAACAGAAAAAAACAACCCTGAAATGATAGAGGAAATGCAAAAGTTAAACTAAATCTTAAGTTTGCATTCTGCTAAGCATGTGTTTTTGTACAGTGACATAAGTAACCAACGTGCACACAGACATACTGTTCAAAACCACAGAAAAAAGTATACAAACATTAATACTCAAAGCAAACCAGTGTGTTTCTCTTGTACCTTTCAGCATGAAGCAGATGAAAATGGAGATTCTCTGTCCTGAAGAGTATCACAGACTCAAAGTAAACTTGGAAGTCCAAAACTTAAGTCATTCAAAATTACTGCACAGAAACAATTGGAGATAAATGTTTATACTGAAGTGAAGGTCACAGTAACATGCCCTGAATACTACTTTTAAACAGGTAAGTTATGATGGCTCTATTCTTTCCTGACTACACATACATTAACCTCTGCTTCTTGGGAACAAAGATTAGAGAAGGAGCTTCACTTTGGAAATCAATTACACCAGCTCATACAAGACACTAGCTCACAAATGTCAGTTGTGCAAGCAGATACAAAATATTTTCAGTGACCACGTTTTGTTCATTTTTATACCATTGATTAATTAGGCGAGATACTGTTTTGTGTCTTAAACCCACTCATCTTGTTTTGATCTCAGACATTCAAAAGCTGTGGTTGATTTCAGGATGATGTCACATCACAAACATAGGTGGTGCTGCATCTGAACACTGTTTTGTCTGTTCTTAAAGTGGGACTTTGTAGCCTTTGTAGTTCAGACATCTTTAAAGTGCCTCAACTTGCCTGAAACCCAACTGTATCATTAAATACTGAGAAGGATTTAGACTATTTCACTCAAGCAGCATAGTTCTTCAGAGAAATCAAGACTCCTAGAAGATACTTAGGACACTGAACATTAGTCATGCTTCATATGACACAGAAAACATCTGCATGGGAAACATTGCAATTGATAAGAGTTTTCTTCAGGTCCAAAGAGGGTTTAATGCAGAATACTCTACGCTGCAACCAAAACAGGGTTCCTTCCTCCCTTATTTGTCTCCACACATTCCCGATGGTCCCACTTCTCTGTTCCTGCATTGGTGCCAGTGTAGGCATAGCATGGGCCATACCAAACTGACTCAGAAAAAAAGCAAGGGAGAGGATAGGAATAAACAGCCAGGGGGAAGCCAGGTGACCCTTTTTGGTGACAATGAAACACTGATGCCAAATTAACACATCAGCATAAATGTCTTGAAAGACCTTTTGCCATTTTCTTTCTTTGCTACTGCTTTCAAACAGAAAGAATCAAAAAAGAAGGGTGGGCATTTATATAGCACTGCTGTTCATCACCCCTTTATTATTCATTCTATAACATATTCTATTTTTCATCTTTTTAAATGCGTCCTGTGTACTGTAATTTGAAACATACAATAGTATCATATTCAATCCTGACCTGACAGCTGTTTGAAAGGTAAAGAACAGGTAAATAATCAAAGGTAAGGTAAATAAATGTAAATAATCTGGGGGGTTTTGAATGGAAATGCAGTGTAATAATAAAACTGCAGAAGGGCTGCAGTGTAGATGCCATTTTTGTGTCAGGGAATTGGGAGATGGGTGAATGTGGAATTAAATAGACAACTCCACTGACCATCTGAATAAAGGAGAGATCACACTCAGACCAAGTCTTCTCTGCAATGCGACCTACAGACTTAGTATAGAATCACAGAATGGTTTGGGTTGGAAGGAACCTTTAAAGGTCATCTAGTCCAACCTTCCTGCAATGAGCAGGGACATCTTTAACTAGATCAGGTTGCTCAGAGTCCTGTCCAACCTGACCTTGAATGTTTCCAGGGATGAAGTAAGGCGCACTTAAGTTTTGCATAGAATTGTCTAGTACTAGGAAAAGTATCCATATCTGTCTCTTCACTTTGACTAGGGGAAAAAAAAAAACAACCCACAAACAAAACAAAAGAAAACAAACCCAAAATAAAGCCAAAAAACCCCCTAGCTTAGTCAGTCGCCTTCTGTTGTGTTTGCCCTGCAACATGAGGTCTGCAAGCAACAGCCCAATATAATTATGATACTGTTTCCATTCTCTTTTGAGGATTAACCCACAGTTTTTAAAAAGTCACAGGAACGTAGACTCTTTTGGCTTTGTTCTCATTTTCTCCCCTGCATTTTGGTTATGCTATTTATACCAAGTCAAGTAAATTTTACCATTTACTCTCGTTGTGGGCTCATGAACAAATAAAAGTATTTATTTATAAGCAGCATTCTAAGGGATGTTTCCGGTCAAAAATCCCCAACTATCTGAACAAGCAAAATATTGCTATTGAAAGCAGAGGAACTTCCCAGTTTCACAAGGATTCTCAGCCTTTTTCAAGACATACCATACTGAGCAACATAGTAAGTGATATTGATTGAAAGACAGAAAATGAATAAGGAAATGAACTATCAACAAGCAGCAATTCATAAAGGAATTCTCAGTATCATTATAAAACTCTAATTATCCTAAACTTTGGAGAAAATATGACACAGAAAGCTTGTAATGTGTAAAAAAAAAAATAGCATTAACCTCTTTCATACTTGTAATAATGCTAGGCCAAAATAGGAACGTATATAAGCTTATATAAATATAGAGAAGAGAGATTTTTAACAAAACAGAATTACAGCTATCACAGCAGTTTGTGGATAAACTATTAGGTTTATTACTCCTAAAGTAGTTTGAATAGAAGTGTTCCAGCTGTTACATCTGATCACCAGCACACTGCCAATTTTCTCTGCCAGATAGTCCTTTCATGCATTGGGGAACTTGTTGCAATTACGGGATTTTCTCACTTCTTTGTAATTCTGTGATTTACAATGTTGTCTTAAAAATTCAATTGCATGAACCATATTCAGTTCCTTTTATTCAAAATTTGCTGCATACAGAACCAAATGAAACCACCAAATACATTTCTAGTGAGAAACCCAGGTTAACATCTTTCTAATTGTGCTTGCTGCATTAGTATGTTGCTGCTGGTATGTCTGACAGCAAATAGCTACAGTAAACCTTACAGCATATTTGTGAGAAGTCTTTTTAATGGGATGCTTTATGCTACAGTAATCCCTCACTACCTTCAAAAACATATTTAAAATTGCAGGCTATTCTACCAGAAATAATGTTATGGTTTTTTTCCTCAAAACTACTGTTCAATTTCTAAAACAAAATATCTAAAGCCAGAAAACACTAGCTGTTGACCAGTGGAAAAGCACTAATCCTCTAGTATTCTAAAACTTCTCATCAGTAAGATAAACCTACTCAATTGCAGAACTGTATCATCATTACATTTACTCAACTCCTTCCACTCTATAGTATCTCAAAATATATTACTTATTTCAAAAGGAATAGAAAAAGTTCATCTACTAGTAGAAGGCACAAGAACACTAAGGCTGGTAGAGTGTATGTAATAGTATAGTAAGTAGCACACATGGGGAATGAAATGGGAGACTAAGGAAATTACAACTGACTGTACAGAAAGTGCTTAAGTAGGTATGATTTATGTATTTGCTCAGGGTATTTAATAAAAAAATTTGTGGGTTTGTTTGATAGCTTTTTGAAGAGTGACATATACTCAAATAATTACTCAGAATACCGGTTAAAGACAGCACGTGAAAAACAGCAGTCCTCCAAAGCCCACCGAAACAAGCTTCTAAGAGAAGAGCTCACCTACCTAATCACTAGGGCAAGTTCCTTCAGAAACATTGGCTTTCCCTAAGGGTTTCCGTTCACAGGGCTAATCAAGCACAGTCTTGCTTAGCTTGTAGTATCTGACAAGATAGCGCTATACCACACAAGGTGGTCTAGCAGGTAAATTTAGAGTCTATCTACAGCAACTCTGAGCTACATTCCCAGGTAGATCAGGGAACATTCCTCAAACGAGAAGTGATTTGGCACACAGACACACAAATGCCATTTTGTAGAGCTCTCCTACTGACTATAATATGTGACTTATACAAAAGAGTACATGTTCCTCATCGTTTTATAGTTCTGGACATTTAGACTTTTCTTAAGTGATCACAGAATTTTGAAAATACCTCATACGCTTACCCACAAATGTACTTGGGCACTGAATCAATTCAGGGACAGAACTAGCTTCTGTTCTCCACTTTCACCCATCTCCTAATTCCCTGACACAAAAATGGCACCTACACTGCAGCCCTTCTGCACCTCTTCAACCTCACAAGGCAAGAGGGATCAACTGACCACCAACCACCTGCCCCAGTATACAGAGAACCACTGCTATGCTACACTGTACAGCTCATATATAAGATGATCCCAGTCAGATAGCAATCTCCCTCCTTCAGTTTAGCAAACTAAAAAAGATCCTTTAATTTGTTTTAGCCACTAGTGAGTTAAGATGGAGTAATCAAACATTATCCTATTAAAACATGATCCTTTATCAACCTTCATTCACTAAACAAAACTCAGCTTACATTGATTAATTATTTTCTCAGCTCCTCCACTGCACCTTCAAGAAGAAAACATACACCTGTCTCAGCTTCCAGCAAACAAGTTATTCCACGTACCAAAGCTGTGCTGAGATCCACATGCTCTGCCCAGAAGCCTAAAAACAAAAATCTAAATTTGAAGTATTATTGAACTTTGATTGATCCACAAGTAAGGAGTTAAAGCAGGTCATATTTCAAATAAGTCTACACTCGAATGGGCACAGAATGGAGAAGGAGATGAGAAAACTAACCAGAGAATAACTCCACAAACCCTGACACTTGGTTTCTCACCAGCAAGAAGCCCTCATAAAAGCTAGCATGAGATGTTCTTTAAAACAGCTGGTTTGCCATTATGATAAACTAGACTGTTACTAACTCAAAATAGAGAAAACACATCACTAAAATAATAGGTACATCATTAAGGGTCAGCAACTTCTTAAATCTTTGGTCTCTGAGGGGACTTGCTGTCACTAAAGAAAAGAAAAAGTTAACTGCAATTGGTAGTGGTAGGCAAATCACAGTCTGCAGAAAGAAACCAATGCTGAATAATCCGCTAAAGTTTTTAAACATTGTTTGACAAAGCATCTTTCAAAGACCATAAAGAAGACATCATAGTCTCTTAACTTTCAGTAAATATCATTGACAAATTCAGAACCTGAAGATTACGTACTATTTATACTCGGGTCTCTGGAGATATCATTGACTATTAAGAATCAGAGCTCCCTATTCCATAGATTTCAGGGCACACACAGCTGGAGTGCTTTGCAGAAGGCTCACAGATATATTAGTTAACTGGAGAGCAACAAGGAGAATCTCAAATACACGATTGCCAGTCAAGTACTGTTAACTATGAAAGTGTGTTGGCTGTCATTGGCTATATTTCTGTACTGCAAATTTGCTCACATAAAATCCTTGCTCAGCTGTTCAACAACAGTTGTTCTAATTAACTTTCCATTGTTTTACACATACCTGATACAGACTCTCCAACGCACCAAGAAGTTGTGATAGATATTCAATTTTTTTGACTTTTGGTACAACATGAGGAGGGAGGAAAGAGGAAAAAAGCATTAAAGTGTGGTGTTTGTTTTTGTGGGGTTTTTTTCCTTTAAAAGAAACTGGAAATACATGCATTTACTTATTTACAGAAGGAAAGACAGGCCACGTCTCATAAGCATGCTTCATTTTGTGGCTACCCTAAATGGTACATTGAATGACTACTTAATCCATGATGTTCATTCCTTCCCTGTTGAGATAACAATAACGAACAACTAGAGGGTCATGTAAATCACTACTCTGACATTGCAAAACATTTGAGTCTCACCTGCTGCCAAACTGAGTTTTAGGAGTCAATCAGGAAATTTTCAGAAATTTATTTTCGTTTGGCACTAACTTGCAAAAATCAAGTAAACCAAAAAAGTTATCAGTGAAAACATACATTAAAATTTAAAAACTTGTCTTTACAAGATACCAGGTAAACAGAACTCATGCCATAGTTTGGGGGGTATCCCCACACAAGTGCAGACTTCTCTTAACGCTGTATAAAGCTGTCCTCTTCCTTCATGCACACTGCTTTGGTCTTTATACCAAATTTCTGTAATTTCTGTAATTCCTAGCACAACGAGACTACAGCTTTCTAAAGATAATATCACATTAATAAAAAAAACAAAAATAAAAGAACAAGAAACCCAACACCTACCCCACAGTAAAATGTACTAGAGTACGTTCTGTACACCAGGACTGCAAAAGGCATATTCTTCATCTGCAGTCTTGCCATGTATTTTACTTGTCCTTATTGCATGGACAGGTTTCTCTCCAATTTGAAATTAATTTTGTATTCATGAGTTATAGAGTAGCTTACATCAAAGTATGTCAGAAGCAACAGTGTCCCTTTCAAACACTGCTAAATGAGTTTGCAAAAGATGATTCATCAATCACATTTCTACCACTTCCTTAGTTAGACCATAACCAATTCAAGGCAAAGTAATGCATTGCACAAGGAGCACAGGATCACCAAGAAAGAAGTTATCACAGCATAAATGAAAGATAAGCAAATATCACATTAGGAAGATCTACTTCATATCTTATTGCCACATAACAAGGGAAAAGTGTTATAAAATAAACAGCGCTCTACCAAGACCTCCTGGTAACTTAAATTTTGTACATTGTTTTAGAGCACTTTCAGATCTTTCCAATCCTGTGTATTTTAAGCATCTGTCTGAAGGAAAACTGCACATAATTTTCATTTAAGAAATCAATCCTCACTTTTGATGGAAGATTCTAATTGAAAGAAATGAACTGCAATTAAAAAAAAAATCAACTCTGAAGAAATGATAAAAATACAGTACGTTCTGGCCATTAAGAAACTTGTGTACAACTTGTGAAATCGTTATGAAACTATATTTCCTGAATATATGGGGCATTACTATTTGCTGCCATATATTAATATATATATTAATATATATATTGTTGTCCATATATTTATATATATATATTAATATATATAATAGACTGGGACTGTTACCTTCCTGCGTAGTACACTCACAAAATAAAAGGTACAACAAGAAAGCCGGGTGGAGCTGGATAAAGTCTAGACCCACCTCCTTTCCCACAACACCCTGGAAGAGCACAGTGGAAATACCCCTCCACCTCACCCCTCCCAAAGGAAGTAACATGATTTTAAAAAGAAAGGACAAAATTAAAGGGTTTTTTTCATTTTGAAAGAGAGAAAAAAAAACACAGAAGAGCTTCTTGTCAGGAATCGACTATCATGTGAAACTATGGGACCAGACCAGGACAAAAGGCTGACTCAAGAAGCTGAAGGAAAACCATAACAGAATTCCAGTTTGTCAGAAGTCACTGTTCTGAGCCCAAAGAGCGTTTAAGAGATTGAAGCACATAAGTCTGTATTGACTATATCATTTTGTCTAGAAAACACACCTCCAACATCACTAATTAGGGAGCAATCATGTTTTACAGTACTCTGCAAAGTTTGTCTGCTTGTTTCTATTAACATCTACCTCTGAGGAGCTAAACTATTGACCCAGAGCATCAAGAACAGCTGCAGTTCTGGGAAGGCTGTGTTTAAACTGTGGGAGAGCAGAAAGGGTTGGCATTGGTCCCAGAGGCCAGTTGCTAGACCAGAGAAGGTGCTGCAAAAGGTTGTCCATCCCGATGGCATTGTAAGGCTCCAAACTCTGCTCAGCTCCCACCATCTGGGTGCAGGCAGGGAGACAGCAAAGCCTATGGTCACTCCAAGGAACATCTAGTGCAGCGGGGAGGAGGGACTGGGGCAAGCTCTGCCAGAGAGAAGAGCGTCCGCAGGCATTCACAGCACCCCCCAAACCACGTTAAGTGGATAAATATCTGAAACCATGTGAATCACTTGGAACTGAAATGTGAGCTACATGAATATGAAAACAATACTAATAGTTACGCAGAAATGACAAATTAATCAATCAGAAATGGAACAAACAACACAGGAGCATAGAAAAGTCATTAGGCAAAAGTGAAATATTCCGAAAATACTGCTTAATTGAAAGCTGAATGCAAATGAATACCTGCATTTTAAAATCTGCATATGCAAGGTGTTAGCTTGTCAGTTTAATCCCACTCCCCCTTCACTCCTCTGCAAAAATAGTCCAGTTGATTGACTAGGGCCTGTGTAATGTATCGGATCAGTACTAAGGAAGAAGTTTGCTATCAGTTTTAACAAGATCATATTTTTAGCTATCAAGTCCTGACAACAAAGACATGTGGTTCTGATGGCCAATTATTAAACACCACATTGGCACCCTTTATTTTATTTTTATTATTTTACAACAAAGTTTTCCAGCCATGCTGCTCTTGCCATTTTCTTTTTTAGAACATATTAATTAATAACAAAATACCACACATCAATCGTCAGCCCTATATGAAGGCATGAGATTACTTTCAATCTTTCTCAGTATCAAAAATATTTTCCTCCTATTAGATATAACTACTTTTGGACATGCTTTCGTACATTGGGAAAGCCCCATAAAGTATTTAGAGTAAGATTCAGTTAAATAAGTTACCTAAAACTCTGAAGCTAAAACAAAGCATCAGCCTATTGCAGACGGTTGGCTTTTTATTATTTTGGTTGACATTAGTAACGCTAAGAACTAAAAACATTTAAACACAAAGGTAGCATTCTTTAACTTACAAATTACTTGCTTCAGAAAAGAAAAAATACAACTACTACAGCATAAAGAAAAAGCTGACTATGCAATCAAAAGCCCAAAGGACCCAATTTCTTCATAAAGTACCTGATGGACATCGTGACAGTCTGATTACCTTCTACCACCAATTTTTGGAACATGTGAAAAATACTGTATGCTTCTTGCTGGTATGTGGTCCAAGATGACTCATAAATCTTCCTTTATCTCCTTCGTGGTGTTAGCAGAAAAGGATGAGTTGCTTTTTTCCATCTCATTCACATGTCTTTCTGTCTGTTACCCGTGCCCTTGAGCAAAGATTACTGATGCCCTGCCTTTGATATATGACACATCACATACAGCAGCTTTTCATCAAGTGAATTAACCTGAAAAAATGCAAACCTACCTGCCAGTTGCTTCCCAACTTTCCACTATTCCTTTGTGTACCTCCTTCCTAACATGCCACACACAAGGCATGCAAGAACAAGGTTGCCAGACACAGAAAATCAAATAGTTATTCAGTGGACACTGATGTAGTTTATTGAAATATACTACTTAATATTTACCTTCATAACTGATTCCAATTGTAAAATACCCTGTTAGTCATATTCATAGCCTGAAAAAAATGTATCTATTTAAAAATCAGAGGATGAACTATCTGCTCAGATCACCCCAAATTATTTCTGAGTCATGTATAATAACTGCGATTCATGTAATGCATTACTGATACAGCTCTACAAACAATTCTGCAATGCTAATCAATACGGACTGATCAGTCAGTATGCTGCATATTCTGGGGTTTTTTCTTACAATTTAAAATATATTTTTGTATTCCAAAAGCACAGTATCTTCAAACATTAACTCTCTTCACAATGGTCAAACTGTTCACAAGAGTATTTTTTAATATATGAAATTAAGCCTCCATTGCACTCTTTTGTCTTCCTCAGTTGGGTTCTTTTAAGAAAAACGGGCAATAAATGCATCTGTGAGGTGCCCTCTTTCTGCATATACCTTCAATCTTACATTTTAAAGATGCCAATTAGATAACTACTATGCTGCTAATTAGCAAGATTCACACACTAACCTCTCTGACACTTTTTTCCGCTTGGGAATTTTTTCCACTGTAGATTATTAATTTGTTTACATTTGTGACTGATTACTGACAGGATTTCAAAGAAATTTAAGTACAGGAGTTCCTAGATGCTTCAACATTTTTCAAGATGGGAAAGTAAACTCCCAATATAACTCTGTTCCACAAAACAACGCTCTTTAAAATACACATGCTGCACCTTTCATAATGAAAAAAATGAGATTTTTTCTTCTTCTTCTATCAAAATTGTATTATATCTTCTAATGAAGGCAGTGACTGAAAAATATAAACATTGATATATATTTTCCAATGAATTGGCTTAAGAGTAACGTGTAAAAATAGGATTAATGGTACAAAGCATGTACTATATAAAAATAGCCTGTAGAAAGAAGCATTAAGCAATTACAACTCTAGCACTGAAGGCTCCAATATTATAGGGTAATATTTCCTTAATGTTAGACTTCATTAACCCTAAGATAATCTCTCATAAATTTTGCTGATTTTTAAGGAGAAAAAATAAATTATGTTTATTAAACTACTGAATATGTTTATGAAAACAAGACATAATCTAGTGCTATAAACTTCTTGTCTTTATCTGAATAATCAGGAAGCTCATAAATAAAATATCATATAACAAAGTGAGTGTTAAAATTCATTACCGTAATAGCTATGCTCATGATCTATTTCATTAACACTCCTCCTTTCTTTGAATAAATGGGTTCTTTGGTCTACCAGAGCAAGGCCATTTACAAGACAAAATACTAAGCTGCTTTTTCTCATTTTCCCTTATCTGTTCTATTCCCAACTTTCTAAATTAATTCTTCCTTTAAATCTTATTGTTCCTTCCAGTGTAACTCACAGCACATTAGAGAAACTTGAAAGAAATATAAGCAAAGAAATGGGTCTATGGAGTATAAGTTAATTAGGAATCTAAGTGACTGGTGATGAGACTTGATGGCATATGGCTTTGGAATGAATTTAAGAAGCTTAAGTTCATTTAAAAATAAAATATAAATATATCAGAAGTTCAAAAGAAGTCATACCTCAAATTAAGTCATGCTAATGTTTCAGCCCCAACACTAGCTAAAGATAACAATATATGACAGCACACTGATTTTATCTCAAAAGTTTCTTCTCACCAACATGGATCAAAAAAGCCAGTAGCTGTTAGCGAGGTGGTACTACAGACATTTACAATTAAACATTAGCAACTGCAGAAGTCACCATCTACAATCAAGTATGTAACTATGGTACTCAGCTTAACACGCTACTCATTAATAACCTCGTGCAGAGCCCACTTTTCAGTCCTCACAGCAACAGACCACCTTTATATCCATCAACCTGGACTTTTTTTTTTTTTTTAGCCATTTCTGCTTATTTCATATATAATATATAGGACATGATCTGGATAAATCCTCTACTGTAACATTGGGGTTGCAAGAACAGATCCCTGGGAAAGATGCAACAGAATAGTTATGAACTATGGTGCTGGGAGATTTCCAGATGCTGTAGCTGCACGAACATGTGGGAACTGGAACTGACATGGATGGATGGGGGGGGCTAAAGGCTTTGTATTGCCACATGCTTCCCTCTCCAAAAGAACAGGACAGCAGTCTTTTAAAAGTTCATCCTCAGGGGGATGTTTCATTTGTTCCAAGACTTTAAAAAGATGCAAAATGTGTAACACCACCAACTCAAGAGGCCCTGTCTAAGGCAGGGAAACACAAGAAAAGAGGATCAGACTCTGTAAGGAGAACTTGAAGTATTTTATACACAGAAAACTAAAAAAAAGTATTGTTAGACTAAGCAGCTACCAAAGAAGGAAGGTATACACATAAGCTGGATGTTGCTTTAAACAGATTTCTTACAAAATGTTTTTGTTTTCCACTCATAGAAAACCACTGCAAGTACTCCCGATGCAACTAAAACAAACTGCAACAACAGTCTCACAGCTTTCATAGGAACACAGTATTGGTGCTTCGAGTGCCACTATCCATGAGGAAAAGTAGCAGCATCTATGAGAAAAAGCATCAGCTGAAAAGTGCCATTAATCTAGTAAGTGCTTAACTTGCATTGCTCACTTCCTTCCCAGAACTCTGAAGAGAGGGTAGGGGGTAATACAGTACATTATACATGCATTCCAGGCCTGTATATTCATTTATATAGCTTTTTCCCCACGCTTTGAATAGACAAATTTGCCACCAGAGGACACTGGTTTATCAAAAGAAATGATATACAATTAAATGCAAAATGTAACAGTACCTTTTGTCAGGCCAACTGATAAAACTGCAGAAAATAAAAGAGGCAAGCTTTGCAGGCTCTCCTAAATCATTGTTTTTCAACTTAAAAAATCAACTAAATAAACAATACATTGCAACTTTTAATAATTTTCATGTTAATATTTAACCTCTAAGTCTAGCTGCAATTGATTATCTTATAAAAATCTTTTTTATATCTTAAGCAGGTTGCCATAGCAAGCCATAGCATACAACACAAGAGCTCCTCTGCAGAATTCCTTGATCATATTGTTTTCTGCATCACCTTTATCAGCCTTGTCTGAGCAGTCTCATGAGGCATATGCTTTCCCCTAAATCCCATATTGAGATCTACCTGCACTCAAAACCAATATGCATGGCAAGGGTTTGCATTCTTTTATCTAGGGAGAACACAAATGCTAGAGTAGAGATTAGAAAGATGTAAACACAGTTAAGTACCATCAATGGTTTAGATGCTTAGGTAGAGACATATTTTGAGAACGTCCATTTTAACAAGTCAAAAACCAAAATACCCCCGAAAGCTTTAAGAGTCATATTTCAGTTAGTGTAAAGTAGCACTCTCAATTCTGGGAACTGAAACCCAGAGCAAGATGCAAAATCATCAATACCACTCGTTTTATTCGTGTACAAAGATAAAATATTGTATATAGTAGATAAAGCATTAATAAATTATTAGAAGCTGTTAAAAGGTATTATAGATATGCAGTATGTACATTATTGATCATGTAATCTACTGGACTGTACAACCAGTCGGTATAATGGATTCTTATCCATTCAATTACTCATGCTATGAACTACGCACGTACCCTAATGTAGACGGTAACTCATTTTCTTTGTTTTCAATACTGACATAAAACAGCTGAAAAGCAACAACAAAGTTTTCAGGAAACACCAATATTTTTCTTATTGAGGTGTTTGGGCTTTTTTTCATGCTGGTTTGGTTTGTTCTTTTGGAAAGATTTTTTGCCAACTGCATCTCCGGGAAGGAACATTCTGCCTGTGAAACACCTCAGAACTAAGTACCTGAGTCACCACCTGCATGCAAACCCAGTATGGGCAGTGCTGGTCTGCATGCTTTGAAGTGGGAGGAGGCTAAAGACAGTGCTGAGAGATCACCAAGGACTATGGCATTCAATCTTCTCAGTAAACTGAGAAGCATCCAGAAAAAGCCGGCATCACACTTGCAGAACCACTTGCAACACAAGGACCAAGGACTTTAATAATGCATCTTTGCAGGTAACTTATATTCACCACCGGTGTAGGTGGGCTTCCATTCAAGTTGGTCAAAAGTTCTAGAGCAAAAGAAAATTAGAGAGCTGAGTTGTCAGTGTCAAATCACAGCAGATAAACGAGCTAATGTACAAGACTTTGCTATATGGGAAGTCTATCTCATCGGACACACAAAGCAAAAAGAAAAGAAAAAGCATCAAAGGGAAAGCTTGCATTAAAAATATGACTTTAAAAAGATTGTGGATTGCCCATGACATGTAATAAGTCATCTGTCTCTCTTAATAAAAAGAAGTCATTATTTACCAGTGAACTAATACCAGTAACTGTGACAAGCAAAACCAACAAAGCCCATAAAAACATAAAAAAGCTGTTCTATGCAGTTAGGCTGAAAGAGAACATGTTCAATGTTTTAGATGAAAAAGCATTTAGGCTTACAATCTGTTCTAATACAACCTCCATTATGTGTTGCGAAATGAAACAAATATCAAGAAGGCATCTTCATCCCCAACTTTTACAGGAAAAATAGAAAACATGTTCTTTTTTAAAGCATGAATTTAAGTCATGGGAACTTGTTTAACACTTTGGATTGATACCTATGGGTGTTATAATTAATGTGGCCTTTGAAACAAATGTACTAATGTTCCAATACATCATCATCTTTGGATACTGTAACTTAAAGAAAAGTCTCATCTCCTCTTCTAAATATAAAGCACATTCCCAAATTCAGGTTTTCTGTAGTCCATTATCCATGTCTGCTGTTCTCTCAAGTATTTCAATCTTCATGCAGGTGATGCAGTCAGGTGTCACGGAACTAAGAACAAGGATACCATTAAACTGCTTTACTATATTATTTTTCCACATCAATAACGCATAGGTTTTATCACTACTAGGACAATCCTTATAAAAATAAACTGTCAAACACACACCATATCTCTAGGTAATGCTACTAAAACTACACTTGCAATGTCTTAAAGAACACGGGATTTATTTACTAATATTTTAGGATATTAGTCTCACTCAGACCTGAAAAATAAAAAAAAGCTTAAATTCAATATAATTAAGGTAGTTAAAGCTTTATTTGTGTTTCATGTTTTCTTGGCTTTTGAAAAATAAACTACTATCTATCTTAGATAGTAGTTATTACCGTGTCCCGTAATTCCTCAACCATAGTAGGATATAGAATGCTTTTCAAATGATTAAATGTGTCGTGAATAAGCACCAGGACTAGAGGTTTTTTGCTTGAAAACCCAAGTATGACATTATAGTCATAGTTATATAAAAATGTTGTTTCAACTTTTAAATCAATGACTAATGGGAGAATCTACAACTGCTTATATTAACTTGCAGTTAAAGTAAGAAAAAAAAAAATCACCAATCAACTATAACTTATTTTTAGCTAATTTTACTTGGCATGTGTTTGAGCCTGTTATTAATTTGTTTTCCATACAAGGCTTTCAGCAAATTTTAATATGCTTTTCCCAATGAAATTCCTGCTTTATATGTTAAGGGATATTACAAGACTATGATTTTCAGAATCAGAAAGGTCAGGTTGCCTCCTATAAGCAGACCGAAGCTTAAAAGAAGCTTGTAAGAGTGAAGCTTATCTGATAAAGGTATAAACTGACATACAAAGCAGATACTTAATCAAACCACTGAAGCATTGCTCTAAATTTATATATCAAATCTTCAAAATTATTAACTCTGAAAGAATAAGCAAATGGAATATTATCTGGTGAAAAGTTCTACTGAACAGTTACAGAATGCATTAGTTGATCTCTCACAGGGAAAATTTTTCTAAGGTCACTACCTAATCAAAAGGGTGATTCCAAAAAAAGTTACCAAACAACGAATATATCTTTGCTAGCAATTCTGATGGTTGTAATACTTTGGGAAAAACAGAGGAGCTTCCTTTAAGTATTCAAAATTTACTCAAGTAATACCAAAACTAAATCTATTTTACAAAACCAGGAAACTCACTTTAATTAACTATAATTTTAATCTTAATAGTGATTTTAGCCTCTTAATCGAATTATTTTTTTCTGAAGTCATTTTACTGCTAATAAATGAAAGACATGAAAAACTAAATTACATAATAAAGCATGAAGGGCATACAGTTATGAGATACCATGCCCCGAGAGAAGCAAGCAGTGTTTTATGTTCAATGAAAATCTTAAGAGCAACATGCAAAAAAATGAGATAATATTCTTCAAACAATTAACAACCATATTTCAAGAGTAAATTTTTAAAATACTACTATTTCTCAAAAAATGAGAAAAGCTGTAAATCAGTTGTACAAGCAAGCACAACCATCTTTTTCTTAGTGATTTCTAAAATACTTAAAATAATTATTGGAAATATATCTTCCCTGTCATTTAGGCCCTTCAACAATTGACAATTATGTAATTAGAAAACCACTTGATTTTTGGCAGCTTGTAATGCCCCAAATGATTTTACTGTCGACATAGTTTAACAACTCACTAAATAATATCAAAAGTATTTTTTACCTTTTTTTAAGTAAAAAAAACTTTTTAGAAATTTCATGGAACAAAATATAAACCAACCATTTTTCACTTGTGTTGAACTGCAAATGAAACTATTTCCTTATAAACCTAAATTCCATCCCCTGGCATGAATATATACTTATTTTAGGCAAGTACCTTCAAGTGGGTACAGCAAGCTTGAGCTGATAACAGAAAACTTGTTTGGCACGTGCATTAGATCTGACTTGAACTCCAAAGCTGAAACGAATGACAGCACAGTAAAGATGTTTTTCCCTCACAAACACGAGGCACACCTGTGGTTTCCTTTCAAGGAACATTTAGGGCACGTGTATCCCATGCAGTGGGATGAGCCAGGCAAGGAACAGGCAGCACAAGGCTCACAGCACTAATACAAAGTACTAATTTGTCTCATCTCAAAATGCTAATAAAGATAACACTTAAAAATAAAAACAAAAACATTCAGAAGCAACTGAAGAAACCTGATTATTCTCTACAGCCTATACACCTAGATAAACTCAGCCTGGCATTTTCAAACAACTGCCTTTTATCAAGGGGTTCTCTAGGTTTTCCTTAGCATGGGTTACATCTCATCTGTCCTCTCCCACGGGATGTTTTAATGGCTTCTAAAGATGAACTGCTTTAAGAGCAGCATTATTTCTATATAGCTTGAGTTTAAAAATAAAATGGGAAAGAGTGCACCAGAGCAAATGTGTGAGAGAGCAAACACAGAGGAGAAAAATATAGATTTGTCAGCACTATGCAAATAGCTCCAGTTCTCCATGTATCGGCCAACCACTTTTTTGGACTACCCAAATAAGCTGAAGGCCAAACAGTTATTCACCAAATCCCACAACACTGGAACTTTGGGATATTCAGTGAAACTGATAGGAGATCCATCTAAAATGAATAGAGTACTCTCTAAAAATTGGCTAGTGAACTTCTGGAGCTTTCTGCTGCAGGAGGTCATGAACACAGATAGCACCAGCAAATACAAACTGGAAGTTTACAAATTCATGGACAAGAGATCAATAAATGGATATGCAGAGGGATGTATGCCCTAAAATCCTTAATACAAGGATGCTGGGGAACTGGACAAGAGTAAGCGGCCAAACCTGTCTGTTCTTCCTAAATAGCAACTTGTTGCCACTGTCAGAGACAGAATGATAACCCAGATGGACTTGGCCTCAGCCACAGTGTGATGTTTCTTAGGAACTAATACTACATGCGTGCAAAGACGTGAAACATTTTCTTTTCAGTTTGGTATGCATTTCTACTCAGGCATAAGTAAATTAACATTCAAATATTACATCTGAAAACTTCCCTGAATTATTTGTGCTTAGACAAGATATTCCACCTTCACAGCTGCTACTTAAATTGGTTCACTACTCTACAGTAAAATATAATAAACTAATGGTAATAAACTAATGCCAAATTAGGATTAGGACTAAGGAAAATTTTGACTCATTTAGAACTAAACAGTTATAACAGAAGTGGTAAAAGACAGAAACCAAACCCATTTATTTTTATCACAACCATTGCTATGATACATCCCTTTTAAAAAGCATGCAGAAAATGTAAAGTTTATCCTTCCCCTTCGATGAGCAAAGCAAAAAACGATGCCCATACTGCCCCATGCTGCTGAAGGAATATAAAGCAATGGAAATCCTCCCACTATCAACCAAGGCAGCTTTGTCACCTGAGCAAACTCTGGCTTCTTTGCAGTACTTAGCACTGTGCAGTATGGCTATGCCCAGAGAAAACAGATAAAGCTGTATCAAAACCAGATAAAGCAACTAGCAATCATTTTGGCTTAAGAAGAAGCATCAAACAACTCCCTGTTTGCCAGACCAACAGGTAAATGCTTCAAGAAAAAGAGAAACGTGACATAATAGAATAAAATTAAATTGTTCTTGGCATCTTGATCAGCAACACCAGAACCAATACTTCTGTGCTTGCTTGTAGACATGATACTGCACCAGAGTATTCCATGTAGAATAAAAAAAGCTAAGTAAAGTTATTCAGGTGCCAGGATGCTTTCCTGAAATTCTAACCAGTTCCAATGAAAGTGTATGCTCCACTTATTTATATTTGTCTAGAGGTTGAAACGGGCATAGTAATTTCCACTGTTCAGCCCAGGCACTACTGTAAGACTCCTATACACTGTTTAACAGTTCCCATATTTTACCCCAAGTGTGTCAGTGTTTCTATGATAAGTTGGGTTTTGTTCCTAGCTCTTTCTCTGCGTGGACATACACTATACGTGCATGTGCAGACAACACAATTTAAAGAATGCAGGAACATTTTCTGATGGGATGAATAGATTTAACAGCAGCAAAAACATTACTGCAAGTAAGATTCTTCATTTTTATACACTACTGTGTATTTTTTATGATTCGTGTCTAAGATCCTGTTAAATATTTAAACAACAATACAATATCAGTAAGTAAACTCTTTAAATCAGGCATCCTCTATACGGTATCGTGCGAACAGATGTGCTCTTATTAAGGCTATATTGTAACTCAACAATAATTTGTCATATTTGACATATTGTTAAATTATGTGCACCTGCCAGAACTGTAGTAGCAATTACAAACGATATATATACCACTTTTACTTTAAATACCTAAACAACTTATGTAGATGTGAATACGATGTATGGAAAAATTGTAATTTCCTATATGTCATCACCAAACAACACCTAATGTCTCACAATTTCTTTTTATGTATATTTTATTATAGCGCCCAACTGTTTCAACACTCTAGTGGCTGGACTTTAATGTGGTTCAAGCAGCCCCAAGTAACATCACCAAATGTTTAACATCTGTGAAAGTTGGACCAACAAATGCTCATATTTTCAGGAGGTCATGCTGGCCAGCTTTCATTAACAATTACTTTAAACTTCAGTTTTCTTTATAGCTTTTTAATTCAGGAAGGACATGTAAAGTTCACCTTAGTTAAACTGTTAAGTTTATTCCAAACTCATATAATATTAATCTTTAGAATATTTATAAACTTTTAAAAGCTTCTTTTCCTTCCCCCAATATTTGGATCTTGTTTAATTCACCTATTACTTCAACATAGGGGAACAACACTTCTAATTAGGTCTTAAGAGTTCAACATATTTCCAGAATATGGTGAGAATCTCACAGCTCTTATTTCCTTTTACTTTATTTTCCTACCTTCCCCCCCATCTACAATATTCACACCAGATTTATGATTAATTTACAAAACTCCTTAATGCCCTGGATATTTCTTATTGCTGATAATTCTATAACCACAAGCCATTGTATCTTGAAAAATCTATTCAGAGCTTTGAATTTTTCTACCACATTCATACCCATAGCATATGGCAAGGCTTGAATTTTGCTATAGACTTCTAAAACAAAGAGCTCCACTATGGGGTTGGACACCTTAGTGGAAACCTGTAGGCCAGAACCCCATGGGACTCAGGGATGCAGGAATTCCAGGGAGTGGATTTTAGTGCAGGTCCAGCACCGTAGGGTGTACAACTACCTAATCCTTAAACGTGCATAACAAACTCTTAAATGTGCATAGCTCATGGGAAAAAAGAAAGAAAGGTTCTTTTAATAATAGCATAAATATAGGAATGGTGAATAAAAGAACAAGATACACGATCTATTTTGAAGATCAAAAACCCCAGTAATTTGAAAGGAGAACAGATGAGAGAAGACACCACCGATAATCTCAATGTTGCACACACACTAATTATCCCTACGAAAATCCAAATCTCTTTCCCCTTCCCTCGCCACATCAGGTTCACATGACTTACAGCTTCACATTTCTTGCTGTAGTCTCTCTGTTTTGGAAGGAGATACAGGAAATAACCTGTAGGAGACATGCTCTTTATGATTATTTACAGGTTTTAGCAATATTGCCATCTCTTATTCCTTTCTCCATCAGGAATACTTGGTTTTCATGTATAAGTCTAGATATTCCAGTACGTGTCATTTTAATAGTATGTAGCTATACACTCCTATTTTCAGAGCACCAGAGAGGAAGCTTTGATGGAGATAGGTGGGAACTAATCTCTCTTTCCCACGCCTACAAGTTGTACAGAGATCCCACTCCATAGACTCTCCAGCGCTGCAGCCATACTCTCTGATCAAATAATAGCTTTGACCTGCTGCACTTTGAGGAGAATTCAGAGCAGGCTGCTCCCAACCCACCAAGTGATGCCAGGGAGACTCAGCCTCTTTCTCTAGCAGTTAAGAAATACGACATACAGGCTGTTATGAGACTCAGCTTTGCTCTAGGACCTTGGACCCCGCACATCCAGATGGGGACCAACATTTAACACACAGCTTGTTAGTGGCTGCTTTAGTGTTTCTCCCTTTTATTATTTATAAAGAGCACTGGTGCAGATACATTGGAAAGGAAGGTGAAAATAAAGCTCATTCTAAAGAGCATGAAGGTATTTCATTTATTTTGGAAATGTTTGCGTTATGTATGGGTTTACATGGAGGGCTTTATAGACTCTCTTAAATGATTTACCATTAAGGTACATATTGATTATAATCTCCAGTTATTTAAAAGGAGACCTGTTTACCCCACAGCACTTAATACATTGCAACATGTTTCAACTTACCAGTGACACTGGTAAACAAAAGTTACTGATCTACCTAGTGAGTTATAAAACTTGTAACATGCTGTAAACAGGTCTGTCATTTTATTTAGCATATTGCATTGCACGAGCTGCTTTATTTACCTAGTGGTAAATCTTTATGTATAAAAAATGCTACAGAAGGCACAACAAATAAATTACAAACAGACACTAACATCTGACTAGTTAATCAAACAAATAGGACATGTAACAAAGAGAAAAGCTATAAATATTGACAACAAGCTGCTTCAGTCACAAAAACATTCAATACTTCAGTTCTCAAGTGTGAGTTTTATATCAGTCCCCTGGAAACAGTTTGTATCCTCCAATAAATTTTTACAGTTGATTCACCTGCCTGATACCCTTCAGCCATTTCCTTCAGAAGCTGTCAAACCCGCCAACAATAATATATGGCCCGACCAACAAGAACAGCTGTAGCCATTCTCTCTGCTGGTTCCCGCACCCTGTTCTGCATAAAATAATACATCAAGATTAATTGATTTCCCGTCAGTCTCACAGAACAGAAAATTAATTTTCATGTAGCTATTTTCCCCAGCATATGAATTTCGAACATGGCAAGTAATTTAAGTTTTTAATTATTCATAAGCAGAAGAAAAAAAAAGAAGAAGAAAAAAAAAAATCACAACACATGATAAAGTGAGCCCCTGAAAGCCCCAAGGCCATGGCCTGGACCTTGATTTGTGCTGAGACAACAATAGCATTCACTAATGCCTATATAAATAATGTATGTATTAACATACATCTTAGTACAACACCAATTTCTCTCACTCTGACCCAAGACTACCAGGTCATACAGCTGCAGTTTGTCACCGTCTGTACAGTGGGCTACATGTGACACGCTACAGGAAAAACATATAACATGTCAGCCATACTAGATTGACCCCGATTGCCTCCAGAGCATGAACACACCTATAATATAATGGGAAGGTAATGGTCAGTGTTTGAGGAGAAGAGTAAAACTTACTAATCAGCAGGGTGTCATATCTCAGCAAACCTTCTCTTTGCAGGTGACATTGACTTGTGCTAGGAAAATTGCTAATGGAAAATTAAACAGAATAATCTGTCTTGCTCAAGTGAAATCTTTTCCAGATGATTGCTGAAGCCTTAAAGAAAAACACAGGCCACTCAAAAGATAGTAAGATGTCATAAAGAAGGCACATTTAAGAAAGTCTCATTTGCTAAGGTTCAAATTTCTGTAAACAGACATTCTTACAAGTTGCAGAATAGAATTTATGACCTTGAACTGGGGCCAAAATTGTACAGGTAAATAACCATAACTCAAAGCATTCATTATAATAATTTGTGATGAAGTACAAACCACTCATTATTTATTTAGTGCAACACATGATCAATAATGTTAGGATGGGATTTTTTATTTTTTTAAAAAAACACAACTAACACTACCCAATGCTTGTACATGCCTTGGGGGTGAGAGCAAATTACAGGGTGAAAACGTACCCATAAATTCAAAAGGAGTGTGCAAATGCTGAAGGCATGTCACTGAAAATATCAAGCAACAGGTTTGCTTTTGAGCGCTCTTTCCATTCTTGAAAAGTTTTGGGAAGCTTCATTTTATTAGTTAAACCTTGCTAAAAAAACTCAAACTGTTTGACAAGGTGTGCCATCAAGTTACTCCATAGGAAAGTTTCTTACTATTATCCGTGGCACTAGATAAATTTACAAGGATGGAAGTCTAGGGAAGATCAGTAAGATGATGAAAGCAGGAAGCACTGTGACCATTTTTGTTATCTATTATGATGAAATTATAACCAAGGAACAGAAGGAAGTATAACAACTGCCACAAATGTGGTAACAATGCTCATTGTAACTAGAGCCTCTGTACTGGATACCAAACTGCTTATAGTATGGCTGGGCATTGGTGCATGCTAACAGCACTGTATGTAAGATTATTCCAGTATTTCCATGATAAAACCATTTCCACTCTTTTTTCAAAAGCTCCTGATTTTCCTATTCAGAGAAGGCTGAAAAAAAGGACAGTTTTTAAACCAAAACTCAGCATATCTACATCAAGCCTTTAAAAGCAAGTTTTGAACAAGAATCCTAGGTTCTGTTTTCATTAATACAAGAGGTTTTCAAAACAGGAACCCAAACTCGGTATTTTCTCAACATATGCGCAATAAAACTTCAGTTTGGATGGAAAAAAAGACTTTTTTTTTTTTTTAAGCAGTGATGCAGGTTGAAGGCCTTTATCTTCTGTACATTTAGTCTTGGGAATATACGGATATCTGGTAACAACAAAATTATCAGCAAACAAGACAAAAATGTGTATGTCATGCGTTTTCCCTGTCAATTGCATTTATTAACGTCCTGACATACTACTGATTCCAACAAAACTCCCACTGAAAAGAAAATAAAAATTACATTTACCTCCAAAATGTAAAGAAAGTTTATACTGTAAAGTACTGAATTATTCAGAACTATAGCTCATCTTTATTGTAATGTTTGAAAATAATTACATAGAGCTTTAAAGTTTAATTCAGCAAAAAAATGGGTGTCTAACTTTAGGGAGGGGAGGCTGGGAAGAAGTAGCTTTTGATGGATTCGGGTTTCGTTATTTCCTTTTCATATTACAAAATAGTTAAAAGAAATAGTGCATTATACTTAGTAATACCAGCCATTTAACAACTATCTGTCTCAACAGCTTTTCATGTCAAATTTATCTGCAGTTGTCCTTCTAATGTTTACTTGTTTTTTCTACCCTTTCATTAAGAAAATAACCTTATTGAGAACATAATGAGCTCATTATGTTCACCGCAAAAATACACGTTTGCAATCCTGTAAATGAAATTTATAAACCAGGGGAAAAAAAATAAAAAACCTAACCAAACCCCCCCCCCAAACAAAAAACCCTCCCAACTTTACAAAGTTGATACTGCTGCTACAGATACTGTTCCTGGCATAGCTTAAAGGTCTTTGTTTCTGTAAATTCAATTGAGTGTTTCTATTTCTAAGTCTAGCAAGAGGTTCTAATTATTGTTAGAAGCCTAATTAGCATTTAGTATTACATTACAACAACTGCAGCAAAATTGTACCCGTTCTCCAATAAACAGTATTCACAGTGTGCAATCAAGCTGCTGTACGATGCAATGAGAATTAATAGCACTGCACGACAATGGTAAATCCTACAACTCCCGCTGTGTGTGTTTAATAATTTTTCACTCCTTCCAGATTGTTCCCATCAAGCACAATTCCCAAGATCCTAATCAGCTTTCCTCCCCATCAATACTACACAGAGATCTGAGCACTGAAAATTATCTGCAATTTCAAAAAGTGCTTTGTTGCATTATTAGGCCACTGACCTAAGAGGTAATGGGTAAATAGTTTCTGAAAAATGTCCAAAGCACAACATAAATTAAAGCTTATAGTCTTGCCTGCTGTTCTTACCAGAGCTGTAACTGCAAACTCTAACAGTTTTTACACAGAATCCTTAACTATGGTATTATTTTTTAGACAAAAATTAGTATAAAGATGACAACTTTTATATTTAAATAACTTCTTTTACTGTATTTTACACAAATAATACAAGTTGGAGAGCCATAAGCACCTTTTAAATGTATTGCATATATATACACACACACGGAGAGCAATCAGAGAACAACCACCATAGTTTTGTCTGTGTTCATGCTCGCAGAATATGTGAGTCACTTCTGGAAAGAGGTGCGCACGCATAACTATACACGCAGAAATGGAGTCAGTGTTTTAGTTTTCTTTTTCAGCCAAAGCAAGAAATATAAACCCTAGTCAGAATGCTATGTTGTGATGGTCAGATAAATTCAAAGTTCACCACATTTCCTTAGAGCTTATATATTTCATACATTTCTTTGACAACTAAGATTCACTTAATAGAGCAACAGTGGCATTAGAGGAGCGACTTATTTCTGTAGGGAAAATACCTGATGCCTCACTGATACACTGGCAAGGTATGCCCTCCGTACGTCCAGATAAATAGACTCACTTCCAATATAAAACCGTAGTTGTGTCAGTGGCAGGGCGCAAAGGAGCCAGGAGCCTGACTCATAGGTCCATATGCAGGTTACTGCACACCAACAGACATTTGAATATTATGAAAAGAGTTGTAAGTTTGGCAAAGCACTCCCTCTGGCTTTGTCACAGTAATTTGTTTCAGTTAATGGAGTTTCATCCTTTCCCCATAATCACTATCCCTTATTATGGAAATCTTATCTGTATAATAAACATCATCTCACAGGGGACTTCTCCCATCCTTTCACAGTTTGTCAGTGCCAGTACCATTTAAGTTTTACCTGGTAGTCAGAAAGCAATTTTATATTACCTGGTTATCAGGAGATATAAAACACTGTGGTATTAATTATCAATTACCACTACCCTCTGACAAAATGTGGTATTATTTATCTTCAAACAAAAAGAGGATTTGTTCATTAATCCCCATAACAAAAAATAAGGATATGTGCAAAATTCTTCTGCGGTAATTTGCATCTGTTTCTGATGAGCTGATTACGCACTTGAGGATCACACTTGAAAAAACACCACATTATTACATGTCTGGACACAGTGACAAGCACATGGCAGGGAAGGGGAAGGGAGAGCTTGAGACAGCCAGAAATTGGGCATGAGGAAAAAGGGGGGAACAAGTTACAGGATAGCTCCACTGTGGTCTGACATGTTGGTAGCCTTTAAAGAAAAAAGCAGTATTTCTCACACAAAGTCCAAGTTACGCTGGTTGAATGGGAGATGCATCAAATAGCAAGAAGGAATTCCATATTTTTTGGTTAGGCAGAGCCAAATATGAAACGTAAGGAAGGGCTAGCACCAAGCCCTTTTTCCTCAGCAGGCAGTGAACAAACACAGAATCAGTGAACTGCGAAGGCAGCTTCTCCTTCTCAATAGACCTACTTCAGAAATGCAGACTTTTCAGTCCAGTCTGAAGAGAACAGTTTTCCTGAACACCTCTGAAACAGCCTACTTTTCTAAAATTAATTACATATATCTGCAGAATAGAACATCTTGTTTCCATACTGTAAGTTGAAGGCACAAGAGCAGCTTGATAGTATAAGAGGTGGGGAAAAAAGGAGATTCCAAATGGGAATTCCTTACGTGACATGTGGCACATGGTGGCCTTCACTTTGGCTATCACAGAAAGTGTCATACAGTTAGTGCAACTACTGCAATTAAAATGGCATGATGGGTTTAGCCAATACAACACAACTGTTGCCTTTACTACACTGCTAATGATCACTTGCTCCCCCAGACTTTCTCTCTGTTTTTCCCTCTTCAGGAAGTGCATAAATCAAACAAATTTACACCTCACAAAAATGAAAAATGCATAACTAATTTTATTATTAGCTGTGGATAAAAAGCTGCAACAGCGAGATGAGAACATTGACACAATTTTTATTCTGCACTGATGCTTGTCTCCATGGAAGCCGTAATACGCTGTTGTATTGGTGACTTTGAACTCGCTTCTTGGCCGTCACTTTGTTTGACTGTTGATGAGCTCTCGAGGCAGCTTTGTCCATTACTTCTTATGGATTTCTTTTACCTGAACGTTCAAACCTGGCTGTCATCCAGTGTTAACTCTTTTCTGTATTTTTTTTTCTTTCTTTTTTGGCCTTTAAGTTGGTGCATCATCCCCAGTTTTGAAGTTTTGATGTACAAGCAGGGATGCCTGATTCATTTCATTTAAAAATATGAACTCAATAGGCTTAATCCAGAATCTCTAGCTCTGAACTGGGTTACCATATGTTGTATTTGATTTGTATTTCTATCAGTATCAACCCAAGCATCCTTATACATACCAGCTATGAACATGATTTATAGCAAGTCATTCAAGGCAAAGCCTATAGCTTCCCTTCACAATTTGACATTATCAGATTACTTCAGAAGCTGGCAGCAGCTACCATAAGTAACAAGCTGTCACTGTAAATAAATCACTCCCTCAGAAATAACAGTTAAAAATATAGATTAGCATGAACAGAGGTCAGTATTTTAGGCTTGGTTTTTGTTTCCCCTCTCAGCCAAGTCACAAATCAACCTTTTATCTGACCAAAAGGAAAACCAAAAATAAGCACAAAACTTTTCATTCGTATCCAAGACAGAAATTAAAAACAAACAAACAAACAAAAGGTAGGCACCATGGCTTTGGGTAGCCCAGCTTACCAGTTTAACCACGTGAGGATATAGTCTTTATTTAGAAACAGCCATAATAGAAAAGCAGTAGCCAACAAATTGAACAAGTTAAGTTTGGTCATTAGGGCTTACCTTCCCAGTTTCCAAGTACTATAAATAAAATCACTACATGACACTTACTGTATGTTTTGGGAATGACTGGCCTCACGCTTCCATTTTCTATACAGATATCCCTACTTGGATAGCATTCTTATTCCCAAGGGCTACTGCACCCTGCTAACGTAAATCTACAAAAAGGTACTTGGAAAGGCCATCAACAGAAGTACCAAGACACTCTGCTACAAGAATGTTAGTTAGCTTGTAACGTGGAAGTCCCGTCAGAGCAGATTGAAAACTAGTACACAAACACAACCTGCCCCCCCACCTGCAAACAAACAAAAAGTTCTTAATTTACCTGCTTTGTTTTTCTTTCTTAAGAAACAATGTTTATAATTTAAAGAAATTCAAATTGCTGCCTTAATATTACAAGGTCTTGATTTACTGCAATCTCATAATAAATTGGATTTTAATAAATCTAAAATTTAAACAACTCATTTACTACTCAATCCCTTGAGTCAAACAAGTCAAGTGGAGGATGCCACCAGTTTAGCACCTGGAAGCAGAACTTGTTAGAAAGCCAAACAGCTTTTGATAGACTATTACACAATGACAGAAATACTTTCGTCTATTTGACATGACCTAAGAAGTTATATTGAGTACTTTCTGATCAATGAGCAGCTCAAACTTTAGAATGAATCAATGGTAACTGGAAAAGCAGGCTAATTTCTCTCTTTCATTTCACCAACAAGTGAAATCTGAAATGGCGAGACCCACTACTTCTACAGTTTGAAGGAACAGCGACTAAAAACTATTGAATGCAGTTCACCACTACAGGTAACATCACTTTTCTGAGGCTGTTTTTTCACAAAAAGCATGCTGACATAATTTGATAAACTTAACTTTATTTGTTACATATCCAGCATTTTAAGGTAGATTTATTTAACAAATGAGTGCACAAATCAAAATGTAGCTTTCATAGACTTCCAATTCAACTATAACAAGTAAGAAGCTCCTGTAGAAAATAAGAAATTAGTCATTTTGCATGTCTTCACATTTAAAAAAAAAAAAAAGGTTGAAGCTACCTACTTGGTTGAATAAACATGAATATAACACACATCCTCCTGGTTAGCACCAAAAAAAAAAAATTAAATAGCAACAGTACTATAAAGACAGAACTTAGCTCCTAACTAGGATGTTTTTATCACTGCTTATGAGAACCTAGTTCTTTCCTTGGGGAAAAACAAATAAAAATTCTAATGGTGAATAATATTAATTTTAGAACTGTAATTCAAGGCACTTCCTGATTAAATTTTCCTAAAACAATTGCAGTCTTACCAGGAGTTGCACTTAGTGGTCTTACCTCAATTTTATTCAATAAAGGTATTGTTCAGTTAAACATACAGCTGTGGTCATGTTCCACTATCAGCAATCCTATGACTGTTGAGATGTCCTCTGTCTTTCATGTCAGTCATTTTACATCTGACCAACCCATTTATTTTGCTTTTTGCAGTTTGACACTTGAGAAGTTATGTGCTCGCATTTCATCATTACAGAGGAGTCTACGCATTCATCTCCAGAGAGAAAATAGGAATCTGAAATTCTAGAAAACAAATTTGTTTGTTAAAATATTCACAATGTTTTTGATAATGTGACACTATGAGCTAGAAAATGTTAGAATTTTGAAAAAAATAATTTTATTATACTGCTTTACACTACCCATCCAAGTATCTTTTTTCAAAGTCATACAGTACAAACATGAAAGAAACTGTGAAAAGTATATCTCCTACAGTTTACCACTCTTTGATATGTAAATAGATCACTGCAATCCTTTTTTATATTTTTTCCTCTACTGTTATGCTGAAAAAGCATTTTTGCTAAAGAATATACTACATTTATTAGCACACGTATGTACAGATGTATGCACAAAATACTGTGTGTGAACATTGCTGAAGAGAGGAAAAGATGAAATGAATATATCATGCCTTCAAATGTAATTGAAACACAAAACCTTTGAAATACGTTTAAGTTTACTTTGTGTGTGTGTGCGCTGTTTTTATATATGGGTAACACATGAGCATACATTCAAATTTCTGAAAAGTGGAGAACAGTTGAGGGAAAAAAGCTATAGTTAATGACCAACATGAACTGAAGGTTTCTAAATATTAGCATCTGTGAGAAATGAATCCCACGCAGGTCCAGTATACAGGACTAAATGTGGATGGATGCATTTGGATTTTCTAGCCTTCAACTGGGGGCTCTGTTCTTAAATAAACAAAGCATCTGGGTTTTTTCCAGCTCCCGTAAGAGGAACATCAGAATCAAGATAGCTATGTGAATACTAGCAATGATGCCTGCACTACAACCCAAGGGCCCAAACCAAATTAAGCAAATTGATTCATTATGCATTCTAGTCTATGACTTTTACTGTGAACTTTAAAAGGTAAAAGTTGTCAATTAGCACACAAGGGAGTACATGTACCTCTGCGGAGACAAGTAATAGGGAAAAAAACAGGAGTAAAGCAGGAAAACGATTAGTCTTCAAATACTTTGCTACAAAATTTAAAAAAAAAAAATCCAGAGTTATTCTATGTTTCATGATCAAGGAAAAAAATATTTGTGTCAGTACAGGCAAGAATGGATATCTCACAAGGGTCTAGTGAACAGCCCTGCAAAGTACACAACAGTCAGAAAGTGAACGCTCTGTTCTAATACATAGTTGGTAAGTTTGCTTATTGAGTCAACAACTTCACTGCAAATGCTATATGTTTGGCAAAGGATGATTAAATTATTTGATTTTGCACTTGTAATCTACTTCTGAAATCTTGTAGCCACCCCCCTCCCCTCTTTTAAACCTGTTATCCCCACCACATGCCACCTCCCCTCTCAGCAAGGGCCTTAGTCATGAGAAATTACTCTGTTACCTTGTGCCCATAAGAAATCGTAGGGCCTGGTGTTAGAGCTATCCAGGCATAACGAGTTATTTCCCAGCATGCTCACTGATTAGCTACCTTCCATAACCATAAAGTCAACAATAATCTACCTACATGCCCTTTCTGCAGGTGGTTGACCTATAAATGTTAAGTAAGTCAGTGGCAGTTCAGCCTAAATTACTTGGAAAGCATTATGTGTAAACATTAATGCTGCAGCATGTCCTTAACTATACAACTGGGACTCTATAGTCTGCAAAATAATGTTACTTGATATGATATTTTTTTCCTCTGTAAAAGCCTTTTCCCATTACAAAACTATCCAATGCCCCTCTTACCTGATGTTCCATTCTTTCCTTCAAGTCTTTCCCATAAAAATTAAAAGCAACTTCCTCTAGTTTGGGGCCAATTCCTCCTCTTTTAGCAGTGTCCCTCTTCTAGACATCTAGGGACCCTACATACTGACACAACTGGATATCAAACACACAAGTACTCTGCACACTGAAAGTGAAAAGGAATATTTACCACAAAGTGGCAGGTAAGTTTTTTTCTCTGGGTAAAAAATTCTTTTACTTCATTTACATTGTTTTAACCAGCTATCTTTAAAAAAAAAAATCTACTGGAAGATTACTGTCATTTTTATTTCCTTTACTGCGTATCAAGACACTGGCTGATTGTTGGGTAACTCTGTACTGCATCACGGACAAAAAATTATTCACCCTGTAACAAAGAGCCTGGAGTCTTTCATCGCAGGGCAGATACTGCATCGAAGAGACCCTGTCCTGAATGGAAGGGCAGGAAAGTCCTTGCTGGAGGTGCACAAGGTCTGGATTCCTTGGTGTTCTCCAGTACAGCGTCAGCTCATGCATCTATGCATTTCATGGGAGCATGAGAAGAAACTCAGTGGAGGATTAGGCTAGTGATGCAGACAACTTCATTTTACACAGAGTCATGGACTCCTTTAAGCAATGAAAAATAACCAATAATCACCTGCTCTGGCAGGCAAGTTTTCAGTGAAGGGAGGCTTATGGATCTTTTCTTCTTAAGGAAAACAAAATTTACCCATACGCCTCCATTAGCAAGTTTTGCCCAACACCGTATTTAATCAAGATTGTTTTCTTCTTTCTTACAACTGTTGTATTGCAGTTAGGATCTTGTAATAAAGACTGAAGTTACCTAAATGCATATTTAATTTTAAAAATATTTCAATCGGTCTTTATGAAAATGACCAGATCTTTATATGGGCTGGTCATCCTACCAAGCCCCACTTTTCTGTGAAAAATATTCTAACAGCATGTATTTTGTAAATTCACCTGACTTCCTTCCACTGCCTGAACAGAAGATTTAGGGCTTAGTACTTAAAAAACCCCAAAACCTCACACACCAAGGGAACCACCACTATCAAATAAAACATTATAATATGTACCACAAAAGCGGTTTAGGAGTAACAGTGCCTGCTACGTTCAAGTCACAGTACTGAAGAGCACAGAGCCTGTGATTTCGTGCAGTGCCCTGTGACTGGAATGATAACAATCCACATTCCCTGTGCAGTCACTCAAACCCTTCCCTTTGGGTTTTGCGGCGCTGAACACTCTTTGCTATTAACTACAAGCAAGAGGAAAAGAGTGTGTCACCTTCTTGGAAGCTCCGAAATGCACAATTGTCTGACAATGTTCCAAAATCAAAGACTCATCAATTCTTTCAGTTTCTCTCCAGGATTAATTCCTTCACAGAAGATGCTAAGGAGATAAGCATCCAGCAGGTTTAGTAACCAATATAAGACATATGATTTTGTCAGCACTGAGTTCAGTAGCTAAACTCTTCTAGTAGCTTAATTATGAGCAGTCCTAAAACTCAGTCTGCAATTTCAAATACTGTCAAATTAGTTTCCAAAATTATCTCCAGGTGGGTGGAGGTAGATGTATTGTTGAATTTTACCTTGAGGATGACACAGGGTGAAAATCAGTTTGTGGACTTTAGTAAATGTTTCTCCAAAGCAGCTCACGCAGACAGTTGGCATTTTACAATAAGGTTAACTTCAGTGATACAAAATACCAACACAACCCTTCTATCTCTTCTCAGTTTAAACATCAGTTAGGTAGTCTTCTGCAGTAACAATTTTTTTTTAATTCCTCATTTTGCCATTAAAAAAAAAAAAATCCCAGCTACTTTCACCTATACAATGAGTAAAATATTTGGAATGCCTCAAAGACATTACACTAGCCAGTCTTAAGTGGGCAAATAGGAGATACCAAGAGAGCAACTCAGCATAGAGTTTCACCAAAAGCAGATTCATATCAGCTTCTTTACATAGTTTTTAAGATAGCTCTGCCAAGTCAATTCACTAAATTATATTTTAGGGAAATGGACAAAAATGACTGCATTGTATTGATATTGGTCTCTAAGTTACAGAGTGACCATTTTACTCACCAGTAAAGCAGCCAAATAAGAGTCAGTGTTCCACCATCTCAGACTGCAGGCTCATCAGGTACATGAACATCACCTGCATAGTCCATGTTTGGGGGATCCTTCCTACTGCAAGACATGGGTGACAAACTCTAAGCATTCTAATATACTATCCAATATAAATTTTGATGCATAGGCATTTTCCAGCACTTCTGCCTTGAAAGGGATAATCCACTTTTGCAATGGTATAAAATTCATGTACTGATGAGGATCACAAGATAAAGGACCTTAAACTGACCTTCATCCTGACTTAACTATGTGTTACACTGCTACATGAGTATTGATTTAATTCTTTGGTAGTACAGGAGCAATCAAATTTAAATCAGCTTCAATGAGAAATTAGGAAATATTGTGACTCAAAAGGAAACAAAAATTCCATTCTCAAACAAACAAAAGACACCCTTCTACAGCTGCTCAGAAGTTCAGGATGGTAAAGATGGATAACGTGCACATAAGGCAGTCAAGGCCACACCATTTTCTAACAGCCACGACTCCCACTTGATCAAGAGAGAAAAATCACACACACGCTCAAAGTCTCTCTAAGCTATAACACAGCAGTATTTCCAAGTTGTTCACTACCGCTTACTTTTTATGGCAAAAATATGCCATGCTTTTTTACCTTCACTTGGATTTCATGTTATTCTTTCAACAGAAGCTAGGGCATTGCTGTTCAAGTGTAAAAGAAATATAAATATTTCTGAAAAAATACCCTTCAAAAAATTAATCTATCTTGTAATGTCCCTTGCAGGTTTAAAAACCAACACCAAAGAGCAAAGCATACACTAGTATTACCCAGTACACATTTATTGTACGCCAGAGCTCAAAAACAGTTAAGAAAATGGAAAAGTTACTTTTTTCCCCTTTACACAAATTTGTTAATGGGTAACATAATGGTAAGCCATGTTTGCTGGCATTCTGTGAAACATCTACAAATTGCCTCTGCAAAGCATTATAGGTTGTCAGACTAATGTAGTTGAAGATAATTTGGCCTTTCAGTGAATTGAACCTCACAGCACGATTATACTCCAGCACCAAGTAGAGTGTCACAATTATTCTTTCATGCTGAATTACCATATAATGTCATAAGCCTACCTGTCATAAGTCCTGCAGCCGAGCTTGAATTTTTTCTAAATCTATGGTTCATGGCAAAAAAAATGAATTTTTTGCTTCTAATGGAAATCTGATTGTTTTTATCAACAATAAATTTCATAGCAAATCAAAGGATATGCTTGGACAAACAATCTGATACTCAAGGTTAAAAAACACACAAATAATAAATTGCTGGTGTGTCATGTTCAATTTTTACTACTGCATTACACTGCAATAACCATAACAGGATCTAAATTGTTGTCAGAACATTAAACAAACCCCCATACTTCACAAAGGCATCCTGCCTAAGTAATTCACAGAACGGAAACAACTATCACATTTTCCACTGTCCCACCACCATACCATACCTCAGTGCAGTTTATGCATTTGGACAATTTTTTGAATAAATTACTTCCATCCTGGCTGCTGTTGCCACTTCTGTTAAGAGTCATATGAGTTTTAATTGTCTTTTTGTCTATACTGAGCCACTGTTTTTCTGGCTCCTTCCTGCCCTTACATCCCAAGCACCAAAATAAACTATGACCATATCAAATTGCTTAATGCTAGGCAAGTCAGTGCTCTAAAAATAAATAAATAAAGCCATGAGCTCACTTGTCATTTCCACTGTTATTCGCTTTCTTCCCTGCACTCTCCTAAACAAAGTTGGGGGAAGGGGCATGGGGGATGTTTTTAAGATAACAAACTAGCTCTGACCTAGCCCGAACAACACATTATGTAAATCCAACACATAGGGTTGGTTGGATCAATATTACCATGCAAAATGCTAACTTCAAAACCTTTACCTCAGACAAAATATCATTCCTGCAAATGAGCGTCAAAATAAAAAATTACAAAAACAGTACAAACAAAAATAATCATAAGATCTTAATGAGGTTGACAAGTTAGGGTCCTTTCAATACTCCAAATAAATGCACCTTTCTTTAGTCATTCTTATCCTAACATGAAGATACGGTGGTACATGGGACTAACTTCGTACTGTGTGAAATGAGATACTGGGATCCGAATAGACCAAAATTGGGAAAAATATACTAAGCTCATTAAGAACTTATTTATAAATTCTAGTTTTACCTGCAACTGAAAATGGTTCACCACCTGATGGATAGTCATTACTGTTATACTACATAAACTCGGCATACTTGTGATAATTAATACATTTGTAGTTAAACAACTGTACATTAAGTTCCACCTGAATTAGTTAAAAATGAGCAAATAAAACAGTATTAATATTTGGAATAGAAAGGGCATATATAATTCCTTGTCCCAACACAGAGATAAAGCAGAAGTAGAGAGAAGGGCGCATGCCCCCTTCCTCCCTCCGCACAGAAATGTTCACACTTGGATTGTTGTTTATTCACTGGTTACCATCCCACCAAAACACAGCCTAGTGCACAACTGAAGAACGAGAGACAGTAATTGGCACAAATAAGCTGTGTCTATACAATATAGAGTTAATGACTTACCATCACATTTTACATTGCCTTTAATAGTGAACTAAATTGACATAAACTAACCTAAGTCAGATCAGTTTGATCCAAGCCTATTTTCTAAACAAGACCCCCTTGTGATTGCCGGCAGCTCAGCACAGCCGTTCATACCAGTGACTGCGTGCTGGTGTCCTCCAGACGCAAAGCCAGACCACTGATGTATTGCTGGGCAGACTAGAAGAGACCTTCTTCCTATTGGATGACAATTCAAAGATACAAGCATTTCTTAGCTCCTATTCTCCCATTTTAAAAATAGAAATAATAAAGCTAACCCCCATCTCCCTCACCTTCTGGAGTGAAAATGTAATGTAACGTATGCCCAAAACGTCAATACCAGACTTATTTTTCCCTGTTAACTAAACCTTTACCAGTTGGTACTATTTATTTATAACCTCCAAAGCAATAATAAACACAGAACTATGATTTACTTCGAGTCTTTCTATTATTAAAACACTTTGTCTTATTGTTTTATTGATTTACAATCTGTCCTACTTACTTTTTTAGCATCTGAAAACAATCAAGGCACAAAGCTGCAAAATGTTTAGACATTAATTGTTAAGAGACAGCATTTCATTCCAGGCTAGGGGTTTGAGTCCTCGACTGCTAAGCATTCTGGTACGGAAATGATTTATGGGCTTGTAGCAATAACGATGCGGCAGAGCCATTAACATATTGGCAGACCCTAGGATGGATTATCGACATTGATTATTTCATGGACCACTGATACCCATTTGTTAAGAGAAGCTCGAAGATGGCCTCTCCCTGACTGAAATCTTTTACGAGCAGACAGCATTTTAAGTATTAGGAACCTGGGATTTGGGCTATTTTTTTTTCTTCCTCTCTCCCCAGCCCTCCCCCCAATCCACCTCTGTCTCCTTTTAGACTCTAACAAAAAGTGTCAAAAATTAAAGTTCATTCTTCACTGTGGTCTTAATTTCTCAACTCATCATAACCACGTCTTCTTTAAAAATTAATGATTGCCAGCATTTAGCCACTGGTTGTTGCTATGAAGATCTATGCAAAAAGCAAGGATCCCTATAGAGTGCGTGATATATGGAATTCTCTTTATTACTACAATAAAACTTACTGACATTTCAATACTTCTGCAAATAGCATTATAGTATCAATCTTCTGAATTAGGTTGAAAATTAAGTTGTAAATTAAAAGAAAGTGTACTTTGGAATACAACATGATATGTCACCTAGAAAAAGACCTTTGTGCATAACAGAGCTGAGCAGAAAAACTGAAAGATAAGCCCAGGTGCCTCTAAAGTGCCTATTTCATCATAAAGGATCTAGGTTATATTTCACAAGAAGAATACAGTCTGAAAGCCATGATATTTCACCTCAGGAGAACAGATTCCGAATCTCTTTTAAAAAAGATGAATTTGACAGCATCAGCTCATTAGCAGAGATGCCAAAAAGCCTTCGCAAGGGACAGGTGGGATTTTAGGTGGGAGGAGGGCTGGGAGGGTGGGGAGAAAGAGGGAAAGATGAGAGGGGAAGGAAAGGGGCTTTAGTTTAGTATAGGGCCTCAGTGAAAATACCCTTCCTTCTTCCAATACACTTCCACCTATTTGAGTTACCAGAAAATAACAAATTATATCCACTATTACACTTGAGTTGCGCCAGAAGAGTAAAAAGTGTTATATTTCAATCAAAGTATAATTTATAAATACCTTTACTTATGGGCCTATTTGAGACTGTTAATAATGCAGGTTAATGGCTGAAAAATGAATTTCTGTGCCCCCCAAGACAGGTCTCTCAATATTTTCTAAACCAGGAGCTGCTAATGAGGTGATACATCAGGCTGAAATTCAAGCCAATATAAAAAATGTATTCATGCTCACTGTGCACAAACACAACCTAAAAAAAGTTGTTTTTCAATAGGAAAAAGCACATACATTAATACCCGAACAAGGAAGATGTTATACAGAAGAACAGCTACCAGAATAAAAAACTGAGGCTTCCAGATCAATCCTATATATTCAGCAACCTTAATGGTAATCAGTTCCATTACCAACTCCTCCATTTTTAGGAGATTAAAGAGACATGGTGTTTCCTGGGTATAACCACATGTCCCTCAGAGCAATCAAGCTAACGAGATTGCAGGATTTCTTTTTTAAATGTATACGATTGTGGTATAAAGATATTACAAGCTAAAACATTCTTATTCACTAAATGGGTTCAACAGTTAGTTACTAAGTGTTATAAAATCAAGTCAGTTATCATATACAGTTTATAATGCCCTTCACAAAATGGCCATCTCCGTTATGGTTTGTCACAGTCCCTTTGTAGAGAGGGCACGACACCCAAGAGTGAAAACAGATTTGGTTTTGGTATGGATCACCATCTGCCAAAAACTACCCAAAATATATGGAAAGAAAGGTGCTCTTGGCCTTACCACACTTGAAAGAGTTGGAAACGCACCTGACATTGCCAGAAGTACTTTTGATTGCTCAATGTGTAACCAGTTCTCTAAAGGGGATAATACACACCTGAATGACACTAGCACCTTCACAGTGTGATTTTTATCAGCCAGGGTGAGGAGAAACACTCATGCAGCCTAGTAAATGTGCCAGTGTTTGTACACTACACGGAAACCAGGACAGAGATGGGTTCAGAGGATCCACTTTTTCCTAAATTGGAGTTAATTTCTAAATGGGAAATAATTTCTAAATTTCAGGAATAAAATTCATGTAGACAATGAACTGCCTGGAAAAAAACAATAATCCCACAAACACACATACAACATTCAGAGGAATAAGCGCTTTTGTTTTCAAACACTTGGGAATAAAGGCCTTCTTTATTTGCCTGCCTTGCCCTGCTATCACATCTCCAGAAGGAAGCAACTGAGAACCACGAGATCCCTCAAGAATCCCAAACCCAAGCTGGCAGAATCATATATAAGATAATTCCTAATTATCTCACAATATTGTTTAGTCATAGTATCAGTTTGAAAATGCTGCAATATTCAATGCAATAGCAGAGACTATACAGTATTCTTCAATACAGACAAACTAGCCATCTTTGCAGGTTTACAATTTCCGTATGGACAAGACGGCCCCCAAATTTTAAGTCATACCTGTTCTAGTTTGGAAGACTAATCATGACCACTCACACAGCTGGATTTTAAACACACCACCCAGAAAGAGAGACACAAAATAGAACAAGCTAAGAAAATAAAATGTGTTTCTAATAAGCCAAAGACTTGCACAGCCTATATGCATACTTCAAATGAGATTTGTTTTATTGTAATGGAATTCTGTTTTTACAGTATTTGACATGGCAAAATAAGATCTCAATGATGAGTCACTGAATCTACAGTTATAATTGCAGATTTGCAGTAGCATGTTGAAATCAGTGTCATATTCATGTCTCTAAATGTGATACAATGACTACTACTACTGTTTAGCAATAGATCTATACAAATTTAAATGGACCGTGATTTTCTATAGTGAACCCTCAGACACGCTGCACTTACTGTTGTTCTCATCACCTAAAACCATTAAACCACAACTAGTATTAAAACAGAGCCTCTGTTCTGTTAGTTAACTTCTAAATGACTAATATACACAGAAAAGAAACACCTTTGAAAGAGAAACAGGCGAGAAAGAAAGAAGAAAAGTGACTCAGAGTCATGTTTGTGAGATTTTCACAGCTAATCACACACAAGACTGATTCACTGCTCACCTCGCTCTGTTCACTCATTTTTCATATCATACTTTTCACTGCCCCATCAGCCTGCTCCACCAAGGTCAAATGAAGGAAATGATAGCACACATACCACACTAAGATTTATTATAAACAGATTTGCTTTCTTCTTACGTGGAGGAAATATGTTACTGACATTACTGTTTATAAAAATTAAGGTAAGCAGTAGAGGCTATCAGATTGCATACATAATAAATGTAAAAATTTCAATAAGAAAGGAGTCGTTTGTCTCTACTTATTTGCAATACCTGAAGATTATTTCTTTTTTAAATCAACAAGATGATAAAAAATTCCAACATATAATATGAAAATTATCACTGCTACAGAAGCTGAGTACTAGCATGTCTTTTTATTTTTTTTTTTCCTTCCTTTCTTATACTTTAATTTAAATATCAGACCTGGGGCACAAATTCCACTTCAGCCAGATTAACAAAGCAAAGTGTCCCTGAATTCATGTATGTAACAATTATGAATGAATGCACACCCAGAAGACCAGGCCCAAAAGTAACCCATTAACTACAAGGGATGATTTGCAGCATGTTAACTAACAAAGCCAAGGGATTTAGCCATCAGGAAGTTCCTCCTTCAAAAGCAGAGTGGTATTTCACTATTTTAAATCAGGAACTAACATAGTGAAGAATTAATGAGTTACCTACAAAATAGCTACGGATTTCTCAAAAAGGCAGTCAAACGTCAAACATCTTTCACTCTCCATTGAGAAGCCTATTTTGAAGATGCCCAAAAGTCCTATGTACTTTAGTGCCTGGCATGGAAAGAGAAGATACTACGAGACTGTATGGAAGAGAATAAATAAAACTGTCTTTTCACATTGCCTATGACCACGGCGCATCACTACACTAATTTTCCAAAATTATAACAATTTTACTAAACAAAAGTTTACTAAAATGTACTTAACAGTTTTCTATAATGTAAACAAAGCACTTCAGTACTTACTCTGAAAGTGTCAAATGATCTATTTTTTTAAAAGCACTGGACATTTTTCTTGGTGTCTCCTCAGCTGAGCACAACAGAAAAGATCAGTTTATGCCATTAGTTTAGATTTAACAGTTAATGCTGACACCTAAATGGGATGACTACAAAAAAGATGACTGAAGAGTATGGTGAATGCAGGACCACCACACTCTGTTTAGTACTTCCCACTAGTAGCACCAACAAAAATCATATCCCTGTATTTACCGAAATACAGAGGTACAGAAAAATAAAGCAAAATGTGAAAGATGCCAAAACTTTGCTGCAAACATCAGATGTGTTATATGCATCCATGTTCAACATCGAAATTACTAACTCTTCAATCTACATTAGAGACATCACGACAAGGTCCATCTCAATGAAATAACTGAAGTAGACCCTCGAAAATACAGTTACACTGAGAAGGACAGGCCTCTAATCACACTTACCTATGTAAATGACTGGCAGTACTTTTTATTTACATACTTATCAGAAATGTTATCTAGCAAATAAATTAATGTTCTCTTCTCATATATCATACCACAGGCCACTCCTGACAAGGCATAAAGGTCTTATATCAGGGCTGCATATAGCTGTATGTACAGTAATATTTGACCTGACACACTACCAAAAGAACTTGCCTAGAACAGTAAGAACCCCACTGTTTTATTTTATAGTTAAAAAAATATATATATAAATAGATCACACATCTAAACAGCCAGGACACATGACATGGAATTACAGGATCTTAATTTTCACTTTCATTCTCAATTAAAAAATTTAAGGAAAATGGAAGATTACAAGTGGAGAAATTGCAGATCAGTGTTTTGGGGTTTTCTTCCGTAGAACTGCACTTCATACCAGAACAAGATTAAATCCCCTTTCCCAGGGTAACTTTCCACAGCATTGCTTCTTTGCAAGAACAGAGGATGCAGCAAATCATCTCCTGATGCTAGCCAAATTACTTTTAAAAACAAAGTACAAAATATGTAATCTAAATCAAAATCTCTTATGCCCTAAGAAACCAGTTACTACTTGCACTAAGAACAGCACCCATATTTGTCATCTTTGATAATCATACCTTTCCCAACCAAAAAGCTCTAAAAGGCAAAGATTATCCAGTTGCCTCCTCACTTTCCAGAAAGAAATTTGTAAGTGTACACTGCATAAGGGATATACAACATCTCCTTCTTCTATCAGTGTGACCAGAATTACTCTACCTGATTTAAAGAGCCCTTTAAAGGGCTTTACCTTTACCCTTTACCTTTAAAGGGTAAAGTAGCAGATAGAAATAGCTCACACCAGCAATTCCCATCCCTTCCAAAGACACTCACAATGCATTCAGTGTCCTCATCCTGAAACCGCTCTATGTGAACACAGGCTTCAAAAACAGATTAGCAAATATATTGTACAATGTGAACAATACTAGTTTTTCCCACATAACATCCATGCATCTTTCCAAGTCCAAAATAATTCCCTGGAAATGTTTGGAGACTATTAATAAAGACAAATTCTCCAGTCTAAAGATGGTCATGTGTTTCACAGACACTCTGGAAAACTCATCAGTAAAACCAATATACTATAATTATCTTAATAGCAATGTATACATTGACATGCATAAGACTAAATTGCCTTTGTTAAAATTCAATTAAACACATTGTATTACTATGTAAATAGCTGTTTCCAACATACTACTGAAGCCAACAACTGAGGAACAATTTCTCTTTACTCTGATCAATTGCGTTTTTCCCCAGTTGAAAACACATCAGGGCACTACATGAAAATGTCTTGTTAGCACAGCGCATTCGGTTTCTTCATAATCTGCTGAGGGGAAGGAGGAGGTAACAGCTTGGGCCAAATCACATTCTTCGAAGTTTCTGTGTGAATCTAAAGGAATCCCACTGGATCCAACACAACCCCCCAAAGTTGCCAGCAGAGAATATTTTGCCCACTGTGTCATATCTAAACCTTCATTTTTCTTTGCATTCTTCGCTGAAGTGATATTTAAATTTCTAAAACTAAAGCAGTTGATAAAATTAAGACCTATTGATTTGCTCCAGGATGGTAATTCAGATTTTTCTGTTTCTATATAAGCAGTGAAATAACAAAAACCACCTTGTGATCCTCTCATGTAAATGAAATTTGGTAGTAGTCTAAAGCTACAGGTCTGTTTCTCTTAAAAACCAGACAATAATATTGTGGTACAGAGCAGCTGCATGAGTGGGAAAGCAACTGATTTTTCTTCTTTAAAAAGAAAAAGCACATAATGGGTTTATTATTACCACGCATCTGAATGCAGTATCCAAAGGTGTGCCTCCTAGCAGGAGCACAGTTTGTAAGGGAAATAAATATTTTTATTTATGATAGCAAAAGCAACAATAACTGATTAAAGTAAATTTAGTGGAAACACTAAAATAAGGGCTGTGGAAAGAAAATTTACTCTGCTCTAGCATACTGTGTGAACTTATTGAAAATAATCAAGTGCTCAGTTTGAATTAACTGAGTGTGAGCGAATCTCAAGACAAGAAGAGAGAGATGGCAATAAAAAGCACTAACAGGAATTTGTTAGCGCCTTCTGCTGCTTGGTTTCTTCATATATTTTAAGAAAATCTGCAAAGATGCAAAGAATCCTCCTGTGTTCGGTTAGCAGTAAGTAAATTGCTATGGGCTCTGAGTGCTGGAATACTTTAGCAGGCAATTCCTCTCTGTCTTTCATTCTGTTTGTCTGTGTTAAATTCCCCCTCTGCCCTCATCCATTCTCACATCCAGTTCCCAGCTTTGTCCATCCATCAATCCACACACTTTGTCAGTGCTGACTTCATCCTGGCTCTCACAATCACATCCAAGCAAGGCTGCTGCCACGAGGGAGCTTTTCGCCTCCCATCTGCGTCTCCCTGATCTGCTGACTGAGGCCCTGACGCTTGTCGTTTTCTATTGCACAGGCAAGCAAAACCGCTAATACTGAACCTGATTTCTATCGTGCAGCTTTTCACCTTTCCTATCGGGAGGAATAGAGAGAGACAGACAGAGGAGGGGAGAGAGAGAGATGTTTGCTGGATTTTCTAAAACAATTCGTACTCTAGTCAGGTTGAGGCTCAATTCATCTTCGGCTCTACAACACATCAATAGAAATCACAAGGAGAAAATGTATCACTAATTAAGGGTTGATAAGCTCTATGTCAAGAGCAGTTTAGGAAAAAAAAAACCTCACCAGCTTATACAGATTCTCTGCCAGCTGAAATCCATACAGCAGTTTCATGACAACTTTAAGTTAAAATCTCATATAATTTTCTTGCATAAAACATGCTGTCTTAAAAGCAATGTTCTCGGAAAATAACACACAAAAACCAGATGTGGCTTTATTAAAAAGGTAATTTACAAAGATTTAAATTTCAACTGGAAAAACATAAAAGATGACTAAGGAAACAAATTGTTACCTAGCAATGATTCTTCAGTGTTTTGCCCGCTTCCTTTTCTCAGTTCAGAAGTGCAATATTCTAAGCACGCAATAACTCTTATTAGTATTTTTCTTTTAATTAGTATTGAGATACTTGCTAAAACACAGTGCTGCTTCTTAAAAAAAAAATATATATGTATGTAACCATCTCAGCAGTAGCTACAAACGACAAAGTTCTTCAAACATTCCATTTGTGCACTGCAAAGTAGAAGCAGGGTGGAAGAGTATATGTTATCACTAAATCGGCAGTTAAGCAAGCCAAAGCATTTTATGAAATGGAAATTAACTCATTTTCATCATTATCATATACTTGACTCTACCTGTAAAAACAAACTGGAACAAGAATGTTTCTGACAGGTCATTTCAGGAACAGAAATATAAAGCTGGCATGAAATCACTCACTAAGGAGCTAAAACCTTCCCACAAACAACTTCTGTGTCCTTGTATAAATCTTTTTGCCTAATTGTGTTTCAGTTTACAAACTGCTCACTCACAACAACTTTGGGAATGCATTATTTAGTTCACTGCTAATGAAATCTTTTGATAAGTTTGAATGAAAGATCCTATTAGCATAAACATATGATCGCTATATGAGCTTTACAATGCACTCCAAACATTCTGGGAGTTGCTGGGCTAGAAGAGGCTCTGTTTTCAGTGCCGGTTATACTGCTAACTATGCCCTTACTGCTAAGTTCAGAAAATGCTGCTGACTCCCCACTTCTCAAAGATGTAGAATGAAGAAAAAAAATAAATCTAACAATCAGGCCCAGGCGTTTTTTTTCTCATCAAACCCCTTCCCTCAGGCATCAAACTGTTCTTTCCTCAAAGACATACTGACACACCCAAGAATCACATTCTGTCCGCATATATATGTTTAATTATTATATCACATATATAATTTACTTTTACTTTATTAGTTATTTTTAGATAAAACTTGAATATTAAGCCAATAAAAGAAAATACACAAAAGAAGAAAAAGAAGAGAGACTTGCGAGTAATCTTAGCTAATGAAAATAATGACCTTCTCCCAACACGCTTGTATTTGTGACCAGGGTCTTCCTGCCATACAACTTGTATTTCATTTCACTTACTAGAGACAGAACCCCAGAGGAACCCCCCCACTTTTATTTCCTGAACCATTGGTCTCAGATATGTTTCAGGTATGATACAGTAGAACTGAAAAGCAGCAGAAGAAAGTCTTCTTTGCTGTGCTACTATACACATCAGACATCTCTAATTAGACAGCAACAAAATTTTATTAATAGGCTGGACATTATGGAATGAGCTTGTTATAAATGGGCCCTGTCAAAGCCTTATTCAGCTACCAAATGAGTATTCTCAGTTCACTGCTCGCATCTGAAGCATCACCGCTGGTGCCGGATAACAAATGATTGCTATTAACCGTATTGTTAGTAATGATGGCTGAAAACAAACAAAAACCCATAAATAACAGTCTACAGAAAAATTAACCCATAAACTTGATAGATATCCAGCTGAGAAATAATAAATGACACTTTGGATCCTGCTGGGAGAAGCTAGTGGTTTTTGTTTTCTTCTCTGTCATTAACACATTTTCTGTGCTAAAAATTAGATTCTGATATATAATTATCAACACTTCCAGATATTAATTCTGCTATCGCTCCCTCTGTTTCTCTGCTGGTTGGATGTAATGTTATTCACAGATTACTCTGAGAAAACACATCAAACACTTAACAGAGCAGGTCAAAGTGACAAGCAGCTTTTGCTGACAACACCAACCTGCACAGCCTTTTTTACCAGGGACACAAAACAAATTTCTCATATTAATTAACTCTGGTTTCTTTGCAGCTAGAACAAATCTTCGCTATGTAATGTGAGCTAAGCATATTCCCAGCTGTCCTAATGTAGGCTGTATTGAGGAGGAAGAACTGACAATTATCATCTTGCATTTATACAGTGAAATCCACATTTGTTAACATCCTGGAGAAATATGCCTATTTTCACAGCCAATTAAAACAAGTTTCTTTTTACCAGATATAGTATCAGTGGCACAGCCATGCTTTCTCTCTCCTTTTGGGGGGGGAGGGGGGGGAAACACTATTAAAAAAAAGACTAGGATGTTTTCACTGAAGACAAAAAAGCAGCCCTCCTTTATTCAACAGAAGAAAATTTAAGAGCAATTATTCACCTACCTCTTGAACACAAAAACTTTGCAAGCTTTGCACACAAACACAGCAATGAACAGATCTTTATTAGACGTTAATACATCTCAACTAGAAAACACAGGGTAATGTCACAAAATAATTATACATTACTACCTTGTAAATGTTTGCGTACATGAGTAACTTGAAGGAATATTACTGATCAGGGTAAATAATTTCTAGCATCTCAAGCCCCAGTCAGAAACAGATCCCTATTCTGTTGCATACTGTACAGAGCAGGTTAGATGGCAACATCCTCCCCAGCTCACACCCTCCCCCAAGACTTTACAGGCTAATTTTGTGCCCATGGACTAAAAGGCTGTTCACACGACCAAAGTTACGTATGCATGTTACATTGGCAGGAAGACTTTACATTTTCTGGTTCATGCTCTGCGCAGTTTGCAATAATTTTTTTAGTACCACTCATAAGCCTTTTTTATAACACATTTTTAACTATTTTGACATATATTCATATTTGACTTGCTGTATTTATGGTGACATTTAAGTTCACTCATTTGAGCAATGACTTTCAGTTCCTCAGAGTTCGATGAATAATATGCTTCAGAGTATTAAAGAAAAAACCCTTAGGTAAACAAAATTAGAGGATATTAACAGATGTAGATCACAGCTGTAAAGCATGAAGAATGCATAGTATGAAGCAGACAATTTTCTGGACAGTATTCCCTCCCCTTCCCCCACCTACAATAAAGTATAAGAGAAGAATCGGAGCAATGTTTCTGCCAACAAGTTAGAAATTCCCTTAATTGCAATTATTCAAGGGAAATGGCTTGCTCGCTATTCACATGTTCTTTTCCAATTAAACAGGTCTCCATTACGTTCATAACAGCATCTAAGGAAAAATGTTTTGGAAAAGTATTTAAATAAATTAAAAACGAAGGTTGGAGGGAGTATTTCCTGCTCTGCATGCCTAGCTTTTAATTTCCACATTGTGTCCCCATGGCCATGTTTTGCTGATGACAGAGTCTGACTGCAAATCCCATACCTGCTATAGACTACATTTTCTCAGTATCTGGCACTGTGATATTAAATAACTATAAAACTAGAAAGCCAAAATAACTAAATCACCTGGCAGCCAATTTCTGAGAGTTAAACCACAAACCCGGAAAATGGTGGAGTGTGTTGAAATAATGTAAAGGAAACCCATAAATTCAAACTTTATGTTCTGTAAAGAACAAATATGAAAAAGGCATCAAAATAATGAAAGATTGTTTATGTATTCTGGCATGAAATGGGAATGTGTTATGAGAGAGAGCGCAATGGCAGAGACAGATCGACAGAGCTGACAGTGTGGTATTCATCCTGCATGGTACAGCAGACGTCCTGCTAGTGGCAGTCGACAGCGCAATAAATCAAGGGCTCTCGATGCTGTACCTACAGCTTATTACATCCAAGATGACAAATAAATAATAATCCCTGTCACAGCGGCCCTTTGCTCAAGGATTGAGCCTGAAACCTTTTGCTCATCACTCCTGGTCTTAAGTGAAAATACTAGAACAAGGGAATTGAAGGCCACGGTTTACTGAGCTCATGAAACACAAAGCAAGCTGGCCACAGGAACTAGAACCAAGCCGGAAAGGTCAAGTAGCAAGAAAGGATAAATATTTAAATAATCCCAGCAAAAAGATAGCAACATTTCACAGCTGTGAAGCTGCAAGAGACCTGTAAAAACCCCAAGCCTCTGAAGTCTCAAGTTAAGGCCCCTGGTACCATTAACTTCCAGACTTTCCCTTCTCCAATTACACATTGGGGCACTTACCTGCATGTTTGTTTGCTCCCTCCATTATCACTGAGTAGGGCAGCTGTACCTTCAAAGTGGGATGTCGGGCAGGGAAACCACTACCCCTTCCCTCACACACACCCCCCAAAGCCAAACACCAAACCCTGGAAAAAAGAAACCTGCATCTATATTTTTCCCTTTGCAATATGAGTTATTTCCTGTATCTATCTTCTTAAAATGCTTTTAATATTTAGGACATCTTTGAGTTCTTCATACAAAAGATACTACAAAAAATAAAGAGTCAGTACCAGAACTAATACTGCAGAGAAGTCTCCTTATTTATCTCAGCGGGCCCACCAATTATAAAAACACATGCATACAAGGTATCCAGAGTCCATCATCAAATGTGACATAGGTTTTCTTCTTCAAATTAAACATAGATTTTGCTTTAGAGGATGGCAGAATGTTGAAGTTGAATAAACCTATTTCCTTTTGGAGTACTCATGGCAACAGAGTATACTGTGTTTACATCCACTTCATCTCTTTTTTCTTTATCTTTTAAACTTGCAGTTGTATTTTCAAGCAATACAGACAGCATTGAACTAATCCAGTGCCAGTTCTCAGGCTCATTGTCACCACCTGTATACACTTCTATCTCTTCACTTAAATCTCTTCCTCACTTCTTACTCCATTTTTAAAGAAATAATATACATTGCATTTCATCCCTCAACAAAAGCTAGTCAATACAGTAGTATACTACAAGGTATATTAGAGCAGTACAAGTTGGACAATACATCATCAAAACCCATGAACTTACACTGACTATCACATGCTGAGGCACCCTCCTTGAAATTACATGAGCTATTTCATATAGTTTTCTCTGGTCATCGTAAACTTTTTCATACTTTTTCAGATACGATCCTATTTAATGGGGTAGCCAAGGATAATGGACAGTAAATAGAGTTTGTCCACGTCTAATTTGTGCGGCAGTATCCATCCATTGCTTATTGTTTTCCTTGGAACACCAATCTTTGGCATTTTTTACCCTCTTTGCTTTTTAATTTTACCAATTATGTGTGTTTACTGGCTCTTTCTAAACACTGCATATGCAAAATTAAGTCTTATGCATCTAAAATATATTTTTATAAAAGCTATGCCAAGCCACACCTTGTTGCATCTATATTATTCCTAGGAACAGGCAGAACAACAGGTTTATGTGCAGAATTCAGGCCCTATACTGTAGTTATATCAACTACACACCAAGAAAAAGGACCTTTCAACCAAAGCAAAAGAATATTATACAAATATTTTTAATGACAAATGAGAAAAACATTTTAATACAAAAATGCTGTCACAACATTCATATCTGTGGACCCATGCATGCACCAGTTCTACACAACTAGCCAAGCTTGCAGCCATCACCCGGTGAGCTCCCACCACTGCTTGCCAAAGGTGGCAACTATCACCACTCAGCTATTTTCTGGCTTGACAAGCACTCACCTTCATGGCTCAATGAGGGACAGGGCACCCCAATTTTAATATATTAATTTACTTATCTTTCTTTCCTTCCCAAGAGCTGCTCTTCCAGTTGTACATCATGAACTTCAGTGCGATAAAGTAACAGTCTTTCGTATCAAGGGTATGTCTCCATTTTGCATCAAACTGGCTGAAAATCATACAGTGCTTTTTTCCCCCTCATCCTCCCTACTGCACACTCTCAAATGTCCACCTTTTATAATCTCATTCATCTCTTAGATATACTGTCTCTAATACAGAACTTCGTGGACAAAAATCGGCCATTTTCTTTAGTCTTCACAATTCCAAACTCAACAAAATATCCATTTGGCTTAGTCCCTAACGTTACCTAAACATACCTAGGTTAAGGAAGTATGGTCATGATCAAGATACATAAACCAGGTCTGAACATCACCATATTTCAGAATTCCATCTATAAGTTTACACAATTTCAACAACTTCTAAAGTAAAGGGGCCAAACAAAAGGTTGTTAACCAAGAAATAGCAACACAGTTTGTAACTTGAAAAGCACATAAAATCCCAAACATTCATAGTTTGCATAACTTTTCTAGAGTTTGAATACATACTTGGGGGATAAGGCTTCTTATTAGAGGTAATGTCTTTTACCAGACCAATAGATACCATTGAGAACGGGAGTTAAGTTTTGGGGCTCACAAGCCCTTCTTCTTTGACCAAATACTTTCTCCAAGCAACACGTTTCAATGAGAAAACGTCTGGATTTAAAACTGTGCTCAATACTGTCCTGTTAAGCCTTTCAGATCTTTGGTATTTTTAAGAGGGCTTTTCCCTTTCATTTTTTAAAAATAAACCACAATGCACAAAATCACTGCCTATACAGAGATAAAGCAGGTATCTTCAGCCAGGACATAGCTCCTACTCACACATCAGCAGACAAAACCTTCATCTCCCAAATGCATTAAACCTCATTAACACCTGCAAAATGGGAAGTTACCTTCATTGTTACCAATCTGCAGCTGTGATATGAAATTACAAATAACCCTGAAAGCACAGTTCCAGTCACCTGGGTCAGTATTTTACAACACAGCAGCAGGCAACTGAACTAAAACCATGCTGGGCTTAACACTACAAGCCCAAGCAGCATTATTGCAATGTTTTAAATACAGTTCAGGACTAGGTCATGAGTTCCCAACATCCCCAAGAGGAGGAAGCCCTGCCCTTTAGGGCAGAGGAAGCCCCTTCCAGCTTGCTGATTCGAAAATTATTACATTACCAATTGGAAAATGTTTGAGCCATACTTTGACTTAAAATATTCTAGATGTCAAGAATTAAATATTATGACAAGATTTTGATAAATCCCAATTTATAACCTATATACAAATGGCATACATATGTATGAACAAAGAAGGATTTGTATTTCTACTGCAGTTCACTCAGGCAGGGACAATACTTCTTCCTGGTACTAAAGAGTGATGATTGTCATCACACAAAGTGCAAGACAATTATTGTGGAAGTTGGAGAACCCCAGAATCATTTTAAGAAAATAATAAAACACTCTGCACATTTCAGGCACACAGGTACATATAAATGACAAATTATTTTAGGATATGCTCTATACTTAATTACTTCTATGAGTACGTTGGGATACACTCACCGAGTCTGCTGTATTTGTACTGAAACAATATTCTGAAAAGTGAACCCCACTGCTAATGTTTTTATTTGAATAAATTATTACCCAACACAGCAACCATCAACATTCTACAGAACAAGAACATGGATTTCTGTAATTTCTCTGGCCCTAATGCCAGTCACTATTGGGAGCATTTAGTTATAAATTGTCTTTCAATAAAAGTAAAAGCTCCCAAAACAACAAAATGAAAAGACACAGCAGCTTAAATCAAGGAAGTCAATTTCCACATGCCGATCCTAAATATTTCATAGCCCTATTTTATTCTGACATTTGTAGATGACTAAAGTGTTACAAAGGAAATAAAATGCTGATTAAAGAGTTCACTGTCATAAAGGTTACTGAATTGTAAATGGCCCTTTCCATCTTCCTGTTAATAGGTACCCAGCTGTAAACATCATGAAGGATGTGACGGGAGGCCTGTGCTGCTCCTTTAGGAGTCGTATATACATTAATCACTGAATCACCAAGCCATGCTTAATTGCAAGTTGTATATCACACAAATCCATGGTAAGTAGAAGGAAACTCATTATTGCTGCTTCATAACTACTGGGTACTTCTCATTTTAACCTTCTCACACCTGGGACACTGTTGTTTTACAATGTGAATGCAGAAAAGGCATTAAGTCACTAATTATAGTAACACTGTATGTTATCCTGCTGTTTTCAACATTTTTCAAAATAAAACCAAGTACTAACAACAACAGAGATTTTTTTTTTTCTTTCAGACTGGTTAAGTGAATTTGAGAGTATTTTTTCATAGAGTATAACACACGGAAATCCATTATTCCTTGATAGTTTAAAGAACTGGTTAAATGATAAAGAAAAAAACCAACAACATTGTATTTTGTTTTGACAAAATTATTGATTTAAATCCCATCCAATAGCACAATACTATTTAAAGGTCACCTAAAGAAAAATGAGTTTACACTCCAACAGAGCAAGCTTATCTGTCATGAAAGTGTAATGATGTGTTTATACTCTCAATAGCGTGTATATATTTTCCAGAAAGATAAGAGGTTTTGTGCAGGTGAAGTCTGACATGAAAGAAAAGTGAAAAAATTTGAGGTACTTACAGTAATTGCTAAACCACCAATATTAATTTCACAATTTCAATAGCCCCCCTGCCCATTTGTTTTTATAAACTGTTGAACACCACAGCACTGCAAATCCTTCTACAGCATTCATCAGATGCTTTATCAAAACGCTTCAAAGATTTGCAAAGTGTACTACACAGCTTATGTATCTAGACACTAACAAGTAAGTCTCTTAATAGATATAAACATGTTTCAGTCTTTATGCTACAAGTGCATTAATGCAAACTGTTTGGAAATTTTGTTTCGCAGTGAAACACCATTATATGCCCTGGTATACTGCTCAGCTAAAAATATATTTATTAATGGAAAACATTCAGAACAGCTCCATTATGAAGACGAACTCTATACAACCAGTATCTATTTTTAATGTCATGTGACTCTTTCTTGTTCCCAAAGTTTTCAATTCCAATAGCAAATGGAATTAATGTTTTCTCACACCTAAGATGCATTAAGACAGTCTTTAAAACAGCTTTGCCCTAAGAAATCCATTATCTGCTATCCCAACCCTCTTGTCACTCTTCGCCAGTCTGTAAGGGGACTAACAGACTTTTCCATACATCCTCAATGCACTCATGTGATCCCTTTTCAAATATTTTGAAGGACCTGCAAACTAACAAACTATGCCCCTTCTCCTTCCTTAAAAAAGAACGTGTACAAAGAACTGTGGTTATGGCTTTCGAATCCACCCTGATCATCCGTACTAGCTGGTATTGTTAGGCTACATGCTCCTTGTGGATTTAGGTGTCAAGATTACATTGCACTGAACTCACATGAACTCCACAAGCCCCACCTTTAAAATACCTGAGCATTTTTCTTAATCACCCAAAATAAAAGCAACCTTTGATTTACTTGATTTTACTTTACTTTGATTTAAACAACTAGTTACTTACCAATTCTATATTCACAGATAGAGATTTCTCAGCTCTCCTATGGTCTTCAGTTGTTGAGATGTACAAAATAAAAAGGGAAGTCATGCCATAAAAACAGAAAGAGACTGAACATCTTTGATTAAAAATGCAGTAAATGTGCATTTTTACACGTGCCAACAGAAATGGTATTTTGGGAGGTCACATTTATTCTTAGATTATGGGTGCCTATATTAGCATAGTCCTTTCCAAAAACTTGGCTAACTACAAGTGTTCTGAAAAAGATATGCTTTTCTACATTGTTTCAGATGGTAGGAACCCCAAAGTAGTCATTACTTTCAGAAATCATACACTCCACAATCCCGTCCTTGATCACGACAGCCACAGCCTCACATGGTGCTATATGCAGTCCATACATCCTTTAGCAAGGAGGATGATTTCATCCGATCAAAAGATGGAGGGGGGAGATAGAATATGTTATCTTCCACTTGCAAAATAAGCAGAAAAGCATCTTGATTGGAATCAAGAGTCAGAATTCAAAGCAGTTCTTACGTTATTTGTGTTTTGGAGATCAACAGTAACTTAATTAGAAAAGGGGGGAACAATGAAAGGGTGGTATATTGACTTAATTGCAGAATCTAAAAAGAGTATTATACCAGCAAAGGGTTTTCTTTGTCCCTAGTTTGCATAATGTCCAGTGTGAACAAAAGCGGTTCCTTTTATTCATTTTTAAATCACAGATATTCTTTAATTATTTGAAAGGATATTTTTTCCAGATGTTTCAGCCTAAATCAGACCTGCTCTGAAGAGAGAAAGGCCTCTCCCACACAATGAATACTCAAAACACGTTCTCTGCAATGCTCAATACAGAATGTACAGGAATGGTTAAAACAAAAGTTCCTCTGCCCCCCAAATTTCCATTTTTAGAAACATTTTTTTTCATAGTTTCTTTCTACACAGTAGATGTGTTTAATACATACATAAGCAAAGACACACACATGAACTAAGGAACACATTTACACAATACATCTAGGACTCGCCACTCTGGAACTGTGCACAGAAGTTTGGATATAAAACCAGAAACCATGACAATAAATGATACTCCACTGACTGATACCTAACCCAAAGTCAGCAGCTCTGAACTATATCCCTGCTCTGTCTTTTCTTTCTAGTCTCAGCTTTTCAGTACCTCAGTTTGTTCAGTATATAGAAAAAACAGTGCAATAATAATTTCCACTAACTGGTAGGTTCAGTCTGAAAGCTTAATCCATCATTCTAAAAAAGCACTGGGAAAATTTCAGATAAGAAGTGCTTCATTAAACCTGAAGAGCAATTGTTCTGTGCATGTCTCTTGCATTTTGTCCCATCTTTATGCACTCCATAACCTTCATCCAAAATTACATGAATTTTAGGTATACAATCCTCTGTACTGAGCCTACCATTGGGACATTGCCAGCAAGGAGAAAAAACTGTGGCCTGTGATCTACCAGAAGTTTTAGACAACATACTGCAGTTAAAAAAAAAAAGAAAATAAAATTAAAAAGCTGACATGGTAAGAACAGAAAGTGACATATAAAAATAATTTCAAAAAAGTTTTTGGTGTGGGGTTTTTTTGTTTGGTTGGTTTGTGGTTTTCTGGTGGGTTTTTTGGTTTGTTTTTTTTAATTTTACAACAGGAAATTATTCTAATGAAACACATTAAGTTCTGCACACTCTGTAGTTGAACACTTATGTACCAGATGACATACAAAGCACATCATGTTGACTTCCTCTCAGAACACACACAGGGATATCTTTTGCTGTAAATTAAAGGCCAAGGCTAGTCTCTCTTGTTTAATTAGCTGTACATGTGTGAAAATACCAAGTACACAAAAACTGGGATTCTAACTGTTGTTATTCTGAATCGTCCAAAAAGTCTTCATCTCTTGTATTTGCTGTCAGATTATCTAGAAACTTGTAATAAGTTTTTCAATTAAAAACAACAACAAAAAAAGTGAATGCGATACAATAGAAATAGCATCTGCTTATTTTATGGAAATGATATCTTTAGAGAGAAAAGAGATTGTTTACACAGTAGTGCAATTGGATAGAAAATGACTGAAATTTTACATTCAATGCTACATTTAATTTGCTTCTTCCTCCTGCAAGTGACTACAAACTTGGTTAAAACATGGTGGGGAGGCAAGTTTCAGAACTCAGTAAGATTTCTTGAAAGCTATAACAACTCCTGAAAAATGAAAGAAAATAATTACCAAACATAAGACATTATTCCAAACTGAAAATATCTGAAAGTCTGTACCAAACCAAATTTGAAGAATCCTAAAGTTTAGATTGAGAATTTGTGAAAGCATCGTGTACAAAACATTAGCTTTTCTCACATTTTTATTTTCCAGGGTTTTCCCTGTGTTAATCCAAGGCCAAAAGGGATGGGATGGAGGCAGCAGAGAAAGACTAGGACCCCACAGATTACAGTCCAAACAGACCTACTGTTTCTTAGGGGTCCTTCTTCCATGGTATATTGCAAGTCTTCTTCCTGCAGCAGTGCCAGGGTCTGCACTGTTCACTCACCAACAAACATGAGCATCACACAGACTTGTCCTGGGAGGGATGCATAGTTGTATAGTTTCTTGTCAAGGATGTTATGTAGTTTTACAAGAAAATAGAATTACCGAACAGGTTCAGACATACTGCAGAATGGAGCCTGCTATTCTCAAGCACAACGTCTTGATGTAGATAAAAAACAAAATAGCCCTTTGTTTGGGGTTATTATAGATCAGAAAAAAGACAACAGTTAAAGTACAGAAAGCAAGTGTGAAGTACATGCTTCTACGAGTACCAATCAAATACAAGGCTTTGTTATTCTCAATATTGTGCATCTCCTATTCAAAGGTCTCATAGTTCATTAAGGAAAGCTTCAACAGGCACGCAAGTCAAAGTATCAGCATAAATTAGGCAGTATGCAGTAAGATAGGTTTTAATGTTTTGGTTAACATTCATTAACGCTGAAATGAATAGCAACTCCACTGACCATCTGAGCAAGTGGACACCAAACAAATTCTAGTTTTAACCAAAAACTCTTGGAAAGATAAAAGCCCATTGCATAAAAATACTACTGCTTTTAGACCATCTAATCAGAATGATTAAAAAAAACATCAGGGGTAAAAGGAGAAGGGGAAGCATCCATATACTACAAAGCCTCCCTTACTAGAGCATCAGTATTGCACTCCCGGAGACAGTTTACAGGGTATCAAGCAATAGATAACTTAGATTTAATAGATTTTCTACTGAGTTGTAGAAAATATCATGGACCCAACACTCATTTGGATTGTCATGGCAACACAGGGTGATATTGTCATCTTATAGCAAGCACAAGTTGCATCGATAAATAGTGGTTACTGTCAGACAACCTATACGCTGACACTTGCTGTTCATCATAGTTTTATTTTCACATGCAAAGAGCAACAAAGTTATGGTCTATATTTGGTGGTAGTTTGATAACACTGATGGAAAAATGTGCAATTCAATTAGCAGTTAGACAAGTATCTGTCATAGATAATAACTTCTTATGTCAGGGAATCTACATACTGATCAATGTAAAGCCATGTGCAATTGCTTATACCAATCATAAATCACTTTCTATTGATTGGCATTCCAAATCCTTGACATAATTAGAAGCTATAGAAAGGGTCAGAAGATAATGCTGTGCATGTCCACTAGTTCTTTATTTTCAGGGCCTTTCTGTATTCCATTGAGTTCAGGTTTTGTAGGGGGGGTGGGGTGGGGGGGTGTGCTTTTTATTTTTTATTATTAGAAAATTAAGCATGCAACTGCTACCTGATAAATTCTCATGGTAGAGGTTAAAATGGGAATTTCCCATGCCTGGATTTGATTCCTATGTGCAAATGTGGACTTGCCTACATGCTGCTCATAATCTGATTTATGCACCAATTTATTTTATACATTAGGCACACTGTATGCAGTCTGACTGATGCATAAAAATTTCATGCAAAAAAGGACTTACTTGCACACAACTGCTTTTCAGTTATTATTACCTCTTCTGGTTAGCATCATAGAGTAGGTAGGACAAATGACTTGATACAGTGCACACGTTTTGCCCACTATACAAACATTTTGATCGGTACCTATTTCACTTTGCTTTCAGCAGACTCTAGAATAGCTTTACAGCTTTATCTTTAAAGAGATCAGATCTTACATTTTTGTAAAGCCCTCTATGGCGACAACCCCCACCACTCCCATACACAAATTTTCATATGTACGCATATAAGACATGGGGTTTATTCTGCAGTATACCTCAAATAAATTAACAAAATGTAGTAAGGGAGGATACTGTTGCTAATTTTCTGATTATTTTCGTACATGTATGCTTCCCGTATTATTATCAATCAAACTGAAGATATGTTTTTGCACAGCTTTTATTTAGGAAAAATCAGCAAGAAATGCATCTTTCTATATTTTCCATTTATTAGAAGTCTCCTTTCATCCAAGAAATATGAGACCTGAAATAAATTGTACCATCCTGCTTTTTTTTTTATTCAAATCCTTGCCAGTGCTAGGCAGTATGCTAATGAAAACAGGTTGATAAATGACTCCCTGATATTTTCCAGACATTTTTCTCTCAGAAGTGCTCTAAACTGATGTAGCTCAAAGAGAATAAGGCGCATTAAGTCATTATATCAATTTTTGTTACCCAGATACTTCAGTCCCAGTTAAGAGCTGACAGCCAATATAAAACAAGGCAAGGGCATCATACGACTCCATCGATCAAACCTTGTCGTAGATAGATTGCCTATTACACAAATAGAACCAGCAGATTCAGTTTGTAGTTTTATGCTCTCCAATTAAAGGATAACAGGGTACTTTCCCATAAATCTGCTAATTGCAACTGAATTAATTTAACAAATTTTGCCAAGCACAGAAAAAAGTGATTGGTTAAGCTAATATAAACTAGCACAGGTTGTCACAAAGCGAGTTCCATAACAGGCTTTTCCTATACCTTGACTGGGCAAGGTGTCACAAGCATTTAACTCCATTGGGGTTCTTTGGCAACAGACAGCTGACAACCATAAACCATTGCACAAATAGGAGATAATTTATTTGCTGTACTTCCCCCCGCCCCTGAAGCATGGAATAACGCCTTCTTTGCACCTAATTAATGTTTCTCTCTAAGCGGGCTGTTTTTCTGAATCAGTATTATACAAGCAAAAGCACTAGATCACAAAAAGTGCTCCCACATGGGCACTCAGCAAACAATGGCAGTGATCTGCAAAAAACAGAAAACCAGCCTATAGCATTGCTGTGAGAAGCAGCCAAGGCGCTTATTAAACAGCACAATAATGCAGCATACCATGCTTTGGATATTATTCTAATGAGTTTAGATATTCATATGGAAATAGCTAGACCAACAGAATGGTAGATAATTCAGATCTATAAAGAAAGAGCAATCGCAAGAGATCTCTAACTGTAACTTATGGAAGGAAATTATGATTGCAATCACCCTTGCAATGATACATTATTGTGATAAAAACCTGTCTTTGTATTAGAAAAAATAAAATAGCTAGTTCCTAATTAATTTAAATAAATTTATATCCAAGCCCAAGAGATATTTTAGGAGCAACGCTTCTTACTGCCAGAGAAAAATTATTTTTGTGGATGGCAAGTTTTGCACTAAAGCAGCATATGGTTGTGTATGCCTATATAAAGTACAAAACTACAGTCATGATTAATATGAAAGCACAATAGAGATAATCCCTTTGACACATTGGAATTTAAGATGGAGGGTACTATTAACATTAGGAAGAGTCAAGCATATGAAATGCAAGTTGGATGCAACAACAGTAAGCTTTCTAAATAGTTGGCAGCTGCAATCTAAATGCACAGTCTAAAAGGAGGACTTAATTCAGCTTGGTATAGTTTGATTTTTTTTTTCCTTTTTAGAGTAAGTATGGTGCCCAGACATTCTCAGTTTCAACAACATTATGCAAATGGCAAAACAAACAAAATAACAAAAAAACCCCCATCCTGAATTCAGGAATTCAGAATTCTACATGTTGCATTTGCCTTACAAATCCCCAGACAATTTTCTGTCATCATTAAAATCAGCATTTACAGACAAAAGACACTTACAGACATGCAGTGGCACCTCCCCTTAGAACAGTTTGGAAAACCCTAATTTGCTTCCACCCTGGTGGACTTGCTAGAAAAATTCCCAATTTTACCTATTGTTATGTGTTGTGTTGTTTAACACATGGTTATTTTTACCTTGAAAGAAAATATAAAAAGCCCTCCCAACTTCAAATAGAGGAAGAATTATAGCTCCTTGAAAAAGTAAGGTGTCCCAGCACCAGCACTAAAAAAAAAAAAAAATAAATTTCTTCTGTCATGCAGGGCCAGCAAACCAAGATAAAGCAACAACAGAAATGGATTTCTAAACTTCACAGAAAATTTCATGCTCTTTACTCTCCTCTGAAAGGAGAGTAAAGCCACTTGGGAAACAAAATACCCCCAAAAATATAATCCACCCACTTGTTCCAAATTATCACAATCAGCAAATACTTTATGCAATCATTTTTAGCATGGAATTTCTGAAAATGAATTGTTCTACCCCACTGTCATCAACAAAGTTATGTTGCTTATTTAGATTTCACATGAAATCAAGTATCTTTTTTGCTTTATATCTTTAGAGGCCTTTGATACAAGACTGTATGTCTTCCTCTCGAACGTAGTACAGCATACAGTAATGTAATGTACTACAGTTATCCAAACAGTATTTTGTTTACTTCCAGAACTATTTTACAATGTCCCATTTTTCCATGTAACTATGAGGAAGAAGGTGCCATTCTGTTAATTATTTTGCCCAACATGATTTTGATCATAATTAACGTACAGAACGTGAAGCCAGTGTTCTTTTTTGGCTTCTGGAAGCACTGATGTAATTATGTTGTTTTATTTACACTGATGGCCTGAATGTCATGTATTAAACTGTGGGAAAAATTCATTACAAAGCAGAGAGCTACCTGGCTAAACAACGGGTATTACTGCTTTCTGTGTTTATTTAGTTCTTGATTTCTATTGATAAATTCCATCTACATCTAAAATTTTACTTGTTCACATCACTAGCACATTCATAAAAACAGCCACAAAACTCAAAATAGAAATAATATGTAAAATCATGACAATATAAAAAAGTGTTATGCCATATAAAAAAATCATAGTATAGAAAAAGACAGAAACAAAGAGCTGGAAAAAATCTCAAGCAATCATCTCTCTCCTTCATCCCATTCCTTGGGCAAAAATGAAATGCATTCCTATGACTGTTCCTGTTTTTATAGCACACACCAAATATGCTAAGTCATCAGCTGCACATCCTGTGCTCAGAAGACACGATGTTCTGGATCAAACTTTTGACCAATTACCAAACAAGGAGGAGCCTAGACTACATACCACCGTAGTCAGCTAATACAAAATGTGCTGGGATTAACCTAACCAATATTTCCAGTTAAATTATATTGAGCTAGGGGAACTAACAGAATTTAGATAACACACTGTCCATGCAGAGAAACCACAGAATATGCCACTTTCATTAGACAGATTCTCAACCTCTGAGTCAATAAATGTGCATGAGTAAAGTGTCACAGTGAACTTAAGTTATGAAAAGATATGTGGTCATTAACTTGCTTTCCAAAGTTGTTTTCCAGAAGTCTAAAAAAGGCCCTCATACAAGTTCTTATCATGTACCCCAACCTAGTTCTCAAAATCCACTTACAGTATATTTAAATTTTACATCAAGGGCAAACCTTCAAGACCAGAATATTCCCTAATCACAGAAAGACCTGTGGCCTAAGGGCTATCTGGAAAGTTAGAATGGCATCATACACGTCAGGAAAAAAAAAAAAAAAATCAAATTACAGACATGCCACTTCTGTAGAGAAGACTGAAAGTGCTAGAATAGGTGAGGGAGGAAGTAGATTGTCCAAGCGGACAATGTTATTCCTTTAGAACAACATGAGTTTTGCCTGCGACTGTGCACTATGGAAGTTGGAGGTACATAAAAAGCTGCACATGCATCTATTTGCCAAGCTCTGAAAATTTATTTTTGCAACTATTTTGTTAGTACGGAACAATATTAAGTTAGACAGAAGTGTGAATATTAAGATATTGCATGCCAATTTCCTTGTTTCATTGTTTTCCACTTTGGTCTTCCTCCTCTGCACCAGAGTGTACAGTACCATCCAGAATGCATCTCTGACCTGATGTCCCACAGTGGATATCCAGGACACCGGCAGCATAGACCCTGCATTCAATCCTGTTTTTGTGATCCGCCTCCTCCATTTTAGAAGTGCTTTGTCATAATTTGTGAGTACTACTACTACAACCTTCAGAGTTAGCCGCTGTTTGACTATACAGGGTTCATTTAATTGCAGGCTGTTGAGAATAAAATAGCAACAAAATAGAGAAGAGCTGAAGATAAGCTGCCACTTGACAAGAATTCTTGAGACAATGCAAGAACAAAAAGGCCTAAGACAGGGTATCAAAAGAACTCTGACAAGCGTACAAAGGCAAAAAGGGGGGAAGAGCAGTTGCTCTATAGAAAGAGTTGAGATGTCCAAAATTCTTCAGCCTAGTTTGACAGTGAGCTACTATGTCACAGTGGTTGTTGCACAAAAATATTCCTACAGAGCAAAGCCAGTCTTGGAGGTTTTCTCCTCCAGCTTTATGTTTGAGGAGGGAGGGGTAAAACTGTCAAGTCACACCACCAAAAGCGCAGCAACCTCTATGACTATTATGAAATTAAGTTAAATTTAACCAAGCTAAGTTGAGGCAACAACCTTTACCCAAAGAGCTTACAGATATTTCAGAGACTGTAAAAAAACCAAGGAATTAATCTGAAAAATGAAACAGAGATATAAAATTGAAGAACAAAAAGCTAGCTGAGAAAACGCCTACCTACAACAGTTGTCAAGACCTACTACAAATAACTCTGGAACACACCAAGATACCAAAAACTCAAACCAAGATTAGTGGGAGATACAAGCATTCCATGTCTTGAAAAAGGGCAAGATATCTACCATTAGTATGTTGAATATAAGCAACAGAGTAGGTCTGCCATAGGGAAGATCTATTAAGAACTTCTTCCCTTCTTTTGACTTATTCTAAAAATAATAGAAACTCATATCATCACAGCCCTGTTTCTGCTACCTGCCTATATTTTTTCCTATTTTTCCACTTGTGCAAAAATTTTTCATAAATATTCCTATTTATACAGACATTGCACAAACACCTATCATCAGGAGAATCCCGTTCAAAGAATTCCAGTCCCAGCTCCTGACCTCACTTGGTTACATTCATATCCTTGAACACCAAAGAAAGCTTTGTCAGCATGCCAAAAAGAGAGCAAGTGCCTGGCAGATCTTTAAGGATGCTTTCCATAAAGTGCAAGAGCTCTCAGTCCCCAGATGTAGGAAATCAGGCAAGGAAGGGAAGAGACCAGCATGGCCGAGTCAAGACATGCTGGTCAAACTAAAGAGCAAGAGGGAACTGCACAGGCAGTGGAAGCAGGGACAGGTAACCTGGGAAGAGTATAGGGACGCTGCCCGCTTGCGTAGGGATGGGGTCAGGAAAGCCGAGGCGCAGCTGGAGCTGAACTTGGCAAGGGATGCAAGGAATAGCAAGAAGGGCTTCTACAGGTATATCAACCAGAACAGGAAAGTTAAAGAAAGCGCACCTCCACTGATGAACAAGAATGGTGACCTAGTATCAACGGACGAGGAGAAGGCTAAGGTACTCAACAACTTTTTTGCCTTAGTCTTCTCTGGCAACTGCTCTCCTCACCCCTCCTGAGACAATGGACAACATGTTGGGGACCAGGGGGTAAAGCCCCTCCCGCTGTAAGGGAAGATCAGCTTCGTGACCACCTGAGGAACCTGAACATATATAAACCTGTGGGACCTGACAAGATGCATCCCAGAGGGATTCCCCCTGAGGGAATTGGCTGATGTAGCTGCCAAGCCACTCTCCATGATATTTGAAAAGTCATGGCAGTCAGGTGAAGCCCCTGGTGACTGCAAAAAGGGAAATATTGCACCCATTTTTAAAAAGGATAGAAAGGAGGACCCTGCGAACTACCGATCTGTCAGCCTCACCTCTGTGCCTGGGAAGATCATGGAACAGATCCTCCTAGAAGCTATGCTAGAGCACAGGGAGGACAGGGAGGTGATTCTAGACAGCCAACATGGCTTCACCAAGGGCAAGTCCTGCCTGACCAACCTTGTGGCTTTCTACAAGGGAGTTACCACATCAGCAGACAAGGGAAAAGCAATGGATATCATCTGTCTGGACTTCTGTAAAGCCTTTGACACGGTCCCCCACAACATCCTTCTCTCTAAATTGGAGAGATAAGGATTTGATAGGTGGACTGTTCAGTGGATAAGGAATTGGTTGGATGGTCGCATCCAGAGGGTAGTGGTCAACGGCTCAACGTCCAGGTGGAGATCAGTGACGAGTGGTGTCCCTCGGGTCTGTACTGCGACCAGTGCTGTTCAATATTTTCATCAATGACATTGACAGTGAGATCGAGTGCACCCTCAGCAAGTTTGCAGATGGCACGAAGCTGAGTGGTGCAGGTGACACACCAGAAGGATGGGATGCCATCCAGAGGGACCTGGACAAGCTGGAGAAGTGGGCCTGTGTGAACCTCATGAGGTTCAACAAGGCCAAGTGCAGGGTCCTACACCTGGGTCAGGGCAATCCTCGGTTTCAATACAGGCTGGGGGATGATGTAATCGAGAGCAGCCCTGCGGAAAAGCACTTGGGGGTACTGATGGATGAAAAGCTGGACATGAGCCAACAATGTGTGCTCGCAGCCCAGAAGGCCAACTGTATCCTGGGCTGCATCAAAAGAAGCATGGCCAGCAGGTCGAGGGAAGTGATTCTGCCCCTCTGCTCTGCTCTGGTGAGACCCCACCTGGAGTACTGCGTCCAGCTCTGGAGCCCTCAGCACAAGAAGGACATGGAGCTGTTGGAGTGGGTCCAGAGGAGGGCCACGAAAATGATCCGAGGGCTGGAGCACCTCTCCTATGAGGACAGGCTGAGAGAGTTGGGGTTGTTCAGCCTGGAGAAGAGAAGGTTGCAGGGAGACCTTACAGCAGCCTTCCAGTACTTAAAGGGAAGTACTTATAAGAAAGATGGGGACAGACTTTGTAGCAAGGCCTGTTGTGACAGGACAAGGAGCAATGGTTTTGAACTAAGGGAGGGCAGATTTAGACTGGATTTAAGAAAGACATTTTTTACAATGAGGGTGGTGAGGCACTGGAACAGGTTGCCCAGAGAGGCAGTGGAGGCCCCATCCCTGGAAACATTCAAGGTCAGGTTGGATGGGGCTCTGAGCAACCTGATCTAGTTAAAGATGTCCCTGCTCTTGCAGGGGGGTTGGCCTAGACGGCCTGTAAAGGTCCCGTCCAATCCAAAGCATTCTATGATTCTATGATTGTAAACTCAGGATTTGTCTTAACACCCTTAGTTTTCAGGACAAAAGAAGTCACAGGCATCATGGAGGACTGAGGGACTCTCCCTTTGTACAAACCAACTAGCAAACATGAAAGGTTTTACATCTTCTAATAAGGGAAATATAGACTCTAGAAATGCTTTCATGTAGATTTGTCTTTAGCCTCCAGCAAAAGCGTCTAAAGATTTCTTTATATTTATTGGTATCATTATATGTACAGGAGTGATCCCAGAAGTAGGGCAGGCCTGAACTAGTTTTAGGTCTGGCTAGATAAGTATGCATTATTTTGAAGTCTAGGAGACTATAAAGAATGAAATTTAAGTGACTTGTCTAACTAGCAGAAAAAAAGAAAAAACTAATACAAAATCTAAGGCATAAGAACTGTTATATTTGAAAATACAATGAAATACTAAACGTGACTGGAAGGGAGATATGAAGAAGTGTAAAGATCTCATGAGTTATGTTTTAGTTCTGCTTCGGAGATAAAGTACCAATGGCAGTCACCCCATATGAATGTCAGTGAGCATCATTTACTGTTTACAGAACAAAATCTCATTAACTAACATTGAAAAACATACCTATATATGCATTTAGTCTCTGGGCAAACAGTAATTCAGCATAAAAAGACATCTTCTAGCATCTTTACTTGCTAAGCAACTGTAGCTTTAAAAACAAAACAGCATTTTTGAGCCAAGACCAGGTAAACAGGTAAATTTTGGTAACAAGACTATTCTAAGCAGTTTCTTGATTTTATTGAGCTGTGACAATCACGGCAGGGAAGTCTGGCAGAAAGAGTGACACAGTTTATTTTAATTCTTTTTCCTTTTCCAAGTAGTTCAATTCCTTAATATATAAGCTTTCGAACTGTAGAGCCAAGCAAAGTGAAGGCTGAGATATATATATATATATATATATATAAAAATATATAATCTTTTTCTCTCCATGAAATTCAGATCCATTTTGAATTGGTAAAAACAAAGAGGAAAACTCTAACTTTTTTTAGGTTTCTTTTACAGTTCTGAAGAAAAAAAGCACTATTCTTTGCAGTTTGGCAACACAAGTCAGGGACCAGGCAGCATTTCAAAATACCGGGAAAACCCATGACTATCTGAATTTCTCCAAGTACAGTGAAAACAGTTTTACTTTCCCCAGATTTTAACTGTCATTGAGATTATGCATCACTCTGGGAAAGGTACATTTTTAGCATATACAGTGTCCCCTAAAGTTTTATCTTGAGCTTGATTGGGATCTCTACGTGTAGTCCTAAAAAGAACAACAATCCTGGAAATAAATCTTTTACCTGTAAAGATAGCAAGCATTAAATAAATTTTTCCTCCATTTCCTCATCAACATACTTTATAACCTTGCCTCAGAACTAAGACTTCAAATAACAAGAGGCCAGCTCAGTCATTTGGCATTTATTGTAAACATTTCTCTGAGGCACCATCTTTTTTTTTTTTAATTGATGCACTCTTCAAAGTTAAAACAAATATTTCATAATGCCTAATAAAAATTCAGAGCAGCCTCTAACAATCATGTTTTAAGCATTTACTAGCCTGGTCTGCATTTTGATCGAGGAGTAAATGCAGAGAGCTAAAATTTTTACGCCAACCTTTACTTTTTCTCCTCCTAATATAAACCTTTGAGGACATACCTTTCTTCTCAGAGTTTCAGATTCCCACCTCAAAAAGGAAACCCTAAGAAACCCCTTCAAGCACCCTACATGAGGTTCTTCTGTTTTGAGGTCTATTCTACTTTGTCCCTGTCACACAGTCCCAGGTTGGGAATCTAGAACACAAAACCTCCTCTTTGAGACAGCAATAACTAATAAACACAATTTTTGAGAATCATTGTATTATTTAAACAATTTTTCCACTCCACAAAGGCCAATCTACTTTCGAAAACCAAATACATTTTCTTACAGAAGTGAGTGAATTGAATAACCATATACATCAGCCTTCTGTACACTAAGTTTTTCGAAGTGGTTGGTTCATTTGGTCTCAGTTTGGATTTCCAAAAAGACAAATCTTGTCCTTACCTCAGCCAGTCTTACAGGGAGGACTTTCAAAGGCCAAAGAGAAGCCTTTAGCCCCATGGGGCTATGAAGAAGACATTTTGTGTTGCTACAAGGATGCTGCACAAGCTATCCACACCTGCATGTCTACAAAGAGAAATAAATATGCTGTTCACTGTGCTTACGGTTGCTCCCTCCTGCTCTCTCAAAAAAATGGTCTAAGACGAAGTTTTGTAGGGATGCAGGCATTACAGTAACCACATTTTTGAAGTCTTTCACCCCTGTCCCCTAAGTACAAGAGTTTGATTGGTCAAAGCAAAGTCTTTTGTTACAACCTTTCTATTCAGAGAAAAGGAAGTGTTTTAAATTTCAAAATTCATTCCACTGCAGCTTGAAAGAGTCTCATTCATTTTTGTTCTGTTTTCCAGGGGAGAAAGTGTAAAGTAACAGTTTCTGATGCCCCGGTAGTTCAAATTGGAAGTGACAGAAGACCTATTAGCTTATACAGAGAGAGGAGAGCCATCTCTTCCCAATCCATCACCAAACACCTCAAAAGAAGGTGATAAGGTTCCTAAGAACGGATGCTGGTAACCCTTGGAATGAAAGAAGGTGGAGACTGACAGTATCCACCCAACTGATAAACAGTGACATAAGTCTCCAGTAAAGCACTGTAAAAGTACAAAGGAAGCACAACCTGCACAAGGAAAGCTATTGATTGATAGATCCCAGATGTGCTTTATGGTAAAAGTTGTAGCCCTGTAAAGTATGTCCCTGGGGTCTTTCCCCCTCTTTCTGTCACATCTGGAATAAAAAGGCTATACTGAATCAATTGCTTACTGGTTGAGAATAAGATTTATTCCAGCCTTCCACTTTAATATAATTTTGACAAACAGAGATGTTCTGGAGGGAGGTACTCCCACACTCTTACATACACATGCCTCTGCTCTCAAGCTGCTCACCCAAGAACTGAAACATGCAAAATTGCCCGTCCTTATTAAGGTCCTTAACACCTTATTTATAATGCGTTATGCAGCCAGAATAATCCATTACATCTTTTTATCTTATGATCTTTCTGGTGACCTGCTCAGGACAGCATGCACAAAGATTGACAAGAGACTGCATGAGTACCATTTCTGACAGAAAGCGGAGTTCAACATTTATTAATCGTTAATTTGACTGTACAGTATTACCAAGATTACTGTAGCACACAATATTCTTGTAAGGTTATGAACTGGTTTGCATCTTTCCACTGCTAGAATTTAATACTGTACTAAGTGTGATATATCTCATCCATTATTAATCCCATCCAGTTCTGCAGCAAGTTTCTATAAAACCAAGGTTGAAATACTACACTCTTAAGGCTCCTGCCAAATCTGAAAGATGTAATATTAACATGGTTATGTTCCAGATAGATGCATTTAACCCACGCTAAACAATCTGCATGTTCTGCTTGCGTGTTCCTGGGGAATATTTATCCTATCACTAAAGCCTAGGAAACAGTGCTTTAGTATAGTTTATGACAGCATTACAAATACTGCTCAACACAAAGTAAAGTTACAGATAAAATCTGAATAGGCCTATTATTGTTTTTAGGGAGAGCTAAATAAGCTGTATAATTTTTCTGGACTACAGAAAGCTCTCATTCAGGAACAAGAAAGAAAACACTGATCAAATCCTAGTGTTTACCGATAGTTAGGATCACTGGCCATAGCTACTGGCATTCAGGATTACATGAAATACGTACCTTCAGTGCTGTGAAGTAAAGCAGATAAAGCTTTACAGCATAGGTCCATCCCTTGAAAATTCTTATACATTATATTTTTTTGTAAAGTAAACATTCTTTTCAAGCAGTGTGAAAGCTCTATTCCAGCTTCTGTAATTTTCTGCATTGTTTCCACTTCAGAGACTTTCTCAAGAAATTCTCTACCAATAAATATTACTCCCTGCCACATATCTGCTATGTCTGTAGTACTGAAAGAAAAGAAAATATCTTTAAACAGAACATAAGGCAGTATTCTACTTAAGATCTGATTCTCTGCAACACTGCTGTAAACTTTCCTCTCTTCTCTGAGAGGTCAGTAGGTGTTTCAGCATCAGCTTCAATTAGAACAGATGTAACTGTGCCTGATTCAGGCCAGTATCCAAAGTAATCCCAAAAAACAATTTTTCACTCAACACTCTTGATTTTGCTCTCCTCAGCATGCAAAGTGGTGCATGCATACACACACAGACAGAGCCCCTGCTTTGGTGGTCCTGTAGGAGAAACTGTATTCCTTAACTTAAACTTCAGACCACCTAAGCATAAATTATTTTCAGAGAAGGCTTCACCTACAAAAAAAATATGAAAAACATGACTTAAAAGAAAACCAAAAAAAGATCAAGACACAAATACTACTTTCCAGGTTGCCAAAATTTTCTGAAGTTAGTAAGCAGTGGTATTTAAGGTATATCACACTGTTGAATCAGTTATTTTCTTACAATTCTGGTGGTTTGTTTCACTTCCTCTACTTTGATTTGAATAACACCAAGCTGACCTTATGGTGGCTTGTTCCAAATACTAATTGCCCAAATGCTAGTGGGATTCCCAAGAATAAGACAGCAGTAACAGAATAGTGCAGGTTAACACGTTGAACATGTATAACTCATCTTTGATACATTTATAGTAATTTGAAAGTCTGGCTATCATTAGCAATACATTGAACATACTAAAATGAGAAAATATCATACTACAGAGTTTTCCATTTCTGACAGCAATTTAAACAGACAATTGTAAGAAACACTCAATTGTGTAATTAAGCTATCTGGATAAAAGGCAACAAGCTCTTTATCTTTTTTTTTTTTTTTCTTTTTTTGCCTCCTTCCTCTCCCCTTCCTGCTAAGTACATTTTTGCAGACACTCTTACTCTAATACTCTAAAGAGCCACTGCAATTTTTTTAATTGCGTTTTGTATTTATGCATAGCACAAAAAAGTACAGTGACATTACTGAATAAGTTCCTTGACAACAAAAAGATTTTTTTTTCCATTCAGTAGTTCCATTTGTTCTCTTCCCATCCTTAATTTGGCCCGAACTTTTGAAAAAGAAATGCACATATACATTCTGAAATACACCTATATTGCAGTCAGTCAATGGATCAACCATACTTAACTAAACATAGAGTAGGTAGGTGCAGTGCTACTGTATCGATGCTGTTCCACTCAGTAGCTTCCACTGTGACCTACAAACACCTACACTGTCTGCTGGCAGCCTTAAGTACTCAGCTGGGAAGTGGATATCTATTAAGGAAGGATTAATGTATAGATCTTCAGCCCCATGTCTAACTGAAATAAGAAGTGAAAATGAAGGAAAAACTATACTATCCAACATGATAGAAGTAATAAAAGGGGAACATATTTCTCATCTGTTAACCTTGAATATCTGCTAGCTCAAGATTTTCACATTCTTCATGTATCTCTTTGCTATTCATTCCTTAATAACCACTCAAAAATCAGCTGCACATTAAAGAAATGCAATATAAATTTGACTGGACTCACTACATCTGAGATATCCTCCAATACAGCATAAAGCTAATTTAGCTGTCACTTACTGTAAGTAAAATGACAAATATCTGTAATATCTGTCAAGATATGAAAGCTTTAAAAAGAGTTATGCAGCTGTCAACATTTTGATGACTTTAACAAGAGAAAAATAAACGAAGAAGAGAAAATAGACAGCATGTCTGTTGTGTATCCAGTTGCCAAAATCTTCTATTACTTATATTAATAAAAATAAAATTACTTCATAAAAATAAGATAAACAACAAAGACTTCTGGAATAAACTGATACAGGTAAACATATTAGTACTGGTGAAACACAGCTGTAGAAAGCACTGCTAAAAAATGGAATGTAGGTCTCTTCAGTAACTCAATAATTATCATACTGTAGTATCCAGCATTTCTTTAATTTAGAATTACTATTTAAGTACCAACAACATAGGAAGACTTAGAAAGCATAACCGAAGTATGACTGGTCAAATATTTGGCTTCCTATTTCTAAACAAGATTTATTCTTTACATATTTTCTTTACAGTGATTCGGCAATAACTTAAATCATTTCAGCTCCTGAAGGAGGAGCTTTTTCAGTTTCCAACATTGCATACTTTTTGCAAAAAGGCATCTTAAGGATTGCCTGTAAAGACATTTTGACTGAGGCAATTTTTATCCCCTTTCTTGCACATGTATTGTCAGTCTATTTTTATTTAGCTGTTAAGTTTACAGGTGCTGACAAAAGCGTATGCCTTCCTCTCTCCCCGCAAGAAAAACAGAACATTTGTTTAGAGTTTTAGCTTAACTTACCCCATTTTATACCTGGCCCTAGGAGCTTTGCATAAAACATCCTGCTCTAAAGGAAAATCTGAAATACAGATATCCTATCTGGGATAGATAGAATAGAATATAGAACCTTAAAGTTCTATGACTATACAAACAATGAAAATATGCCTGCTACTAAATATCTTACCGTAACAAAAAGAAAAATAGCAGTAAAATTCCTTTCCTTTGCATTAAAAAGAATAATAGAAGTTTTGAAAAATCTGATTATAGCAAATATGAACACTAGAAGAAAAGTTTTCTTCACTTTCATATACTGAACGCCAGCTATACAACCAAGAGTTAAATCTGTTTTGGGGAATAGGAATGCAAATCCAATCTTTCAGTAATAATTTTAATAGTGATGGAATCCGATACAAGCATTCAAAAAGGAATATCTTAAAGCTGCTAAAATCAGAAATCTGTATGTTTGAAAACAGTATTTTGATTTTACCCCCAATTTCAGCCCCATAGTACCAGGCAGACTTTTGTAAAGCAAGAATTTGGAATGTAAAAGAAGCAGCTAGCCCGCTTCTCATCAAATCCGAAGGTGAACAACCAGAATAAGACACAGTTTTTCCAAGGTATTAAATCAAAAAATGAGCTCCTGCAAGAAACAATAAAGGAGATAATATAAAGGATCCTAGAAAGAAGCAAGAAGAATATGTTATATCTTGCAATTAATACCACCATATTTGTAAAACAGACTTCCTGCAATTACAGGACGTGGTAGTTAATGTTTGTTGATAGAATGCACAAACTTTTCTAAATAGTACTTCCAGTAGCTGAAGAATAAAACTGAGTTTATACAAAAGCCTCACTACTACACACCACCAAAACCATAAGTTTTTGAAGTATTATAGATGCTTGGATGCAAACATCTATACTTACACTCTTATTTCATTTGAGGGCAATGTAAACTAATTTACCTTAAGTTGATTTTCTAATCAACTCATAACAGACCAAAATAAACTTCCCCTCCACCAAGATTATCTATTTGTGGTTTTGCAACAGCTATTTAAGGAGCTTTCTAACTACCAATACAAAACCTGTGAAGCACCTACTTTCTTTTCCTCACAAAAAGAGTGCTATAATTAACTTGGTGCTTTTAAAAAGAGTGTATGTGTAAAAATTGTCAGTGTCATCTTAGATACCTGATGTTTTGCTTAACACCTTTTAAAGATTCTTACTATTTGTAAGAAAGAAATACAGGCATATAATATTTTGGACTTTTAAGCATGCATCTGCTTTACTTGGTTCTTTCTCAGCTTTCAGTTTGAGACTTCCCAGATTTTCTTACAACACCAATCTGATTGTGAAAAATTTATTAGCCATCTAGAAACAGGAGACAAATTTCCAGGCATGATCCAACCAGATCACACACTAAGCATGATCAGGTTTGCTTGCGACTTCAGTGAGGGACCTAAGCAATAAACAAATAAAGGAACCAAGAAACCATGTAGGTTGCTCTATACTGTCATTAATACAAAAAAATTGAATCAATATCTCAATATGGCCGGAAAAAGAACATTGGAGTGGCTCTAAGAAACAGCAGTTATCTGTGATCCTTAAAGATTTTATGAAGCTCTAAGTTAAAAAAAAATATTGACATGACAACAGAAGTATTTATGTGCCATGGTGATGAGGTATACATGACTATGCAGATAAGATTCTACCCTACCACTAATAAGGTGGCTGCATTTTATCCGTAACTTGTTACAACCAATGTGTGTGAGAGGGTTTTTAGATGAAGATGTACATTGTCATTAGTTTACATGGTTTTGGCCAGAGAGAGATTCCCACGAGACACGGTTTTGTGGCTACTCTGCTGACTATGTTTATCCATTCTGAAGACTAATGATCATATCATGTCACTTGGCTCAAAAACAAAGAAACAAAGCAAAACTGAAATAAATGTAAAAATGGCAGGGTAAGCCTCTAATTTAGCTACTTAAAATAGTAACTTAATGATTTACAAACAGATTTGAACATATGTTTTTCTCAGCAATGGCGTTTCCTGTTTCACTCGCATGGATGTGTCAATACAAATAGCAAACAGATTAAGTACTTTTAAACTAAGAATAAAACCACTAAAAAAGACAATTTGGACTTGGTTTATTAGTATTGTCCCTCTTGTGAAAAGCAGAAGTTACTTTCCTTCTACTATCAATAATTTATACTATGTATATATTTTTTAGATTTATAAATTTGATAGATTTTAAATCATATAAATAGCTGAATTACTGTATACAATTTAACACTATTCAGAGTATAGACTAATTTGACTTTCTTAACCCAGCATATATGTGATGAGAAACTGCAATTCATTTCACAGATGACATTGGCAGAACAGTATCAGAACCTGTAACCAAAAAAAAAAGAAAAAAAAAAGAGAGAAAACCAGCATTAGATGTAAATTTATCTTTCTTATTTATATCTGTCCAAGCTCAGCAAAAGGAAACATGTCTTAGGATATCAGAAAATGAAGCCTTCAAACATTGCTACTCCACATTATCTCACTCATCTGATTTTTAAAAACAGGAACAGCTGCATTTACTGATAAGAAAGCAGGAAGATGTTGTATGTTTTTGCACAGATGTTTGTAAAATTCTTCTTTGTTAAGCATATGTCTAAGAAATAAGCCACCTTTAATCTTCTCTAATGGTTAAGTCAAATGAAATAAATGACATGGCATAGTATCTTTAAAACATATACAAATAAAAGAAATCAGCATTCATGTTTTCATACAGAAAGGAAGTTATTTCAACTTTGTAACTTCAGTTATCACAAATACTAAGAACTGATTAAAGATCAATGAGACCAAATGTCAAGCAAATATTTATTAATACTACTAGAAAAGTATACTTACACTTACAGCCTGTACTTCAAAGGAGAAGTATGGGAGAGTCCTTGTAAATGAAAGGTATTCCAAACAACTGAATTATGGATAAACAAAATATTAATAGCAACATTCCCATTACAGTAAAGGCATGTATGATCATTTCAAGGTTTCATTATTCTTCATTATATAATTCAGCTAAGCAATCATGAGGTTTGAGAAGTTCATTTTAAGACAATAAAGCAAAGAAATGAACTTCTGAAAGAAACTGCATTTTTATATTTTACTCCACGTATATGCTTTATACATGCATGTTCCATGTAAAGTAACATACATATGTCCTCACTACACATATCCATGGGAAGAGTCCAGAGATAACATATACAACTGGGGCTTAGTAAACTTGCAGTCTATTCCTTCTTAGGACCTGAATCAGCATATCTTAAATGAGGATCTGGGTAGATTTCTATGAAGGCAAGTACTGACTATTACAAGCACTGCATCATAAACTGCTAAACTATATCTGAATAATCCCAGACTACCAGACTCAATAACGTAATCAGAATTTAAATCCTTCACACCACAAAAAAAAAAAAATCTTTACAGGTTACTTAAACATTTAGGTAAAACCAGTCAGTCCCAGAGAAGCTGGACACCCACCCAGGGCAAAAATTACTTGCATTCACATAACTGGTTCAGACAGGGATGGGCCAATCTTCTTGAACCTGGAAGTCACATATTAGTGTTTTTAAATGGGCAAAACCCACAAGAAAAGTAACACCTGTCTTCCAAAGGTGAGAGGTAGAAGAATTCAGGGGATGTAGGACCCCAGGGGTCCCACCACAGAGCAAAGCTGAGAAGGATGCGGGGCTGTCACCTCAGCAGTACCATAGCCTTATAAAGAGGAAGAGTCAGGATATCCCTTACTCAGCACTTACAGCCTGGGAAGTAGACCACTTCCACTAAAATAAGACCTGAACCCCAACCAGAAACCATCATGTGGTGTTTAGTCCAGTTGTTTATTAAGCAGCACATCAAAGTACAAAACTGCTTCCTAAGGAGCAAAGAACTAGGCTGGCACAGACAAATAGGAAGCATTACAAAATCACAAGAAAATACCCCAATTAAGATAATTACCACACCCATTAAATAACAGCCAGTACTTAGATTCCCTGAAGTCATCTCAGGTACAAGGATTTTGTAGTTAACTATGTCTTGAATAATACATTGTATAGAAGGGAAAAGCAGAAAGCATATGGAAAGCTATGCAAAATATTAACAACAAAAGAATTTCCGATTTCTTTTCCAGAAGTTTATGTAACTTCACATTTTCATTGAGGAAAATGGTCATTTTTAACAATGCCTTATTTTAAGAACCTTGAGATGTTCAAAGTTATTTTTCAGAACAGATCAATTCTTGCTACAGAGCTGATGCTTCAAAATTCTGCATGTTAAAATGCAAACTCATCATTTTACAAGCAACTCATTAAAAATGAAATTGTTTTATCATTATATGAAAGCATATAAAATTGACATGGATTTTATTTCTCACTAAGTACTACTCAAGTTTGTTGCTGTTCTACTTCTTTCCTTGAATAAGAGGAGATGGCTCCTTCAAGCAAGAGTTGAACATACAGCATCAGTTAGATGCAGGTGGATTGTTCCTACTGACAGGGGAGAAAGATCCCAGTTGGGGGAATAGTAAATGATATCACTCAACAACCTAAAGAACATTGCTCTCTGTTCTCAGGACAGGCATATCAGTAATGGGGCAGCCCAGTATGTACCATATATGTCTGTCACATACTTCTGAAGTGTCAACTACACAAAACAGAATGTGAACTGGTCTTTCTGCTTAGACTCAAAACGTGGTCAGCCTACAGTAATGGCTTAAGATCAAGAAAACTTTCCAACTGTTCATTAAACAATTAGGCTAAGACTCAACTCATGCAACTGAAATCATAAAACATAAAGAGCCTTTAATTACTACAATTCCATAGATATATGTATTAGAGGAGACAGCCTGGAGGTGAAAAGGCTCTGTAACCTACCATTTTTGTGCTCTTAATAAAGTCTATGGCTGCCATAGGCTTTCAGTGGCAAAATGAAATCCACAGCTACTACATGTTTTAGAATGTTAAGTCAACATTTAGTACTGCCAATGTCTATTTCAAAATAACCTAAATATTTTACACCTTTAAAGAAAATTAAAACACCATTACACAACAGCAAACAAAAGACTTTTTCTGGAAGAAAACCAGCAGGTTAGGTTTTTTTGGAGGTTTCTGTTCTTTAATGGTTCTTATTCCCAAAGGCAAACCCATAAAAGTACAGCTAAATACTCAGCACAACAAAGAGAAGCCAAACTATAGAAGCACTGCTGTAAAGAAATATAAAAACCTCAAATGAAATAATCAGCTAGAATTTGTACCACATTTCTGCCTAGTCTCATTTTCTATTTGCTTTCTTCCCACTCTGTGTCACAGACCACGGTGTGGTCTTTGTTTAGTGTGGACAATAGGAGGCAAGAACAGGTATCCTCAAATAGAAGAGGCCAAAATAATACTGCTGTCTCCTAATCTACCTAAATATACCTTTAACTGAAAAGTTCAGGGAGGCACAATTTAGAGCCAGCAATAGGCAAGGTCATCTCAAATGAAGGATGTCCAGAAAGGCTATATGGAGCAAAGAGGTAAGTCGAAGCATACAGCTATCTTTTGGTGCTTTAATTTTGTAACTTTTTTTTAACTGTATTAATTTTTTAATTTAAATTTGTAAGTGGCTTGTATTCAGAAAAGAATCTAGCCAAAAAGAATTTCACTTGTACCAGGCATTTCATGGTTTAACTAAAGTAATTCACGCTGTTTGCATGTTAAAACTGTTCACAGATTTTGCACAGTCAACAACGCATCAACAGTGAATGATTATATTAATTACCTTCTCGATTAATATGTATGTCCTTTCTAGCTGTGTTGTTAGATGGAATAAAAGCAAGAACTGATGCCACAGTATACTGCAACTCTGTTAGGCTTTTCCCATGAAGCTTATTTGACAAGTTACTATGCTGTTGCAAATGGGAAGAGTTAAACGCTAACCACCCGTCCCAAGATGGGTGATGGTCTTTTGCAGGCCATGCTAGAACAAACTTGCTGATTTCATGCACCAAGATGTCTCAATTTAGCAAGGATTTAAACAAGAATTGTTTTCTATGAGACTTAATCTGAAATAATACAGCTCAATATTAACATGCTAAATAATCTTGTTCCTTCCTGAGCCTCCCTCCCCATCTCTATTCTTCTGTTTAATGCAAATACCCTTGGGAGTAAGAAACAGTCAATCCTATTTGTTTTGCTGAAGACAAGAAAGCGATCCAAAAATATGGTAGAATTTCTTCCAAAGCTTCACAGTTTTACTGTAGCACTTGCACAGTCATTCAGCATGACAATGTTGTTCAGTACAACTGGGAACAGAAATGTAAGAGTCCATTTGGTGTTAGTCATGAGATTAAATGCATTATTTTATCATTGAAACATATTTAAACAAATCCACAATGTATTTCAGTAAACAGTCAAACTATATCATCACAATACCCTACTCGGAGGCAGGATAAGGATACTGGAGGAAGGCAGGTTTCTCCACTGCAGTGACTTGACTTCACCATATGTACCACAGCAAAAATAGTGTCATTAACTTCCAGTAAAAGGGTTTGTTGTACAGTAACTATTTGTTACCATTTCTTCTCTAAAAAGTTTCTTGCAAGTAAATCGGAAAAAAAAAAAAGTATAAGAAAGAGGAAAGAACAGAATTCTAATGTTAAAACAAATTAATAACTCCAAGATCCAGAATAATCTTCATCTGATAGCCAGAAAAACACAGGCTGCAGTTTTGGTACAAAACCCACTTTTTAAAATGAACACTAAAGCTAGGTTATCCAGCATAATAATACAACCTTTTTCCTTCTCCTGAACCATTATCACAATTTTTCCACTGCAAGATATCAGAAAGTTATACAATAGCACTATTTTATCAAGAAGAGAATATTTTCCTAATTCTAGAAGCATGAAATGGTGTTTAATGTTAAGTGATCCTAAGTGCAAAAAAGTGATTATATTTTATTTTTAAAATGTTGTGCTGCTTAATGCTGCTATCAAGTGAGTCCTAACAAGACTTTTTCATCTGCAATACTTAAATTAGCTACCATAATATAAAGGAGAGAGAAATCAAAGGAGAGCTGAGATTACTAACCACAGCAATACTTCGCTACTATAGTCTCTACTTTCAAGCTGTCCTTAAAAAAAATATCAATACCTAAATTGATTTTTGAATGAAAAAAAATTATTCTGTTATTCTTCAGTAATCTTTGACAGTTAAAGCAAAGTTTTAAAGACATCCGTGTACTGTTATATTGGACTGTCTTCAGACTGCAATTTGACTGAGGAAGGCTTCCAAATGACAAAACTGACACTGCACTAATGCTATCAACTCCAAGGGTTTAGCTCAGGCACCAAAGTGATGTCAAGGACAGATCAACATTTGAGATAATCCACAAAATTATTCAGAGTATATAAACAGGTATAACTGGCTGATTTACAATTCAGTCCAACATTGTGTAAAGAATGGCATGAATTTGACCACTTCTATTCATTCTACTTTGAAATGTTAGTAATTCATTCAAAAGCATACTGAAAAATTTCTTCCAGTGATATCATCCCATAAAGGAAGGAACCAGTATGATGCTTAGAGACGTCACCCCAACACAACAGCAACTAAGACAATAAGAAACTCAGGTGATTCTAATCTACACCACAGCATATTATCAGGGACTCTGTCAAAAAAGGCATTGCTAAGTATTGATAATCCCTAATTTAGAAGTCAGATAACTCAGGGGTTTGGGGGCTGGTTTCATTTGTTTGCTTATTTCTGGGGGGAATAATTCCCATATTCAAAGAAATATATACACCTGCTAGGCAAAAATATAATACACATATTATGAACAAGTTAATACCTGCACCATTGAAAAGAGGAAGAAAAAGAGAAATATAAGAGGAGCTCATCAGACTACCTGTTACAATATCCTTTTCATCATACTCACAATCACTTAAAAGATTTGTGCATATTTAGTCAGCTGTAATGGGCTTCTTCCCACCCCCAATGTACTTATTGAGCTTATTGGTGAAAAGTAACATAGGAATGCAAGACAACATTAGAAAACATGCTTTTTATGAACAGAGCATTTTAATTATAGAGAATTAGGAATCCATTTTAAGATCAATCCATATTTCAATATACAATATGAAATGCTAGCTATAATGCAACTGTTTCATGCTCATCAAAATTTTTTCATCCATTTTGTTTCTTTTACTAATAATTTCTCATGCTAGAATTCAAGCCTTTAAACACTAGAGAATAAAGATGTTTTCCAAACATATCATAACATGATCATACAAAACAGCATTTATTGTATTGCATTTTAATACACTATCCCTTCATCCATCCTGTACTACAGATGTGTTACATAGATGGATACACAGATGAAACTTATACTGAGGGTTTCTGAGTGACATGGAAAAAACATAAACAAGCAGGATTCAGCTATCCAAAGGCTAGTTCTACCACGACGCCCAAAAACTCTGGGGAGAAAAAAAAGCCAAAATAAGCAACATATCTCTGTATTTCTACCCCACCAACAGACCAAGAAATCCTCCAGAACCGAGGCTGCAGCTTGAGGGCATGCTGTCTTCAGTGATGACACCAGTTTAAGATGTTACCGTCTTTCCACCTCCCTCCCAACATTTTTTTCAGGCTTGCTTGCACAGCACATTGCCTGTCAGATATGCTAGGACAGCTGAGGAGGTGACACAGAAGTGGAAACAAGTAGTCAGTGATGATAGAAGAAATATTTTCAATGAATACTGCTGCCAAGAAAATGATATATAAAACATCACCTCCCAAGTTTGTATCTGTGAGTTTTATAGAAACCAGGCTTAAGCATCTCTCTCTGAGGCAACGGGACACGCAGTCAACCCAGCTTCCCTAGGTGAAGGTCCATCCTTATATCAAACTTAAAGTTTAACATAGAAACAGCTAGTTTATTTAACTGCTAAATCTAAAGGAAATATTTAAATATTAATAGGGAAACAGTTCTGTTTATCCATCCTCCACCAAAACAACAACAGAGACTGTTTCACAATGGTAAAGCTAACCTTTTGCATAAAGCTGAGGGCCACTTTTTTCCCATAGTATGCATATGTAAATGATTGCATTTGGCAAAAGGGGAAAAAAAAAAACACCACCCCACTTTCAGATGAAGGATGTCCTTGTGTCCACTTACAGAAGCTGACTACTTGTTGGCACTTCATTACAGTTATATAGTCACCACAGACGTACAGTTCCAAGAACATTAAATTGAGCACATCAACCATTTTCCAGCAGCCTGTGTTTCAACAAGTAGTACTGTTCTGGATATATATGTTTTTTTTTACCAAAGTGTTCCATGACTTATTAAAATTATATAACATTGGTTTCACACAGGCATTCTCCCCTTAGATCTTCTGTGGACTCACAACATGACATCAATGCACAGACCAATGAAGAGCTTCACAGAAGGCAATTAAAACTCATTTGAGATAGTCATGTATGTATTTCAACTTCAAGAGGGCAGAACATCCAATAAGAACATTTTCCATTAGAATCTGACACTAGAATTAAGGAGAAGGAACCACATGATTGGAAACTCAAATATATAATCATGAACATGAAGTAAAAGCAATGATTAAAACATGTTGAAGAGGAAAGCGGGCAATAAAGCACTACTGTCTTCAATGATACGGCAACTAGAAACAAAATATTTCCATTAGAAGCATAGGTGATGAAAACTCTGGCATTTTATTCATGTAAAAATCTCACTCCTGATTATGGAGATAAGTTCATAATATTAGGCTATAAAATAACTGGAGGAGGAGAAACAATAAAGTACATGAAGACCTGATAACAAAGTTATCAGCTATACAGCAGAACAGGGCAGAATGAATATGTAAAACAAAAGGTACAGCAGGTCACCACATTTTAACATGCATTGATGGAAACAACTGTTTCTACATTCTCTTCATTTATTACAAATCAGGGGAATTTCTTCTCTATAACATCATCATCATCCTTTCAGCTTACATGAAATTAACAGCTGCCAACAGGCAGATGAACCAACTGAAATGTCGGAAAGGTAGCTTCTACCAGAAAAATACTCAGGTAATAAAAGCTGCTTCTGATGACAGGTAACTTTACTGCCCCACCATCAGTCCCCCTCTACCTTTTCACTCTGCCTATTCATTACACAGGCTAACAACTCTTACAATTTATCAGTATACAATTTCTCAACATAATGCCTTTGTACGCACCAAGGTACAAGAAACATTTCAAGATGCACACCTCCAGCGCAGAATCTCCTCTGACTTACAATTTAAACGCTCAAAGCAAACAAAGAGACATGAAATAAGCACAAAGTAGCAGTCAGGTGAACATGGCCATGCAGGAAGGCAACAGTAGTGATCTACCTAGGAAAGCCAAGTGCTTTGCATGTTACACCAGGAGGTGCTGGTTCATTATGATCCCAGTAAGAAAGGCACTCAGACTCTAAAGTATCTCTCAATATGCTATTTATGGGAGCTAACACTATAAAGAAAAATAGGATCGTACAGATAATCTTACATCCCTTCAGATGCTGGGAACCCCGAGCTGTGCAGTATGGCACAGGTCTCCAACCAGGGCACAGCCCACCGTGCGGGCCCCGTCCCTGGAAAGTTACCCCATTTTGTTCATTTCAGCTCTTATAGGATTTTCTTCCATGAAAACAATTCTATTTATCATTTCTGCTGTCAAATAAAAAGGATGTTCACATGAGAGCTTGTTGCTGCAGCTTTAGATAAAGGCAAGGCCACGCAGGTGGTATAATCGCCAGTGCCGAGTGAGAGCTGCCCACAGGCTCATCTCCCTCAGTGGCTGAGCTTATCCTGTGGCCAGGGCACATGTGCAGCACAGCACAGGCCTGGCCCTAGTCAGGTTAACTGTTACGTGGATCACTAACTCCTCAACGCACAACAGTCTTCTGGTTAACATAACTACATTTGGTCAGTTGGGCTACGCTGCTGGTAAGCCACCTTTCATCTTCAGGCTATCTGCTAGCAAGCAAAAGTCATCAGCATGGTCTCCTTGTGACTGTGCTACCATGATGAAGTTACCACCGTGACTCATATCTGCACTTAAAGTACCACAAGGTTCAGATGCACCAGAAGTCTGCAATCTTGTCACATAAACTAACACAATCTCCTCTCTTTTTATTCCAACCTTGAATAAAATTACCAAAAAAAAACCCCCAAACCCAGTGATGTCTGTTTACTCCTGTCCTATCTGACACATCAGTAAAAAAATCTCCTATTCACCCTGCTGTTTGGGCGCATTTTATCAATACTGAACCTCATCAGCAAAATTGTTCTGTTTTACAGGAGCCTACAATCTGTCCTTGGAAAAAGTCTTTAGCTGCCTATAAGGGCAGGGAGACTCACCTATAGTTTAAGGCCAGCAAGAGTTCCCCTACTCAAAATCTAAGTGTTTCAGTTTTGGTTCTCAAAATAATTTTCTCAGAAAAAACTTTTGCTTGTTTGTTTGTGCTTAAACTGTTTTACAACATTCAAGGAACCTTCTAGGGAACATCAAAAGTGCAAGCACACCAAGACACCCAAACTATGCAAAAAGGCTAAATAAAATTTTCAGCTCAAATAAAAGAAAATGCCAGATGGAAATAGCCAAAGTATACACTAGACTGGGTGAAACAGTTCACCTCACACACCAAATACTCAGTTCATGAACAAGTAGTTTTTAACATAAGAAGAGACAGCCATGCATTCTTTCTGCATTTGGAATAGCAAAGCTTTTACCTGAATTAAATATTAATAATTTTCATGATGTAAATTTTCTGATACAGGTTTTTCATCTTTTTCTGTTCCTGTTGTGCTTTGTTGGGAAATATTTTCTTTTTTCCATGGTGGCAATAAAAATAAACAAACTGTTTATTATGATAGCATAATCATAAGGCTTTTAAGAGAGCCTTAACTGCAGTTAAAGCTTCTATAAGTGAAATCTCATCTCCAGTAAGCACAACTGAGATTAGACAGCATATATTCTAAATACAGTATTTATGGCAAAAACAACAAAAATCCAACAGCAGTAGAGAGAAAATGCAAGTCATACTTGCAAATCTTCTTTTTTCCCCTGTATATAAACATGTAAGCTGATTAAATGAGTCGGCTGGATAGTTCTCTCTTTTTAGAACACTGATAAAATTTTCATCACTCTGAAGAGTTTCAGGGCAGGCAAAATTACTTTTGCATACTATAATTTGCCTAGTACACTAGAAACCAGAATGCCATTTCTGAAATTCCACTCTTTCAGTTTTCTCACACACATGCTTTTTTCAAACAATTTTTTTCTCTCCCCCCTTTTTTCTTTTTAAATAAGGAAGACAGGGAAGAAGAGGAATTCACTTGTTACTCCAGTTATTTTGGAAAACTTTACCCTCTACCAACACAGTGATTTATCCTAGAAGAATCCAGAGCCTAGAATTTTTTCTGGCCATCCTATATCCTCTCTAAATGTTAATTATTACAGAAGCAACCACAGAACACAGACAAGAGAACCGGATCCTTTTCAGTCACATGACGTCTCTGAAGGTCCTCTATATACAGAGACTTTTTAAAATTACCTCCAGTATCATAAAGTAGGGGAGCAACTGTTATCTCGATAGATAGAAGCAAAAAGGGGGAACAGAACTCAGTTACAGGCTCGTAAGTATGCACGGACGCAAAGCAGTCATTAATTAAGATATGCCTGACTGATAGCAATGCAGCCACTCTTGTCTACGCGGTTTCTCAGGACTGCATGTGCTTTTGGAAACTGGGTAGCCTTCTCCATGGCTCTGCCCTGTTGGCGTTGATTATGTATGATTAATGGTTTAAAGGAATAAAAAGAGAAAGGTCAACTTCTGAGTTCAAAACAGAGCAGCTACACGGGGAGTAATTAAGATACTTGTGTAAGCATGATTAATAAGCACAAACTGGCACACTGCGCTGTAAACAAGATGCAACCAGATGGTTAGGATGAAAAGGATTTTTCCTAAAAAGCAATTTTTCAATGCCTTGAAAGTTGGCTTATTTTCCCCCCTCTAAGCCTTACACAACTCATTATCTACACATCCTAAAAGGAAGAAAGAAATAGTAACCCCTCCAACATTCCCCCCTTCCCGGCTTTTTTCCTACAGATAACTACAGTTTGCATGTAAATGGCTTCAACTCATCTTTGTTTAACGTTGCCTTTTATGTCGAGTTTCATGAATTGCTAAGCCTGACAAGGTTCACTGGGAGTCTTTTAACTCCCACCCACAAGTTCTCCCTGGCTGTCATGTGACTGGCAGTATAGAGGGATCAGCAATGGCATTTATGGGGAAAGCGGGAAGACAGGTGTCAGAACGGTCCAGCAGGCAAACCGAACGAACACTAATCAGCTCTGGTGTTCTTTTACAATCCATATCTAATTCACAAGTTTCATTCTTTCTGAAAAACAATTACTAGGTTTTGAAGTTCATTGTGCATTTACTCAACTGTCTCTTCACATTAACGTAAGTAGGAACAAGGAAAAAAGAGTCAGCAGGGAAGGGACATCAAAAGATCTTAGAGCGGATGAAGGCTTTATTTTAAAGTAATATAATTACAGATGAGCATAATGTTTTACAATAAATTTAAATGTAGAGTTACATCCTTATGCGCTAGGAAAATATTGGTTGGTTGTCTCTCGAGCTGAAACTCTGGTACATACAAATGACTTTGCTGAGAGAAGAAAAACAAACAAAAAAAATCTCATTGCAACATCAAAGGAATGGATATTAAGGCAACAGTGGGAACAACAGAATCAGTACTGCATGTGAAGTATCTACAATCATAGGGCTTGTATCTGAGAAATAATAATAAAAAATTACAAAAGGAATATTTTGCGCATTTCAAATTTCTCTCAGTTCAACATATTTATTCTCCAAAGGTAAATTTTGCCTCATCTACATTTAATTAAAAAAAAAAAAAAACCCACCACAAAAAAATCCCACAACACAAAAAACCCACCAACCCACAACTCTACATTCCCTATTGACAAATCCTCTTAAAGTTTGAGTATATAATCTGGTAAAGCCTCAGCTAATCTTCATTGGTTGTAGCGTTACTGACTCCAATATTGGGAAATTTGCTTTTGTGTTATATAATGTTAGGAGACATCTTAAACTCCAACATATTTTCTGATAAAGTATGGATTTCTTAGGCACTTTATTTTCACCCTCACAAGAAGCTATATGCACACAGCATCTCTTTTGCAAATAACCCTTTTCTTCCATGTAAATGAACATCCTTACAAGGACTTCCATACAGAGAATAAACACTTGGTAAGCGAAATGAAAAAGGCCCTATGTCAGGACCTCACTGTGCAACCATTCTGTTGTCCAGCAGCAGTGCTTGACATTTCTGCAACTTAAGTCTAGAAATCTTTTCTCTATGAGGACATCACCTATTCAAATACATGTTTCTATTAGAAACTCTACACAATACTCAAGTGTTAAGTGATTTAGAAGTTTTCTTAATATCTGAATTGTGATTCTAGCAAAAGGATGGGCACCCATCTAGAGACACAAGAGTATCTGAACTTCCTATCAATTAACCACAGACCAATGAAAAGCATTGTTTAGTTCCATATGAGTAAATTTTGGCACCTGAAAAAGCAGCATGGTATCTAAACTGTTTTCCCTTTTTCACTGAGAACAATCTTTCAATTTCTAGTAAGACGAGCCTGTGTCAGTCTTGATTTTTACCACCACCCATTAAATAACTCTTCCTGGACAGGCAGTTATCATGAAATTCTCTAACAAAGTCAACATATAGATTGCCAGCATACTTCAGCTTTGAAGTTGTTGAAAGTAGCATTTCAGTAAGTTATAAATGACCACTGATAGGCTAGCACTGCTAAGGACACCTCTCTAGTCCTAGGTATCCCTAACTTAGAAATGGGCTTAATTTAAAACCATCTAATTGTGCCGCCAAGAGTTTGGCAGTGGAATGATTAAAGCAACTGATCTCCAGATATCCTGGCCTCACTTACACAGTTTTCAAATTCACTTTGCAAAAGCAATAAATATTATTGTTGATTGTGTCTGGAACTATTGTTAGGATAAGTCTCAGAAGTCCAAACAACTCTGTTGAAAAAACAAGCTCATGTGAAATGTGCTTCCATTAATATTTGTGTTATTAGTTCATATAGGATGAGTCAGCCTATGGCTCCATCCCACAATCAATCATTCTCATATTATGTTTCTGTTTTTTTCTGTCAATAGAAACAACAAAAAACTAAGTAAACAGACAAATCGGCATAGATGTTACTCACCCATGCCAAAGGAAAGCTGGATAAATAATTTTGTGCTAGATATATTCTACATACTGAGAGCTTCAGCTGCTAGTGATTTTCTTCTCCACAGACTATCTTTGATTGCAGATCTCTTGGAGCAAGTATATGCATTTAACACTGATTGGTAATTTTCCCTGAGTTACTTTTTCTGTTTTGTTGGGTTTGTTTTTTAAACCACATAGCATGCTGAACAATTTATGTACTACACAGAAGGCTTGGAGTTACAAAAACTGAAAGCCAAAATGAGGCAGATAGCCAGACTCTACTGTTTAATGACCTTTCAGCTAAAAGGTTCCAAAGTTTCACTGAAATACAAAACTGTGTCAAAATTAGACAATTAAATTCTTTTAAAATGCAAAGAAACATGAATATATTTTAATTAACACTTAGAAAAGTTTTCACACACACACTCATATCTGAATACAAGTAAATCAAACTAAATCTAAACTTTAGCCTAGGAAAGTTTAGAAGGTTCATCTCTCAAAGGAACTTTGAGAAAGCTTTAAACTGTCCCAGATTAATTAATCCAAGCATACATAGTGAGCAAAACAATACTACATGCACATGAGTTAAGAAGTTGCCTCTGCAACAGACTGAGCACGCAGACTCCAGCACACACTGCAAGTCTCTTCCATAGTACCCCAGATTCAAGTCACACAACTCCTATGCTTATTTTATGTTTGTTTATTTCTTTCTTTCTTTCTGTAGCACAAAATGTAGAGCATTCACATTACCTTAACAGATTGAGCTCCACATTAACAATGCTATTAAAAAGTCAGGCTTGCACCACTATTTTTTAAGTATCTTCTGCAAGACTGCATTGGAGTGTGCTCTTGCATCAGCTGTGAAACTCTACAAGAGAAGGACAATTGTATATTTCTATTTACTTTGGTGTCTGGCAAGACATTCCCAATAACATCTGTGATTTCTCAACAACTTAAAAGGAGAAAATTATCCAGTTAAACATAGAAACAATCACAAACCAAAAGCCAGTATGACTGCACGGGGGAAGCTGGCACTACACAGTGTTTTTGCGAAGATCCTATTTCAGACTACAATGCATTCTATGGACAAACACACCGTAATTTTCCCAGACTGAAAAACAAATATAAGGTCACCGTAGTCTGTTTTATCTTTCTAAACCAGTCCTACCCTGGCAGCATCTCTAGTTCAAGTTAATTGTGAGTGACTTCAGACATCAGGACAATGCTGTTCCACACATCAACAAAACTCAGAACTGACAGGTAGACTACAAACAGTGACAATCATCAAGCAGCAACTAGGTTAGCATTTTTATTTATTTTTTGGCGGCCCTCAAGGCATAGAAACTAGTGCACAGACTACAATGAGATATGCAGGTAGAGTCCATACAGTCCAACTACCTTGGTTTTCAAACAAGACTCTACCAGTATGCAAAGATGTCACTGTGTGACATCAATAACATTGATAACCAACAACATTTTTGCCAGTAACAACCTTTAATCATCTGTGCCTCAGTGTTTTGAAGTGATATATTTCAAAAATGTCAAAACTCTCAGTGAAATGTGGCACTAAAATGAATAGTCTGTTTGCTTTCCCTATTGATATACCAGGTTTCAGACTGTCAAAGTGCTTTTAGTTGTAAAAGAAAAAGTACAAAGTTGTTTTGACAACTACAAAAAGATTTATCAGTTACATGTACCTGCTGAAGTACCTAGATTCTCAAAGTGAAAATGTGTGTATGCATGGTTCTCAATACTAAAAGTTGCCAAGGGAATATTAACATATTAATGTTACAAACAAGATAAACTTTAAAGTATGATATCATATAGCATATTTCCATGAGCTATGGTGTGTTACTTAACAATACTACATTAATTTTCTATGCCTGCTTTGCTTTTAGTTGGTATAGAACTTTAATTTTTTTTTTTTGTGCTTGCAAAACTTTAGTTCATCTGTGTTGTAAAGTAGATTTATTTCTCTTTAAAACCATTTGTGGGTAATATACCTAATATGTATAAGCATACAGCAAAATACACACACACACACACAGAGAATAATTCACATTCGTATTCTCTGTCTCTCTCTCATGTAACTCACTTGAGCTAACATGAGGCAGAATAAGCACAGCAAAAACAAACTCCTGAAAGGATTAGATTTCAACTTCACACCACGGGATTATCATTATTACTATTAGGAAAAAAGGGCTCTATTGCATCTCATCTAAATCCTTTGCAAGCTGGAAGAGAGGGATATTTGCATCTGTTAAACTGTTGAGACGGCAAATAAGAAAGCAACAAAACCTTTTCACATACTACTGTTCAAATTTAGTATTAAAATAAATACCTTGATTAAATAATGCATACAGCTTTCCATTAGTTCTTAAGCCTAAATTAAAGAATATTAGTCAGTCTTATTGGGATATTCCTGAAAAGTTCTAAGTGCCTGCAAGCTGTTTTACATTTGCTTTAAGAAGTTCTGATGGAAATAGACTTCTGTAACAAGTATTCAGTATTCATAGTAAAAATAGCAGAGGTAGACAGCAGTAAACAAATTAAATTTACAGTTTAAACTTCACATTCCTAAAACACACCATGGAACCGGTAATGCTACTTTGTGAAAGATGGATTCAGTTTAACAACTATAAATTATATCAGCTAAATATTTGTGACTGTATTAGAGTCCATTTCACAAGTTACACTGGATGTAATTATTATAAAATATTCTGTTAAAACTTTTAAAATTTAAGCATACTACCTTATTTGATTATTATATTAAAATATTCATTAATTAGTACCTGATGGGAGTTCCTTGACCATAGATAAGAATTATCAAGCACTGCTCCATATGAATTTTGTAACATATCTCTGCTTTTCAGAAGTAGCATCCCTAGAAAACACCAAACATTTTTAGCCCATTTTTACCCCTGTATTTGCTACCAAGAGAACTGAACTTTCCTCAGAGTTTTACTCTCCATAACAAATCAATATGACTGACAATTAGTACTTCCTGCATTACGTTATACAGTGAGGACAGCTAATAAGGCACAGAAAAACTACCGCGGGTTTTCTCCCTTCACTATCCCATGTAAAGCTTGAAAGAAAGTCTGTAATCTAATGAATTCTGAACTCATGTTAGCTCAATAGGAAGCTCATTCTTTTATCTTCACCTGGATTAGTAACTAAAATCGAACTGTTTTCCAATACCTAAAAATAGACACTGTATGTGTCTTGTTTCAGCCTTAAGATAACACTGTTAATTCTAGAATCAATTAATAATATCATCCCTAATACAATCGTATGAAGAATTCTGCTGTCATTTTGTCCAAATGTATTATATAACAAAACAGAGACATTAGTATGGATTGATCATGAAGAGACCCCAGGGCTCTACGAAGCTTAAATTATTCAGTTCCACAAAATACACTACTATATACTTTTAAACATCAGCAAAGATTAGAAATAACTATATTTAGATAATAACAATAAAAAAATCATTTTTCTTAGATGATATCTTGATGCTTCAAAGAAGTTTACTGCTCAAAACTACAAAAGTTTTATTTAAAACTTACATGAGCCTTTTTTCCCTACCCTCAATCTCAGCAGAAAAAACAATTCTTCTCAAATATGCCCCATAAATGAACTTAAGGTGACCTCTCCAGAACATGGAGGCATTACACGAAAAAGGTGGAGAAATCTATAACGTCATTGCCTATGCTTTGCATCGCCACTGAATCCCATCTAGCTTCTCTGATGAAGGCTAAACAAGTTTTAAGAAAACCTCATACACTCAAGTCCATTCCACTTTCCAGAAAGAATCCAGAAGAGAAAACACAAACCCTGAATTTCTAATTCTCAGAATACACCACTCCTAGCAAATAAGGTTGATGCAAAACATCTGGTTTTCAGGTACAATGAAATAGCAGTGCTATACCTGGCCAAAACAAATCACAGTTGAGTAACATGTAAAGCAAGAAAGCCAACATTACCTCCTTTGATAGCAGCACACAGTCGCAAGCCCCTGCTTAAAAACCTCTTTCTTTTTAGGGACTAAAGAGGCACCAATTCTTTCCAACAGCAGCGCGTCCCTTTGTGTTTCGGTTCCAAAACATTTTTACTGAATTCTACAAGTTCATCAGCCTTGTTTGGAAGTGCCAAACCACAGGATAAGTGAACTCTCTTCTTCCCACCAAGTCCTCTCAACTGGAAGTAGGAAAAGGATTCTACACATGAACTTGTGAATAAGCTCCAGGTGGAAGTTATCTAAGTCTTAAGACCTGAAACACACGGAACAGAAAAATCTTTAATCCTTTTCAAGTTATTTCAGCTGTGGGAGAAGGTGGGGGTCCTTATTTGCTGCTGAAAAGCAAGGCTTAATGATCACCTACTTCAGTCATTTGCTTTCTCTCAGGATTGCAGTATGTACTGAAAGCCAGAAGACAATCAGCTCAGAGAGATGTCACTTCCCTCTCACATCCAACTTTGGTTTTCTCCTGTACTGTAGAGTAGCTTTTAGAAATACTGACTAAAATGCAAGTCTGAAACAACAGGAAATTCACATGAGACTATCCCCATCCTCACAAAATAAAAGGTATATGGAAACTCTGCCAAAAGTTATGTTTCACTGCCTTTTCCAACAGAGACAATGGCATCAAAAACACTGTCTTTATGGACAGCAGAAACAAAGAGCAAGTGTACTTTCCAATTACTTGAACAGTAAAACATAATTGAGAGCTTTCAATTTTAAGATAGGTTCCTGAGCAGCAGTTCAACAGTTGTTCCCCAGAAAAGTCTTTCCAGCCAGGATGTGGGCTGCTGGATAGAGTGTGGCTGAATAGTGGCAGGTATCTGGGATACGGACAATTAAAACTTGTCCTTCCTCTAACAGCCCTCAGCCACAGCATCTTCGAGAAAGTGCACAGACTTCTACTCAAATGAATACAGTTAGCAACAAACAGGACTCAGACTCCGTGCGACAGTCTCCCAAAGCAGACAAGCAGCTTCACTGCTGACAACACAGTTCCTGAGGTGCAGTCAGTTATAACGGGAACACTGACCAGAACTTTTTCCTTTTACTGTATTTTTACTGAAGAGCAGCATGCTTTGAAACAGCTGTTACACAAGTACTTCCTTCTCACCATATGACTGCTGCTTTTTTTTTTAATATACATATTATGGGTTTTACTCATTTTTTGCTTTATCACTGGTTTGTTATATAGCCATACTCAGTACTATGTTCATTCAAAGAAACAGGCCTTTCTCAAAGACTGTAGACTAACTTGTTTTTATTTTGGTTCTAGGATTTCTCTGTTTTACTGTTGACAAATATGAGGTACTAGGAAGACAAAAGTATCCTATAATGCCTATGATAAACCACCTGTGTCTGTTAGAAATTCAACAGTTGCCTCAATGCTTCCGCTAACCCGCAGGTATGCATATCTGCCTATAGTTGACAACTGTAGGAAGGCATAGATCTGACTCATCAAATAACATCGAAATTGCTTAGCAGACTTTGGCACAAGTTACAAAAATTACTAACAGCCCCTCCTACCCCCCACATCCCCCCCCAAAAAAAAGAAAATATTGTTAAGGTTTTTAGCTTGAAATCCAAAACATGGGCAAAGATTTCAGTGGATAAAGGAAGTGTACACCACTGTACCATATAAAGTAAAACTCACCTGTCCACACCAGATAACAGGCAACATAGACTACAGGCATGAAAAGGCAGCTATGATGAAGTAAAACTGTTTTTGCCCAGCTGTGACTTCTCTCATGTCAGACTCTTACTGTAGCATATGCTCAAAACTCCTCTCCCAGTTTATAGATATAAAAGTAAGAAGACCACACCTGAACAACCAAAGGCTGGCTGACGACACCAGTCACTTTTCAAGGCATAGTTGACTTTTGGTTTTTTTTCCTCAGTATTTATTACCATTTAAAATTAAGTTAATTATAGGTCGTTTTCATTATTTTAATAATGATTTCATTATAGCACAGAGGTGGTAAATACAGCTAGCTTTCTGGCTTAGCACAGTATAAAAGTGGATCAGAGCAGCAGTTAGGAGGAGCGAGTGATCATTTTCCAACCAGCACATTCTTTTTAAAATGCCAGGTGGACACAGCTGGGATTGTCTTGAGGGAAGGGGGGTGGGTCAAGAGCGTGCATTTCAGTAGAATGTAGGCTGGTAAGCTGCAAGAGCCATCCCAGCTCTCAATTGCAGCCTCTCCTCCAGCCTGATGAAGGCTTGTTTGTCATTTCATCTAATAGTTACCACTTCCTACTCTTAAAGCAGATATTCAGGGATCTAGAATACTGAATACAGAACTGGAAGTATGACCACCTCTCTATACACCTGAGGAAAGCAAAATGTTTTTTTTGCAATAGTTCCCCTGGAGGCCATCTCTCCTGGCAGGTCCACTCCAACCCCCTGACGCTACAAATATCTGAACTAGATACTTCTGCTTTCCTACACAGTCGCACCCAGTGCCTGGCTGGTGTCCGCAGAACAGCAGGTCTTCCTTTGCAGCTCAAGCTCCCTCTCCAACACCACCAGACTTCACACTGCCTGTTCTTTGAGCCGATTCTCTCTTCAGTATGGCATAGGGTCACACTGCAGCCCCTTTACAGACAAGAGGCTGGCAGGGCCCTTCCCTCTGGCCGAAGCTGGATACCTTGGGGAGATGTCCACCTGGTCACCTCCACCAGCTCCATCAGCTGGTGCTCACCTCCACCAGCTCCATCTCCCCCCGCCCCCGCACGCGGGAACTAACTCACCAGTTCCACAGTTAGTTGGGGGGATCACACGACACGTGCTGGCATTCAGTCTCCATAGGTAACAACCGAAAAATACATGCTTTATTTCCTCATAAGGAAAAAATAAAAGCCTCAGAGAAGTACACCATAATTATCTTGAAAGAATTAGTACAATAGGTGTCTATATTCACGAAGCAAAGCTATTGTCAGAAGCAGAAATCTGTGCATAGTGGTAACGTGCTGTTCTTTGAGGATGCGTGACTCCTGCTTACAGTGATGTGAATTATTTATACATATTGTTTGGACACAGCCTGGATTCACCTTGTGAACCATATGCCACCTAATGTTGCCTTCTACAACTCAAAACAACCTCCCATTCACTATCAAAATCCTTCTTATACCATGACAAACAAACAAAAAATAAGGTTTCTCTACACCTACAGAGTTCAGATTAAGGACAAAATAAATGCCTCTCTCTTCATAACTTTTAGATCAGCTGTAGATTCTTTTCTTTCAACATCTCTGATTAGGGAAATAGCTGTTATTAATGCTGTCTCAAACAAAGCCAAGTCAAGTCAGATTTACCAAAAGACTACCACACAGATTTCTCAAAAGTGATTGAAAGATACAAAATTAAAATCTTTCTAGCTTACAAAAAACGCAAGGTGATAGCTCCTTCTAAAATGTAGGCATTTTCATACCTCTGAGAGTCTGAAAGAGCAGCAAGCACCTCTTATGAATCTTTGTTTTGATTACTGTTTAATGTTGCTGTGGTCTTCTCATAGAGAAGACCATGAGAATGGCATATGACATCAGAACAGAATTTAAGATTAGTGTAACCTAGAAAACTCAAATTTTACTTTAAAATAAGAATATATAGAAAACTTGTCCCCTTAGAGATTTTTAAAAGCTAAAAAAAATGTCTGGAAAGTAAAAACTTCTTTACTATGTAAACATTAAAATTGTAAATAGCTGTTCAGATTAAATTAGCAACTTATTATTTCACATCTGTACAAAGATGTATATTAAGACTTTCTGATCTCATGTTTCGGTGAACTTAGCTTATAAAATACATTCAACCTACTACCCTTCAGGAGCCAATTCACTACAACTGCACTTAAGTTTGCTACATAATATTAATACCTAGAAGTTTAAGTGTTCTGCCTAAAGAAAGCAAATGTCATTCCTGTTTTATCATACAGGAAATGTTGTGTCGCTACAGTAGTGCCATTATGGCTTTATGAGAGGTCAGTTGAAGAGAGTGGAATAAAATTGAGACCCAAACAGTAGATTATACCATTTCTCAGTATTCATGTTGCAGCTAGCTTCCACTCACCCACTCTCACTCAAGTTTTCAGTCTCGTAGAAGAAACATTTCTGCACGGACATCCAGTCAACTGGCTTTGCTCTTACCACAAAGAAATGAGAAGGCTTTATTTCTCACAGCATTTTTGCTATGTCAACACTGGTCCAAACAACAAGGTTAAATAAGAGCTCCTCCAAATTCAAGTTCCTTGCCTAAGAGCCAACACACTGTAAGAGTAATTTTGTTAGGACAGAAAATATACCAAATCAAATGTTTTGCATTAAAAATGCAAACAATGTGCATTTAGAGAGGAAAAGGAAAAAAACAAATCATCTTTTTTATATAAGTATCTTTTAGACAAAAGAATCTTTCCTGTTCAAAAAGTTTTATAATCTTTTTTACACAAAACATGAGGGTCAAGCACAAAATATAAAGACAGGAAGGGTAAGTTCCTTCAGGGATAAGTTTTGTTCAAGACAAATAATTTAAATGACTATTATCATTTCTGGGACTTAATTAAAAAGAACCCAGTCTAAGAGGTTAACAGAGGAGGCAATATGACAAATTCAATAATAAAACCCAAATATTTTTTAGGTAGTCTCAACAAGAAAAGAATTTTTAACATACAAGTAAATGGTCAAACTCAAGAAGCACGATAGAAAACAGTACAAAGGCAGAAGTAACGTTCATAACCAAGAGGTGGCCTCAAGCCACCATGGCCATCCCCCAGTGCCAAAATAAAATAGTAGTGATGCTGTGCACCAGACAGAAATAAGCAATGCAGCTAGCCAGAAATGAAGAGAAAAAATGGGATTAAGTAAAAAGACGAAGGAACAGTAATGTCATATGAAGATTCACTTTAAAGTATTATCAAGACTGACTATATCTATACGAGCAAATAGTGAGGTCCAAATGGAGCATACCTCCAGAGTAAAATATCTGATGCCAAGGACCCAATGTCCAACATTAGATGCATTTTGGAGGATTTTAATGTGTATTTGATGTAACCTGTTTCCATAGACAGAATGTTCAGCAGCAGCTAGAGCACATCAGCTGCACCTCTGAAGAACATCCTCCAGTTCATTAGAAAAGAATCCAGACTCTGCAGAGCAAAATGCAATTCAATAAATGTGGAAGAGCAGAAGAGGTGCTTCAAAAGCACAAGCCCTAACCGATGGCAATGGCAGTGCAGGCGCTTTCTAAAAGTCAGAGAGACCAAAAGCAATACTATCCCTCTGGACTAGACAAGACTAAGGCCTAAATCAAGGTTTTGGCAATGGAAGCAAAGTATAAACAATAGAGCCTGTTGAGAGCCAGAAGCGAAATTGTGAATGCTAAAATGAAGATTTTCTTAAGGCTGCTTCTCCTTCTTATAATCTGGTTTGAAAGAGAAGGCTTAGGTAATAGTTTAATACATAAAGCCATTCAAGAAGTAATATGATGGTAAAACAAGACTTCATCATCTGGAGAAGTGCAGTATAGTTTGGAATTTAATGCCTGTTTTTCTCTGTTACAAAGAAATTTGGAAATAGGTACATTTTGTTTAAAAAAAAAAAAGGCATTTTAGTCACTGATTTGCATGTTCTGAATGGAACAATGAAGTTCAGTATGATAGAATCTATACACAATAAATTGCATTAAGCTACTAATTAGCAGTTTCTTAAGCTATACCTGACACACATTGAATCTATGACACTATTAGGAAAATTATAAGTTCTGTGGAAACCAGAATTTATTTATTTCTTTCTTCCTTTCACTAACAGTGAAAGCCAAGGACTGGTGGGATTTCACCCATAACAAACTATTAGGAGAAAGGCTTAGATTTAATTATCAAATAAAGAGGATGATTATCCTTGCTGATTTTGGTTAGATGACTGTATCTGTTGAATCGGTGTTCACAAGTCTAAGACTATACAAACTAGTACTTATGACAGAAAACTAGAAAGCTAGGGCAGCGAAGGAAACAGAAAAATTAGTGAACAGATCATGTTCTTGATGGCTGTTACAAGGAATGGGTAACATGATTATTGGAGCCCATGTAAGACCAAGACCAAGCTGAATCCAGTCAAACATCTAGCAAAATGTCTAAGAAAGCATTTTACAGGCTCCATTCAGTGCTGATATGGCTGTAGCCTGTCATATAAAATCTAAACTCTTCTCCATCTTCTATTCATTGGTGTGTCCTGAGCAGCTGGAATTTGACAGTGATGACAGTGCTTTCTCTTAGCCAACTTTTTCAAAATCACTTCCCCCATCTTTATGAAGAATATGGTAATTTGCTCACATTTCCATGGAGGAAAGGTAATATATAAATGCAAGGCAGTATAAACAAGCAAGTAAAAGAAGTGGAACAGCACTGACCACTCAGTTCCATGCCTGCCCAAATGTATCCCCACAATCCTCTGCATTAGAACTGAGACTAAAGTGATCCACAATGTGTTGTTACCTAGTATTCTTATTAATACCAGCCTTCATAAGCAGTTGGAGTCTCACTGTCCATGCTGGATTTTTCTGATGCCTGTTTCACTTTTTTCTTTTTTTTTAAATGGCCTACTTACTTTGGATCTCCTTATACTTATTAGGATAATATTCCACATTTATCCCCTGCTCTTTCACTGAGTCAACTACACAGGCAATCTGACAGCTGAATTATGTATGGCACTGCTGTCAGTCTCAGAGATACAAATGTCTTTCTCCAACAGCCAACAACCTCAAGCCATTTAGCACCAAACTGACGCAACAATAAGCAGAAGTATGCCATACCTCTACATCTGAAGCACCCCTACTAGCAATGACTAGCTTCCTTTTTTTTCTTGCAAGCTTTCAGATGGATAGCTCTGTCTAAATTTTACTTTAAAAGAAGAGGCAGGTCAGCCTAAAAATCAGCACACTTGCATCCTCCATCTTGCTTTCATACTGCTTTGCATAAGGCTGATGGCTTATTATAATTAACCTTCATCTTAAGACAAAACTCTTCATAATACAAAGCATCTCCTTTTAAAAAGCCATAAATATTTCCAGGAAAGCTATATTTATGCAAACACTGCCACCCCGGGCAGCTGGACTTGGCAGTTCATGTATAGGTGGATTAAAAAGAAAGGGCAGGGAATGGGTCAGATGCAGAGGAAGAGCTGGTCACTTCATTTATTTACCTAATCTGCTTGGCTATTGCTGGCCAAGTTTGCTCTTGGAACAATGAGAAAGGCCAATTAATTTATCAGTCTGTACTCCTCTCTGCCATAACATATTTTCCCCTTGCCAACAAAAAACGTGTCCATTATCAGCCAGGTCCCCGTCCTCCCAGGCAGCTCGTGCAGCTGTATAATTACACTTCTTCCCTTGACAACTTGCATGATTGTTTTCCTAACAGTATATTACTTCGTTAGTACTTTCCAATATACGTTATTTTTAAACTGTCACTTTTGCCCAACTCATCCCAATTCGCACTCGTCTGTTTATCATAACAATCATTAATAACTGTCACTCCACACCATCAATTTAACGAACTCACTCCCTCATTAGCATGTTCTAGCATTTGTTCCGTAGAAAGGCTGATTATTTTCTACAACAGGCCAAGCCAATTACTTTAGTGAAATGGAATCACATTAATCAAAACTTAACAAGGTGGCAAATTTAAAGATATCAGATTGCAAAAGACAGCATAACTAATATGTCAATGTCAGAGGTACTACGTAGGTATGCAGCAGCTGTACTAAATATATCTCTTCACGAAGGCCACATGAATTTTGACATTTCATATGATCTGACAACTACCAAAGTGATATTAGAAGGCTGGAGGCTGGGCTGAGCTGCTCCCGATGACTTCTGTAGATTCTGGCAAGGGCAGCAAAGAAAGGCAAAGAGGAAGGAGAAAAAGGAAATGGTGACCACATATGTCCACAATTCCTGGTAGATGGTACTTTATCATGTCCCTCTATGCCAAGACATTTTCTTTTACACTTTAAATGATGATGCTCATCAATTATACACTGACAGCTGCATCAGAACCAGCTGTAAACATGCAACGTCCAGCAGTGTGAAAATATGCTGACACAACAAATACATATTATGTTTTACCTTTTGGTCTACATTGCAGAGAGGATGGAACATTCTTTCCACAGCACCTTTTTCCTTTTAAAGAGAAAACTCAGACTTTTCTTTTTCTCTGTTACATCTTAAGAAGCTTTTAAGTTAAGTCAAAGAGCCTGCATCCCAAATCTTCACATAATCCATCAGTTCAACCATCTCTAAATGTACTGTGGTTTATGCAGCAGCAGAAGGTAAGCACTCACCATTAGTCCTTACCAGTTTGGACAGGAAATTACAGCTTTATTAAACACATCTGAATGCTCTTTGGTTTTCCATACAGATAGTAACAAATGCTCATGGCTTATTTAAAAAAAAAATATTTATTTTAAAAGTGGGGCAAAATATCCCAAGGCTTACAACTTCTGTTGTATAATATTATTAAGCTTGGTTATATCATACAGTTCAAGAAATTGCACAGTGGTTCATTTTTTACAACTTAAATAGCTATTTGCTTCAGTTGCCAGGTTGAAGATGATAAATGTATATGATAAAAAAAGAACAAAGAGAAGGGCCAGTTCTTATAAACCTACAACATTAGTCAATGTATTAACCCATTCGTTTCTAATTGTTGTCATTTTAGTGTTCATCATGAACAAGTTTGCTCACTTCAACCTGTGTTCTATTAAACATTAGGATTTGGACAAATATATGAGCATACAAAGAATCGTTCACTTTCGTTAACCTCTAAACTGCCAGAACTTTTAAAAGGCAATGTTAAGCCATCACCAAATTTAAAATCAGAGAAAAGCAAGACTAAAAATGGACCTCAAAAGATCAAAGATCACCTCATCCACCCCATACTTGTAGATATAATCAAGTTTACGCAGTTTGCACTCAAAAATTTTTTTAAAAAATAAAATAAAATAACCCTCTTGAGAAGCTGCACTCGTTTGCCTATTCCCATGTTTAACTGTATTATTGTGAGAAAATTTCTCCTTATATTCAGTCTATATTGCTCCTGCTACAATATGAGCATTATTTCTTATTCTTCCTTTGGTGAATCTGCATAAGTTAGTTATTAAGAAAAGGCAGTGGTCATTTTTCACATATTTGCAGGCTTATATACTTCTTCCTCCCAATACGTAAACCTATCCAAACTTTAATTTTTTCCATTTCACTTATAACAGTCCAAAATGCCATTTTGATTTCTAAGATAATACTGTAATGCAGATACTAAGGTAATTAGGATTTTTGCCAAAATGTTAAATTAACTTGCTAACATACTTAGCCTGCTTAGAAATACTTGTCCCATATGATACCAACTGGTATTTATTGGTTCATTATTTTTAATTAAATTCAAATGACACATTAATATATATTACACATTTACCTGAGAGGTGTCATAACCTAAGATTTAACTGTAGGATGAATTTATCAAGAAACACCAATTGTTAAGATTAATACAAGTATTTCTAAAAAAAACAAGAACAAGATTTATTACATTTGAGAGTACAAGCATGAGAGACAAGAAGTGCAGATGGCTTCAAGGGGCACTTTGCTGATACAACTAAAACTCTTTCTCTGCAAATGATGAAACGTTCCCTTTTAAGTGGTATTTTTATGATTATAGGAAAGTGAATAAGCTCAATAAAAACAGAAACTAAAACACTATCTCATTACACACTTGAGAAGACATCAACAGATTTACTACAGCTCTCATTCTGGATTTTCTTAATCCAAGACAACCTATACCTATAGCATTATTAATCTCAAAGGACTTCAGCAGGTCCCAACTAAAATGCTTCATCCACCATCAAAGTGCAACTAAGTATTGCACTTAACACTATAAGACACCAATAACTAACAGTTTAAGAAAGAAACAGTCATAGTGTGTTTTATAGCTAGCCAAACTCTAAAGAAAATTTGGATTTGATAAAATGCAGTTACTCTACCTGAAGCATCCATGACTCTAGAACAGAAGGACCTGACATGTTGAGTAGGGTGAGAATTTTCAAAAGCTGTATGAAAACATGTTCTTTATCAGTTTTATCACCTTTATCTAATAGTGCTAACAATTCCCAGCCTCTGAACAAAGTGGGTGCAACATATTGAAATACCAACCCACAAGAACACTGAACCCTCTGGGCCAGACTTCTCAAGCATTTGGGTGCCTAATTCCCATGGACATTGAGAATCCATTTTATTATGAGTTAGGGCAAATAATCTGCCCCAGGTATTAAGTATTTAGGCACCTGACTAGAAGGCTTCCTATAGCTTCACTATGCCCAGGTAGAAGAGAAACATGTATTGCTGGAACAATAAGTCTAAGTGCCTATATTTTTGTGAAGGGATTTAATTAAAGGACTTTATTAGCAAGAACTAAGCCTTTATACCACCCAAGCAACTAACTTCTATTTCAGTTGTTTCTATAGACAACCTATAGCATGCAGACATTAAATAGACATGAGGTTCACCAAGCCACTCATTGCCAAACACCAGCTGAAGCAGAAGCAGACTCAAGGCCAGGCTCGGCGAGCACTGCTCCTTGCCCATCACTGACATTTCGCTCCTCTGCGCACCAGGGCTGTAACAGGGAGGTTTTCTATTTCCACCCCCACCCAACCACCGATCTGCTTAGAGAAATAATACATTTTCATCACAACAATAACTATCACCATGATAATAACAAAAAGTGTGTTGCCCCCTTTCCTCCACCATTCAATACAGAACTTTTTTTAAGTATTACTTCAAGGTTTGAAATGTGTGTTAAAATGACAGTCTACATTAAAATAATGGATAAATGTCTGAAATTATTATCACTAACTACTGCCATTGAACTGTATTTTATTAATTTGGTTATTGCTCAGAAGATACCCTCCAAAGCAATACATTTGTGTATTTTTTCCTCTTGGCTATCTTATTCTTTCATATCAATTAATTTCCAAAGATGACAACTTGAGCTAGTCTTTGTAATGGTTCTCACTTTGTATGAATAAATTATGCATAACAATATAGCTGCCTCTGTTCACAACCATTCAAGACAGAATATATTCTCATCTGATATATAATAATTTGGAATTGACCTGCTAAGTATAAAAGTAAATAAGAAAGTTCTCTACCACAGTTTATGCTAAAAGCTCCATTGTCATCTATTCCTGTGCATCAGTTAGTTAGAAGCACAGCATTGACACTTGTCTTTTTTAAACCTTACACTATGAACACTGGCATCTTTGAACCACTTCCAGGAAAGATGTGGCGTACATATTAAATGAGCATCATGAGTATGAACATTACAGCAATTGAAATAAAATTAAATTTCTGAATTCTGAATGATCCAGTTCTTTTAAGATACACGTAAAAATTTAGCTTCTGCCTTTTCACCGTGTGCTGCATACTGTGTCTAAAATTAATCCCACAGGAGGTTTTTTTATTTCCTATTCTGCCTATCTTTCATCTTCACCCCAGACTAAGCAGATGGATGTGAATTCAAAGTTTTCTGATCTTTAGCACAAGTTATGGAGGGTTATCTTTGGCTGTATATCTTTCTGCTGGCAGCACTCCCTTGGTGATGAAGGATTAACCACCACAGCTGTCTCTTCCCAGAATGATGCAGTGCAGCGCTCCTCAACACGACAGCATCACTTAATCTTAATGTCCGCTCTTCCAGCGCAGCCGCGCAGGACAAAGCCAATCAACATCAGATGCCACCAAGATGGACCTACTGCTTGGCCCTGGAGTCTTTCACCCTCGCACACCTATTAATCAACATCATCCAGCCCAATCCCAGCGTTCACTTCTTTCAAACCACAGTTAAACTAAGCCAGGTTTTATATTAACGGACCGAGAGATAGAGAAATCTAACCAGAGATAAAGTATGCATACGCAGAACTATAGAGCAAATTCAAATCAAGTTTAAAACCTCCTTACTTACAAAACAAATGTGTTTATTGTGTTTTAAAGCATAACTACCTGAATATCTATTTTTTACATATTGAAACTCACTAATAAGAAAAGCTGCCTCTTATCTTTCATGCCTCCAAAGTCTTAAGAGGGCATAACTACAACATCTTGAGCTTGATGTTTTTATTAGGAATTGTGCTATCCCACAAATAGAGAATGCACATAGATAAAAGTTCCTTAGTCTCAAACAAACACTTCTCCAGAAACATATTATCTTGCCAAGATTTATTTTCTCTACTTTAACCTATTGTATGCAGACAGTTTAGTATTTTCCCCTCTTCCATCTATCTACTCCCCCCAGTTCCAGAGCAATTATAACATAGCTGCTTCCTTTATTTCCTCCCCCTGCTTTTTAAAGCTAGCAAGTTCTCAACAGCAAATGCAATAAAACAGTAAATTATAGCTAGAGTTTACTAAACAAATGCAACCTAGTTAAATTTAGAAAAATCTTCACTTTTGCTTACATTTGCAATTTTACTGCTGAACTACTGGTATTTCTTACTTATGCAACATTAAAATGTATAAGAAATCCTCTTGTGTGCTATATGCAGCAACTACTCTTGATTTATAATACCCAATTTAGGAAAAAAACCCACAACTAAACCTGATTTAAATCACAGATTACTCTGTAAAACACAAGCAAGGAACTATTCCAAATCCTAAATGTAATTTAAACATATTTATATTTTACAGTGATATATTTTCCCCCATTCCTTGTCTTACTACTGTAAACTTTCTGTAATTATATAAGCAATTTCCCTGAGGTCACAACATTGATCACAGTTATATATTGCTCAAGTATTACAAAACATAACTTGCAATAAAATATTGCTGGACATCACTACATAATTTCACACAAAGAACTGCAAAACTGAAGTTCAAGAGTGCTGAATTTGGCAATGGGGTGTTTTCAATAGATTATTCATTTCCTTCTTACTCCACCATTAACTGATTATTGTTGAAATTCCACCAAAAACACTAAGTTCCCACATCGAGAAATGTATAAGAGGACAGAGTAAGGGGGGGAGAGCATATGAAACAGTTTAAATGGGAAGCCAAAGCATGCGATCCCTTTAGATTATTCCTTTCCTTCATTGCAACGTTGTATCAGTCACCCCAGAAAGTGTCACAGTGGTATAATACACTGGAAGGGCTCACAGCAGAAAAACCCCACAGGAGCGCAGCTCAATTTTTAGTGTTTCTGGTTGAGCGAGAGTTCTCACACACTTAATGAGAGGAGAGTTCACAGCTCTCAATGCACTATGCAAATAGATGTTATTTAGGAGCAGTTAGTGTTGGCATGTTGCACAGCTGAGCTGACGCACCAGTCACTGAACACTAGTTAACAAATGCAAGGCTCCCCTTCGGGAAGTTGGTTATAAAAAAGGGAAATGAAGAATTGAAGATAAAGAGAAGGATATTTTAGTTCACTGTGCAAAAGCAGTGGTAATAAAAGGCTGAAGAGCAGCCATTCACTACGTATATTATACAAACACAGCAAACTGCAACTGTGAGCATTTGCTTTGATACTGATCTCAAGTAGGTTTGAGCAGGTTTGGTTCATTACCTATACAGGGAGTTCTCAAAGAGCATTTAGAGTCATCAAAGAGGTTAGCAACACACACTTTCTCAACTAACTTTGCGATTTCAAAATTACAAAACATGATCACCTCACAGACCTGCCAACAGTAACTGTCACCTTGCTGCAACCAAAGCAACCTAACTTGTAGATAGATGCACAAAACTAAGGCTCAGTCTATGCAACAAGCCACTATGGAGACTGACCGAATTTCCCTATGGGCAGTGTGGTCCTGCAGGCCCTGCTAAAGGTCAGTATGAGCTTTTATCGCTTTCTGGAGATCACGTCACTTGACTGAAAAAAGACAAAGTGACTGTTTCCAACAGCGCCGCACTGCAATGCAGTCTTGTGCAATGTTATGTCTCTCAGTTCTGGGAAGCAAATCAGTTAGGCAGATTCCTCTTCTCCAAAAGGATCACAGAAAACTGTACTCCAAAAAAGGAATGAAGATGACAAACATGCACAAGTTTCAAGCTAAGCAGCTTGGAACTCCCTTCTGTTAACTAACATGAATGAACGAATGCCAAATTGCAAACACTGCTGGTAGCAAGAGAATCAGATGCAGCCTTCAAATAACAAAGGAGAAATCCTCGCAAATCTCCAGATATTTAAGAACACTTACTTTTCAGAAAAGTTATCTATTCCCAAAAAAGTGGAATGCTAACACAGTATATTACAGAACACGACTTCCATGTTATATGAAGATCCAAAAGACTGTCTTTAAGTCAGGATGGATTGGTGCTAGACCTGTGAGCTTCATTAGCTAGCAAGGCTCTCCACACTTCAGGAGAGTTCATGCAGGATAAGTACCAGCTCATTTCTTCAAGCACTGCAGTCACTGATTTCAGGTACTATGTTGATCTTGTCTGATATCCTCTAGTACCTAAATAGGTAGCACACCATCTTTAGAGTAAAACAGTAATATTCCATTGACTGACACGCCATGAACGAGCATCAGAAAACATTAGTATCTGTCTTCCAAATCACAGGTGACCTTCTGCTAGAGACTTTATGAAGGAAACAGGAGAATCTGCCAGTGTAACATCAAAAATTTAATCAGCATTTGAGAATTTTCAAGTGCAGCTTCCTTCTGAAGAATTTAAGAATACAAGACCTTTTTCTCCAGACTCTTCCTGAAAGATGCTGTTGACTCAACACAAAGCTACTGAACAGAAAACTGACAGATCTCTCCTACGACCATGTCTCAAAACCAACAGTCCCAAACTAAGTTTTAGCAGACTTTAGTTCTCTCTAAATATGCAAGTCCCAGTTTCATAAACCCTCTAAGCTTTTCTTCCTTATTGCAAATCACACTGCCAATGTTTTACATATCTATTATTGCCAGCAAAGATTACAATATAGGAATAGCAGCAACAACGCGGTAGCTTTTTTTGATTGTCTCTCAACACAAAAGTGAACACATTTTAAATTCTGAATAGAAGTGCCTGCAGCCATCCAGCTTTGCAGCTCCAGATCTCTTTTTAGGTCAAGTATATTATATTTTTCAAGCCAGCCAACTGTCATAAGCATAGTATAATGTTTTTCAGATATTCTTCCATCATAAATTCAATATCTTAATTTCAAGTTCTGAAGTCAAACGGTTATTTACACACATACACCACACATTTAAAGACAAAGAGGCCTTTTGAAAACTGAAACCAATAGAACAGGAAGAGAAGGACCTTAGAAAAACAGTGGACTAAAGCATCATAAAATCCTCATTAAAAAAACCAAATACCAGATAAGCCAAAACAATACAAAGGTTTTACAAAATTATTCAGGGAAAAAGGAAGAGGCTTTTTTATTTTTAGAGAAAAATTTGAAATTATTCAACCTGCATCATTTGTCTGTTAACTTTATCCACAAACAGCAACTGGTTAGAAGCGCACAGTTAAACCAGGTCCCTAGCTCTTGAAAAGAAGCATTTTCCAAGCATTTTTAGGAGGCCACACCAGAATCAAGATTGCACTTTCTGACGTGGTTTTCATGCTTAAGAGACCAAAACTGCCACTTGTGAAACCCTGTGCTTCCCTGGCACAATAGTCTCTTTTGCAGATGGTTGCAAAGGTTCATTGTCTGAAGGACTGAAATTCTGAGGGTCTGAATATCTAAGACAGTTTAGGGATCCACTTGCTCCCATAATTTGAGGAAGAGCCCATAAAAGCTTCCATTTCAGTAACCACTGAACGATTACTGCACAGAATTTTCAAAACTTCCCAAGTCACTTCGAAAACAGAGTTTGAAATCTTTAAGTCCCAGATACTCTGGATATTTTACTCACTATGTTCTTTTTAAGAAGGCTGGGTTAAAAAAAAAAGATGTTGTTACTATCAGACAGCAAACTTCCCACAATAAAAGCCCAGCATCATTATGTGACAAAAGGGGTTAACTTATCAAATCCCATTAAACTATAATCAAGGGCCTTTGTATTCAGCTTATGCCCTTGCTTGCATTTGTCAAGGGATGATAACAGACGGCTTACAAACTCTCTTCTCATTACTAATTCATTTTTTCACACACCTGTTAATTATTAGCAGCACATAATTATTAACAAAAACCATGCATCAAAGAGGTTATTTGGATATATTGTCACCCACATCTGATTTATGCCAGTGGAGAAACCCATAAATATATTTCAATGTGCACATAAAATCGGGGGGGGTGGACAATGACTTTGGGGGGGAGGTATTGGGAGGGGGGGGTGTTTTATGCAGCTTTTCTTTTTTTTAAAATGCAAGTTAAAATCATTTACCAGGCAAAGCATTGTCTAGCTGTGCCTCCTCACCCAGTCTGGATCAACATTGTGAGAGTGTGGTTGTTAAAATTTAGTGGAAAAGGAAAAAAAAAAACCAAAACCATAATTCAATAAATCAAGATTCTCGATGCTTGTAGCTATAAAGTGTCTAATACTAGCATTAAAAAAAAAAAAAACCAACAAAAAAAATCCACCACACCAAGCAAAGAAAACCACAAAACACCACAAAAAACCAGAATGGATTTTAACTCTAAAGTTCTGGATAAACTCCGGCATAGATAGTTAAACCCCCTCTATTACCTTTATGACGTTTCAATTGCCAATAATTTTCTCTGTGTCTCATTATAACAGGCTGCTGCAGTGGTCTCTGCTTAACATTGCCTCAAACAAATATAGCAAAGATGAATTCTGTAAAATTAGTTATAATTTCTATAAAGAGCATTTGGAGACCCAGTTATACTGCTTAAGATCACTGTCATTTATAAAAGCACTACAGAAAGAGAAAAGGTATTTTTAAATTTAACTGATGGCTATTCATCTCAAAATACATCAACTTGTCAGGAACTTCAGAAAATACATAAAAGGGCAACCTACTGACAAAGGAAACATAACACAATGTTTTGCCTCTATTCTTAGACTTCCACACTGTCTCTCTCCCAGCTTCAAAGGCTAACAAACTTTTGAGCAAGGCTTTCAGAAAAGGAATTAAATTGAAATTATCAACCCCATGAAAACCAGGTGGCCAAAACAGTTAGTGGAAGTGGACCAAATTCCCATTCTTTGGGGAGCAAGAAACTTTAAATCAGCAGTGGATCACATGAATGTGATCTGAAAAAGCTGGACATATGATATGCCGTCCTGGATCACCAAAGAACAGCTCAGAGCTTTTTAAGAGGGAGAGCAAGACATCCAAGTGAGACATACTCACCATCTGTCAACACTGACATGGGGATAAGTTTGGATCTCAATATTTGAAACACAGTGTAGGAGACTGGTGGATCTTTTCTAAAATCTGCATTTATTAATAGGTACTTAGAGCACTCACCATTCAAATCGTGCTTTCCTGCTGATCCTTTTAAAGATAGATTCAGTATTTTCATTTGACTCATCACCATGCACTACAGTGCTGGTTAAACATCACACCTGAAGTCTGATTAAGAGCTTTATTCTACCATTATGTAAAATCAGATCAACACTTTTCTAAACATAGTTCAATTGGTGAGCAAGAATTGTCAGAAAGCAATGCACTTCCAGTAGTGTTTTCCCAGAAACACAAAGAATTTCACTGGTTAAATTCAAAATTTGGGTATAAAAAGCCCCTCCTTTGTTATATGCATCTTTTGATAGCCATACACTACCACTGTAAGGAAACAAAAAAAGATAGTTTTGTTGTCACAGCTATCATCACAGTTGTGCAAACAAAAAGAGAAGTCTCCAGAAATTTGATGTTACTTGTAACATCCAGGTTTGGTTTTCCTTACAGTGCTTTTAACTTTCTTGCAACAGAATTTTTAAGCTCAGGTTTGGTGCTACGTAAACATTTTCATATGGTGTCTGATCACATCAGAGCAAGTTCACCACTGCCCACGCAACACTGCGTGAGGTAACTTAAAGAAGCGTTGTGCTTAGATAACTAGAAGCATGCCTTTATTTTGTCACTCCCTACTTTTCTGTCCTTAGGGCTACTCATATTAATCAGCTGTAGCTCTCTACAGGAAAAGGTCATTAACCCCTGATTTTTCAAAGGCATTGTAAGAAAGCAAACATTTCAGATACATAAGAATTAGATTTTTGTGATTCAAATTGCAATCAGAGTATTAAACTTGGCAGGCAAGTCTTTAATTGGGTACTGCTAACATTAAGTTTTATCAGCAGCTGAACTGCTTCTCTAGTTTTTAGCCCCAATCCTTTCAGATTAGACAGTTTTTAGTGCAAACTAACACACATATAAAAATTCAAGAGCCCAAGGATTCAGCTGCAGGGAAAGTAATCAACATTAAGAAAGAAGATACATTTTTTTTAAACGTTGATTCGAGACATACGTTCAGGGTCCATGCAAACCAAACCCAATGCCTCCAAAGTCAGCTTCCTAAATATTTCCTCATCTAAAAAAGAATGTACAGAACATTCGCCGCTGCCAAAAGCTGAGTGCTTTCCTTTCTAGTCACTTGTAATGCAGTTCTGTAAGGTAGTGTGGTGCTGAATATTAGGACAGTTAGTGTTCCTTGTTGAAAAAGGAACCAAAATCCAGTCCTACATAGCATGAATAAAGGACTCTTTTGCCAGTCTCCAAAGGGGAAGAAGTAAAGTAAGACCTTAAAACAATTCTGTTTTAACACTAAACAGTGATAGCAAAAAAATGAATAGGGGATAATCTAATTTCATTGTGAAATAAGAAGAAGGAGTCAAAGTAACACATATCACAATAAATTAGAAAAAAAAAAAGTAGCAAAATAACAACAATAAAAAGAAAACCTCTACTGACCAAGGATCTCTTTTCCACAAAATACCTCTAGGTATATTTAGGGGTTTTTAAAGATATTCCTGTTGAAGTGTTAAGGAAAACTGAAATGTACATCGTCCTTTTAGTTATCTCTTTTACATGAAGGGAGTGTGTTCACTCATTAAAATCTAACTTGCAAGGACAAAAAAAGTTTAAGAAATTAAAACCTCTTCTTTGTTCAAAAGCCTTGCCAGTTTCTGTTCTTACTGATTTATTTAAATAAAATGTTAAGTAGTAGGTGTTAATAAAATTACACATGTGATAAAATGACTATTCTTTTAAAATCTGATCTGTAATAAATTTTATAAATTCTGATTGCTAGTTATTCAAGCCGTCAAAGCTTTGCCAACAATAGCCAGCAGAGGTCTATTACTGAAGTAGTATTAATATAGACATCATCACCAATTCAAAGCAGATAATAAAGGACTGACACATTTATTATCATTATTAATTAACAGTTTTCTGAGATGGAATTAAATCAATATGCTGCTCTGATATCATTTTAACTAGTTATGCAAATCAAACATTTAGAGCCCATGAAAGGATATAAATGCCATTCAAAATTCACTTCACACTTATTACTGTAATATCAGAACTTTCAGGCTTTGCTAGTAAAAAAAGGACTTAATGCTCATTTAATTACACTCAGACATAAAGCTTATGGAATGAAAGTTGAAATAGCTGATTAGTTAGGAAGTCACAGTAAGGCTATAACACTAGGGATAGACAATGAGATAATAATGTGAAAATGCAGAGCTTTTGCTCAGAGTTGTTCTGGCAGATCCTATTAAAAAGAACAATGACATGTGTAGGAGAAAATGTTTTAAAATTACAAAGTTGAAGAACCTTTCCTAAAGCTAGGGGAAAAAAGAAACCATTAGTTGTCACTTATATAAATAGAAAAATGCTATGTTAAATCATGTAACATTTTTTCTAATTATGCAATTACAATACTTAATCTTTTAGATGTGAAATTTTAACTATTTATCTGCATAAACAACAACATTAAAGAACCTTCTTTGTCAGAATAAGATTTTGATACACTTGCTAGCAGAGAATTAGCAATGGCCAGCCTGGCAAAGGGATCCTGACTGATGCTACTGGAGATGACAGCCTGACAGATTAAAGAGCCTACAGTAAGGTCAGTGTTGAGACTGAGCTGGCTAGCAACGGCAAGCCCTTGGCTAACCACACTGGCCAAATGAGATCAGGTTCAAGTCAACCCCTCCAGCACCAGGGAAAAAGAGCATCTCTGAGAAGCCCTCATCACGAGGCAAAACGAAGGTGGCTGATAAAGAAAGGAAAAAGACCAAGGAGTCTTTTGATCTTGAGCATCTTTGACCTTTGGTCTTGTGCATCAAGCACAAGAGCATTGTGTATGGATGTCGTTTCACCAGTGTGAAGTATCGTCCCTCACTTTATCCACAGGAGACATTAACAGGGTTCCCGGCAGCTCAGGATCTCACAAGTTCTATGCAGTCTGCAGTGTAGAAGACACTGAGAAATCTTGGGGTTTGCCTGTTCACTGTGAATATCCATCGTACCATGACATTTTTCAAAATTATTACGGGATCTTTACCTAGATTTTTCCTGCAGATGTTAAACCTCTCAGCTTTGCTACCTGCACACCTGCCTGACTTTCACAACACTACATTGGGCTTGAAGCTTAAAATGGAACTTAGTAAGACTGTGGGAGAGGAAGGGAAGTGACAGACTTCTCACTTAAAGCAGTGTCTAATTTTATCATGTTCACAAAACGAAAGCTTTGGCAACCCAGGAAGATTTCTCCATTCAGTACACTCCATACTCCAGGGACAATGCTCAGCCTAAGTCTTAAAACAAGCAGTCACAGAACAGATTTATTTGCTGGAAAAGAGGATCTTTTGTGCGCTCTGGCAAAGTAGGACTTAGAGAATGAGGTAACATTTTTAGGAAGCTAAAAGGCTGGATCAGAAAGACAACAGACTATTTCTACAGAGTAAGGTAACTCAGATCTCATTGTTCAAAACTATTTATCATGAATTAAAAAACAACACATACAAGCAAAAAGGTTGGAATTTTATGAAAATGGTAAAAAAGCGGCTTGTAAGATTCCTACAATTACATTAATTAACTCAATATCTAGGTAACTGAAAATACTAGGCTTGCTAAATCACCTGACATCAATCAATAAAGAGAGGGGAACCATGTTCTGTCAAAGGTAAGGGTACAACTGAAGTCTCATCTCCATGAGACTTTCCTGATTCATTTTATGATTAGCGAGAAGCCTCGCTAGTAGCTAGAGGAAAATTTAGACCTATGAACTGAAGACAGGTGAGTTAGCGCTCTTCACAGAGGAACCCATTCTGGTTGACATGTCACAGAATTTTGTAGTTGGCCAGATCACTAACTTTCAAATCTACTTGGAAAAAAAGTTCTCTCTTTTTGCACTGTCTGTACTAAAAAAAACAGAATATGCCATCCCATGATGAATCACTTTTTGCACCCTGCCTCAAAACATGTACTTTAGGCACTAAATAAATATCCAAATTGCATGTCTGGAGTGCACTCACAAGCCTAAATAACTGCTCGCCAACCTTTTTTCCCTGTTCAACAATACTGCAGCAGAGGAAGTCTGTCAAACACCAGTCAAACTGTCTGATATCCTGGATCAGTTATCAGGTGAAGAGTGCACTACAGACAGGAGGAAGAGGAAGCAACCTAGCAGTGCCCCTTTCAGCACACAAAGCCATCTAGACAACAGCCATTTTTTATAATATGTAATTGGAGTATTTTACTTGCTGATGATCTGGGTTTTCAAAATTATTTGGTGTAGATGAGACCTTCTTACCAAGGCATTTCCTAAAGGCACTCTTACACCTGCTAGAGCCCCCAGAAAGACTGGTGTAAATATTTGCTGGCTTTATTTCTGGTATGGAATGGGAAAAATAACTTTTTCAAAATCCACACCTCGTCACCACTTTGAAAGCAGAGCTATAATTATCTCAAAATTTAAAATTATTAACAGCTGCTCAGTTTGGAGGTGGTGAAAGGGGAAAGCTTTGCACCATAGAAAGAACTGGAACAGCTGGCTAAAGTCTTGCCTACCTTTAAAAATGCCATCAATCCTGTAACAGAGACAGACGTGTGACAGCCCCTTTGTGACAAATACTCTATGTGTATTGCCCTCAGCTCTCTAGTGCCACGTAGCAGCTCACGAGGAGGGAACAGTTTGTCACCAGAAAGGTTGATGTTATGCACTACCAGTGTTAGGTTGAGACGTAAGGATCTAAAAGATTGTTTTTCAGTAACTGGGGTGGGGGGATGTTGCTAAACAGAAGAGCTATCAACTAAAGCCCTTCTCAGAAAGTGGGAAACAAAGCAAATTGACTATTTTGACTGCAGACCCACTCACCAAGTAAATTCCAAATTACTCTCATAAGTCATAAAGAAGCACTGATACAACCATAGCTAGAGAGCAGGAAATAAGGATGAAAAAGGGGGGAAAAAAGGATTTCTAAACTCAAAAGAACATGATGAAATTTGAAGACTGGCCTGCAATAAGAGTAAAGTTGTGCTGCTCCAGCCTCTGCTGAACCTAACACAGTATAGCGTCCATCGAGATGCAGTGCAGCAGAAGGAAGGAAGGAGTTTCACTCAAGTGTCTATGTGAAACTCTGGGTTGGTAGAGGGAAAAAAATCTTGACAAGTATGGGGAATATCTTCCCCAAAACTCTGTGTGCCATTTCAAAGTGGTATTTCCTTTAACAGTCCCCAAGACAGAAGAGTAAAGGAAAACACTACTGCAAATGCCCATTCCTGCTAAGTAGACTGTCAATACCCAATGTAGGAATCTCACTGCAACTGTTTACTTCTCCCTCCTTCATGTCAGAAAGAGGGGGAAATGGTTTCCTCTGGGCTCACTTCCCTCCAAGACAACTTTCTCACAGAAAACTGGCATAGGAAATGTGGTATTCTCCACACAAGCTGAAAACTTATGTTGTTAGTTCTGAAGGCTTTCATCTTGCAAATTCCTATTGTTAAAACAAAACCAGTGGGTAATAGTTTGGTGGGAAAAATGGGAGTTGAATTTGGCATGGAAAGATGGCAGAGGGAGTACACACAGTGCAGCAATGGTACATAGAAAAAAACACTACAGGGGGTTTTTTTATTCATAATGTCCCACTCAGTTCACAATCAAACGGGATATTAGCTGTATAAATACGAGCAAATACAGGCATCGCTGGCACTGAAGAAGTAATACTCTTTCATTAAAAAAACCAAACACACCCCCCGCCCCGCAAAAAAAAACAAAACTCAAAAAGACAGGCAAACAAAAAACCTCAAAGGACCGCAGAACTGTGCCTCTCAACTCCTAAGAGTCCCATTCAACCAGCTATCACTTCTGCACACAACAGAAGATCCAACACAAGTGAAAGAGTGTTTTAGTACAAAAGCTTCTCTAACCTAGGAGGTCAAGCTGAAACCCTGCTTAGGTCAAAAGGGACAATGAAATGCCAGATCTCTTCCTATCACTCAGGTTTCATTATAAGACTACCACTCCTTGAGTAACCATTCGGCTTATCTGGTAATTCTTGGCAAAAAAAGGCCCCAAACTGGAACAAATTGGAGTACACTTTGGCCAACACTAAAGTATTGGAGGAGCTGAATGCCAAACATGGCAATTACTTCTCAATACCTCTGGTCTAGGTTGCTCGCAAGCTAAGTCATTTTCTTACATGAGCACTACATTCACTGAGCAGGAAACAAAAAAAAAATCCTCCCCCTCCAAATGAAGCCTACAAGCCTTCTCCTCCCTCCCTTCCCTCCAATCCAAGCCCTTCAGGCAGAACTGAAAGGCAGGGAAAAAAGACAGATGCACAAAGCAAAAAATTCAGCAAGCTACTAACTAAAAATAACCTGGGAATAACATTATGGAAAAGATTTTTTAGATCACTTTTCTCTCACAGTAGTCATAAAATGCCAGATACCTTAACCCCCTAAGAAAGTAACAGAAAGTTTTCATCCATATTGTATCTTCCAATTTAAAAATTCTGATACTTGCAAGCTACTCAGAATGACACAAAAAAGTATCCACCTTAGTTGTATTAGCTAAAACTGAAATAACACACTTTCAAATATTCAGATGGCCAATTACCAGATGCTGTGATGATCAATCTGTAAAACAGAGAACAGAATTCCTGAAAGGAGGACAGCTCAGAAAGAGAGATCGTCCATCAGCCAGTCAATCTGTCAAAGAGTTTAAGGCATTACTTTTGAACTCCTAAAATTTTTCCAAGTAATTTTAAATAAGGACATTGAATTTCATCAGTATTTATGGGTATTTTTTGAAACTTCACTAAATATCAATTGCTTAGCATGCTTGCTATCCTTGTTAAAGTCTCATCAAATCAAAGACTCTAGAAGAAATCATAGAAGACTCACCCATACTCTCTTGAAATCTGAAAAACATTCACAATTAACTTTCCAAATTCAGTCTTCTCTGATGACAAAGCTCTGCTCCCCCTGCTCAGACAAAGCAGTGACCTTTCAGGAAGCTTGAGTAAGGAACCAGTAATGAGAACAGGATTAATCGAGTAAGGAAACCAAGAAATTATTCATTTGTAAGCCAATGAAGAGAAAGCCAGGAGGCAATAGAAACTAACCTGACATGGAGGGGGGAACGAGGATGACTTCAATAAGAACCAAGGAAGTGGGAATGATGAGGAACGGTTAGATACAGAAAGGTAGAGAGGCGAAGTGTGAAGGTAGAAAGAAAAGCTTTCTGCTTCACTGTGTCTACTACATTAAACTCCATTCCAGATTCTGACAGAAGGGTTCCCAAGTTTTTGTCTGTTGTTAACAAATACCTGTGAATTGACTGCTAGTACATGCCCCTTTTGATCTTTTTCCTGCACCTACCCAACATGAAGGATGACAAGTCATGCCTGCCATTGTTACAGTCCCTCCAGTGATATATCCATTACACAGACTCCAACCTTGATAAAGAAGCATGCAGTAATGCAATCTTTTATTATTTCCAGTTTTCTTTTCAAAAAAAAAAAAAAAGGACAGCATTTAGTTACCCATATATGTGTTTGCAACTGTGGCTGCAAAGTCAAGGTGACAGAGTTTTGGCTAAGCCACAGGGAAGACTTCCAATAAGGTAGAAAACTTGAAAAAGAAGTTTTTAAAAAATTTGCTATAGGTTGCATTTACAGGGATGCAAGTTTAGTATTTCTTTACGTGTAACTGCTCGGCTTACCAACCTTACAGCTGTCTGCAACTTCAGAATGGGGATTATTTCCAAGCATGATCATCTGTCTCAGCAGTCGTGTCCAGGCTGCTTTCTGAGAGATGCTGCAACATCACTCAATGCTACACATTCCCTGCCCACTCAGGATGCAAACCTAGAAACCACAGTATGGCTGAAAGCTACCTTAATGATAACAAGGCATTATCATCATTAAGCATTGGTCACTGCACAGCAGCTCTGCACTGTCATTTGGAACATCCTTTCTCTAGGCATTAATGCATTTCTCCATTCTTCCTCAAATGAAACACAACCCAAACCAACAGTATTATTTAACTTATGTTTCATTTTGAGTAACTGTTTTGATATGACAATGTTACCTAAAATAATTCTCTTTATAGTACTGCAATCCAGAGAAATGTTAGCAGATGTACTCATCGATAATCATGAAACAGTAAATTTACCTGGATTCCTGTTCCTTACATTATCAGGCAACTTAAATGTTAATGTAGCAAAGCCTGAAGGTCAATGTGAATGCCAATACCGTCACCCGTGTTTCACAGATAGGAAATTGAAGCATAGGCAGGTTAAGTAACATGCCCAAGGTCAAAAAAAAGGAATATACATGAAGACACAGCATCGGCCTCCCATTTCTTGTGCTGTCATCACAAGAGGCCATTTTTACACAGAAGAATCAGATTTTTAATGTAATTCTAGGGAGTAGTTACTCTTCTGATTCCTTACATAAATTTTAATGGTATAGGCACTTTCTGGAGTCTGTGACTCCAGCTAGATTATTATTAGTCCTGCTTTAGTAAGGAAGCAGCAATATGATTCTTCCCTGACAAGAAATACCAGCATAATTTATTGCATTATTACTCCTCTGAACTGAAAGCAATTAATTACCTCCAGCAGGATGCACAAGTGAAAATTCATCAGAGAAATGCGATGAAAAATGTACCCACTGCTTTAAAATAATAGGTGCTTAATGGTTTTTTGTTTGCTAGCTAATCTAGGGCATCTTATAAACGACTAAGGATTGGTTATCAGTTGCAAAACCAGTTTTTCCTCCCTTATATTATTCTATCATCCATAATCTGAGAGGAGAGGAAGAAAACACTGCCACAGTCATAACAACAACAAAAAAATCATAATTTTTTTCCCATTATAAAATTGGTGGTATGTTTGTATGTAGAATATACGATAAAGTATGCATGGATTTATGTTGGTAGCACTTCTTTTTGTTATATGTCATCAAACCCAAACTAACAATTTTGCTGGAAAAGTTGGCAAAGTTCTTCTCCAGTTGCACAACAGAGAATGTTCCTATGTGTTCTATGGGAAGGAAATGCAAAGTGTCGTTGAAAGAAAAGAGAAAAGATAACCTCACAAACACAAATCTGATTGTATTTCAGAAGGCTAGTATACTTAAGTATCTATATATGCACCGCAAACCTTCCTTCAGATTCAAAGTAACAGGAAAATAACAAACATAAGTGTGTTTTATGTTAATACATTGGGCGTGTACATTAAAGATAGACACAGAGCCAAATTCATTACATTTATTTCAGCTTTTCAGAATTATTCACATCTGTATGATTCAGTAATTGTTTTTTCTATAAAGTTATTGGAGTAATTTTGCTCTGTATATTCCCGATCAATTCCTCCTCTCAAGGGCACAGTTGAAAAGTGATATTTGAAAACGGTCCCTGATAGATTGCATGGTTAGTCAGCAGCAGAGACAAACAACCTAATACAGCGCAAATTAGTTCAGCTGCCAGCAATAGTTTTATACAAAGATGTAAATTATGTTGTCAAAATCGGTCGCTTTCTAGCTTGCTGCTCAGCTAACAAGAAACCACTTTGGCTGATAAAGATGAACACTAAGCTTTTCTCGCTTACAAATTTGCAAATCTGCCACTTCAGCATTCTGTTAGCCACAAACAAAACAGGCCCATATAATTGCTTCCTTTTTTCTGCACCGGTATTTCTCTCAGTTCTATTTCTCTACACAAAAATACAAATAAAAATCATAAATAGAATTTGAAAAGTGTAATGGTCTTGAAAATTTTCTTTAAAAAATGGCAACCAGGACAGCCACAATCACCTACTTTTAACATTTCCAGCAAAATTGTAAGACATGATACTCCAATACAAATATCACCCAGTCATACCAGTAGTTTAGGAGATTTATTGTATAAATGTGGCATTCGCGGAACTTCTGAACACAGCATAAATGTCTTGATAAAGCGAAAATATACGCATCTATTTTTATGTAAGCTAAAGTGTCTTTGGAACTGCTCTGGCTGACAATGGTCCATCTGTATCTATTACTTTGCATGCTGTTGTTAAGAGTAGAAAATATATATGCTATTATTACACCAATCTGCCCACTTTAAATGTAAACTAGATAGATCTAACATTTGTATGAAAATGATAATGCATTATAACTGTAATTATATCCAGTATAAGTCAAATAAATAAATTATAAATTACAATTACCCTTTAAAGTTGCTAGTCACACTATTTGCTTTAAAATTAATTGCAGGTGCTCCTGAATGTTTTATTACAGCCCCAAAGTTGTATATTTCAAAGAACAGTACAGATGATTCCTGTTTATTTGTTAAATTAAAGCTTTGTTGGTAAAATTACAGCTTAATTAATATTATGGGTACTGTATAATGAAATTTACCTTGTGCATAATTTATTTCCACATGCATATCTCAGTATAGACCCATTACAGCTCTAAGGCAGCTAAAATAAAATATTCCTCCTTTGCTGGCATTTTTCTAAATAGCAGTTCACTAAATCAATATTATTCACTTGGTATTTTTAAAAGCAGTGTATCTTAATAATTACACAGCATTAGAGTAGGCAATAATTTCACTTGCTAAGCATATTAAATTTAGCAAACCATCAGTCAAATAGTTTGTTCTTCTTCAGAATTTGTAAGCAGAGAGTGAGAGAGTTTGGAACCATGTTACTTTGGTATAAATGTCACATATAGTTTAAGACTGTGTATGTGACTCCCTAAGCAAGCACAGTGCCATATATCTTTATTAGTTTCATTGGTCAGTGCAGTGACCAGTTGTTTATACTCATTACACAAGACAAGGTGAACCATTTGGCACAGACCACAATCACGGCTAAAAACATATGACTTTGCAGAAAATGAAAATTGTAGAAAAGGCTGCACACAGTGCTGTGTATACATACTACCTGAATAACATTATTTATTTATTTTAATGCTGTTTCAGGCTTCCAGTTTCTCAGATATGCCAAGGCAAATCTTTTTTGGCTTGATTTTTTTCTTGATTTAATGTAATAATAATAATAATAATTTCACTACTGTTCATCACTAGAGATTTCTGGGGGAAAAAAAAAAAAATAAATTTATTAGTTAAACCAAAGGAATAATAATCCACAAGCTAGATGGATGTTATTTTTTTAAAAAGTACTACACATAAACCACTATCATTGGGTTTTTTTCCTCACAGAACATACTTCCTTATTCAATGATTGGAATGTAATGAAATTGGTGATATATTAAAGCAAATTCATTAAAACAAATTACAGATTCAGCCATTTTTTCTTGCATTATTTTGATTACTGTATCTTGTACCACCATCATATGCATTTCTTTCATCACACAGATATCAAATAATTTGTCTCTAAAGGGAGAAAAGATTTGGTTCTTTTTCCCACACCCGTCTTTATTGCTATCTCAAGATAATCCAAAATATATCTAAATTGTTCTTACTGAAATAAGACAACATACCTGTGCCCAGGTGTTAAGAAGGTGGAGGGCCAAGATCAGAATAAGGAATTAAGGATGTGATGTATAAACACAGTTTTCTCTCTGAAAATCCCTGATAAACCAGCCCTGATATTTAAAAGAATATATCTTCCATGCTAGCTGACTGATGTTCACTGATAGTCACAAGGATAGAAGCGAATCTGCTAATAGTCATGTTTTGGGGATTTTTCCTTCCTGATGTTGAAAATGAGATTAACTGCAGGAAAGACTAAGAGCATAGAGTACATACTATTGCATCTGGGGTAATCTCCTTATGATATGAGAAGCAAGAGACAAGAGTCTGGAGAAGACAATAGGAGGAAAAAACAGAAGGGGAAAATAAGCCAGGTTTGGAGGGAAAAAGTAACAGAACAAGATGAAGCTTTAAAAGTGAATGACAGCACTCAAGAGTGAAGTTTGGGGGCAAACACTATGCAATTCAGGGGATACAGCAGCTCTAGAGACACTTGTAATACAGTCAGTGAATTTACATTTAAGAGGTAAGTAAAGGGTTTCCCCAGGAATATTATAACACTTACCATCCCGCAGAACTGGCAATAGTTATCTACAGAAGAACTGAAGCCTCACCTTGCCACACTATACTAGCTCAGCATCCTACAAAACTGAAGGAAAATCTGAACGCACCAAAGAAAAACAGCATGCTGAAAAGTTAGCAACTGCTTGCTCATTCTACACCACGTTTTCGGGAAGGAAATACGAACTTTTATGTCGTGAGTGCAAATATCGATATATCCGGTCAATTCACTCACCAAACCCTCTTTCAGGTACTGACAGATAGCCGAAACGTACACCATAGTGTTATGGCCTAAATACAGTTCCAGATCCTTTTGTCAAAATCCGATATTGATACTGACTACAATCTCAACCAAAATGCTGAAGTATTTGTTTACTAGACAAATCAAAAAAACATAAATTAGACCAGAAACCAGAGAGCCCATCTAACCATGGAGAATGTCTCTGTATGCCCATTTGTTGGCTCCAGTCAAGCCAGACACAGTGATCATACCCGCAGCCTAGTACTTTCAGGGAAAACTTCAGCTTAGCAAAGTTTCCACTAACATCTAAAGTAAAATAGTCAATCTTCTAGTTTCTCTAGAAAAGTAATTAGCATAAATTTCTTATTAATTCAAGGGCTTGGTAACCACTGGCCCAAACCATTAGTGATAGGGTGTCTTAAAGCATAGAGGAAAAAGGTTTTTTTCCTGTGGAGGAATTTTAATCATCCCATGTTAGCATAACTAAGGCAACCACAGAAACCAAGTTTTTAAAACCAGTCTCCCTAGAGGCTGTATTCCTAGTGTACGATATTAACAGCTTTACAAGTCTCAACCTACATGAAAAACCGCTCAAGATCACACCTTTCTCTTCTGTGTTCACATCCAAATTGAGCAAAGTAAGTTATTAGGGCTTCATACAGAAATATATTTCCACAGAGATATTGGCAAAATAGGAGGGGGGAAAAAAATAAAATCACTTATGTATAGCAGAAGTTTCACAAGAAGCTGTAGCCCAGTATGCTGCAGATCAGGTCTGTCAGAAGCATATTTGCTCTAAAAATCTGAGGCTCTTGCTGATAATAAAGACAATTCTGCAAAAAGAAAAAAGATTTTGCAACTAAGATGGATTATGATAGCAAGAACTGTTTTCTTTCATAGAGCACTACTGGTTTGCTATCCTATAGCAGGAGCTTCATCTTCACCTGCTGGTTAGAAGTGCTTGGTTTAAAGTTTCAAATGCTGAAGTTCTCTAAAACAGTGATGGAAAAAACAATTTTTTCTTATTCATTTCCTGAAGTTGTCTCTTAACTCCACAAGCATCAAAGAACTTGGACTTTTATAATCATGAGGATCAACATGACACTTGATTCAAAGAGACAGATACTTAGAATATTGAATATTCTAAGCAATTAGTACCTCCTTCATCAGCCACCACTGACTGTGATATCCTTAACCTTCAAGCTATTGCTGCTTTATTATACAGGAAAAAATATAAACAGGAAGACCACTTGCTTTAGGATTGAAAGCTTTAATTGTTCTTTAATTGTAAAAAATGTAATTGCATTTTGTTCCTTTTAATCTGCAGAAATGTAATTAGATCATACACCTATGTTCATATTGTAATGTTCTAAAAGCCAAAATTTTATAGTTTCTAAATATGCTATTTTTCTCTGTAATAAAATGTAATCGAAATTTGTACCTTTGAAGAGCAAGTTTTCCTTTGCTATTACAAGTAACATGCCTGAGTTTTCAAAGTATAAACCCTTGCTGAACCTGGGCTGCCAACACATGAATGTTTAAATGCTATTATCAGCAGTGCTGTTTGTATGTTTTACACAGCATATATTTGTGAAGCTTTTTTTAGAACAGCAAACTCAATTATAATGTTTTGAAAGCAAACTTTCGACAGCTGCTTGACTGACTACATTTTAACCTCTCTAGCCAGTATGAAAGTTTGGGGCTATTTTCTCCACTTGCTTTTGTTTTCATTAGGAGGGCACTTTTAAGGGAAGATTTTCATTTCAGGCTATGCCTACCCAAGAAGCAGTCAAGGACACAGCAGCTGCAGAACCATAACAAGTTTAGACAAAAACTGTCTTTTTAACTGGGGAAGAAAGAACACCAAGATTTTAAAATGCCTCATTTAGAATGTATTGTAGATAGGTCTTCACGTCTTGCTGATGCCCCCCCGATTATAAGGTGTCCAAGTCCAGTCATCTACAGCATTATTCAAAAAAAACACCTTAAGAAAGACAGAGTGCATACCAAAGCTACTAGTCAGTGAATATGTATTACAATTGTCTGACCTGTGTTTATGTCACCAGATAAGTGCTTACACGCAGGTACAAACAGCCAACTGAGATCTTTTTCCCATCGAGGAAGGGGGAGAAAAAGAAAAAAAAAGAAAGAAAGGAAGGGGGGGAAAAAAAAAAAAAAAAAAAAGGATTCAGGCAGACAGGAGAAAGGAGTACTATAGAAGGTCCTGTCCATACCCACCCCCCCACCGCTTTCCCTGGGCTGTGGTATGAAAAAACAATGGCTTTTCTGAGGCACTGTGCAGACAAGGCAGCTCTGAAAAAACTAATAGCCATGATTAATGACAATGGGCTAGAGGAGAGTTGGGACACAGCCGCCACATATATCATCCTTTCCCATCAGTCTCTGCTCCTCCCTGCCCCTCTTCCTCCTACCAGCAAGGCATTATAAAAATGTCTTATCTGCTTTTGACTTTTTTCTGAAATCACAGCACTGCTGAAAAAGAAGGGGGGAAAAGAGAGAGAGAGAGAGAGACAAAGAGGCAATAGGGTGAACAAGAAAATGGCATGTAAAATAACTATAAGATATTCCAGGGGAAAATGCATGAGCTGTAATCATTCAAGATTTCAGCAACTTGACTCTTCACATGCTGAAGCCACATTTTCAAGGTCTTATCTGCCATATGGTTCCCTGTTTGGATGATTTATTAGGTGTAGAAAGCACACTGATAAATTTTACTGCATTTCCCTGAATAGGCAACCTATGGTGTCAATAACAAAGCTCAGGCCGCTTTAATGAAAACTGTAAGCACCAAAGGGTAACCATTTATTTATGAGTCACTACAGTATTACTAGGACAAAATTTATCTTCCCTTCTCACGCACTCTGCAGAAACCAAATCTGGTCAAAGAAACGGCGATCACATCCATATGTCAGTGACTTACTAACATGTCTCCTGCACACTCAGGGCTCGTATCCAAATGAACAGTTTCCATTTAATGACTATTTTCTCTAATGTAAAAGATGCTCTTAAGTTTTAAAACTTTTTAAAAAATACATTGGTGACAACTTGCATATCTACAAATCACTACACGGTGTTAATTTTCTATGTCCAAGACAAAAAATAAAACCTATCAAAAATAAGAATAATAATTTCAGTGGCTTAAGCTTTAGCTGTATAGGAGTGGATCGTCAAAATCACTTTGGATAATCTTGGAAAAAAGGAAGCTGAAAACAAATGACAGCTTATAGATGCAAAAAGCAGTGTTTACTGTTCCATCAAAGATTCCAGAGGATTAATAAACTGACACTTTGGCCTTAACTCAAAAACCATTGAAATTTCTTATGTGTATCTCTTATTTTCTTTTTTTTTAAAAAGGCTTTAGTTTAAAAGAACATATTGCAATTGTTTTTCTATTTCACACATTGAATGTTACTTGTCTTGTGCCCACAATCCCAAGGCACTTAAGATACCAAAAGAAAAATTTAAAAATGCAGAAGATACCTGGAGCTTCTTACTGGTTATAACCACTATTTGAAAGGCAAACTGAAATTCTTTGTTATTCATCCTCTATGAAAATTATCAACGATTCAGAACTGATCAAGACTGACAGGGCTGCTTGTTTGTCTCCCTCACATATACAGGCCCCATCTTCTCCCTTTTTAAAAACCAACCAGCAAACCAAGTCATGCACCATCATTTGGTATGAATATCAAGATTAGTATGAACACAGGTGGTGAGGTTTGGGCTCCAATCACTACGTCCTTTTTTTTCTAAAGATATGCAAAAGCATATATTAGTAATTTAATTAATTTAGATTCCGTTACTACATCACTCAAAGAACTATTTAAGCCTGAACCAAAAAGTGCCACACTTTCAAAAGGCCAACAGTTGCCCATGCATGCTTGAAAAGGCCTTATGTTCACCTAGATACTTAACTGGTGGCTTCCAGATAGCAAACTACTGAAAACCTTGCCCTCAACATCCACCTTTAACTCAGATACATAACTTGTTATCGGTACACACATGTCCTTTTTATTATAACTATAAACCTATAGTGTCAATGAATAGTTCGTGGCAGGAGTCCAACTGCAAACACAAGATTTTAGTCCTTGGGGGCATGGAGCACAATGCGCTTAAGGAGCTGGGCAGTTAAAAGACTGGCTTTCTACATGATGCTTTAACCTTTGACTAGCATTGCTCAAATATGGCTTTCCATGTAAGTAAATTAATGCCATGGTCCAGTGCAGAGGGGTGAGCCACTCCAGCCTGGGTCAGGCTCTTTTACAAAGCCTGACCCTGAAGTGACAGGATAATGTGTCATGACCAATGTGAAAAACACGAAGAATGACAGATTCTTTAATTGGTAATTAGTAAACAACGTTTTCTGAATTAACAAGCATCTTCTTTCTCGATACTGAAAAAATCCCTAAGAAAAGAATGCCGAAATTACTACATATGCAGGTTTTTTTCTCAATTTAACACCTGAGCAGAAGCCAAGCTGTGCACTCTGAAATCCTTGATGGAAACCATAACGTATACCAGCTTACTGCAGACAGGGCATTCTTGTTCCTCCCTCCCTTCTCCTTCACAGAAGACTGTTATGAAAAATAAATTATTTTAGACTTCATTTTTAAGTAGGGGATGGGATAAAGAAGGAAGGACCTGACATATCTCGGTATTAAAATAATCCCTCCTACATAGTCTTGCCACAGGTTCTTCAGTACTTTTTCCCCCCAAAACACAGGGTTCAGCTCTACTGTTCTATCTGATTAGTAGAAAACTGCTGGTAAACGTACACCAATGTAAAGTTTCGGAGGCTCAGAGTGAAGACTAATGTGTCTTTTGTAGTCACTATCCAGCTCTATGGCACAGCTTTGAATTCAAGAGCTTTCATACACGCAATAAACCCGTCAGTCACCTTCATCCATATGCTCCCCATCTGAAAGAGCCTAACTGGAGTCTCCACATGCCTGTGTCTTCTCAGGGCAGTTCCCTAAAGCTGACCCTGTCCCTTATCGCACCCAGCACACAGCTCCCACCAGTCACAGACACTGACCTAGGGAGCAGATTTATCTGTGAATGAAATAACCTTCTGTCATAGCCTTTTCATAACTCAGTTTTATGGAGTAAGAAATGGACTCCCACTTTTTTAGCCAACAATCATTTTTATTTGGCTGTCCTCTGCTGATATTCTAGATTTTTCCTGAAAGTACTAAGAGGGAAAATGCATGCCAGAGTGTTAGATGTAAATTGGTGCCAGGATTGTAACCCATCAGCTGCAATTGTCCATGCATATAATCTATTAGTCTTCTGTTTCTAAAAACACCCCACAGTTTGCTCTCTCTACTTCCTCCAAAAATAAACTCGACACTGAGCTGCACAGTAGTGATCTCCAGGACAATGATAGTTTTATAGTTAAGGGTGAAAAATCTCTCTAATCCTGTGTTTACACTGAAAACTCTTTGGGAGCACAAACTGTATTTTTAATGTGTGTCTATGCACCAGAAAGAGGACTCCAATTCTAGTCAGAAATTCCTCAATACCATCACATTACTAACAGTACATCTCTATTTCTCCACAGCACCCATAGTCAAGAGTGGAAGGGAGAGAGGGCAGTCTCTCTGAAATGGAAGCCACTCACTTAGGTGCCTGCACTTTAGTTTTTGTTTGAGTTTATTTTCCCCTACAGTACTTGCCCAGTTCAGAAATATGCTCAGTTCCCATACATTCCCATAAATAAACCAGTAGCTGAACAGCACCTTTACACAGAAACACATGTAGTTATGAACATTTTCAAAATACTCTACCAAGAGATACACCAGCATACACATTTTCAGAGCAACTAAGCTCATTGCAACAACTATGTAACCCATCATGTATGCTCTAAGTCCTATGAGCTTATCTATGAGCCTATTTTGTAAAATTAGGTGGAAGAGAGCACAATGCAAGGCTGCAATCGGTCCCTTCACCCCCTGTTAAGAGTACAGCTCGCTTCAGCTCCACTTTGAATCAGAATTATGCTGAAACTGAATTATAGCTTTCTCCCCACACACACATTTATGCTATTCCCCATAGACGGTTTGGGTGTTAAATCTGCATAATCACTGTATATTATTTTTCAATAACCATAAAGCAGGCAAATCACCACGCTGCCTGACATCCATTAGCCAATAAGTGCACAAAGTTCTTCACATTTTTCATTCAGTGGTTATTTCCCCACAGCTGAACTATAAATACAAAATATACTTTTCCTAACTGTTTATAGTTACTTAGAGCATGTAATACCCTTTCTCCCCTTCATTCTCAACTTAGCATAATATACTTGATTATGGATATACCCAAAAATATTACAGTCATGAAAAGAAGTCTACACAGAAGTCTACACAAAGACTATGATTTTTGCTCTGGTATTTGGGGCAAGTCCACTGCCCAACATACACAATCTGTAATGGAGATACTCCCTAGGGAATAAGAAACTGCAGGGCAGCACAGAGATCAAGATTTTAAAGAAGAGATGGGATGGAATAGAAAAACTCATTTCTATTACACAGAAGTAACAGGTATCATATTCTATAACCAGTAGGTGGTATTTATTGCATCATTTAAAATGTGGAAAAGAACAAAACGGGCTTGAAGACTGAGGGAAGAAAGTGGAAAGAGACTGTCTTCATTTAAATGTTGAGCTTTTGACAGTTCAAGTTTTGTGCCTGTTCACTTAAAGTACTGTTCTTTTCATCACTAGCCATTTCAATTTAATTTCACTCACCTTCATATTTGGGATCTGAAATGATCAAATGTAAGTCCCAATGCATTTCTGATACAAACATCCAGCCTACACCGATCAAAACAGTTATTATAGTACTGTATTCAAGCTATCTTACAAACACATTTAAAATCAATAGCAACGCACACCAAAACACACATTTAGTACTTCTTTAATGGTTATATGACTTTTAATTAAGAATAGGAAAATAGTACTTGTTTTTAAAATATCTTTTTGAAGAACTTTTAAGAATTCTAAAGAATTCAATTCAAGTTGAGCACATCAGGAATTGTATAAACCTTGATTACATAAACTTGCTATTAAGCCTTATGGCATACGGTTCTCTTTTGTACAAAGCTAGACTACTATATAGTTGAAATCTAACTACCCATCATAAACACCTTCAGTATGTTTGAAATAAGCTATCGGACAACATTGTTCACACACTAACATCCTGGGCTGATTTATGAAAGATCAAAGGCTGTAGTGGATAAGTATTAAGAGGTACATGTTTTACAGAATGAATAACTTTCCTCATTCTCAATGTTTCTTATGTTTTTTACAACAAATTGCCTGGCTCTCAAGAACAGTCTCGTAAAAAGAGTGAAAAACACTTCTATCCCAAGCCTTCTAAAGACTTTTAAAAAAAAGTTGGAAACACATTTGAAACTATAAATTTAAACCCTTCTAGAATTGTAAGAGTAGTACTAGTCTGAATTTATGTCATACATCCATTTATGCTAAATGGTCAATGGCAGCATAGAAACAAACGGAAGATAATTATTTGACAGAGACTTTTTCCTTTCATTTTGAGCCTTTAGATAAACAGAGGATTTTCCAGTAAATATATTTTCCAGAAGGAGTTGGTTCTGTGGAAGACTAAAACTTTGGATGTTATACAGGCTAAACTATAATGAACTCTAGGAACTGAAATATAGTTGCTTTTGTCATTATCAATTACCTTCTAAGTCTCACAGAATTTCAATTACAAAAAGAAAAGGCAGCTAGCCAGAACAAAGGTTGTCCATACTTAATCTTAAAAACTAGTGGCAACTTTCGTCACCACCATCATTCCATCATCACAGTGGTCCGCAGGCCAGAGAGAGGCCTTCAGAGAGCCTTCTGCTGTTGACCTGGAGCAATGCACTTCCCAGCACAGCTAAGACCACTGACAAGACTGCGTTTTGGGACTGGCAGTGTGGGAGGAGAAGGAAAAGGAAGAGGAACACAGTTCTTCCTCCTTCCATTCCACAGCCCATTGCAATTCTTACAACAAGATTTTTTGCCCTATATACAGTAAAAATATAGCTTCTCTGAGCCTCCACAGATGCATCACTGTACCATGGAAGACAGTACAGAGCCACTGCCAGTTCTGCACTACTTGGAAAGAGTTCTGTTTCTTGAAAAATAGAGTGCAAGGCAGAAGAGCCACAGGTCTGTTTTGGATAGGTTGCCTTAAACAGGAGCCAGGAAAAAATACAGGCAGAGAAACCAGTATGTAGAGAGCCAAGTCACAAAAAGTCTTCTTCCTCTCAAATGAAGTAGAACATATACCACATTGTGCTGCATCAGATCCCATAAAAATATTGTCTAACATTCACTTAATGGAAGTAGAAACTAGGTTTAACATAAAACATCCCAAAACGGAATTGCATTAAGCAGCCATTTAAGAGCAACAAGTGGAAAAGATGCTACTGACGGGGGTGGGAGCTGCAGTATGACAGTATTTCAGAAGATTAATTAAAGTTTCATGGGCTAGAATAATAAAGAAGTGAGAGAGAAGAACTCCACACAAAGAACTGGCTGTAACGCCTCAGAAATAAGCTTGTACATCAAACATTCTTGAAATCTTTGTTTTAAATTGAGACCATACATCAAGAATGACCTGATTGCAAATGATACAGATTTCAAACATGGACTTCTAAATTCCAGGCATCAGAAAACACAACCATTAGAGCCTGAATAGATAAAACTTGTTACTCATAGGATTCCAAATTTTCCTTGGATATATTTGCTAATTGATTGACTTCTTGCAAACATGAGTATTGCCTTTGGTTACTTCTTCCTCAGCTTTCCAGCTACTTAGATAGGAACTACACCTTCTGCACTCCTGTCCTTCATGTGAGTTTGTTGGTTTTGATCTTTTCTTTCCCCTCTTTTACTTGACTTCTCACAAAGAAGGATGAGACAGGAGGAGAAACAGCCTCTCCCCATTGTGCAACAGGGAGGGAAAAAACAACTAAAACTTCAAAATCCAAAGGCATCATTCTAGATTTCCACGTTGTCCTGGAGGCAGCACCCTAACGTATTGTTCCGTCACAGAAGTAGAGCAACACACATCTTCAGGTCCCTAAAGCACTGGGCAAGACAAAACATCCATCAACCAGTCAGACAGAAGTTCAGACATCTTGGAAGTAACAGGTATGTTGTAATGCAGGAACCATCAATGTCATAATCTTATTTTTATTGTAATTCTTTACATAAATACATGATAGAGGAATGGATTTCTATACAAGTCATATCATCCCCTCAGTTGAAGAAAGTGAAACTTTCTTGGATGGGGAGGGTGGAGGACATATGCCAATAAAAAGACTTATTTCACAGAATCATATAGGTTGGAAAAGACCTTTAAGATCATCGAGTGCAACCATAAACCTAACAGTACCAAGACCACCACTACACCATGTCCATAAGCACCATAAGCAATTATTTATGGCAGTTTCAATAAAACTGAACAGCACAGGTGCATATGTTAACACATCTCTCTGTTAAAGTCAAGATAGCAAGTTTCAAAAACGGCCTCACTATAAGCTCCTCTACGAGTGGTCTTCATGTTTCAGTTTTCCTGTTTGCTGCGTTATTTGCTGACCGTTTCCTGCTCTTCACAGACAAAACTACCCAGCATAACATAAGCACTAAATGTCAGGGCTATACAATAGACTTAATCACATGTCATTGACACCACACCTCACTTTTTATACTGGTAATTCAGAGCAATACTGTGCCTCATGTCAACAGAAAAAAAAGAAAAAAAGAAAAAAAAAATCAAAACAATTCCTCTGCAAGGGAAAGATGGAGAGAGCTGGAAAGAGAAAAGCAAACATTTTTCACAGAAAAGGAGTGGCTTCTATTCTACTTGTAGTGAAGTTCTAAGAAAAGATAAAAATTAGACTCTGAATTACCAGACAATTGAACCTCAAAAGAAATCTCATCAGCTACCATCTACAAATACTTTCCTTCAATGTTATAACAAAATACTGTACATACCTCCAAAAATACAAACAAATCCATGTTTCAGTTAAAGGATGAACATTCTGCAAAAAGATACTACTTTTTTTTCATCCCAGTGTTTCATCTGGTATTGCAGTCTTTTTTATTTATATAAATTTATAAAAGCCTCATTTTTGGACACTGATAGCTTAAGAAGCTCTGATATCAGGTCAATACATTAGTGGACTGACATTTGACAAAAGACATGTTTGCAAAAATACAACCAACAGAATCATAAAAACCCCACACATTCCAAAATAAACTTCTGAAAGTGAAATATTTGCAGGTTTCCCTCACATTTATAATTTCCTTTTTATAGTCTTTTCACAGTCACTTCATGTCTAGCCACTTCCTTCATTAAAAAAACTGAGAAGTAGTAATTTTTTAAAAATTTGCATTTTTATTGTATCAATCAGTATTGTATTAATCTGTACTAATTGTATTAATGCAGATTTTATTCATGTGTTATAAAGCAATTTGCATCCACTGCTCAACTACTTTCCTTTTAGCTGCACTCACAGTGGAAATAATTTGGGAGTTCCTCTTATGCTATTTAATTTCTCTTAAAAAAAGAGATTATTTTTCCACACCTTAACAAAACACAGTAATTGAGGGAGGGAAAAAAAAAAAAACAAAAACCCTCTGTATAGAGTCTGATCTCACAGTGCCCCAGACAGTATTATCAAATTTCTCAAAGTATGAAAAACAATTCCAAGTGACCTGAAAACAGCTGTAAGGGTTCAAAACTGTAGTAGTATCTTCATTACATTTACCCGCATTTGAGTAAATGTTCATAATCAAAGCACATTGGCACATATAATACTTCATTATCAGTTATTCCTAAAACACTCTAAACTGGTGATTTACTCAAAAATACTTTTTTATGGAAAAGGTGAACTATATTTCCATTTAATAATATAACAGTGATACAGTCTCAGAAGAAGTGAACAAATTTAACTATCACTATTATATACTGTACTAATACAAAACTTCAAAGTCTTGTTGAGAAATTGCACACATAAATTCTTTTAAATAGTCATTACTATTAAAAAAAAAAAAAAGAACAATCAATGGCTACAGAAATATGAATCTGCATTTTCGAGAATGTTTGGAAACATTAGTTATAATTAGCAAAACAAGTATTGTCCCCATGACAGCCTTTCTTTACAAACCTTTGAATGTTTGACAAGAAAAGGTCATGTTTTGTAAAATCCTGGAAAGGTCATTCAATAACAAATCATATGAATGATATCACAAGAGTTCAAGGAGGTTAACAGAAACACCACAGGCATTAAAGCATGTTTTCAAGGTAAACAAGGTAAAAGAAAAACAGTCTGCTTCAGCTCTGGAAAAAGGAAAAAGCACGTAGTCTCTAATTTGCTACACACTGTAATTTTAAGACATTTTCTCTGCACTTGGTGGTTTAACACTACGTATTATTTCTCATGTTCAACGCATTTAGGGAAGGATTAACAGATAACAGAGCCAAACCATTTAAACATCTCTTCAAATAGTCTACGTTGACCTTAGTAGATTTTTGCCCCTCAATCTTGTGACCAGACACTTAAAAAAAACCCCAAAACTTCACCTCCATCTCAACTAAATCTCAATCTTAGATCTCCAAACTTCACTGCTTGAAACTCTGCCAGCCTTTCAGCTAAACACTTTGACCTGCTTGCGACCTCCTATTTCCAGGTCTATTTTCTTCTTTACCAAAAGAACACAACATTTTTCACAGGCAGGAATAACAAAGAGTTGTTTATATAGGGTAATTTAACTACAGGATCAGTGCAGGGAACAGTGTGATGTATTTGATCCACAGACCAAGAAAAAAAGCATTGCTCACCAGTGTTAGAGAAAAGCCTATTGAATAGTTTTCCTGGGGCAAGCCAGCAAATTGGGGTTCTTTTCATGTACAGGCATAGAAAAAGCGAATTCAGGAATGATCCTGGGTCTCTCTCTCCACAGGGTGTTAAAGCCCTGCCCTGCTGCAATTCTGAAGTTTTAAAGTTCCATTATCCCGGGGGAGAAAGGCAGAACTTATTTACATAAATTCATCATTATTCAATAGAATTTGCTACACAGGGGGAAATCTCTTCCAATACAAAGAATTTAGAATTACCAACTATGCTTAGTTTATCATCATTACACTTGTGTTTTCATTTATGACAGGCTATTTGCAAACTGTAATTTATTATGAGCCTCTTTATGAGATTAATTTAACAGGATCAGACCTGTGGACCACCTAAAGTTTACATGTTGACTGGCAGCAGCGAGTCTCACAGAAGAGGAAAAAAGTGCACTGTGGCAGCACAGTGAACTATCTCCCAGGAAGATACTATTCTAACCCCTACTACAGATTCAGAATTTAAACTTAGCTTTTATCAGTTCAGGAAAGCCTGAAAGCATTAAAATTTTATACCAATATCATTAGATACTCCTGTGCGATGTGTAAGTGTCTCCCCCTTTCAGGTCTACATAACACCAATAGGTTTTCCATTGTAAATGCAGATACCAACAATGCCGACAAAGAAATTAGTTTAAATAATCTTTTTTTCTACCAGATAAGCTTGATAGTAGAGCTAGCAAATCCAAGCAGCTTGGCTCTCCTGTCATCCAAGCTGATACTTGGATGCCCACACGATGTCTGGGGGGGGGCAAGCCCAGCCGCTGCTGACCCCTAACCCTTGGAGACCAGAGTTTACTTTCTGTTTTAAAATACTAGAAGGTGGCCACGGTTACATTGGGTTCATTCTTCCTTGGAACGAACCACAGATAGCATTAGCTACTCCCAGCGTAAAGTAAAAAAGCTTGACTTTTTAGCAACCTGAGGACAAAGGAAAGCTGGCTGACCTCCATGCACCACCCAAGCAAGGCATCAAGCTTTAGAGAGAGGCTGTAGCTAACAACAGAAATGCTTACTTGTTGAAGTTTCTGCTCAGACAATGGCATGCTAAACTGGTTTAGAGAAAGGGATCCAGCAGAAAACCAAAACTACTAATAAATAAGTAAATAGGATCGGGTTTTGGTTACAGCATTCCCCTCAAGCGACTTATCATGCCACAGCACTAACAATTTTGCAAGAGAGCAAACAGAAGAACAGCAAGATCAACGCAGTCTGTGTGGACTTCAGACCATGGTGCTTTGGTCCTGTCCTTCTAAACAGGTATGCTCCTCTACAAGAGTAGGCTTCTCTCTCATATCCTGCTCCAAACCTTTTCCAGGAAAGGGGGCAGAATGGATGCTACAGGAAGCACAGAAACCTCATCAGCTGTTTGATGGCCAAGGAGTTGGTACCATGTTTGGACATCTGCATGAGCCTAATAGCATGGCATGAACAGCCATCAGCAGACATAGCATTACCAATACAGAAACAAAACCTTGAAAATTATTTCCAGGTGAAGTCAAGGCAGTCAAGGCTATATTTCTTCTTTTACAAGAAGCATGTATGCCTTCAAAGGAATTAAGAAGCAAAGTACTAAATATTAAAAATAATCATGGGTGTTCCAAAGACCCTACCAATTAGCATAAATTTTGTGCTGCATAAGTTTTTGCATCCACAAGTACATGGGCAGAGTATGCAAATAAATACATTTTATCAGGAAGAAATATAAGATTGTTTCCTAGAGGACTATCAAAATTACATCTAGCTTATACCTGGTTCTCAGTCTATGTTCACACAATGTAGTTTTTCATCTTATTTCAGCAGTATTCACATGCTGTCAGAATGTCTTTCGTTCTTCACTATAGGACAACTCAAGACATTTGATTCATGCATTACCAAATTTTCCTGTTTTCGTATGTGACTGTTTCACACTATGGGCCTTATGCCATTCTTTAGAAGCCTTTTAGGAGCTGTGCAGGAAGTATCCTCTGACATATGGCCCAGAGCTAAGATGTTACAGCATTGTCATTATTTTGGCTTTCAGGGTTCATGCGTTACCTTTTCCTACAGGCTGCAGCTTTGCCTTTTTATTTTGAAGAGCTCAAAAAGAACTGATCTAGAAATGTTGCTTGTCCATTAGTGCTATTGTTTCTTTAAAAAGCTATACCAGTTTGTACTATGACTGATCAAAATGACTATCAGAAACAAGACACCTCATTTTGTCTTTCTTGCCAACTATTTTAGCTTATTTGCCATAAGCACAGGGTATAATTAATATCACACAGGAGCCAGCATTGTCATTTTTCAAATCATTTCCCTGGAAATGTTCTACACCTCTTAATGGCCCTGCTAATGCTGTAGCTGTCATGTTTTGGACAGCTGCGCTTTTACAAGACAAACTCAGCTGCGCCATGCGCCTCTCTGTAGACTTTTTAGCTCAACGGCTCAGAGGCCATGAATGCCAGCTGGTAACAGCTATATGGAAATCTTTGATTAATTTTTTTACCTCTAGACGCTGACTGTTGCTCAAATGTCACCTTCCCAGTTTCCATCCCTAGCCAGTATTTTTTCCCCCTCCCAGTACTGCTTGATGGATGAAGAATCAACTGAATGGGCCAAAAATCTTATGACTAATTAAAGCCAATACAGCCTGTCCAGATGTGGAGAGAACACAAAGTCTGGAGAGGAGCCAGGTCACACACATGAAATGCTTGATCGTTCAAGAGATGGAGCTCTTGATGATATTTACCAGGCTAGAGTTAACATACACTGATATTACCACCCTGAAGAGTAAGGTGACATGACAGGAGTTATGCTGTGTAAGACTTTACCGTCACAGCTCACAGTCAAAGCAAGTGTGCAGCGTTGATCAAATGAAAACACTTCACATGTAGGAGCTGCACAGATATTATGAAATTATTAAGAAACTCAGATTTTACGCTGGTTCACTCTAGAAATGATTGGAAGCTGACAATATGAACAAATTAGTACTGCTCAACAGTCATCTGGTGTAGTAGGGTGGCTTGAATTTAACAATTGATCCTGCCGATGAAGTGATATTAAGCATCTTCTTACTGAGTCCAAGAACCAGAGAATGTGATCAATAAACCAACCTAACATATTGTAATTTCTAATACATGCAAGTACATCAAATGTCCATTTCTGCTGCTTAAACACTTCTGCTACTCTCCCATTTTAACTTCACGTTCATTAATGATCTTCAGGCCTGAGAAAGAAGATTGCAAAACTTGTTTTCACGTCATGTCTGCAAGATACAACGTAAAGTTGTGTTCATCAGTTCAGCAGCAGCAGTTCTCCCAGTTGAAACCAGCCAGGCCAGGAAAGTGACACAAACAGGATGCTGCTAAACATGCACAACTCAAAAACACACACTATATTCTGTTCTGCATGATTTGCTGCCATTTAAAAGACAATAAACAGCAACTTTAGATTGCTAACAACATGTCATTTAAGGTTTGCTGTTGCTCAACATCAAGAAAAATCAATGCCAGCTCTACAGGGGCAGAAAACCCAGAGAAGTGAGCTCCATTTCAGGTCTGTTTGAACTCATTTCCTTTCTCCATGGTTGCCCCCTTGTACACCCCCTCAGGCATCCCCTCACAGCAGGCATGACAGCTTGACACATTGACAGCTTGCACTGAATGACAACTGATTTGTACAAATTTCAAGCCTTATAAATCTACCTGTCACAACAACAACATAAAAGAGCTTGGACCCAGCAGGTAACTCAGAAAAAGCTTCCCCTGACAGCATTTTCTGAAAAGCAATGGCTTGCCTCCTGCCAAAAATTCCAACTATCATCCTTGTATAACTTTGAATAAAAATTCAGGGCCCATTTTCTTGCCAACAGGCTACCAATCGTCTTATTTAAAGATTAAAAAGAGTGAACAAGAAAAAAAAAAAGCCATCCACAGAATTTCATTTTATACTGATATGAAAGTAGTACCACCTGCTATGGCAGGATTACCACACCATTTTTCTCTACAGTGCTCAGACAGAGTAAATGAGCAAGGCTTTTTACGGTATTTAAACAATATCCCAGATTGCAATGCTGTTATGCATCCATTACATTGGAGCTGTTAGTCAATGCCACTCTTGCTGATAGAAGTTTAAGAGTTTTTTTGGTTTACTTTGGGAGGCTGTTTTGTTTTATTTTTTCTTGCTGAGTTGTTAAAAAAGCAAAATTGCAATTTCAGAAACCAGTAAGGCTTTTCAAGCTACATTTTGCTGTCCAGCTCTGGTGGAAATCCACATAGACATTAGCTAAAATGCTAAGTGTTCAGTGTTTCCATAAGCAGTATTATGCAAGAGAAAAGCACAGCATTAAATGGTAACCCTTACAAAGGAATATAAAGGGAATACAGTAATTCTGAAAAGGTCTTTCTGAAAGGAGTGTATCCCAAAAGAGCTTTGAAACCCTGCAAGATGACTCCACAAAGATGATGAAACTTATATGATGTTTAAAATTATGCAGTTTTAAAGTATTCTGAGAACTCCCCACAAGACCACCTTCCAAGTACCACATGAGATGCTATAGGAAGTACCAAATCAGCTGTCTTTAAACCTGAAAAAAATCATATTAATTAAATTGTATCTGTGATTAGGGACAGAAAAAGTTGTTTCTGGTGTTTTACTTAAAAATGAAAGCGTTCAGCAGCTTGCAAGCATAGTTTATAAAGATTCAAAAATAAGAGCTTTCTACTAAGCCGCTAGATAATAAAAGCAATTAATAATACATGTATAATTTGTATAAACTATAAATTCAGCCAATGAGACCTCAAAGAAATGGCTTTCTTTCCTTTTAACTCAGGTATTAGTGGAAATTTTAATTGTCCAAGTCACTTTGCACACATATAGCAAGCTGATGATCAGTGCAAATTATAATAGCACAAGTTGAGTGCTATTTCACTTTTGTAGCTATCATGTGCTCTCTCTACATTTGCTACATAACCTAAGATACTGAATATTCGAGCTTTTCCATACTTTGCTGACAAGTCCCTGGTTTCCTTTCTGTGATGATTTAATGCAGAAAGTAGAAACACTCTTATGCAAAATGTTCTAACAAACAAACAAAAAAAAACAAAACATAAAACCCAGCAGCACATCCCTACACTCTCTCACCACTTGTGGACATTTAAGAGTTCCCTTATGTTTGCTTAAGAGGAGGGGGGAGAAAAGGAAAGCTAATACCATTTTACAAATAAAAAGCAATACATAACACGTGAGAAATTCCTAGCAGTTAGAAAGTGTTTGAATTAAAAATGAATATTCAACAAAAACTTTTTTCTAACAGGAACTTTTCAAGAAAACTAACAACCTAGCTTCACTAATGCTTCCAGCGAAGTTGCAACTTGTGTTTCTGTTCCTGCACCTGCCCTGATGGTGCAAAATGATAAGAAAGTTTAAGCAGGCTGTTGAAGACTTCCCATTGAGGCATAGGAACAAACACCTACATAAAACAGAATTATCACAAATCATGGGATCTTCAAAACAGGTAACAAAGGTTAACCACATTGCTTCTTGAAAACATCAGCCAAGATAAACTACTTATGGCACAGAGTGCATGTCTCAAAATGACTTGGCACTGGCCCGCTCCCCAAAATACCCAGCGTTATGAAGAAAGAAAAGACAAGTTACTTCCATAGCTCCTGTAGTGACCATTACCCCTGTGCAAAAGGACTAAAGGTAGTTACCTGAAGATAACCAACAGTTAACTAGATGTTATGGGTAGTAAGTTAGTATTCTGGTTCAACCATCTTGGCTGGATGTCTTGGAAGCAAAGGATGTGCATACTCCTTTTCCAGTCATGGGAATCTTTTTTTTTGTTTCTTCAAATCTTCCTTTACTCCTAACATTTTTAAACACAGAACAACATGACTTTTATAGTAGAATATGAAATAGTACAAGCAGTAAGTGGGTTTAGAAGACTTCTCATAAAATGACAGCCACTGGAAAAGGGGCTCTAAAGCAGCTGAAGCACTGCACCAACACCTGAGCCATCACTGAGGAGGGACAAAAGAGAGAACTTGTCTGCGGGAGGCAGAAAGCCAAGTTCTTATGTTGGAAGAGCAAAGGCTTGAATTTGAGCATTGCTGGAGTTGCCTGCTTCTCCAGATTTGGTAACCATAACTACTACATTGATTTTTTTCCCATGCCAATTCCACAACATATACAGGCGTTGCTTAACGTACATGGCCACAATAGGGCCCCTAGGTGAATACTTATTATTTCTCAGAAAATGTGCTGGAGTAGAGAGGAGAGAAACAGATATACACACATGGCCCTCAACTTTTCGATCCTTTTCGATACAACAAAACAGAAGTCTTAACTTCCTTGTGTATAGGGACAGAACTTGTTACTGATGGAAAAGGGCCGCTAAATAGCATAAATACAACCTGTGAAGGGCAAGTTATAGCATTTCTAGGATTTTGTCCCTTGGACCTGTGGAAGTCAGTACATTTTTGCCACTTAGAACCCTCTGTGTTACTTGTAACTGTCAGTGGAAGGGAAATCTGTAATTGTTAAGAGGGAAAGAGCCTGTGCAAATTCTTCCCAGTGCAAAGTGAACAGTCAATCACTTTTATAAGGACAGGAACAACTGAAACTATCCATTCGTATACTTTCCTTTAGTCAACAATATTACCTTTAGTAATCTGGGGAATGTGCATCCATAAATTACAGAAAGTGTTATTGCATTGCTGAATAAACAGCAACATTTCCATCAGCAGCAGTGGCAGCCCCACAAAGGTATAACAAACAGACTCAATCATTTTCTTGTCAAGCTTTGCAATGACTGCAGAGTTTACTGCTGGAGATAATGTTGCTTTCCTCAGCATTGTGTGCCAAACTGCAAACTGCTTATTAAAACAAAACCTCTTTTTCTGAGCAGCATGAGTTGGATAATCACTTATTGCACTCAAGAAAAAACAGGTTTGATGCCCAGAGGTGGTTAGCAAGCAAGCATATGCATTAACATTTGGTTTGTAAAAACTGGTTAAAAAAATAAGTGATCTAAAAAGGAATTATGAGAACCAGTGCCCCAGGTTGATCATTCTGCCTGTTAATATATTGTTACTGATAAAATATTTCAAACTACTCTAATATGCCTCTAAGAGAGAAATTAGCAAGGGAAGACAGGAGTGAAATATAAATCAACTATTCCAAATCAGATATCTTCTCTTTAAAAAATGCTTTTTAAGAGGAACAACTGGATTGCATCTTTGCATTCCAGATACAGGTGGCAACTTGCTTTTCAGAGAAGGAAAAAAAAAAGTAAACTTAAAAACTAGTCAACTGTGTCAGAGATACTGCTGAAGCACAAATCTATTATTACCATCCAAAGAAACAGCTTGGCATAACTAAGCCGACCAATACTCCTGAAAAACCCAGTTCAATTTTCTTCGCTTAAAACAGATTGACAACCATTTTACTTGGTTGAATAACAGGAAAGTCTGAGACACAAATGAGCAAGCTCTGCCATGTCAAGAAAACACTTCTGTAAAGCAAGCCATTATTCTTGACTTCAGAAAGGCTCCCTTTTTTCCTCTTTTCATTTTCTTAATGATTAGAGATATATTAATATAAAGGTAAGCAGGCAGCCTTCTCTCTGCTATGCTGGCACTGCTGATTTCCTTCTAACACTGAGCTATCAGCTGCTCAAGAAAAGAGCAACATCCAAATAATGGAGATTTCAAGACTATTGTAAGTTTGAGCAGAGTACTGTGAGACTCTCAAAGCCACATATACAAAAAAAGGAACTCAAGAGGATGACAGTGGCTTTTTCCACTGATCTTTAGCAAGCAGACGAACACAATTAAAGCCCACGTTGTATCCAAAAAAGAAGAAAGTGATGGTAGCCAAGTTCTGGGACCCAGCACACAGAGCACTTCTGATATCCTCAGGGTGGGAAGTTCCAAACTTACAAAACCTTATTTGATTCCACAAAAGTTTGAGTAGTTTTTTCAAGAGTACTTATGTGACCTGTGAACCTAAAGCCTAATGCGAAGTCAGATTTGTTTTCTGTAGAGAACAGCCATCCTGACTGTAATTAGACATAAAAAGTAAGCATTTGTATCAGTTATATCTTAAAATTATTTTGATCTAAAGGAGGGTTAAATCATGCCAATCTGCATGTCTGTGCTTCCGTTCACATTTGTTCAACCTGAGTAATTGCATCAATGTAAGCCCCTAGGAAAAAGCCTCTGAGCCAATTTAGAGTATGATGATAAATATTAAGATGTTTTAACTTGGTCAAATGCAAAATCAAGGCAACATTCTTATCAGATTTCCTTGTCAAATGGGATTAATGTCAATGAAACAGTCAATTAAATGCATTCATAAAATACCTTTGTAGCTATTAATATTTGAAAACCATTGAAAATAACAATTCATTTTCTTCTCCCACCTACTCCTAAACGACCATAAAGAAAATTAAACTTCTATGCAGTGATATCTGCCAGAACAACAGTGAAATAAGAAAAATGCCAAACCATCTCCAAGACAAACAGCCTAACTCTTTTATCATGTTCATGGTTATTCCTTTCCTTTCTTACTCTTAATTTTTTGTCCTCCTTAGACCTTGGTCTTCTCTCTCCTACTCTTCCACCAGAATTACACCTACAGAGCTGTTTGCTTTAACAGGTGTATTTCTCTCCCAGGTTCTGCCCAGAAACTAATGCACTATCTCCCAGACCCAAAATAAACTCTTCAATATGATTTTGTCCATTCCCTTTCACATCTCCTTACTCTTACAGTCTTGTACTTCTTGCCACTCTCTAGTCCTCTGTGCTGGTTTTGGCTGTGTTAGAGTTAATTTTCTTCATGGTAGCTAGTACGGGGCTATGGTTTGGATTTGTGCTGGAAACAGTGTTGGCAACACAGGGATGTTTTAGTTATTGCTGAGCAGCGCTCACACAGAGTCAAGGCCTTTTCTGCTTCTCACCCCACCCCACCAGCAAGGAGGCTGGGGCTGCACAAGAAGCTGGGAGGGGACACGGCTGGGACAGCTGACCCCAGCTGACCAAAGGGATATTCCATACCATATGATGTCTCAGCATATACAGCTAGGGGAAGAAGAAGGAAGGGGGGCACGTTCGGAGTGATGGCGTTTGTCTTCCCAAGTAACCATTACGCGTGATGGAGCCCTGCTTTCCTGGAGATGGCTGAACACCTGCCTGCCCATGGGAAGGAGTGAATTAATTCCTTGCTTTGCTTTGCTTGCGTGCACAGCTTTTGCTTTCCCTGTTAAACTGTCTTTATCTCAACCCATGAGTTTTCTCACTTTTACCCTTCTGATTCTCTCCGCTGTCCCGCTGAGGGGGAGTGAGCAAGCAGCTGTGTGGTGCTTAGTTGCTGGCTGGGGTTAAACCACGATATCCTCTCAAGTATTCACATACTGAAATTATCTGTAGCTTCTTCCATTTTTCTCATTCCCACTCCTCCCCATAACCCTCAGACACCTCCTTCCATTCATACTCATTTCCCACTCTCTTACCCCAAAAGTAATTGTTTTTACACACCAATACCAAGACAAGCATCACAATGAGGAAAAGATGCTAACTGAGAAACAATACAATCCTAGCATAAAGCTCCATGAAAAAATAAATTTTTCATATTGGTACAACTACTGATGAACATTCTTTTTCAAAGTGAGCAAGTGCTCCATGTATAAAATGAACTGTTGCATTGCAATATGCCTGAATCGCTAACATGTATAAATAAATGCAATAATACATCCACTCTTATTATCTTTAACTAACACCATCATATTCAGCAATTACATATGCAAAAGGAGATGATTCAGTTAATCTGCAGGTTATCCTGCAGAGCACTACATGTATGATCTGCTACCCCAAGGTTCCAGAGTGTCCCTTAATTTCCATCATTATCTACTGACATGCCCAAATGATTCTTTGGCTACTTGTTAATAAAAGAATCAGAAGGTGCTAATCTCATTATCGCCTTGTCAGCAGTTCCTGTCAGAGCGTTGTTGCCCATTAATCGCCTGCTGCTGCAGTCAATCAGGATCCTGCCACGCACTCCCCCAACATGTTTATTCCTTTACCTGTTCAGATAGTAGCTAACCAAAGTGTCACAGTGCACTACATTGACTAGTACCACATTAGAGAAACAATTATTTACCTTCCTCTATAGCATCACAGATATGATTGCATAGTTCAAAACAGTTTAGCTAGGCTGAGGCTCTACGTCTTCAGCTCCATCTCCCTAATTTATTACTTGGTTTACTTCACAGTCATGCTAACACAGCCAGGGAAATAATTGCCACCATATGAAAAACCCCAAGAGAATTCCTATGCCCAGGCAGAAAACTGCCACTCACTGTTCAAACTGAAGAGTGCATATTTATTCCTACTACTTCAAACAGTAGGCATAACTTATTTGACGATACACATTGCGAACCTAACTCAGAGTTTATGTATCCCGAAACACTTTTCTCACTATGTGCTGACAGAAATTTCAGAGACAGATATCCGTGATCATCCAAAACTTCTCTCAGATTGGTGTATTAAAAAAATCCTAATTATTTGTCAAACCTTAGGAGAAGGCGAATATATGAAATTCATATTAATGAGACTAGTATTTCCAATTAATGAAAAAGAAGATAAAAAAAGATAAACACTAAATAGTATAATGCAACAAAAATAAAAAATGCAGACAAAATAAGTGGGAGGAAGAATCAAAATAGCATGCCAAAGGATAGAACAACAACCTGTCAAACATGCCTGTCTCACTAGGATTACTTATATACTACAGTTTTCAAAAACAGATACCTAAAATTCAGGTATATAATGTCCGCTTAATAGATCAAGCACAGGTCAGCACATCATGTTACAATCAGGACAGAAAACTGAGTATCCCCTTCTGCAGTCACCCAGTAGCAGCTTTTCACTAGAACTATAAAGAATAATTCTGAAAAATCCAAGAGACTTTGTCCAAAGAGAATTGTCCAAAGACCTTGTGGCTCCATCCACTGTCCATAAGTCTTGGAAAGAGAAAAATTAACCCTCTGAGACCGAAATTCCCTCTCTACACTAGGAAAATAATTTGGGGAGGAAAAAAAAAAAAGGCAAAAAAGCAGTCCAAACCAAAGATTCAAAGAAAACAGGTCAGTCAGTGTTTTGTTCTATTCACAACAGACGGCAACTCTTTTTTTCTTTCCAAAAACGATATACTGCTCTTCACATAAATACATAGCTACGAAAAGCCATAAAACAGACTTGAGATGTGGTTTGAGCAAGAGAAGGTGAGGTATCATATTTCCCAACTGTTTGAGATTCAAAGCTAGCTCTAGAAGCTATGCCCAACATATTAACAAAAATTCATCTGTGTCTACTGACCACTTAACTCCACCTCGGTGATCTGAATTTTTCCATGCACTATGCAACAGACACTACAAAAAGAGAGTTCTTTGTGTCCCGTCTTTTTTACAATTTTTGAGAGATCTCTAACACTCTTTAAAGCTGCCACCCTAGGAACCATAAAATGACCCCAGCTCTAATAGAAGTGTAAGACACAAGGAACCTGTGTAGAAGATAGAGATTCAGATGCAATTCATGGTATTGGCTCTGAAGTTATCTAAAAAATTAATACCACTGTAAAGCATGCTCTGCAATATGATTAATGGGTAAAGCTCTCAAGTAAATGGGTATCCTAAATAGTTTAGAAGTATCTTCACAACTTATTCCCAACCTGAACAGCATACAAAGAGTATGGCCATGTACAGGCAGAACCAAATCCTCTCTGGATCACGAAATGCCAATTGCCCATTAATCAACAAAACCCTTCAGTATCAGAATCCCAGAGATAATTTCCATTACTTCCCCCTCTCTTTCTATTTGTTTAGACAATTTTGATTAGACAATCAGCATAATCTCTGTTTAGATGCCAAAAAGCTAACCATTTAGTTAGGTTTTGGGGTTGTTTGGGTGTGGTTTTTAGCAAAAAAAAAATCCTTTAGTCCATTATTTAGGGTAACTAAATAATGTGGAAACTCATCAGTCTACACCTTTTCTATTGAACATCAATGGAATATTTTGGCACAGTCCTAAGACATCCACCAAATCTAAATGAAAAACATGGAACCAAGTGAAAAACTGGCTAAGTGGAAACAGGGGAAGAAATGTTATTTAGGAAGAGGAATCCCATTTGCATCTCAATCCAGGCATCCCATGTTTGCCATAATACCACTACATAGTTGAGTAGCACAAGATTGTGAAAGTGAAATTGTTTTGGCTGAGCTGACAGTAATAAGGTTGATATGAATCATAGAACCATTTAGCATGAACTGTATTATAATATTCAGTTTAATCATGTTAAATGTAGGGGAAGGGAGAAGTAGGGTAAAAGGAATATACAAGCAATTTACTTGCAGGCGCTTTTAACAACTTTATTTAAGCTTGTTTTATCTGCATAAAGAATATCCCAATATGCTTGTTAAGTGAAATGAAAATGGAAAGTGTTTCAAGTAGCATAAAGACATTAAAGAATGCCTTAAAGTGTACGAAAATTTTACATCAGCTCTTATTACAGTTGATTGCTGAACTGACAAGGGGGGGAAAAAAAAAAAATATCTCAGGTTTCCCTCCACTTGTACATTAATAAGCACTTTTTAAGCACCATTCTGCAAAGAAACTGAAACACTTCAATTCTGAAAGAACAGCTCTGACTTTATCTCTACTAATAATGTATAATATCAAGATATACTTTTATTTAGAGAAAGAAAAGACCTCTCCTGATCTTTTGTTATTCCAATTTATTTTGCAAAAGTAGATGAATGTACACCCATTGATTTTATGCTAGGCAGTCAAGGATACTGACTGTTACTTTAAGTCTCACGTAATTAAATGAAGCTTCTTCAAAGTGAAAAAAAAAGGCTTTATTAGTGGCAATTCATTAGAGTCAGGATCAGCTTTAAAAGTAACCTAGACCTTTCCCAATTTGGATGATAGTTTCCTATTTCAGTGACTTGCAGTGAAAAAGAAGTTTTTTGGCTTAGAAACTTAGCCATCCATGTGTGACCAGGTTTTTCAGATACCACATTTTTCAAGTGAAAGATTTCTGTCTTCATCAGGTTTTGACCTTATGAAACTAGAAACTCAGATGTATTGTTCAATACTAAATGACTAAAGGGATTGAAAATATCCAGACCCTTACCTAACCCAAATCCTGGTAGCAAAGCAGATGTACAGCATTTACAGCACCTGAAATACACCCTTTAATCAATGTGTTCAAAGAGGATGCAAGCCCTTATGACTAGATAGAGTTTATAGACATACTTAAATTTTCAGAGTACACAAAAAAAAACCCCATATCAAAAAATATCTAGTCCCAAAAGGAGTTCTTCAGCCTACAACACATCTCCAGCTCCTCTTTTGGCCTGTTTGATTAGGATTTAGCCTATGCTGACAGATTATCTTTGGAAAGGCCCCTGGCTGTGCCAAAAAGAACAAGTTAAGCAAAGGATTAACCAATACTCTCTCACTAATGCAGTCAAACTGCCATCAGGATCAAAGCCTTCCACAAGAGACAGAAAGCAATTTAGGCAAGTGTCCCTCCATGAATTAATGCAAAATATACTATAACAATCACATTGTGCCTGAATGAAAGAATATACTGCTCTGCTTTCACTTCTCAGGGGAAAAAAAAAAAAAGAAAAAATCTTTGTATTTAAATGAGACTGTTTATTCTCTAAGCAAATACTTCCATCTTCTCAGCACTTCTACTGAGACAGAAGACATTGTAAGAAAATCCAAATACAGTATTCTTACAATCGGAAAGCATTAAAACAAGAAAATTCAACTCAAACAATGAAACTGAATAGGTCTTCAGAGCTCATTGTTAATTTTACCGGGTCACTTGATACTGAAAAATACAGTGTAGGATGAAGTAGTTGTAGTCCCAGTTACTTCAATGACAATCATGATTCAGGAGACAAGTAGTCCCAGAAATCCCATCTAAATTTTGCTCAAAGCATGTCATTTTTATTAGGTGCTGTGTGATGGACATTATATAAGAATGAAACTGAAAAATTATTTATGCCAAAAATTGCATAAGCATCCCTAATACAGGGAAAAGGAAACTTATAATTATACTTTAAAACAGCATGTTGGAGTCAATACTGTTCAAAAGCATCTTGGGAAACAATTATACAATGTTACCAGTGTTCCTCACTAAAAAAGGTCGTTGATTAATATATCAACATACTGATAATTTAGATCAATATACTGATTTCAAATATATCTCCTAACAAAGTGAGCCATATTAAAAACAAACTGTGATGCTCTGTGTGTGCCACTGAGAGGAGTGTAAATACTGAGATTTAGTGCCAAATTCTAAAAGTTACAGAATCCAAACTGAAGTAAGATTAAGTGCATTTTGGAAGCCACCTTGCAGTTACACTGCTACTTTCTTCAGTTGAAAATATCCTCTCTCCCAAAGATGTAGGAAAAACAGCTCAATAGTTTCTAGCACGGGAAGTGCAGTAGATAAAGTTATGACTGGCACTTTTTAAAACTGGTTATAAGTTTACAACCAGGTTTGCCTAAATGCCTGTGTAAGCTCTATTTATTATGATTTCTCCTTGGTTCTCGGTAGTACCTGCAATACAATCTGGACTTGTGTGCCTAATATAGATATATGTTATGTATGTAATGGTATCTTATGAAATAAATGATAAAACAGCACAGCCTCTACAAAATGTGTAATTAGTCCAACCCAATAAAAGTGCACTGATATATAAATAACTTGCTTAAAAATGAACAAAACTGTGCAATTTTAACCCCCAAATAAAACAGGAAGGAAGTTAAGCCACTTTGAAGAAATATTACAGAATTTATAGGGGAAAAAAGCCAAAATATATATAATGCCTGCAAGGACTGCCAACATTCCATATAACAAGGGACATATTACATCCATAAAGCTTATGTTTTTAATACAGTGAAAATAAAGTAGAAGTCAATGCACTACTAAACATAGCCTTTCTGCTTGGATGATGCTATTGTAAAAACGTGGCAAGAACTTGCACCAACAGCTGTCCTAGCCACTCCACTCCAACCTCTCACTGTCAGGGTTATTCTGTACTAGCGTTGAGCTAAAGTCATACTGAATGTGCTCCCATATATCCCATACATATTTAGCTTAGAATATGAGAATTCAAACCCTCCAAATTCCCAACAATCATTTTGATGCTTGCCTAACATAAACAAGCCACTACATTTTTCCCGTACACTGTTGTAGAAAAAGCAAACTGAACAACCAAGACTAAACAAGGCACAAGATATAATGCTGTGGTGCAAAGCCCACCCCATCTGCCGGCGCTAGGAAGTGAGGAGATTATAACAGTATTTGATGGACTCACCTTGCACTAAGTCTTCAACGTTTATACAATATGCCAACATCTAAGAAAAATAATATTTCAGCATCATATCCTACTTATCCAAACTTTCCAGCTTACACAAAACAAAAGGGAACAATAGTACCTCTTATTCTAGTGTCTTCTTCAGCAGCAGATTCAATTTCTTCTTTTTGTGGCAAGAGGTTATTATAAACAGACTATTTAATTGTGGATTAAAGCAAAGAGAGAAGATGCATAACCATACAGTAAGCAGACCAGTGCTACATTTGTATGAGGACAAAAATATTAGAGAAAGTGCGGAAAGAGGGTATTGTCAGCACTATCCTTTAATAACATTAGGAAGAAGAACTACTTATTACACATCCATTCCTTTGTCTTCCAAGTAATACCTCATTCTGTTCTCTGAAAGAAAGTGCCTATATCTAAAACTTCTACTTTCCCCCCATCATTTACAGAGAATAATTCTGACACTTGTCTTCCAACCTTCCCATGTAGAAAATATCTAAATGAAAAGACAATCAAATTGCATTTGCAAAAAGTTGTCTTTTATAAGTACTGAAAATATCATCGCTATTTGTCAGTGCTAAATTATTAGTCATATTTGGGGTTTTTTAATATCTTAAAACAGGAGACAAGACATTAATTAGATTTGTAAACAGCAACTGCAAGAATAATGGAAACAGAAATAATGCCAGGGAATATAACTCAGGATTCAGTACTAGCATCACATGGTTAATGCAATGCATGAACAAACCATTGGTTTAATACTTGTCCAAATTCCCAAAAACGTAACTCCTGATTCTTACAACAAGCTCTGTATGAATCAACATTTCTGCTTATAACTCCTCCATTAATGGTTTAAGATTACAATAAATCTGCTATTAGAATTGATGTCCTATGCACAGTCTACGATCTTAAAGCATTAACAGGCGTATAACTTCAAAGGGTGGGTTATTCCTACCTAAGGAACAGAAGCACTTTCTTGAAATATATCAGGAAATCACAAATGAAATTTTTCATTTCATTAGAAATGAAAAAAATTTATATACATGAAGTCATCTTAATTTAGCACTCCCATTTCGCTTGAGCATCTGAGGTTCTGCTATTTGTTAACAGACACACGAAGACACAGTTTAAGTTATCATCATCTTCAGGTTTTCCCCAAACTAGTATTATTTAATCATTAGCTGTTCAGATAGAACAGGACAGCAGCTATATTTACCTTGCACAGCTCTGAGCATAGTTTATCTTAACAAAAAGTAGAGTTATATCCAAAACAAAGAAAACCAGGGTAACTCTAAGTCAATCACCATTTCATAAGTAAATTGTCATCATAAATTCGTTTTAAACAATGAAAGGACTGCAAGTTTTGCATTTCTATTTTTGTTAAACCGTTATTCTTTCCTCATTCTTTTTAATCCTGTAAACCTATCACTAGCTAGTCTGCAAAATTATAAAACTCAGTCCTGATCCAAGAAGAATTTTGAAAACTTCATAATATGGCAACACGTACATGAAAAACCTCAACAAATAACTTCATTAATTAATGGTAAGAGCTCCTGACAGCTGCTCTCTAGAGAAGCGTTTGTCCTCAGAATGCTTTAAGGAAAACATACAGTATTTCATGACTGTGTTTAGACTTCTTACAAGATACAGTGTGATTAATGGAGAAAAAATAAATATTAAAAGTCTTACCATGTGCCAAATTAAGAAGAGCACTTGATAAAATAGGCACTTCTTCTTGTGAGTAATTTGAAACAATAACTGTTTTTCATTACAACCTCAGCTCCCAGCAGGTCATACATAAACCAAGCCAGCTGCAGTTCAAACAAAGGTCTGTCCAAAGGATGGGCTCAAGGTGCGGATAAATTATTATTGCAAAACCAGTGCCAAGCTTTACTCTCCCCTCTGTTTTTCTCATTTTAATGAATTGGGCTTGACCCCAAAACTAAGTTATTTTTAATACCCTAGCTTCATTTTTGTTCTGTATTTTTCCACCTTATTACAAATAAAGATTTATTTACTACAATCAAAGCGAGTCAAAGCTCTAGGAATATCCTCTAGAAGTGTTCACATGATCCCTAAAGTTTATAGAAGCTTATGAGTAAGCTACATGACCCATCAGGTATACAGTGAACAATTCATCTTTCTTCTTCAAGTATGTAGCTTTAAAGTAAGTTATTTCTTGCGCATCTACAGCAGTATGTTCACAGATTGAGGTTTTGCGTTAATCATTTTCAAGTTATTCTCTACAGTTACAAAAAATGTGAGGTTAACTGAACTCGAGGGAGACAAAGGAGTTAAAAAAAAAAAAAGAAAAAGAACAAGTACATGGCCCACCATTCCTTATGTAAAAAAATTTAAAGTTAGCTCTTTACATCCTGTTACAAGACCACAGCATTGGATCCCCAATGTCATCATGGCTCTGTGCAAGAACCTCTTCAGTGGTTTCAATGGCATTTATGGGCAGATGGCCAGAATTTGTCTGCAGTCTCTCACAGATTTTGGAGTTAATGAGCAACAACCGCATGACTTTACCTTCCAATTTTCTTACCTTTGCTAAAGAATGTAAGTCTACCTTCAGAGCTCTTTATTCCAAAGTACCATGGAGTAACTAACTAGATGCGATAAGTATTCTACCATGTGCATACAATTTATTTTCACAGCTAAGAACCTTGCATTTTTATCACTTTTTATTTGCAGTTGAAAGTTATAAAACCATCCACCCTTAACACTTATGGAAACGTACCTTAATCTTCTTAGAGGTTTGCATGCATTAATGAAAGTGCCAGTCATTATAGTAGTAGATGTTCAGTTTTTATAAACTTAATATTGTGGTTACAATTTCCCGTAGCCTTAGCTTACTGTAGTTCTTTTGATGTTAGTGCCTGGTGAGAAACCTTGTTTAGACAGCTATAGGGTGGAGCTGCCAAGCTTTTAACTATGCCAGAGAACACAGACCACCATAGAGTAGCACACAGGGGTCCTTATATCAGAATTAGTAAAATCCTGTCACTTAAAAGAAGTGTAAATCCAGAACTGCTATATATCATCCAGGACATTACAGCTTCCAATCATAGTTTACAGACAAAATGACATTCCAGGGGGAAAACAAAAAAAAAGAAATAAAAACAAAACCTGAAAAAACCAAACAACACATAAAAGTTTCAAAATCAGAGACCAAACACAGTGGGAGGGTTTAAAAAACTCAAATAAAATAGGTCTCATTTCAACCTATGCAGAATAAATAATAGTTGTAAGTCCCCCTCTGGGGACTTCGATTCATCCAAGATATAAATCTGAGTACAAGTCAGCACTCAGTTTATAAAAATCAGAGAGAGATGAAAGCAATTAAACATAAAATGTGGCATTTTGGGTCTCTTAAGAGCAAGGAGGAGGAAAAAACCCCACACATTATTTTCAAAACATTTGAAATCCTATAGAAATAGTGAAACATTACATTGTGGTATTCTAAAGTAATATCTCTTGTTTATAACCATATAAATTTAGTCCCCTGGCACTACTGGGCTTATATAATAGAAGAGAGTTATTTTAACAGTGCCCTGTTAAAAAAAGAAGCAACTCATTTTCAACTCATTTTCTCCGGTGGGAGGGATGTGTGGCCTCATGTGAGAAAGGGAACATGCCTAAGTTATTACTGTAGGAAAGCAATCTGTCAAAGCCTGGTCGTTTTGGCATGGTGAATACCACTGGTGAGATCAGAGAGTCAGATCCTGCTTGCAATTACTGCTAAAGGACCTTGGATACAGGCAGCCTGCTATCAATTATTCCCCTGGCCTCAGACACTTGGACTTGTCAAGTTCCCAGTGTCTTCTGTTTTGTAACAGTAAGAAAAAGGGCTTCCCATGATCAGTTCTTGGAAGTTTCTCACATGTTGTGTCACTCCAAAGTGCCATTAACAATTCAATTAAAATTTCACAGCACATGTTAGCATATTCAGGTTTTTGTCTGTTAAAATAAGGTCCAAGACAGACAAAGCAGATTCCATCTCAAAATCTTGACTTTAAAATTTATGCTTTCATATGTAGATTATCAAACATGACACTGCCTGCCACCTCAGTGAAGCAGTGTGTTTGATGTCCCTACTCTACTAATAGTACAAAGAAAAAATTGTTTAACTAGAAAACAGAAGAGCAACATCACTTGCAAGATGTAACTTCTTGTATCATTTGTTTAGTTTGGTATAATAGCAACTTTATGGTTTTTTATAAAGTCTCACCAGTCTATTTCTGAAGTTGATTTTATTTTTAGAAACCCTTAAGTATTAAATTACAGTTTGTGTTTTATTAATTTGCTTTTCTGTGTGGGATTTTCTTGAAAGATTAGCTCCAGATGTAAAGTGTAAATGGAAATTAAATTAACCTAAAAGGTATATTACATGAGTTTTACTAGATATGGCTGCAAAAAGAAGATATACTGTTCATTCACATAGTTTATTCATAGTTCATGGGCCCCTCTGTAATTTTTCTCCAATTATACAACATAAAAAAATTTAACATCTTAAGGTTTTCAGTAAAATTGGAAAGAAGGTTCAGTCTTAAGCCTTCTAAGGCAGCTTTTTCTCTAAACCATCAATAGGTTTAGTCATGCAAGGAGACGATTCTTTAAACTTACCAAAGACTTTGTTTAAAGCCCAGGAAAATGTGGACTGTCAGCATCCTTTGTGTTGTTTTGCAGCTTAAACCCATTCCCCAGTACACTGGTGACCCTCTACCCCAATTCTCTAGTTTCCCTCTGACATCAAACTCAGGATTATTGTTAGATTTTCTTCTAGGCAAAAAGGAGATTAGAAGCCCAGCTGCAACAGTTGACTGACAGGAAAGGGGGTAGAAAAAATACATAGATAGATATAAAAAGTTCAACCACCATATTACCAGAATGATTTTCTTCCACACGCCAACTAACAGCATTGACCATCATCCCCATGGCTTGAGAAGTAAAGGCTGCAAGAAATGGGGGCACCTCCCCTCACAGTGTCAAAACAAGAGTTGACAGTTCAAGGCAAAAATGATTTGCATGTAAATCCTGATCAAAAGCAAGCTTGCACCCTGAAGTTGTCAAGTTTTGCTACCAGTCTGACACTTAAATGGGCTATAGCAAAACTTGATTTAAACTGAGGAGAAAAAAAACATGGCAACTCAATTACCCCCTTGCAGATCAGATCTGGCAGTTCAGGTCAAACTTTTCACCCTGCCATTTCTCAATACCTGATGCCTTAAACAAACAATATGTATTCCTCCTACAACCCTAGATGAAAATACATTTCCCATGGCTCCCTACTGTGCCTTTAAAAGTGAATGAAAAAAAAAAAGTTAAGAAATATTGTGCAAAGTCTTTTTTATTATTATTATCTCCTGATCAAAATAGCTTAAATTATCCAGGAGGAAAAATTCTTTTATGCAACTATATTTGCCTTAGAGAGATGTCTAGCATACATTGTCTTCTAGAAGAATTCATTCGCTTTCGAAAAAATCCTGTCCCATTAAACACGTGAAGCCGTACTTGATTGAAATAATGTTTGTCTGTAGCATCACAGAAGAGAGAACTACTTTGATCTGCCCAAAGGATATTAAAAAAATTTTTAAAGTGTGAAATTTTGTGAAAATTGGAGAAAGATTTATATGGTTCAGTCAGTTTGTACAGTGACAAGGAATGCTCCATAGTATTACAGAAATTAAAGCCAAAGATTTTCTAGGATCTAATTCTTAGAGCGGTTCCATCCTTCATCCAGTCAATTTATGCAACTCCTCCTTAACAGGCTTCTGTAGGAGTGCTCAACAGTTGTAACACCTGCTACTGATTTGGTTTGTGTCCCCAGACTGGTTCCCCTTTGAGTAGCAAACCAGACGATCCACCTCAGCTATTTTCAAAATAACTTTGCTCTGTTCATTGCCATTAAAATGAGATATCTGAGATACACTTCAGACATTGCTTTACAGGCAAAAACAATCAACAAGAGAGACACCAGTGGATTGCCTAGAGATTGCTTAGATTCTTTAAGCATTAGAATTAGGGAAGTCCTTAACGAGATCCCATCTTTCACAAAAATTCATTCATTTTACTAGTACAAATGAGGTGAATTGCAAAATTGTGTTCGCCACACTATTAGACACCATCCAGAAGTAAAGACTATAAGCACAAACCCACTCAGCCTCTCCATCGCAACTGTGTCGTTGATTTCAGTTACAACGGGAGAATAACATAAAATATCGAAATGCCTTCCTTATGCTGATTTGAAAACACTGTCAGTATTCATGATTGCATCACAACTGATCCTCCTTCCTCAAATACTCAGATCTCACCACACTACAGTCACGTATTATGCCCTGCCTGAGCAAAGTGACAAAATCTGACCTCCTACTTTGAGCAATAGGAACACTCTGGGCCAAGTTTTCATAATACTATACTTTCAATTTGTGCAAATTACTACACCCGTACAAACAATAACATTTCATCCTAGCCATTTCATGGGCAAATCTAGAACATAGCTATGCAAAATTTAGCAAATTCCATTGCTTGCATGACAATGAAACAGAAACCTGGAGAATGTTTTAGAGAAGATGACTGGACACAATAAGAACAAGTGTGTTACTTACTACAGGTCACTAAGGTCATTACTACTACATTTCTAAATAAACCATATACTCAAATAGCGGTTGGCACAACTGATTCTAATGCTAACATTCATATCCTTCTATAGCAAATTTAACACAAAAAAAGGACAGCTATCTTTATTATTTTCATGACAAGCTAGCATAAGAATTAGAAACAAGATAGTTTTCTGCTTTTTAGTCCGGAGATAAAAAATATTCAGAGTTACTGTTATGAACAAACTGATATTTTTGTATGTTACTACAAATGTCTCTGATCTTAACACAATATTCATGAAGGATTTTAAAGCTTCGTTTGATTAGGAAGCTGGAAAATATTTACAGCATTATTGCTTAGATTGTAAACTCTGCAGCAAAGATTTTTTTGTTCTGAGTTGTACAAGACACTGTCAAAACAATGACCTGCTGCAACAGTGACAATTTTACACACTCTCAGAGTAAGTGCAGAAATTATTTCAGGAGAATTTGAAATTGTGCCAGTTTTCTTTCTACAAGTCTAGTTCAGACTACACCTGAAATTAAAATCAGTTCTTTAGTGAATCAAGCTGAAGTATTCAAAATAAAAAGTTACCTCAAGATTTTGGTCTCAGATTCTAACTACAGTTAAATAATGCCATCTTCACTGGCCCTCATCTTTATTTCTGTAGTTGTAATAAAACCTTAAAACCCTCATGCCCTCTGAAACAAACCTAAATTATAGAAGTCTAACTAAACTACTACCTCATTATGATTGGGAAAAAAAAAACAAAACAAAACTTTCTTCAAAAAAATCCTAGGGAACCTTGGGTATAACATTAAGCCATTCAGAATCCATAGAGTGCAAGTAACTAATTTGGCATAAAATCTACCTATGCTTGAAGTTTTCAACAACTACTCTGACTTCCACACCTGAAAAGCTGGGGTGCGGGTTTTTTAAATCATTTCCATTTAAATATTGTCTTGCTAGAGAAGACAGCAGAACAATTCTCCCTCCCCCCCACCTTTTTTTAAAGAGGTTTAAAACATAGGGACAGAAACTATTTTTATACTTGTTTCTGCTAACACACTCACTGATTCAGCAATTCAATCAACAGTGTGGGGATACACACTTGTTTACTTCATTAAAATTCAGAGTAGTTCCCTCTTGGACTACTTGTAAAGCAAGCAACAGCAGTTTGGTTGTCCCTCCCCTGAAGTGGATGCTGTACGCACATGCGGAAGGAAAAGGCCATGCTGACACAGGAAACCGGCTCCCTTACGGCAGCTCTGGGCTGAGCTAACACCCCTGCAATTTGCAGGGAGTAACAACAGAACAACGTTTGCTAACACACTGAAAGCTTACAATGGGGTGATGTCCCTGACTCACCACCAGCTTTACAAAATCACATGTGAGGTCCCGAACTGGCAGGTGATGCAGACTGGAAGTAAAGAAGTAGGAAAGGAGCTCATTAGAATTCTATCCTTTCAAGGAAGAACAGTGATTTTTCACTGTGGTTCACTTCTAGCCCAACACAGAAGCAGTTAACACACAGGTCACCTCCTCATCACCAAGGAAAGGCACAGTTTCTGACTTACGGGCGGCTGGAAATCATGTACTTCACTGCAATCTAGTCCTGCAGAGTAAATGATATGCATTCAGAGACCTGAGCTCTCTGTAAGGTAACATACTCCAAGCTGGTTCTCAGAAGTTTTATATAGTCTGAATTCAGCATAAATCAACAGTAACTCACCTCCATAATGATTACAGCCTTCTTTGCACTGAACATACACAGCAGATACCACAGTATTTGCAGATGCCCTTAGATGACCTAACAAAAATAGTGCCATTCTACCCTACGGAGCTCAGATTTTACAACAGTGTTACAGATTTTATTTTCAATTCTTTGATATGAAAGTGAAAATGAAATTTCCACAGCTATTATTCTATGTTCAATTTGGATCTTGTGGAATAAGAAAGAAGGCAAGACACACGCTATTGCCCAGTTCTTCCCACAGTGCACAAGATACTAGCAGAGTAGCACTAACAAGAAAAACTTTTCCTAGCTTTAACCACCTGTTCTGTTTCCACAGACAAATGCTCCTATCATAAGACAACAGTCCATCTCCAAGGAGGTCATGACTCGGAGTTTTCATTTAGATTTTACAAATGTACTGCCATAGATGTTTAAAATCTACACAGTATCATTCCACAATAAATCAGTCTGACATCTTTATGAATTTTCAAAAAGAAAAAAAAAATCACCTCTATAAAGTGCAAAATGTCAGAAAAGGAAAAGCTCTAAAAACAGTGGCAACATAATTTTAAAAAAAGCACACGCACTTGGCTCATGGAGTTGTCTGCTACCTCGATCAATAAACACAGAGCCTTGTTTCTACTTCTGTTCACCGGAGAGAGTTCCAGTGGACATACCACACCAGTGCACATACCACACCAGTGCACCCACACAGCCTTGCCTGTGGAAAGTGAGCCTTGCCCACCCTGCCCCCCACCGCTTTTTTTATTTTTTATGCCTGAAGATTACTTAAGATCTCACTGGCCATAAGTACATTTTGTTTCTCCAAGGCTCAGAGAATCTAGGTTAGGTTTTCTTAGTATCACCCTTATAAATTCAAAGGTCCCCCTGTTTCTGCTCAGAGCTAAATCAGATTTACAACAACTGTCAAAGCATAGGATGACAGATAAATTAATCTTCCCTTCATGAGTTTACATCCAAGGCATCTGGGCTGCTGATCTGGCCCTAACAAGCACAGGGTCTCTACAAGCTGTCGTTTAAAGCTGATGCTTTCATGACTGGAGATGAATTATTCTGTCATGAGAATCTATTTATTCAGGAGTTAGAAGGTGGGGTTTTGGCTGCAGGATAGGATGATTTCATGGGTTAAGGTCCCCTTGAAGCGTCTGTTTAAATCTTGTCCTGGAGTTGACTATACTACACTTGGAATTTTTAGGATATTTACAGAATAGGGAAAAGCCTTTTTCTTCCACAAAGTTGTTACATTTTCCTCAAGCCTGACACCAGTAGAGGATCATTCTCTCCGTACAGCAACTGATTATTAATTCCCTTCCTCCAACTAAGGTTGACTATCCAGACATTAATAAATTGATATTTTTAAAAAAGGCTTGATGATTCATTTCACAACATTGCCTGCCATGCAACAGTTTGCTACGAAACAACAGCCTTCTGCAATGTGCCAGGACGTTTCCTTGCAGAGAAAGGTACGGTTTGGTGAAGGAGCCGGGAAACCCTTGCTCCACCTGTGGGAAAGAGATGCACTTCAGGCCCAGCTGCTGGACACTGACACGGCAGAAACAATGACAGTCCTTGAGCAAAGCAGCCAGGGAGAAGTTTCCATGTATTCCAGCTCAGGTCAGCAACCTGCAGGGAAAATGAGGCCGTCAAGAAGTCAATTGAGGATCTATAAACTAAACAAGAGGATAAGCCAGTGAATACTGTGAGACATTGACTGAGAAGCTTCAGTCCAATGTAAAAGACAAATTCCACAAGGAACCTTCTGTGTATTTAATCAGTTCACACAATAGTTAAAAAGATGTCTATGCAACGGGATCTAATCATTACCTGACTGGTTTTCACCATTCAAATATGGAACTAAGGGGATTTAAACTAAACATGGGGGATTTTGGAGAAGCAGTGGGCTTAGCCTGTTAAACAACTGACTAGCCAGCGTTCAATGACATGTTCCTCAGTCCAGCTAAGGGCACGGATCCAAGGCAAGCTATCATTAGGTTGGTAAAAGAAGCCATTAAGTGGTGAAAGAAAAGAATCAACATATGAAATAGATTCATATCTATCTAGGTTTCAGAATAATTTGGGGCAATATAATGTTGTAAGAACAGGAAAAATGAATACATTTAAAGAAAAAATTAGTAATGCTTTTGCATCAAAGCAGCAATACGAAATATTTTGGGTGGGAAGAATGATAAACCAAAATAACTTTCCTTTTCAAGGAATCATTTTCAAGAGCTTAAAAGTAATAAAGAAAAATTCAACTCTCGTCTCAGTAGATAACCCAGTTGCAGGCAAGAAAGAGCTGATTTTCAGTAAGCACTGAGCGGTGGTATTAGAATGCTAACATGGAAACGGAGGCAATCTAGAAGAAACTCTGTTTTATTGTTGATATTTGATTTGTCACTTTCTCCATGCTCCTTTCTAAAGCATAAGCCTTCTTTACACAAGCTTGTATTTTTAGGGTGACCATACCCTTTTGGCTATATTCCCTTTTACACATACATTCATCATTAAAATGTCACTATTGATCTTTTATTATTCAGAAAAGAGACTATTCTTTAAAAGGCTTGAAAAACATGCCCAGAAGCTGATCTATGTTAAAACTATCACTCTTCCAAGAAGACATCTAGTCTTCCTTTTCAAGCTGTCATTATCAGCCATGCAACCTGCAGAGGAGTCCACATTCACATTGTGTCCTCCCTTGAAATTTCTTTAACACTTGCACCCTCCGCTGCGCAATGTTTTCTCAAACCTCCCTTCTGTCTTTTTAAGGGATGGCAGGGATGTGGGAGGGTGAATTCCACAGAATTTGAAAGTAATAAACATAAACATTGCAGAGACTAGATCTCTTACTTAGGCTACAACTATTTTAACCACAAGACAATTTTAAAACATCTAAAATACAAATGTATGTTTACAACAGAATTAATTTTCTACTAATTACAATTCCCATTGACAATTCTTACAATTCCCATTGACCTAAATCATCCCATCTCACTATCCAAATCATACTTGCATTTTCAGTGCTAGGAATTCAGTCATCCCATATGTCTGGTTTTCTGTTATCACTTCAAGAGAGATTTTGGCAAAACTATGCACAGTAGCAGGAAAAAACATTTTGAAAACCTCTCTTCTGTTTACAGACAATGTAACTGCTTTTGGAAGTGTTAATTAAAAATTTAGCACTCGGGTGCTGTAAAGCTGATCAACTTGCCTTTGCAAAAAGAAGTCTCATGCCCGTCAGACCAGACCTCTAAATTTAGTTTGCCTCCAAATGTATCAGACAAAGCATTTTGTTCTTCTGAAGGTTTAAATATAAGCCAATATAAAAATCAAAAGGACCAGTCCTTTAGGCTTAGCATCAATACAAGTTAACACTTAAAAACCCACAAAGCACCATAAGCGGATCTTCGCAAAAACCACGCATCTACCTAATTATTTTTAATATCACTTCCACTAAGCACAGAAAACTAATGCAAGATCTATAAGATGTTAAGGAAAGAGAGATCAGTCTGTGGTATTTATGACTTTAGTCATTCTTTCTCAAAACAACAGATGAAATAAAATGTATGACATTCCCAAAGACGGAGTTTCTACTGTAATTCATCTTAAAATGCAATGTTCTGTCATCTCCAGTAACACTGAAAGCAACCATCAATACTTTTTGTCAAAAACCTGCACTCTGTGTAAAATGTTCCATCAATCTCTATTTACATAAAACAAAAAACTTTCAGTGTGGTTCTAAAGCAGAACCATTCAGATTCTCTGTCTTCCATTTTCATGCTCTGTTGAAAAATTCTTTTGACTGACACAACCCCCCCCCCCATGCCTAACAATTTATGGTAAGGGGTTTTTTTCTTAAATGTAAAGCAAAACCACATAGACTTGTTCTTTTCTATTGATCAGCTAAGCAAAATAAAGCATTTTTTGTTTATTTTGAACCACATCCAGTTTTCCTTCTATGTATAAACAGTCTAAATAGTGTAACTTAATAATTGGTGAACAATTTTGCAAAGTAGGCAATTTAATATAGTTCACTTAATCATGTTCATGTATCCCATATGCTTTTCCAGACATATAAAAAGCACTCAGAGTCACCATCCTGTAATTTTACTCACATGACCAGTACCATAAATTTCAATCAGAACTAAATCACAGGGAGAAGAATATATATGTATTCAATGCTTTTGGGTTTAGGGGCATAGCTTTCTAATCCTCATATTGCATTCACAGTGTTTCTAAGCTATTAGGCACTAGCAGATCAATACTCAAACAGTTGTCATTAAAGAGCATGGAGGAAAACTATAGCAGAAATATACAGCCACAAAGCAGTCATTCATTTTCCAAGTACCAAGTTCACAGTCCTGTTACTGGCCACATGGCCACATCCAGAAATGAACTAGTTAACTTGAAAAGGAGAGTAGGGAGTGTTTTCCAAATTCTTTCCTCTAGAGTTTCCTCTAGAAGAGGAGTGTTCTTTCACTTTATCACCTTTCTCAAATGAAGCTGTGCACCACTCTATGTAATTTAACCACGTCTTTAGGCCTGGAAGAAACAAGACTGGGACAGGCAATGGCAGAGAGTAGCGCAGAGCTACCATGGACAGATCACACAACCCTAAGCACCGCTGGCCTCCAGAAGAAGAGGACTGCATGGTACGGTGCAGGACCCGGGTCTTCCCTGGGCCCAGAACTGGACCCCATAAAACAATTATCACAGAATATTTCCTTCTCACTAAATGGATATGATCAATGATTTACCACGCTTTAGGTACTCTTTCTACAACTATTTGTATACATTCTGACCAACAGTCATTAGTTGTAATTTTTATTTTAAAAGATAAGATGAAATAAACACATTTTTCCTCTTTTTGCTAGAGCACTTATTCAGCTAATCACTAAGGAGCCTTTCAACTGGGGATATGATTTCAATACTTGCCATTCCACTCTACCCCCATTTTTAGTCTATCGGCAGATCCTTTGCCACTTAAAAACAATTTGTATAACTTCCAGTTATTTTGCAGCTCTTTAACAGCTTTAAAGTATGCAAACACTCTGAAAACAAGTAATCTGGGGGGGTTATTCCACACCATTCAGGAAATATTGCAGAAACACAATGTAGACAGCTTCTCAATGTTTCTGAACTGTAGACAATACAGAGTCCACAAATGAAGTAAACAAGTCCTAAAGAAAATACCTAAAGCAAAATACCTAAAGAAAAAAAAAAAAGAACCTAAGAAATAAAAATGCCTACATTTAAGTAGGGATCTATCACTTTAAAACAATCAGAAGATAACAAACAGCCTAAATAACAGCATTAAAATCTAATGGAAGATCAGATACAGAATTAGAGAGGTCTTGTAAAAATTTCTACTTTTCATATTCACTACTCTGGATAGTCACTAAGACTTTAATGAGCTGCCTTCGCAACTCACCCAGTTTCATCCCCACTCCAGAGAGAAGGGAAAAAAAAATTGAAAATTCTTCCCAAATCCCACCTGATACAATAGATAAGAATTTTATTTTGGATAATGCTGGGGGGGGGGGGGTTGTTGTTGTGGTTTTTGGTTTTTTTGGTTTTTTTACTGTGGACACTGTCAATTTCTGTTTAACAGCTGTGAAAAACAAATAAAGAAAATAAATTAAAAAAAACACAACCAGTTTTCTGCAAGCTCTCACATCCACACAGCTATATGGAACTACAGTTGAGGTGCACGTCATATAAAGCACAAGCTCAATTTGCTGGATGAGCAGTATCACTTGGAGATGCAACCAAAAGCTCAGAAACAAGATGAAGATATTTCTTGCTCCCTTTTCTTATAGATCAGAGACCCAAGCCAGGACTCTTCTTCTACACAAGTTCTAGGAATTTAACTGACTTTCCTAGTTCTAAAATAAACAGTTCCTAAATCAGTAACTAAAACTAATTCAACTTCATATCACAGTACTGAAATTAGTAGTGCCTTTGTTGTGAAAAACTACATTTGACTTCTCCTATTTTTATGTGTATTTTGTTTATAAATTACTAATGTTTTTCCTGGGGCAAAACAGCTGAAATAATATCTACACCAAACCACATCCCTGTCATCTGAAGGAAAAAAAAACACAATACAAATTGACTCAACGAGGGGGAGCTATTAGCAATGAATACACAAGCAATGCTCAATTCTGCACAATCATCATTAGCTACACAGCTGAATACTTAACATGCTACCTCCTAGAAGAGTTACAAAGTGGCTGCCCGCATTATTTTATAGACAGTCAAGAGAAATAAGAATATGATGTATGGCTAGGGAGAAAAAAAAATGTTGTATTTTGTCCCTTTCATATAAAATAATGTCCAGTTACATAAAAACCTCAGCTGAAGATCTCAAGGCATGCCTTGTTTTTTTCAAATCGTGTAAAACACAAGATCAGCTACAGTACAAATTCATCCCTTTAAGTGAACCTAGTAATCATTTGATTACAGCAGACATATTTGTCCAAAGAACTACAGATTTTAAAGCTGTTAAATAATAAAAAATGTAATGCCTCCCAATCATTATAACATATATATGACAGAAACAAGATGCACAATAGCGAATAATGCTACTACAGACATTTTTCTTTCCTATCAATACATAAGATGCCAGGAAAGTAAAAAGTCAGCTTTAGAAAAGACAAAATTTTAGAGGCACCAGGAAGCTGTGTACACCATCTCAGACCTTACAGGACAGGGGAGGTGGGGGAAACCAATTAACTAGATGCATCCTCCTCTGCATGTCTAAGATCCTTTGCTCACATTATGAATTCATGTTTTGCTTCTACCACTCCACTATACTGTTGGCCCCCACCACTCTTCTTGGGGAAATATAACCTTGGGCAGGAATAAAAAAAAAAAAATTGGAAAAAAGAAAAAGTCAAGCTACCCTAGGAGCATCTGGAGATAAGAGAAATCTATTCAAACGCAACCAAATATGTTCTGGAAAACAAAGTTTTCACTTGCCTCAGTAGACAAGCCATTATTAAACTTTTTTTTTTTAAATAAACACTGCTACAAAAAAATTGAAGAGACCACAGGTAATCATGCAAGCAAAAGTAAAGAAGTTGACTCTGAAACAATTTTTTTTTTCCAGAGAACACTGTGATTAAATTGACTGTAAGGGTCTTAAAAAAGCTGACCAAATAAAATTGTAATAGCACAGTGTAATAGTACTTAATTCACTGTTGCCCAATTGTTTCTGCAAAACACAAGCTCTAATTTTTCAAAAGTAAATTAAGCTTTAGCCTTTAATGCTTGTGGATGAGAACCAGCGCAATGTTGCACTGGGAAGTCTTTAGGTTGAGAAGAAGAAAAAGGCCAGTTTAGCTTCATTTTTTTCAGGTGACTTACACAACTAGAATTCGACCCAGCAGTTCTGAGAAACATAATTTCGAGGAGTACACAATCAAATCTCATCTGGCCATCGTATCTGTCAACGCCCATTCTCCATCTGCCTGAATTTGAATAGAACCTTCTATTTATTCTGGCCAAGGCTTGAGCCTGGCAGTTCCCCCCAAGATGAAGGGCTTCAGTACTATCAAACACTACTGATACATACCAGTTCTTCCTTGAGTAAAAAGCAAGCGCTCCAAGAAGTAGAGAAGCAGAATAAGACACCTTAGTGAAAGATCCCTAAAACCCAGACAGAATTCTCCTGAAGACTGGGCAAAGCCCAGATGAAAGATTCACCGTACATCAGATCTGTTCTTAAGTTTGGATTAAATCCTGCAGTTTCCTTCCTCTAACTCACAAGAGAATGCAATAAACCCCCAAGTGCCCTACCTATCCATTCTGTGGAATACCTCCCAAAGTCATTTCTGGTCTATCCCCTTTATTCAACAGAGTGCTTTCATGCAATTTGACGAACACAGCAACACACTAGATCATCCTGGCAACATGAAGAAGCACAACTTGAACTGGCTAACTGTCAGTGGAAAAAAGATGGGTTGACTGTAGGAAGAGGAGAGAAGGTAAAGGAGCAAAGACAAAGCTGAAAGCAAAAGACTCCTTTTGGAGAGTGGCTCTCAACAGCCAAAGGAGCTACCCTAGAGGTATAAACAGGGACAGAGTCTTTTCTCAGCTCTGACTGCTCTAAGAGATGCATCTTCACTGCAGAATTAGCAAAGCTCTCGAGCTACCATCTCTAATATAGTTCCTATTGACACAAAAAGGCTTTCACCAGTCTGGTTAACCCACTGACTTTCCATGATGGGCCAAGGGCTTTCAAAAGAGTACTAGGATCTCCTAGTGCCTTTCCACAGTCTCCCACCCAATGCCTAGAGAAACAGTTTGCCAGCAGTTCCACTGGAAATGAAGTGTAACGGGGCTCTACCCCCAGGAGCCAAGAACTGAGGGACACATCTTCCAGCACACACGGGGAGCGATGGGTGTGTCACCGGTGAGGGCACAGCAATTCATACATGACTTTTCAGTTTGGTTGTTCCCAGCAAAACCAGGTTAATCCCAATCATTCAGGCTGACCCCGCAGTGACAACCTACTGAATAAAGGTTTGTTTTTCTAATTCATCGGAACTTTACATTCTCCCATAAAACACAATTAACAATTAATTTCCAACGGGGAAATGTTTATCGCAAAACTGGAGGGGAGGGGGGGAGAAGTATTTACTTGCCCAAAGTCTAAATATCATTCAAGTGAGATTTGTACTAGAACCCCCAGAATCTGGGGTCTGGCTGTAATGGCCAGACAGTAAACTGAGCTGGGGGGCGGGAAATTGTACACAGTTTAAGTAAAAATATCAAGTGGTTTTGACCTCACTCCACAAGGGATCACTGAAAGTATACAGAATTTATCAACTGATGTACGTTAAGGAGGATTACCTGTGTAAAATTTCTTCAGCCAGTGCAGGAGTGCTAACTTCTGGTTTAAAGAAAAATAAATAAATACAACCAGGAAACTGATGTACTGGCAAACTTAAACAAAAAAATGCACACACAGAGCAGTTCCAAAACACAAATATCCATCATTCTTTTGTCCTGGTCCTGTCACTGTCCAGGGGCCAGCACAAAACTACAAGATGAAAACCATTAATTTTAGGCATCATCCAGAAAGAATCCAAATCAATTGCCTCTAAGCTCCCCAAAATAAAAAGTGAGCAAGTCTGATCAATGGCTTTCAATTAAGATGATGAAAAACGGCCGCTGAATTTGCTTAAGGGAACCCAGAAGCCACGCGTACACTGCATTGCGCTCTGCTATCTCTAGTTGAAAGACAGTACAGATAAAGGAATCAGCCACATGAAATTTTAAGATTCATCCCAGGTGGCCATAAAAATAACAGAATTTCAAAAATTCAGAGACCAAGCCTATTGCAATGGTAGAATTCCCACTTAACATTTCCCAAATTAAAAGTCCTTCCAATAATAACAGAAACCTAAAAGCCTGCATTAGCGAGGGCTAGCTCCTTCCAACCGCTTGTTCAGAGACTCTCCAACAAGCATACAGCACACTGTAAGAATTCAATTTGGAAACCATCATCTAAAGCACAGAGGAGAACAGGAAAGTCATATTGCTATAATGCTTAGATTATCAATCATCTTGACAGTTTATTGGCTTTATCACCACACATACCATTAAAATGATGTCTGGCCTAGAATGTCAGGAGGCAAACATTAAACAGACCAGGATTAAAAAGCAGATCCCAAACAGCACTCCAGTAAAGTTTCCCTTCCACTCTGAAATTAGTTAGAGCTGACTAAGTAACTGGCGCTAGACTTTGAAGAAATATACAGCCTAAAAGGCGCAGAGTCAACACAGACCTGACGAGCTGATAGGTAATGTCATGTTATGGCAACTCTAAAGCTCCTGCAGTTGATTTATCACGTACTGTGTGCAACAGAATGATTGCTAATGGGGGGGGGAGGGGAGGGGAGGCAAAACAACAACAGCTTAATTTTCTGCTTCTTAGAGCCAAGGGCTTGCGTCAAAAGGGCCAAATGAACTCCTTGAAGTCAAGCAGCAATGTTTGTTTTATCAATTTTGTAATTATCAAACACACACATTAACAATAACATTTTTTACACTAAAGTAATTTTACAGATTAGGAAAATCTAACAGTGACAGACTATATTCATAATTCAGTAGTACCAGATAATGGAAGAGATATAAATCCTGAATTTTTAAAGCACAGCTGTGTGTGTCAGTCTGGTAACTAAATCCTGACACAATTAAAACTGTGCATCAACAGGGTGCAGTTGAGAACTGTGTCATTTGTTCAGGACCGTACTTCCATGTGCTCAGGAACATGCAGGCTGGCAGTTACAGCTAATTAAATGCAACTTCCCTTTTCCCCAACCCTCCACCTCTGAAAAATCTGACATTTCTAAATATTATTTTAGTTCCTCTTTCCTTCTCTTCTTTTTGTCTTCGTTTCCCCCCCAAAATGTATTGACATTTGCATTATCCTGCTAATTTATTTAGGATAAATATGTCAACTTTACATTACAAATAAGCTAATAGCATGTCCAACTGAGAGAACCGGTCAAATAATTGAGCCACAGTAATTGCTGAAAAGAAACTGTTTATGTGCTTTCTTATGTCAGTCAAAACCAACATGCACATACCCATCTCAATTTTAAATAGATTAATCCAATAGCAACTACAGCCTACTATACTGATTTATAGCTCATCATATACATTGCTTGAACGAGTACTTCTGTCTCCAAGAAAGGTGTTGGGAGGTTCAGTATTTGCCAAACACTGATAGATCTTTGTTGCATGAGCATCAAAGCTTTAATATTTTGATCCCATTGCAAGTAAGGTTCAACTCTGTAATTATTATTTCACAGTCCACACTTACTCATATTTTGAGGGACTGAAGCAGTATTTTTCAGTACATGTTGTCATTTTGAAATTAAAAGGCAGCTAAATGAAATCCTAACTTAAGAAAAAGTGCTAACTTAATACTTGATAAACCGTGGCAGCAATTTGTAGTAAAAATCACTGTTTTATCCTTAACTGTGACATTTACTGTATATCAGCTGACACAAGAATGTCAGCAAGGTCAGAGCCACAGAAGAACTCTCTCAGCTGAATTTTAAAATAGAGGTGAAGACATCTAGAACTGTCGTCTGGCAAAACCACACAAAATGCAAACAAACTCATAAACAAGACTGAAGACGACCAAGTTTTTAGCTGTCTCCAAAGATGTGAACACTTCTCAGACATATGACACCACCTCTCACCAACCTCTGAATGACCCAAGTTGAAGTCCCAACTGACCAAAAAGGATATTCTAAATTAGGAATCTAACGGGGACTCTCTTTGTTGCCTCCAACTATCACATTGAGGCTGAGGAGTAAGGCTTGGGACTGATCTAACCACAGAAGCATCTCCAACAACAGGAAGTTCAGGTGCTAACTGTGCTATTAGAAGGTCGGGAATACAGGAAGAGGGCCTCAGGAAAGTGCAGATTACCAGAAAATACACACAGACATGAACTCTCCCTCCCCAGAAGTTTGTTTCATCACCTGTTCTTCGTACTGTGCTAGCTCTATGCATTTATTTGGAGGAGAGCTGGGGGGGAATGGATACAAAAGAAAAAGGTGGGGGAAGAAAACACACATACCCCACCTATAACTGTTACTGTGTTGTCTTCAAAGTTAATGAGGAGAATAACAACATTCTCCAGTAGCAGATGAATCCCTACCAAAAAGTAGTATCAAGATTAGCATCCTAAACAGAGGAGAGAACCGTTGTGCTTGCTTCAGGAGTCTCCACTTTATCAATACCTGCCCATTTAGAGCATCTAAAACACACACAGCACTTGTGGCAACAAAGTGTTATTAGCAAAAACCAAGATATTAAGAGGACAGAGGAATTTCATTTTACACTGCTACAGGGTTCACTATATTCAGATTGCTTGCTCTATGAGCTTTACTTCTCATACCATGACTGCTGCACCCCGCAAGTCCCCAAGGATCCAGGCCTCACTAGCAGTTAATGATCCATTAGACAGCCACCTTGATGCAAACCAGAAGGTGGCTAATGCTCTAACAAAGTGGTCCTAAACCACAATAACAGACAACATTCAAGGATTACAGCCACTATAAACCAGTAGTCATAGTTAATAACTGTAATATTTCATTAAGATGGCTAGAAATAATGCATACCAGACACCCAAACAATTACAGATGACCACAACGGTATTAGAAAAGTTGTAATATAACATTGAAAGAAAACAAGCTAACCACTTGCCAAAGCACAATGAACATATCTTCTCAGCATAAACTTTTCCTAGTTGTTTCACCATCGCAGGCACAGAAAAATTCAATAAAGAACAGAAATTCAAGAGAAATAGCTGACGGTGTTATTACCAGTCACAGTAAACAAGCAGCATCTCTAAGAGTGGCGAGAAGACTTCTGCTCTGTTTCCATGCAGCTCAGCCAGTAACACTACCTTCATAGCTTCCATTTGCTTACATTTTTCCTGAACACTAGCACACCAGTAGCTATGTCAGAAGACAAACCATTAGCTAGCAGAGTATAACCTGCTTTCACAAGAGAACAATTTGTATCATCTAAACGTAGATTATAAAATACACATCAAGCTTTGCATGGTTTAACTATATACCACAGCCACTTCATTGTCCATTCAAGCCCCTTGCATTTACAGACCTAGAACCACAATGTTAAATTAAAAAAAAAAAATCATAGTCTTAGCGAAAATATCAAAACCGATGATCTTAGTGTAGAATACTGTAGCATGATTTGGGCAGTGCTTTTAGACCAGTATTGACAACATGGTAAAGAAGTAAAACCCTTTAAACTACAAAGCTACCTCTAATATACTGCTATTGCAAAAAGGGTATATGGAAGCAAGAAAAAAAAAAAGGCAAAAATTAATCGATACCTATTTAATTTAGGTTAAAAATTCATTAGATACTAAATTAAATTCAGTATTAATAACATGAAACAGAATTCTTCAGAAAGCTTTGTATCTTGATAAATGAAAGGTATACCATGAGTGGTATCACCCATTTATCAGGATTAGGGTATTAGATTATATTTTTGTTGTATTGGGTAGATAGTATGAACCAGCTACACTGAAAGCATAAAAAAAAATGGGCCAAATAAAGAAAAACTAGTTGGAATAAAAAAGTGGAAGTGCGATTTCCACAAAAGTTCTGTAAAGCACTATTTTACTGGCAATATAGTTAGCCTTTGGCAATGTGCCATACACACAGAGAAACACAGGGCCTATAAAAAGCCTGTGACATGGTGCAAAAGAGGGGTTTTAACACACCCTAAAACACACAGATGGCAATGACAAAGATATTTACATTTTGAAAGAATGCTCTTGTAGCTTTGCAAAAATTGCAATCAATTTCATCACTGAAGGAGAAAGGTTTAGAAGTTGAAGTTAAATTAATTTGGTTTCTTTTCTAGCTGGTTGTTTAGAATTTTAAATTGGTTTATTGCTTTTCAGAGGTAGATGAAATGAGTACAGATGAAGTGACTGCTAGTTAAAAAAGCCTCAAGATTCTCTGGCATAGGAGGCACTACTAAAATTGTAAACAGAATGTAATTTACTATTAACAGCTTACTTGCCCTAAGGAACAAAAAGTTGGAAAAAGGCCCATACGAGATGCTCCGCTTGCAACTGGCACAGTATATATCACTAATTTTCTTGCGTGCTTTTCTGTGATGACATTCATCATTGTAACAAAGTGCGCACCACAAACAAACAATTTACGCGCATATGCATGTATACTTGTAGTAATTATTGAACAACAAGCTGGGATGTGCTGCCCAGCACAGTAACAAAGCAATTCTGGTCTAAATACAACTTAGCTCTCAGAAACAGAAAGCTATCATTATCCTCACATTTCCAATAATCTGTCAAGACACTTCTTCCATTATGCATCTCCCACTAAATTCTCTCCCCAAAAAGCATGGTAAAAGTAACAAGGCTGCTACCCACATGATTTGAAGATGTTCAAAGGCCTCAATCATTATGTCTTCACTAGAGGTTGAAGCTCGTTCTGTGCAAATCTAGATACAGCTTTCAGTTTAGTCTAGTTTTCTCCAAAAAGAGTCTAGCCTGCATGTGCCTAAATCACTTTGTGGCACAAATCAATAGTCAGTAAGCAGGGACTTCTGGGGGATTCACTTCTAAAATTACACCGGTGCTCCAAACAAAAACACTAACATAGATGTGGTCTCGGTTATGTCCAATATACCCAAGGGAAAAAGAACAGCAGCAGTTCCAGCAGACCACAGGAAGGCAGCAGGATAGCCTGCCGAAACAACATGTGGTTAAAGTTTACCACCTACACCCTACAAATAGCGTTTACAGATTCAAACCAGACCCCGCAGCTCCTAGTCCTGGAGAATCCTAAGCCTTTCCTTCCAGGCGATGCCCTTTCACATACTCCATTACTCTCATCCAACTGCTTATGGGCAATAACAGCACCCAACCTCCAGGATCCAGAGTGCTCAGGGAGCAACAGGATACTGGATTGTCTCCTCCAACCGTTCCCAGGGACACTTATTGGGACACATTTTAAAAACAAAACAAAAAAACAGGCCACGAAGAACTTTACGAACCCTACATCATGATAAAGGGGTACTCATTTGGGGCTCAGCAGGAAGGGGAGACTGCAGGTGACATTATTTGATGGGTTCATGCAGCAAAATTTGAGTGCAAAACAGTCATCTCTATTCACACCTCCATACCCATCAGTGTTAGGACACTGCTCTAACAATTTGACAATCCAGACCCACTCTTGTCCGTGTGGGCAAGCAACCCCAAGAAGACTTTGAACACCCAACCTGTAATTGCATTCTACTTCAGAGTGTGAGAAGACACATGATTTTTTCAAACACCACGTATTCCTGGAAGAATATTCTTCTTTGATTTAGGAAATGAATTAATAATTAACCTTCTCATAAGTCTATGGTTTCAGTGGTATTTGTAGGACTGATAATTCTCCTACCCATCAATGCAAATCACTGTGAACTTCAGAGATACTATGAAAAATACAGTGGTACTAATTTCTGGGGGAAGATTTTAATCATCTCTTTCAAGCAGTTTAAGACACTGCTGCACATTTTGCATCAGAGTCTTACACAGAAGTAGAAACGCTTATCATTTAAGAAGCCTATATAAACTACTATTGTAACAATCACTTTCATAAATGGTGACCCAAACTGCCTTTATTACTTTTATACTGAAAGTCCATATATCATTTAAAATCTCAGAATGTAAATCATTGCTTTACAGTAAGGTATACTTACTGGGCTTTCTATTTACAGTACTAGATATAAAGAAAAATGCCGCCAAAATGGCAACATTGAATACCTCTGTACCAACCATAAAATTGAATAAGTATTTTGAGATCAATGAGTGTATAGAATCAAAATGAAGATTCAGCAACACAAGCATCTATGCATTTTTTCGGTGACTGCCAGGACACTGCAGGCATGTTTTCTGCCCAATTCTGATCTACAAAGAGGTCCAAATTCCAAGTTTGCTAAGGCTGCTTTTCTGAAGCAACAATTCCTCAGTCAACGAAAATGCAGTATTTTAGGGTATGCAGCTCTCTTATCTGGCGTTGATTTTTCCTAAACAACAAAAAGAATAGAGCAGAGTTTGGAATTGAATTCAAAAGTGTCCCAGAGCTGTCTCTATTTTCTACAGCTTCATTTGTAAATTAAGAGGAATATCTCACTTGGCCCCAAATACTGAATTATTATGAACACTTAGTCACAGAGCTAAAAATAAAAAATTTTAAAAATTAAAAAAAAAAAAAAGGCAAAACAACCTAGCTTTGTTAGACCTTTACACTCAGTCTTCTTTTTACCAGCTTCAACCAGTAGCTGGCTGCTGCTATGACTTGTCTGAATCTCAAGATTTCTGGGGCTGGATAACATATGCTGCAACCATACAGGTGCTCAAAGACTAACTGCCAAAACATTCTAGTATCAGTTGCCCAAATTTGATTAATTTAAGTTTGTTTTCAGACCTCAGAACCATCATCACAAAATACAGAAAAGCTCCTTCCAAATTAAGGATGCTGCAACTCCAAAGAACTACTAAGGGGAAAACTGTTTTATTTATTCTCAGTCCCTAAAACAGTTCAACTTGGGGTGAGGGGGGAAGAACAAGGAGAGCAGAGAGGAAAGGGAAGAAAAGTTAGTTGCTGAATTTTTGAAAGGTAACACATCCATTGTATTTCAGAAGTTAAAATATTTCAGTGCACAATGTCTCAAATTATTTAAAAAAACAAAAAAAAGGCAAACAAAAAAGAAAACCCAAAACCAGAGTCAGAACCAGACATTGTCAGCAACATCTCACTACTAACTTCGGAGACTCCGCGCAGCTGACTTTCTTGATCTCACAGCCTGGCTCTCACTCCAAATACACCTCCTCCCTCACACGCACCCCACCACACACACCCACACCCCTACATACACACATATTCTGCCCCCTCACCTTAGGATAGCATACTCATACTGAATTTCTTCCTGCCAAAGTCAGCTGCATCCTACTTCCATTAAAGTTTAACAAAACAAAACCACCTTTTACTGGTTCCACTGAGGAAATGCCAAGTTCTAAAGTTACAGAGACCTCTAGAATGTGACAGGTCTGACAGGAAAAAAATATTCTTTAGAAGTAGTTGCCTACTGATAGGAGAGGCAGGATTTAACCAGAAGAAGCATCTCTTTGTAACACCTTGGTTGCATACACAATGAAATTATGGGACGTTGGAGCTCTGGAACAAGAGCTTCTGAGGACATTTCATTCAGGCTAGCATACCCCAGTAGGTTTTGGTTCACAAAACAAAGTACTGTAAAGAAATGGTGCATATTTCCTCATTTTCCATGCCAGAAATATAATATGAAATTTAAAAAATAAGCTTTATTTCATAGAGTCCACAAAAAGCAGTGTTCTTTTTATAAAAAGTAGACAGCCCCAGACATCCATAATATTCTTTCAATCAGCATTGCTCAATAAATGTTGCAACCCTGAAGCTTTTAAATGTATTAAAGTGATGATATCATCACTTTAAAGGCACTTCAACAGAACATTATGAGAGAAACAATTTTCTTTTTTCAAACTCAAAATAACAGTAACCAAGTTGATTAAAAGCATTTTCTACTAAAAATATTTGCAGTATCTGCATTTACAGGCTTCTCTAGGTAAGAGCAGCAAACAATATACAAAATTCTGAAATAACAAAAAAGCCCTCATGAACTAATATCGCACAATAAACATTTCATTTAAGTTTCAAGAGATACATGCCAGGAAAGCATAATTTTTACGTTATAGTGAATAAGTAGAAATACTAAATAATAAATATTCGGAAGTTATAATATTTCCACCTATTGTACTTAAAAGCTCAAAAATTTATTCAATTCCACGCATAGAGCTGCTCTGAAAGCCACATTGAATATATTGCCTTTGTTTGTTTAGGTTATGCGCAAATAAATATTGGGATGACAGTTAAAGACACATCCTTGAAGTAGTCTATCCAATAAATTTGGAAAGAGAATGAAGTGGAGGAGGAATAAGAAAGTCTAGCTGTATAAGATTCTCTTTGTTTCCTGCTTGTTAAGGAATCCTTCTGGCACAACTGAGGGGATTATGAATTCACATGTGAATTTATCCCCTATTAAACTTTTAGTAAAAGGGTCAGTTAGCAGGAATGATAAAGCTCAGGCACACCAGTCACATGCTGGCAGAGCATCTGTAACTAGCTCTACTCAGGCATATCACTGGTTTATAGCTTTAACATCAAGAGGAAGCCATGGGGGAGGGTGGAAAACAATCCACTTCTGAAAAGATTTGAAATAGCGCAAAGTACAGTTTCACATGAGACACAGGCAGCATGACTTCAGGTTACACTTTTTTTTTTTTTTAAAGGGAGCTTTAAAAAAAACTAAGTTTAAAAAACTAAACCTTTAGTTTAAAAAACTAAAAAGACAGTCCACGCTAAAATCTCCCATCTCATTGCAAGGGTTTTCACTACTCCCTTAAGACTTCAGTAGTGCTTTGGCTACTCAGATCTTCCTCTTTTCCACCACAAGCACTCCTGCTGTTGGGCTACCTTAGCTTCCAAGCAGTGCTCCTGGACTTACAGGTATATTACTGATATATCGGTGGCAGTTAAAACCATGCAGTAACCTTGCCAATGCTGAAACCTGATCAAAATTTGCATTTCCACATCACCTCAATATCACATACTTTCTTTTTAAAAATTTACACTTTTATGCAATTATGCAATGTAACACAGCGGGCAATCCTGTTTGCACCTTCCTACCACTGTGTTATTTCTACAAGAGCTTTGGCTCAAGCTTTCAGGGTGAACAGAAAAGCACAAGGGCCAGCAACAATACAGCAGCTTCAGCCAAGATGCAAAACTCAACCTTCCTTATGACAAGAGGTTATGTGGAGCTGGTCTGCGCATTCTCACTAGGCAATATGTCCACTGTTCGGGTGCCCTGACACCTAACTTGTCTTCTCAGGCTCTTCAAAACTGTCGCATTCTCTGAAGAGTCATTCATCTGACCTTTCCCTAATACTCCCCAGCTGCGACTATCACACACGGCTTTTGCAGCCCACACCTTGGCCTCTAACCTGATACAGGGCCCCTGTGACAGATCTGCAGGCTAGCTGAGCCTGACACACGAGCGTCCTGCGCTACAGGGAGGGATGTGCCTGCTAGTGCAGCCCTCTGCTCAACAGGAGCATGCTGCGAGACGCCCGCTCCCTTCCCCATCGGGTGACCCGAAGAACCCAGGAGCACACTTCTCACTCTCCTGCACTTGCAGGACCTAACGGGTGCAGTATTATATGTTGAGACTTTCAGAAGTCTAGTTATTTTAGGAGTCAATAGTAATAAGGCAGACACTCGCATTACTTGGCAATCCATTTTGAATGTATTAGTGAATTCTTGCACATTAAGTGACACAAATAAAAAGATAAATATAAAAAAAGCCTGACCTTCAGAAAACTTTTACCAGGCTTTGAAGGAAGGGTATTATAAATAACCTAGACATACTGTACAGAAAAGTGAAGATTTCCAGAAATTCTGAAATACTTCTTCATTTGCCCATCAAAGACCATGTGACAACATTTTTCAAAGTTATCCACAAAAGCTAAATAGGGAAAACTGGATCATATATATTGAAATTGCTTTGAGGTAGAAGACGACAACTAGTTTGCATTAAACCTGCTTTCTGCTCGCTTCACAGTCAGAGTAACCTAATATTCTATAGTTTGCTTTTTCTGCCCATTGTGGTTTGATCAAGAGTATTCCTGTGGATAAAGCTGTTTTATGCTACCGGGTCAGGTTTAGTCTGCAGTACAATTTACATAGCATCTGTTTCTATTTCCTGCATGGATGAATATCCCAGCACTTCTGTCAAACATTTGTCTACATAAGTTTAGACTTCACTTTAGCACCATTTTTACCATCATTCAAATTGCTTCCACTGTTAATGGAAAGAAAAAATGAACTTAATTACAAGCAAACTAGCTTTTTTTTTTCATTTTGTGTTTTCATATTAAATAGGAGGGGGTTTTCTTATGTTTGAAAGAACAGGCTTACTACTTAAGTCATATTTTTCTCAGCTCTTGTGTTTAATCTCTTCCACATGCTTGATTTGACTGTGCTATTGATGCATCTACAATTCCATATGATGCAATTGCATTGTATGGCTTAACATATGAAAACAACCAAAGACCAGAACATTTAACACCTGCAAAATAATCTTCAATTACTGTCTTTAGTCAGATAAGCAAATAAGGAATACAGACATATGCCATGCTAATATACTTGAACAACAGGATTTAAAAACGTGAAAACAATTTTTAAAAACAAGCAGTGATTTAGAATAGTTTTATGCTCTATAAGATAGGGCTCTAACAATTTATATTGTTTTAAAGAAGGAGGATCTGCAATCTGTAACACGATGCAATTTTGCATCAACCAATCATCAGGTGACAATATTTTTGTAACATAATGAGGAATACAACTCAAGTGCCTTCACCTTTCCCAGGCACTCCTCAACTGCTGTCTTTTTTCCCCACACAGAAAGTGAATAGCCATCAAAATCATTTAAATTTCTTCTTTTAAAAAAATAAATAAGGCAAGCTTTTTATTATACAGTTTGGAGAATTTTTGTTTTTGTTGTCAGAATTTGCCTTTTTTATTTTCTCTATTATATTTAGAAAGAAGAGTACAATGAAGAAAAGCAAGTGGGTTTGCCATCAAAAGCATTCATTGCTCTGACACACAAACACCTGTCAGTGGAAAAAGTCTTCAACTTCTTTGCTTCTCTTTACTATGAAGCAAATACGCATGAAGCTTTCAGACTATTTTCTTCCAGTGTTTTGAAGTACCTTTCAGTTCACATGAAGGCTAACAATTGCAAAGAAGCAGAAGAGAAGGAAAAATTGGCACGACGGAAAGACTGAGGAGCAGTGAAAGCCTCCCTACTTATAGTTATTCTTTTGTTGAACACTCTTATGGCACACCCATTTAAAGCACAGCCAAAATTATATATAAAAATCAGGAAAAATATTTCAAAATTTTAATTCCTACTGTAAATTTCTTCCCCTGTAAATTTTTTCTTCCCAATGAGATTTACACAATAACAACATGAGAGCACAATACATTTAACAATGAACTACAGTATTAAAATATTATTTATATAAAATTACAATTTACAGACAGTTTACACAAGAATGTCTTGCATTGAAATAGTTATCCCCATTTATCTTAATCAGCCTGTAACTGATAGAACAACTACAGCAGATTAAAGAGGTTTCATAGCTATACACAATTACTACTGAAACAAGAACCCACATTTTTATAAAGTGTATGAAAAACATAACAGATTATTTTGAAATTATTGTTGCCAATAGCCACATAACTGGATTTAAGCTTGCTAGTTTTGTAAGAAAAATCCCAAAACATCAGTGTGTTTCACTGACACAAAGTTAAATCTTTACAAATTTCACATAAAAAAAAAAACCAACAAAACCAAGAAAACTTGCAGAAATATCAAGTAAGCAATCTTGTGACAACAAAGCCTATCCTTCTTGTAGATTAGTAAACCCTCACTTTCATGTGATGAAGTAGTTCTTCCTCCAACTCTCAGTGCTTACCCTCCCCTATAAATCCAGGGATACCTTTTCTCTGAAACAATTACACTTGAGGAGTTTTGAACTCCTGGTTCAGACTAATCCATCTAACGACAGAAGCACCTTTCAAGCTTCCATTTGACACAAGTCCATCGTTCATCATTTGCTGGTGCATATGCTTTTTGCTGACAGAGCTCCATTACTAGAAAAAGCTCAGTAAGTAAAGCTGATTTGAAACAACTATATATTATAGGTAGCCTGCATGAGACACGTTGATTTTGAGTCTAGAAAATCACCACATAAAAAATGGAAGGGGGGGTGGGGGGGGCTGAAGAGAACTACTAAATTATTAAAATACTTTCACTTCTTACCAACTGCTGCAATGTGATTTATTAGTGTTAATTTGCAATTTACTTGAGGAACAAGGGAAGAGAAATTTAACTCTATATAGCAAGCATATAACATGCTTTGTGATTCTTGGAACATAAATGTTTTTGTCTTTGATTAATAATAAAATGCTGCACCAATGCTATCAAAACACAGACCCCTACCAACTTTAGCACATTGTAAGATCATCACAGCTGGAAAACAATATGCTGAACCATAAATTCAGCAGCACAAGCAAGAACACATTTGACACTATTTTTTGACCAAACAATGACATAATTCAGATAATATTAACAAAGTATTTCTGTAGTATCTTTGGCAATTGTAAGTGATTTACCAACATGCAATAAGCTTCAGCGTTCTGTGTGGTTTGGTATTTCAGTCTCTATTTTACAAATGCAAGTGTAGGGCAAAAAGAGGTTAAGTAACATATGCAATGTCCACATTTTCTTATTCATCACTTTGGCTAATCAACCTTATGATTATAGGGGTGGCAGGGATGAGAAGGTTTGGACAGTTTGGCTGTGCATAACTCAATCATCAGAGGGGGTTTTTTAGAGACTCAAATAGTAAAAAAAAAAAAAAAAAAAGGGGAAGATGGGAATAAGAGATGGTAGCAAAATAAAGGGTCTATCAATGAAGTACAATTAGCCTTCAAGAAGGTCCTTTTAGGCTCTGGGAAATAAAAGAAAACACTTACATGAAGCCAAGGAGGTTCAGGCTCAGCCTAAATGTCAAGTAATAGTTACATCACTGCTGTTTGAAATGCTTTGCTGTGAAAAGGATGGAGACGTACTTCCCATAACATTCAGAAATACTGCACTCAGGCCCATCTCACTGGGGAAGAGGGAGACAGAAAAGAAACAGAGAAAGCAGCAGCTGAAATAATGACACTGCAACCAGATTTCAAGATCTATCTTTAAGATATAGACAGATAAGGTCCCTTCCAGTGTCCAATATTCTTTTCTGTTTCACCGACTGAAAAAATAAGGTAAAAATGGGAACAGAGATGCAGAGTTTGTTGTTTTCTTGAAGAGGAATTAAGTTCTGTGCTTCAATTTGAAAGAATGGGGCTTACAAGTTCTACCTAGATTACCAATTTTGTACATTAAAGACACAGTTTCCTTTTCAGTCTGTCAGCATAGTACAAACAGCAATACATGGAAGTAACAGCCAAACAACATCACTGGGATAAAAATAAATATCTTGATACTCCATGGCTCCTTAGACATTTGACTTCTTCATTTCAACAGATTTGTTTGTGACACCAGGTTTTTTTTAATCAATAGGAAGTATTTAAGCCACTTATGATGAGTTCCTTATGTAGATATTGTGAATACTTCTCCCAGAAGTCTGCATAGGAAGCCAAGATCGAAGGCAGCCTGATGTGCTCTTTGCCCTCTTCAGCCTAGATGTTCAGGAAGCTACCTCAGACTGCTCCACATGTCACAGAAGCAGCACAAATATGCTCCAAGGCATCTCAGTTTGCCAAAAACTGGGGTCAATTTCTCCCATTTTACAGTATGCTTGATATACCACAATAGCAAAGCTGGAACATGATTGAATACCTTAAGGAAATTCACATTTATGCATACAAAAACAATCTCCAAATTCAGGAGAAAAAATTTGTCTCATTACCTTCTCACCTCCCATACTGGGAGTCCTGGTAACCATGCTCAATTTCAGACTATTAAGTACCAAATAAAATGAGAGTCCTGTTCCACACATTCTTTTCCCTGTTATCATCTAAGGAAATGAACAGACAGGCAAAGCGCACTGTGTACTTTCCTGATGCACTTTTAAATAGCTAATGTGATGACCTAACTTAACTAAAACAACCTAACTATCTTCAGTTGTGAAGAAATATACTTCCCCTTGTCCTCTATGGAGAAAATTTTATTCCCCCTACAAAACCACGAACACATTCTTTTTGTTTAAAGAGAAAGCCTGCTACACAGACATGGAAATGGTGTGTATTGATTTACAGACATCTTACTTAGAATTATTTAATTTTTAAGTATATTTTAATGAGAGGTAGAAAGCATATAAGCTGCAGATGGAAAAAAAAAAATCAACAGGAGTGGACAGCAACAGAAATCTAAATAGTGCTCTGATGATCAGACTAAAACAGAAAGCATGCAGCTCCCTGGGATTCTATTTTGTAATTTATGGTTTCATTAAAAAAAAAAAAAGGCAATCAAAATTACCACATGGTACAGATGCCCTAGAAAGACTGAAGTCAAGTGAGCCTCCAGAGACCAGGGGGGGACAATTAGAAGGGAAAATACCCCCCTTTAAGAAGGGCAAAACCAGTACTTTCTGGAGCCACAGTGATTGCCCAATTACCCCTCCCCTCCTCCTCTGTTTGAGCACCAATTTCAGAATAGTACAGCTAAACTAGATTATCATGATCTGAGGAAGCTTAAGAACAATTTTTAAATGCTCAGTTTTATAAATCTTTATTTTAATGAACATTATACGAACTGTAAGCAAGATAATAGCTGCTACCAAAGTTCATTCCATTTCCAAAGGTATAGTAAATGCTTAAGAGTTTAAAACTTGTTTTGATCCTCACTAGCATTTTTACTTTTTTTTTTCAACAGGGATCTAGAACACAAGCACTTAAAACCTGACCTTCAGGGTTATTCTAAATACATACCCCATATATAGGCTAGGTATTAAGAGGTACTTTTGAAGAACTGTATTAGTTTCAAGAGAGTCTATCTTACTTTAAATAATTGATAAAATGTCAAGGTTCTATCCGGGACATGTCTTCATACTTACTGGGAAACATCTTGAAGAAAAGCAATATAGAAATTCAACTCAGACAAGTTTAAAAAGTAATAATGTAACCATCAGTGGAAGAAAAGGTTGTTTCCTCACTACTGCTTCTGCGCTCTTAGAGCTTTGGATGAGCTATACATCTTATAGCAGCTGTTTAACTCTCTCATATTCACAATCACTTTAAAAAAAAAAAAAGCTCTTCAGCAGCTATGTACATAATTACCTTCAAAAGAATTAGTGTTCATCTGTAAAATCTATAAAAACTATACACTATTTTGGAAAATACACCTGTTTTCAGAAAATAAAAATAACTTCTTTAAACTTTTTTGTGTGCACATCTGATGTCATGTTTTGCTAAGAAAATAAACCTTCTCACTGAACAGTCACTCAGGCTACACAAGAAATGTGGTAGAATATTCTGCCCCACACATCATTGCCAAAATTGCCTCTGAAGTTCTAAAATCCAAAATATCGATCCTGTATTAAAGCATGATGCAAGATCTTTGTTAAACAAACAAGCTTTAGAACTCCAGGAGACAATCTAGAGATGATCAGTCCCACATTTCACCTCTTCTACCTACTAAAATGGGAGACTGAAGTACAACACACTTGCATCTGACAAGGACTGGACCTAAACCTGTAACGTTGATTTTACGCAGCTATCAAAAACCTTGTTTAAACAAAGGTTCCATCCAAAACACTTCTGAAGAAAGGGGAAGTTTGCTGTGATTAAATTCTTTCTCCACTGTTTCTTACACAATTTCTTCCTCCACCATAGTTAGTACTAGCTGTACTAGTACAACACTTTTGGCAATGCATTGTTAGACACAGTGGACTGTTGTTCTGGTTCTCCCACAAATTAATTGCCACATTTCCTTTAACTCACCAAAAAAAAATCAGATGAAGTTTAAACCAAAATGTAATGCATTTTAGGTTAATTTAAAATATGAAATTATTCCAGGCCAAATTTTGCTACAAACTGAAGACGTGCACACTCTCAGCAGATTACTCACAAGCATGGTGAGGAGTGATGCATACAAAATGGCTAATGGCAGAGCGTTACTCATTTTTTATTTACTACACAAATAGAGCAGACTAAAAATGGAGATAAGGTCCTGCAGGGCAAGCTATGTATTCTGTAGATATAAAATCATTGCTCATTAAGAAAAAAAAAATCAGATGCAGTGGCTACAATAGAGAACAGTTAAGTGTGTGAAGAATGGAAACATACATCAAAATATCAGTTCATATTTTCTAGGGAAGATCAACAGTGATACTGATGCTATGAGTCTCCTATTTTTCATTTAGTAGGTCTCAAAACTAAATTATTAACAGTGGACCACTCCACATCAGTCAAAAAGACTGAACTGGAGACCTTTTGCCTGAGGTTAGACTCTCAGACACTCCAATCAGCACATTTAAACTCTTAAATATAATGTTGCCTTCAGTATTTTTTCTATCTAGCTTCAAGGGCAATTTATGAGCTTATGAGAGACAGATGCCCAGAGTGAAAAAATTGACCTGTCTTTTTCACAGGACGTTCAAACTTCAAGAACCTTGAACCTTTCTAATCCGTCAACAAAATACTTGTCTTCACTTGCCAGATAGATATTTGTAAAATAAAAATAAAAGCCACACACACAATATTGAGACTAACAGCTCAACAATGAGACTGAATTCCAGCAGAATACATATATGTGCATATTCACGCAAGCATCAGAGAGAGCAAAGATGTAACAGAAACAGCATCAACATAACAATGAAATCTCTCTGCCAGATAGTTTACCCAGATTGTTACAATAATAAAGTAGCACAGGTGGGATAAGCAATTAAAAAAAAGAAATAATATTTGCTTTAAAGAAGATATCAGAGACTACAATACAAAATACTTCCGTCAAAGTCAATAATTTTTTGTAATGGTTGCTTACCTGCTAATTTAAATGAATTCCTTGTGAATTATATTGTTCATTGACAACGTACATAGTCTCTAGTCTAACTCTGTCAGAACAGCTAGAAATAAGGGATGCAGATTATGTTAAAGCTTTACTTTCCAAGTAGTAACAATGCTAAAAATACATCTGAATATTTCGAAAGAACACAGGCTACTTTTATTACAAACTGTATATATTGCTATATCCCAGCTCCAGTCAGAGGTCAGCAAAGCATGTTTATTTGACTGGCTTCTATATACTTAATCTGTCTCGTCTGTACCCAAGAACTGAATACTGGAGCGTACACATCTACAAAGTAAAAGTGGTCCATCAGGCTTCAACATGATCTAACAAGGAGAAAGCAATCCCTGCAGTAGAGATGCAATACATGCCCTAAGTATCAGAGCTCGCTATCTGTTGAAGGGGTTGTCAGGATTGCAGGGAAATGTATATACTTGAATTACCACAACTGCAACAGAATTATCACTTTTTTTAATCCTTAACACTAGACAGTTGACAAAATACTAAATGGTTTTACAGGTAGTTGCTCTCTTCCACCCTCACGTACTTTCCTTTATAGCAGGTAACCTAAGAACATGCCAACCTCAAATACCCACTTCATGCTGGTAAATTACTAGGAGGAATACACCATGGCTGCTTGTTGTTATAACACTAATTTAAGAAACAAAATAATTGGAGAAGACAGAATCACACTGAGTTATACCTTTGTAGTATAACCAGTAGTGCCTGAAGTCCCAAATACTCATAGGTGTAACATCATAAATACATGCTTATGATAAGACCATCACAATTTAGCACATGAACATCATTATGCATTTTCTACTTTAACATAAATTACATTCACATCCAAAGACAATCGAAAAGCTTAAAACATAAGCTTTGCAGGACTGGAAGGCTGAGATGGGTCAAACAAGCATTGTTTGTTGATTGTTGCTAAGTCAGGTCTTAATCTTGTTTGAAAATCCTTTGCTCTAATAAAAAGAGGTGTAAAATATTCCTTTAAACTGAAGTGAGCTCCCCTCTGAACCACCAGCAATTTGGCAAGTCAGATGAGCTGGCACATCAGAGCACTCTATTAGTTCATGAAGACCAATAGCTTGTCTGTAAAAATTTGCAAGGGCCTAATGCACTCTGACAAATGACAAAGGTTATTAAAGGACAGCTTGCGGGAGTATAATTGCTTTGTGATTTTATCACTGTTAACAGAAAGAACGAACATCGGTAGAGAGTTAACACCGTGAAACATGAGTACAGGAATCCACCAAGATCTTGACTCAGCAAAGCACATAAGGACATTAATTCCGTTCCTGTATTACAAAACAACTAAGAACATGGTTAAGCGCATGCTATGTGCCTATCATTTAATTGGAGGAAAAAGCAGTCATCTTTTCAGAGGTGCCACGACAGTCTACATTATGGTATAGACAGACTGTACTCCTGCTATGCTGGTACGTTTTCTATGGATGATGAAAGGATTCTTACCAACTTTGCTGTAGTCTTTATATAGATTCTGTTGAATAAATCACAGGGAATTCTGTTTCTTGAATAAGAAAGTTTGCAAGGACTCAGTCTTCACAGCTCTGCCCACAACATGCAGGTCTCCCCAAGAAAAACCTGAGTTTTTTCTTCAAGCATCAGTTTCTCCATGTTTCTCAAAAATACTTACCAAAGCTGAGGCGTAAATCAATTTATATTACAAGAGTTTAATTGGTTCAAAATAGGAGGAGGAGGAACACCAGAGAGAAATCTGACAAGGTTAAAAGGAGACTGGGGAAAGGTTTAGGCCTAACACGTATTAAATAAAAATCAATCAAGCTGACTTTTCAAGAATTACAAAGTAAGATATAGCATACCACCGCTCAAAGTGAGAGGAAATGAGGGATAGGACTCCCAACTGCACAGCAGCACTTGCTTTGTACAGAAATGAAGTGCTATACATTAACTCTTAGCTCCCTGCAAAGCATTGACTCCTGGCAAATTTAAGGCAAGACAATGCTTTGCACTGAACAAGCTAGGAATTCACTGTGAGCCTGAAGCCCCTGCCTTGCTCATGGGCAACACTTCCACTTACCTGTGAGGCTCCCGATTCTGCTTTTGTGGAGACAGTTGCACCGCCCTGTGTTTCTGCAGTGGCAAAACACTTCTGACAAACTGATCAGAAGCATTTTGTCTGATGCAACACAGAATTCCCAAGTTTCAAACTGTTTTCTGGGAAGGCTATGTCCCACTGCAAACCCTGCCCCTCCTTCTCAAAACAGCATTAGTTGGAAAGGCAAATGCATGCATGGCCTATTCAGAAGGGTACATAACAGGAAAAAAGTTTACTTACTTTACATCAAAGGCCCAATCTACACAACAGGGGAGGAAAAAAAAAAGACAAAAATTCACAAAACAAGGGAATGCTCAGTATGAATACAGGCATCACAGTCGGCTTGAGTTTGGTTGTACCATTGGGGGCTTTTTTTTTTTTTTAGCACAAGATGTGTTGTATAAACAGCTACTTAAATCTACGCTACTTTTCTTTTAGTAAAAAGGATGCATGGGGCCCTCAGACATTAGGCAGAGTGCAACTGGCTAACTAATATCAGCCATGGAAGGATCAAGCAACATTCATTAAGCCCCAATTTGGACATCTCCACAATTGTTTCTGTATATTTTGTATGTCCTTGTAGTTAAGAACTACAACAAACTAAAAACTTCATGAAACAGTCATAAACGTCCATTTCTGACCTAGCTTTACAGGAAAAGGCTTTTACAAGGTTTGCGTGACATCCCCTTCTCTGGAATCATTTGTACCCCCAGCAGCCACAGACGCTTGGCCTCCCAGCTTCCCCAGTGTCTCAGCCCAGATATCAGTACTTGGTCTGAAAATTTTGCTCAAGTCACAGTCTAAGACCTACTCCGAGTCATCACCTCCTTCCTGCCACTCACATAACTAACCTCGACTCCTTTTTAGCCTTGTTGCCTAGCATTATCTGTAAAACTAGTGTAATCTACCTAACTTTACCAGTTAGCTTTCTAACCTAGTCAATGTTAGAATATTGTCTGTATTTTATTTATCTGCTTCCTTCTCTGTTGCTGATGACATCATCATCTAAACAAATATTGTGACTGGTTTTATTAACCGCATTTGATAGACAAAGGCTAGTTCAACTAAGTCATATATCTATAAATGGAATACTGTTTGAAAACAACCAACTTCCATTAGTAGATGAGGCTGCTACAGTTCTTCAGCAAACAAAACTTACTACCTCTGAATAAAGTTTGCAATGAAATGTTGTTGGAGCCAGTAAATCAGTACCAATGCTATTCAGCAGCAGCTGGGTATGGCCTCCAGCCACATGGCAGAGATTACTCTTGCATAACATCAACCCACATGAAGCAGCTATGTTTAAGAATTGAAGATAATTTAACAACCTTCTGTAGCTAGCATCAATATTAAGACCCCCAAAGACGGACAAAGTAGAAAAGGAAAAGCAGGGGTGGGGTGGTGGTGATAGAAGTGAGAAGAATCTGAACCAATACTCCTTCAAGAATGATTCACTGTTTCTTTATTTCAACACACCATAAAAAACAATCTTCCTCAAAACAGATTTGCTTGGGTAATACATGATGTCATCATAAATCATATTTTCCTCTTCTGTCAGTGTCAGCAGTTTTCTAGGACTTCTCGGGGGGGGGGAGGGAGGGGGAGCAGGGAGAAGAGCTAGAACCATCTTCCAGCTTTGGCAGAAAAGGGCCTTCCCCCTGCCCCCCGCCCCAAGACATTTGTTTTCACATAACCCACCACCACCCTCCTGTAGGAGTCATGCAATGAGAAAGTATCACAAAGCATTATCAAAACGCAAAGCCAATATCAATACAAAACTCCTTTCTATTCTTTCCAAACATGAACTTCTTCAGTTGTCATCTTATTTCCTCTCCCGCGGAGTAAATGTATATTTGTTCACATTTAAAACAAGGATTAATCTAATCTATGCCAGAAGGACATTCAGACGATTCCAGCAGAACAGCACTGTATGACAGAAGTCATGAACTGAAAGTAAACCATATATTAATAACAAAGATAAGCATTCACCCTTCTCTACTTTTGCCCCTTCTTTTTGGCTTTCATGAAATTGTGTAATGCTTTTTGCTTCTTCTTAGTCAACTAATTATTATTTGTCCACAAAGTATAAAGTGGTTTTGATTCTGATTACAGTTCTCCACAACGACCTCTGATTACTACACAGAAATCACTTTACAGGACTATGGTGGTTGATGAAGCATTCGTGAGAAGTAACAAGAAAACAGGACAAAGCCCTTAGCATAAGGCTTAAGTTTAATATACTTCAAGACTTTTATTACTGATGGGGCTTACAAATTATAGTAAATATCACGGTATTTACCTTCCTCCTCTACAGATATATAAAATATATCTTATTTGTCTGCTTATGCAACATAAAAATTCCTGAGCCTCCTAGTTTAAAGTTCATGACTGTAGCATGCACTTTTTTTTATTAGACCTATCAGCTTTAACAAGGAGAGAACAGCAATGCGCTGAATTTTTTTCCCTCTCTAGTCTTCAAGCATGTATACACTCTTCTGACATAGCAAGTGGACAACAGATGCACCATCTACAACAGACTTGGAATAAACAGAGTAACACATATTTGTGAAGAAGTTCCACCTTGATGTATTGAAAGCACTAACTGTCCTATTGATTTAAAGGAAAGGGAAAAGTACAGTTAGGTGCTGTAGAAACATATGGTTGGCAGGCACCACACAATCAAGTGAGAGAAGATACCTGGAAGCAGAGGAAACATTTTTGCAGTCACACAGATTAGAAGAATTTGTGGGAATAAAGCGGAAGCCAGCAAAACTGTCCAAAACTGGGTCATCCAAGGTGGCAGTCAGGCAGCACAGGAGTGATTTGAGAAGAACTGAGTACAGAGCAATCAGAAAGGTTAGCAAAATGGAGCAGCAGAGGAGTTCTCTGTATTTGCAAACCAATATACTACCATTAGAACATATCAAAACAGACAAGTGAAATACCCACCCTGCACTCTTCCAAAATCTCAGCATTCTGGTAGGGACAACAAAGCCTGTTAGAACTGATGGCACAGAACAGAATCCACTCATCGGGCGGTCCCAAACCACTAAAGAAATGAGTAACAGAGCAAAGCAAGTTCTGCGAGCTATTTAAAACTTAGTCTGTTCTTAGTTTATGATTGAAAGTTACATTTTGAAGACGTCTCAGGCCTCAGGTTTCATTTTTCAAACATCCAAGGAAAAATAAAAACAATGCAGGGCTCATGTTAAAGGGATCTTCCATTGAGAAAAACATAACTCTATGAAAGGAAGATAAATATAGGCTATATATAGCCTGGATGTAATAAAGTTACATAAGCATTTTCTGTGACTTGTGATCAATTAGTTTTAGGCAAGAGTTTTAGGCTTGTACTAGACAAGCTTAAATCAGAATAGGAAACATTGCTCCTTTTCTATGGTAAGTTCGGGTACACCATGAAGCCACTGCGTAGATCCCTTGCAATTATTGGATGCCACCTACATCCATGCTTGGCTTGGAGAATTTCTAAGGAATCACCAAAACCAAACAAAATCCCCAGAAAATAAGCGTCAGAGGAAATGACTCCTGAAACTTACCATCCAAGACACTTTTAGCAATTCTGAAAATGACAAATCATCAGTAAGACTGTATATCCTTACCCATTTCACCAGAAGACCTGCATCCAACTTCATTGAAATTTAATCTTCAAGATTTGTTTCCTCTCCCAGAAGGCATGTTTCCAATACCCTTTTGAAAAGCTTCTGCTATTCTGTCTTGTATTTCAGAAACAGATAACATGCTCAGAAATTTTTATGACAATTTCAGTTTAAAATAATTTTGAGATTCTTAAGGATAAGTCACATAAAGAATGTCTGGAAGCATTAGGCAGAAAGAAAAAAACCTACTAACCACCACTGAGAATACTACTGAAAAATATATTCCAAGACATGAGAAACCACAACAAAGCAAAATTAGTACAAGCAAGCTAGGATCTTGCTTTAAAGGAGGAGGACATTTATTCTTCCAAAATTCCCCAAGTTTGTCTATGCAGCTATCAAGATGTGGACAATGAACTTATTCAAAGTAGCCTACACATATTTGGAGACTATTCTGTTTCTTACATTACTTGCATGCAGATATGGATGCAACTTTAAAAGCTCATAATATTTTCATAAAAACAGTGAAAGACAAACTAAAAGCTGTGATGATTAGTACTCGAGTACTACCAAACAAATGTCTTCAACAGTTACTATTCTAATAGTTAGAAGGCAAGCAAACATCAGCATATAAATTTAATTAATATGTATGCAAATGATGGGTAGGGAAAGAATATAAGATTGGAAGATAGAAAACTATTTTGCAGTACTCCAACAAAGTATTCCAATACATGGAAAAGGACACATTTTTTTAACAAAGATCCCCCTTCAATAATCCTAAAATAATAGCACATAAAATGTTCACAGACTAAGTAAAGCAGAACTCAAAGTAATTTGAATTTAAACATTAAACTCTGCTAATTTAACACAGAAATGGTGTAAAAAATCACAGATTCCACCTTAAATCTCACACAACCATTCTACAGAAAAAAAGTGACTATAGGTAATTTGTTATTAAAATAGTTTTAAGAGCACTCAAGTGACCAAGGCGCCTAAATCCCAAGGATTTTCAATGAAAAGGTAAACCGAAACAATAGGAATAAAGCTTAAAATGCTGTTTACACACTGATTGCAAAGGGGAAAAAAATGGTGAATTACAGACCTTAATTCATTAAGCCAATTTTTGTATTGTAGTCTCAGACTACTTTCTTCTCCTCCGCTGAAATATTATCTGAAGAAAAAAAGAAACTCTCTAGCACAACTGAAGTTTTTATAGGTCACACGGGATGCCTGCTGCCATGCACCAGATGTGTATAGGAAAAAGAAAGTGGTCAACATATGATATTAAAAAACAGTGCAGTTTCAAATATTTTAAACATGATGTCAAGTGCATTCAACAGGTCTACAAATGCATTACATTAGCCTAAATTTAGTAGGTGATAATTGAAATCAGAGATCCAGTCGTTACCACTGACATGTTTCTAAATACTACCCAATAAATTTTTGTCTGTTTCAGATTCTGTATGACAGCTGGCAGCTGGGGGGGGAAATCGCCAAGAGGGTATGCGCACACATATGTACAATGTTTTTGTATTTAAATTCCAGTATCTTCCCTTTCTAGAGTTGATGTAACAGTGACAATATTGTCATACAAACACACGCTCCCATAGCTGAATTCTACAAGCTGAATTTTTTCTGTAGGCTCTACCTGGCATCTTGCAGTAAGCACCGAGTATGGAACAGGATGGTATCCCAGCTAGCTCCAATTGTATCTCCCACACATGAATTTTCACAATGAGGTTCAGTCACGTCTTTTAGAGAGATGAAATCTGTTCTTCCTACTTACCCTTACTGATCCTCTCTCAATTTTTAGCTAGGAAAGGAAGAAAGTCCACCAACAATAGAAGATACAGTCTCAGTCCACATCTTTTTTGTGGTTACTGTTATTTTTATAATTATACACCATTCAACCACAAGGGAAAAAAATATAAGAAAATCCTGATCCGCCTGAAGGTAGAAAAATTCATTCCATGTCTACAATGCGTTCAATTTTTTACTTTCTTTTTAGTCTTGGCTGTATCATCACCTTACTGATACACCCACTATCAGATAATATAAAGTGCAACTAAGTAGCACAGAATAAACTACCTCTAGGAGCACTACAGATTTGGCAGGTGGACAGGTGTCAACCATCACTCCTGACAACATGCAGAAGTGGTTTATGCAAGTTGGTATGAAAGGCTGAAAATGATACTTGGCATCTGTAGTTTATCAACAAGGCCTCCTCACATCTCAGTTTTGCCATCTGTAAAATGGAGACAGTGTTCAAAGGAAACTGAACTTGAGAACACACTACTAAAAACTGTGCCTGAAAAGATATGCCTGGCACTTTGCGTAACACCACCAGCAGTATGGCTTTTGACTGGAAATTTAAACATCTAGTTAGAACCAGTGAAGGCTGGGAATGGAAAAACAAGGCTTCCACTAATAAAATTACAGTTGTTCAGTCTAGGTGCATAAACCTTTGTATACAAGCAGCAAATACTCCTTAAATTTCAGGGATTATAACCTTTTAAAATGATGTCCAGCAAAACGAATTCCAAAGAACTCTGAATAGACTAGCTTTTTTTTTTTTCTTAAAAAAAAAAAAAAGGTAGGCTTTAAAGAGACAAACCACCTTCTCTCTTAGTATTCTTTTTTAAAGGAAGATCTATTTACAAAGCCACAATATTTCTAGCCAAAGAGTTAAAAGGAAGCTGTATGCTACTCATTCTTAGCTTTTTAGACCCTAAGACACAAAAGAACCATAAAATTACTAGCACCTATTAGAAGTATTTAACTTTGTTACTGGTCTCAAGAATTAAAATTAAAACTGCATTCAACATTAATCAAGGACTGCAGTAAAACAGCCAGGAGGCACCTTGGAGATAAACATAGTTATCAAAGACAAACAAAATTTGAGAGCCCCACATTAGATGGTGGGGAGGGGAGGGAGAAACTTCAGTTTCACATTTTTTCTGCTGCTCAACTAGTTGCTGGAAGCAAGTTTAAAAAAAAAATAAATAAAAAATTAAAAAAAAAAACCCACACAGACAAATCCTACAAAGTTATAAATGACAATTCTACCTGTATTAAGTAGTATCGAAATTGAGAACTTCTAAAATCTACTACATCAACAGCTCTATTTAAAACACAAAACCAAGTAAACATCCTTGAAACTTCAACACAGCCAGTCTCACTACAGATCAAGAGTTAGTCCTTCACCAGATTCTGTCAACACAGTCCTCAAAAACCCCAAAGTTCAGACAAGGTCATTTAGAACCCAAGTCACAGGTTATTCTCGAAGGAGGGGGGCAAACGGGGAGTGTCCTGTAGCACCTATAGCACATGGTTGTTAAAGTTGCCGAAGATTAACATGCTGATCTTTCTTATCACTTTTGATCCAAAGTAAAAAGCAAAATGGCAGCCTTTTATGACATTTTTATTCTATTCCCCTTTTCCACCTCCTCCATTAAAACATTTTCCTCCTCTCTTTTTCACTGTCCGATATTAAAGTCATTTATTGCAATAAAGGGATTTAGTGATTTGGGAGTAACTTTTGTATACTGTACACCCTCTAGACACCCCCGAACTATGTTAATAATTTTCTTCCTATTAATTGTCTCATCAACTCACAGCTGGCTATGCTTTTTATTTCATTATGTTATTCATCAATCTAAAATAGAACTATAACAGAAAAAGAAATTGGAAAGGAGCAATTTCAATATTTCAAAACAGATGCAAATCAACGCCAGAGATGCTACACAGCATATTTTTATTGAGACAATTCTATACATGTCTGAAAAATGAACTTGTAATAAATAAACTCATATCCTGTAGAGGTATGTTTTTCCTTCCATCTTATGAGCTAATTATGCCAACACAACATAACGTTTTCCTAAATGCCTTATAAACTGACCCAGTTACTCAGAAAGTATTATTTTTAAATTGATGTGATAGATGCAAACTGGAACGTTCGGATTTCAATTCTGGCACCAATTCCCGGATCCCCTTCCCAAGTAATTTAAGGACTTCCTCCCGATAGTTTTTCATATTCTTTTAACTGACATTTTATCTTTATACAGTATCTCAGCAGAATGAACATGCACTAAAACAATGACAGCCCTTCTTTGGCTGTCATCTCTCATTCTGGCAAAGACAGATGTCTTACACTGGCTTATGCCAATAATAGAGCCGACAAAAAACAACAGAGACTACCTGCCTCTGATGTAAAGGCACCAATTCACATTTGTGACACTCATTTGTCAATTAACAGATTTCTTCCATTGTTGACACATGGGACTTAAAAGATGTGGGCTAGAATGTGATGAATTAAAAAAGACAGATGAGTAAGCTATGAGCTGCAAAGTAATACTATAATGTGCTTTAGATAGGAATATCAACTGACACCCCTGACAGGCCATACAAGGTTTTATTTCATTTTGCTCTGTATCTAGGCTTCATACTTTGTCTTCTTTGTTCTCTTTTCATCAAGCTCCTAACATCTCATTCTGACAGCCAGAGACATTTAAGGCACTTTCGTTTCAAATGCAAGTTAGCGTACTTGATTTGTCATTAAAATGCAAAACGATTGCCATTGCAGGTAAATGTAGGTATGCTTAAAAGGTTGTATCTGCAAAGTAAAAGCTGAAAATGGTTTCTGGTTGCTTTGCTTAACTCTTTCACCAGCCTCAGAGTTTTTCTAAGGCAAGTGTTACCGTGCTCTAATAGACGTGTAGCAGCACCTGCAGTTTTATACAGGGTACATTTTAGTATATTTAAACAACCTGAAAGCTTGAAGTTACAATGTCAAGTGCAGAGAGGCACTGTCAAGTTTACACATGGAGCCTTAGCATGATTTACACAAGAATCTGAAAAGAGTCTATCATGCAAAGCTCTCTGGGGTCAAACCTCTCTGCTCTCATGCACTCTGCTAGCTAGACACCAATGAGGAAAAGGGGGGGGGGGGTTGTTTGTTTGTTTTTAATACACTAGTCGTGGTTGGTTTAGCTGGAATCACCAGTGAGGGAATTTTAACAGCAATTTACTCCCCCTGTTCAAAGACCACTTAAAGAGACATGAAGGCCTTAAAATAAATAAATAAATAAGTAAATAAAATGCTCTGTAGCAAAAAGTCAAGGAACAGATTTAAAACCATTGCAGAAAAATAGACCTGCACAGGATGGAAATGAGTAACACCTAGCTTTCTACATACATGCACAGATGTGAATGCATTCTATAATATGAATAAGGTTTATTTCCATTCAACTGCATAGATTCAAACATCAAGGATCTCACTTGTGTTACGCATAGAAAATCTAGTGAAAGGAAATATTTTCTGCAAGTAGTAAAAGGTTTGAAAAGCAGCAGTATAATTTAAGTAAGCAAATTTTCTTGACACAGAAGTAAGTTCAGATATTATTTGATTTTAGGAACTTACAGATGAACCTTTAATTAAGTCTGTACCTATGAATCTTTTTTGTAGACTTTCGTGTGCTTTTTTGCTAGGAAAAAAGGGTGTGAATACGGTTTCTCTCCACTCACTAGGGTGCAGAAGCCTTTTTCCTTTTTTTTTCCCTAAGAATGACAGCTGTGTGGAAATTTGCAGTCAAGGAATCATTCAGGAAATCTGATTTAGATTATGACCTCATAGTGCATTAAACAAAAGGTACAGAACCTGAAACATTTGATGCTTCTGTGTATACAACGAAGCTTACCGACCAATTCTGACGCTATTCTGCATACTGCTAAGATGTATCTGCTACAATATAGGAATTATTTATTCATTTCAGGTTATATGATAGTAAATAGGCTATGCTGTAAATACAAGTATCAACTTTACAACTACCAGCTATCTTGAAGGGTTTCTAGTGCTACTTTTTCTGCTCACATTAGTCTTAAATGCTTCCAGTGCACTTCTGTCCCCACATAGAAAGAAAATGAAAAAAAACATGCAGGACAGTACCTTAAAGCTGACTTCACCCTTTTATTTTGGTTTAAAATATTAGGGCTACAGCAACCCAGATTTTAATCTGCTGTACTAAAACACACAAAGAAATACTTGCCCATTCACTTTTAGCTCAATATAGACATATGTCCTCTCTTCCTCCATTTATTAATTAGTAGAAAGTGAGACAAATGACTGTCAAAACAAAATCTACAGTAATGCATTAGTCTCCTTAACTTTAGAAACTTCTTTTCTGTTGCTCAGTCATTTAAATGCAGGTGAAGCTCTTGTTTCAAACCACCTGTGGTTGCAGTGACCAGAGTCTGTAATTCGGTGGCAAAGCAGTGGCCCGCATTAAATGGGTTGAGACAGATTCTCATTAGAGATATGACCACATTTTGAAAGCCCTATTATTAGTGGTAGTAACAGAGCATTTGTTGATATGACTTATTTAAAGGAAGCCAAAGAATTAACAGTGAAAGAAATTGAACTACATTCTGACATTCCCCACTTAGGCCAGAAGACAATTTACTAATTGTGCACCTGTAGAACTGGAACCAATACTGTACAGGAACAGCTGAGCTAGCTAATGCCGGGCTCCTGATTACAAGCAACACAGTGAACAAAAGAGAGAGCCTTTGCAAGAAAGCAAGAACCTCATGTTGCACCTGCACCCAAATCTCTCAGCAGCACCTTCAGCAGCCTTCTGCTGATTTAAGGAGCTGGAGGCAGTGGGGAGGAAGAAAAGAAGGCACAGAGCGAGGGAAGGAAGTAAACTGGACACATACACAGCCTCTCACTTAGTCGGCTAGTTTCCATTTCTTAGAAAACACAGTATTTGACAACTTTTTCCCAAAGCCATTCCAACATAATCACCTTCACACATGACTATTTCTGTGCTATTCCAAAGTACTTCACTCTCCAAGATAGAGAGTGTATTAAATGCAAGGTAATAGGTAGAAAAAGAAAGTGTTCAGATCCTTGAGCAGCTGTAATTTTAACATTCACACACTGGACTGTCAAATTACCTTAAGGTAACTGTGTTGGAAGCAGAGTTTTCTGAATATTCAATACACTGCTAATCCTTGGCACGTCTAGAACACCTTTCCCTCAGCCTTTAAGTGCTTTAAAATAACCAGTACATTTTATCACTTATGTAACTAGGTCAAGTTTTCATCTTTTCTCTCCAGCTAAAAGGTCTTGAAAGTCCTAGGAGCCTACAATACAGCATCCTCATCCAGTGCTTTTGTGGCCACGTGGCCTTGCAGAGTCATGGCACTGCAGCAAGTCTTGGACCCTTCACATCTAAAATGGTTCAAGGACAATTCTGCTGCATTTCCTTGTGCTTTAAGAGATTTTACACTCAAGAGACAAAATGCTTTTTTAGCATTCAGTAAAGCAGAATGAGACCAAAAATAGATTAACAAAAACCTCAAACCACTGTCACCAAAATAAAACTTCACTAGCTGTATCCTTGTCATAAAAAGCTCCTCTGTTGCTCTAAGTAGGTAACTGGATGCTCCCAAACACCTAAGGATTTAAAATTAAAATATAGTGGTCTTGAAATCATGAAAAGAAAAAGAAAAGAAAAAAATACTCATGATGAATAAATATCTAAACTAATTACAAAAGAAGTCATTTAAGTCACCACAAGTATGCCTCTCTTACAAAGAATACATATGCTAACGTTGATCTTCAAAGTAATGGTTGGAAACAATGACTTTAAAAAACTATTAGGTGTAGGTAATAGGTAGCTTTCCTGTTAAATTCATAAACTGAGTTCCCTGTCGGCATGTCTGATCATAGATTAACGTTCTAAGGGAAAGGCTGCTCACATTTCTGAATGTAATTTAAAAACATTGAGCACTATGATGTCTTTCCATTGGGTGTATTCACAAGGAACAAACAGCACCAGTCGGCCCACCTGCCAAATGGGAAATGCAGAGTTGGCTCATAAAATATGAACCACATTTTCAATATCATTAAGTATATTTTAACTATATATATTCCCCATCTTTTAACATTCAGCAAAGCAAGCATTGAAAAATGGTGCTTCAAATTCAAAAATTAAGGACTGAGCATTTGTACTCAAAATGGTTGCACCAGTCCAATACGTTATATAAAAATGAACCAGCTGAGAGAACTGAGCACATAAGCTTCATACTAAAAAACCAAAAAAAACCAAAACAAACAAACAAAAACACTCCCCCCAAAAAAAATTCCCCACAACTTTTAAAATTCCTTTGTTAGTTTTACAAAAATAAAAAATTAAGTTTGGAGTTGACAAGTAATAAGCCAAACATTGCCACTCTAGTCTTCGTTGCAACAATATTGACAGAGCAAGAGCCTGACTTTTACCAAGCCCAAACACTGTGAGTCAGTATCTATGCCAAACAGCTCAATCTGAAATATGCATCAGTCACCACTGGACTAATAACCCCATGCTGATTTAACTTTCCTCCTCTCAGCCTCAATAAGAGCTGATGCCAAGACCAATATTAAGTACGTCTGAGAGCTTATGGAGGAGGGAGTGAAGAAGGGAGTAAAGAGTTTAAAAATAACAAAAACCTGTAATAATGTAGGTAGGTTTGGATAAAACAATCAAAAGGGAGATAGAAATTTGTAATTTCTTGTTACTTAAGTACTTTTTCACCCCAAGACTGGTCCCATTTTGGTCCAGTTCCCTCAAGATCAGTTATCTCTCCCAATCACCCATCTCTGATGTGTTGTATCTTTTTTTGTTGGTAACCTGTAAGTAATATGTTCTTTCTCTCTAGGTGGAGTATGAGAAGGTTATTGCTGACAAAGCCCTATTGCAAGTGTTGAATCAAAGTAGACCAAATACTAGAGTATCACCCCCAAATTTTTGTATATTAAAAATACAATTTATATATTATACATATAATATATATAAAGGCATTATACATATATTATAAAGATGTTTATGTATAAGATGTTGGGGGGGGGGGGTGTCTCTGTGTGTGCATATATATATTAAATGCCAGTAAACTAATTCTGACACCAGCATCCCAGACACACTATGCCTTCTATGAAAAAATGAACTGGAGGTGTGCACACATTCAAGTACCACTATCTAGCAGTACAGCTCATATACCAACTGCACAGGAAGAACATTAGACACTTAAGCACTTGAAGAGAAGCTATTCGAGTTTGGTCCAATTTGCAAGAGCTTATCAACTTCCCTGAGTTTTGGATGGATTACAAACTATCCCCTAACATTAGATATTTCGTATCTCTTATTTGTGTTCTTTTAGAAGTGATTTATATAGTCTTTTACCATAGCAAGGGTTCCTACAAACATGAGCAATGAGATAGTTTTAAAAATGAACAAACTCTTATGGCTATATTATACAAAGTACATTCACTGCTACCACTTATGGACTCAGTGGGCAAATTAAGTTAAAAATGGAGAAGAAATTATAAAGAAAGGAAATTATCTTCCAACTCTACCAGTGAGCAACTCACTCAGGCAAGAATGGTCAAAAAGAAAGACCAGGAGAAACAAATCAAAAACAGAAATAAAAATCATAAAACTTCACATGATTGCCAGCATCAGTTCATGGGTAAAGCCTGCAACTGAGCTGTAACACTGCATTAACTATGACCTTAAAGACAGTATAATTATTGTATAGCATGTCTGGTTTGACATGCTGACTCCTGAGCCTGAGAAAAATGCATGTCCCTTTTGCACTTCTACGATACTCGTTCTTCACACTTGCATGAGCTAAGGGTTTGGGGACTGTCTTTTTAAACTGAAAAATCATCTCCAAGATAATTACGTAAAGATGATTTATGTAAAATGCAATATCTCAAAAATGGCACAAACCACACAAGACAACATATAACAAACAAGCAATGCATAAGCCAAAGCTTTGTAAGGATTTTACCTGCCAAATGCTAACTAGCTATTTGTACCATGACCACTCAGCAGGTTTGTTGAATACTAGAGGACAGAGACCCTTCTTACTGAGTGATTGGTAAGCAAAACTAGTCAAGTTCTTTACATCTGCAACTAGATGCTGAGAATCTTGTGTATTGCATTAAGGAGAGAAGAAGATACCTTTCAACAAAACAGAGAGGAAAAGACAGAGACAATAGCTCCAGTGTTAATGCAGGTTCTTCCCTTCAGTCAAGCTCCTTGTCCTCAGACAACAGTTATTTCTGCAGTCCTTCGCTCTTGTTTCACAACAGCAGTGATGAGGAAATACTGTTTTAGAGTAAGAGAGATTAAGGAAGTCAGAAAGTAAGAATGGTCCATCTGATTACTATACTTATAACATGCTCTTTATCATGCCCTTTTCTTTAACCCTCAATACTCTTTAAAAAAAAAGTAGTTCTCAGTCTTAAAATCCAGATAACCACAGACTACACAGGAGAATTCACCAAGACTTTATTTGCAATCTATGGACATTCTTTGAAACCTAAAACAAGTGCATCAAACTATTTCTCCTCCAAATGCCAATACTTTCCATAGATTGCAGTAGTCTTCCATTTATTAACTGATTTTCTCTCAATCTGACACAGATTCCTGTCATTCAGAATGGAATTCAAAACAAAAACTAATTTTTGTTTAAGACTGATTACAGTTCTCACAAGAGGAGCTGGATTGACTGTGCCAGTGAATTAAGCCCTCCGGGTACCCAGAGAACAAGTGCAAACTGTGTGGATTTAGCCTCCAGCATCACTCCAAAAACCAACTTCAATCTCACACAGGAAACCAGATCAAGAGAAAGCAGTTCACTTCCCACTCATTCAGACACAAAGAAAACGATGTGATGCAAACATCAGTTTACTGGGAAATTCTCGCCTCAGTCAAAAGCTCTTAACAGCTTTGAGTCAATGGATGCTTAATATGACATCCGATCTCTGTTCAAGTCCAAGGAGTTTGTTACTCACCTTTGTTCAGGAGTACAGATTTCACCTTTATTCATGATTGCAACAGCCCCTTAGAGATGGATATCACCAAAAAACCTACTTTCATCATCCATCACAGCAATATTCACTAGCTATATTTAAGGATGTAACAGTTCAAGCTCACAACCTTATTTTACTTAATGTCAAATTGTACAGTATATTTAACTTTTTTTACCAGATTAAACATCTCTAATAATCCTCCCAAGAATTCTCCACTACACAATATGAACACACACTGACCCCCCCGCCAAAGGTTCAGGTCACAAACTTTTGCCCAATTCTGCCACATGATACACTCTCAAGACAACTCCTTCCACAATGTTAAGCCTTCTTGAGAAAAGCAGAACAGAAAGCAATCTTATGTTCTGATCTGTCAGATACAGTAAATCAGTAGATAATGGCCAGCACTGGGGGTCAGAGGTATATATACTACAGTGTTTTCACAGTCCGTTAGTGACTATGTGGCCATAAAAAGTCAGGCAAGGATCAATGGACAAAAAGAGAGGCTGTTGGGACTAAAGAAGATAACAGCCACCAGTACAAGATTGAAATACAACAATATATACTCTAAGTTTGTCCTTACATATTACTGAGTTTGAAAAAATAACTTATCCATCAAAAAAGCAACTTACATCCTTGGCACAGTATGCTGAAATCACCGAGACATTTAAATACATACCATAAGCCATTAATTTGATCTTTTAAAAATTAGTCATTCACTGGTCCCCTTCATATCAACAATAAACCAATGACTGCAAGTAAGACATAGCAGGAAAATATACAAGTCACAAACACACACAGATAATACTTTGAAAAGGCAAATATTCTATAGTTATATTTAAAGTTGACAAAATAACAGAACACAGGCGTGGCTATCATATGCAAGACAAGGTATATCTTAATAGTATTTTTTAATATTATTCAAAGTTTTGAAAGGTTAAAAAAAAAAGTTTTCCTTATACATTACCCAGATCACAACTGGTTCCTGTTGAAATGCCACTTTTCAAAAGGGGGAGGCATGGTGGGAGGGAAAAGGAGGGGAAGAAGAGAGCAAGGAGTAGATTTAGTTTTGATTGTCTATCAACTATCAAAAGTAGAATTAATATTTGAAGTCTAAAATCCTTTTTGTTACTGGTAATACTCTCCTTCCATTTTTACAATAGACATACACCTATAAATCTTTATCTTATACAACTCGCTAGATACTACCCATGTAGCAAGTGAACCCATCATCACACTGGTCTTCAGTCCATCTAGTAGGATAAGACTATTTCATAGTTATTTTAATAGAAAGATAATTATGTATAATGTAGTCCATAGTGATTAATAAACATGGAAGACTTCATCTGAAAGACCATTACATCTGTAAATTTTAAATAATTTAAATGATTCCTTGTATATAAATATTTCATTTAGCAAATTGATTTCCAACTGAATTGCTTCTAAAGAATGACCACCCTTAGGAGTGTTAGTGTACTTTTATTTTCAGACGTTCATAACATTTCAATGTTACTTAAAAACAGCATCTTGTACTTACTGTAGGACATTCCTTACTGGTAAACTTTAAGTACCCACCTCAAACTACAAACCTACTCATTTGAACAGGATACATTACTGCAATAGTAGGAGAAAAATTATCAAGAATTTATACATTTCAGATTGCTTAGCTGTGGAAAACACTACCTCTTTCTTGAAGTCTCTCAATACAATTCCATTTACCTTGAAACAGTGAATTATTTCAAGTATAAAATTTACAAACATTTGTAAACCACTGTTTTCTCAGAGTAAGAAAAATCTCTACTACTAAGTAGATGCTACTACTAAGCATCTTTTTTTAAAAAAAAAGCAATACAAAATCTTCAATACTTAAACATATTAATTCTCTTTTCACATAGTAAACTGTGGTCATGCTTGAAAGAAAACAAAAAAACAAGGAGAGTGAAACAGATTAACTGCATAGCTCCAATACACTTATTTCAGACAACATACTATAAATCATCTTGAAACAAAACAGGCAATTATAATGTGCACAAATGTTATGATACTATGCATCTCTACTGGTCCAATGGTTCTAAATTATTGAAACTGATGGCTGAACAAGGGCATATTGTTTCAACACACTTGGATTACTTGAACGATTTGAATTCTTTCTTTAGCTATCCACTGCTGTGCAGATCTCTCTAATGTCAATAAACAAACAGATAGATAGATGTCTCTTAGATAATTCAGGACACATCTAAGGGGATTAAAATATATGACCAAAATTTCTGTAGCAATGTGTTTTGCTTGTAAAGAATCATGACTTTTTTTTTCCTTTCAATACTGTAAGAAGCATCTAAAATTAAAGCAAGTACATACATTTTCCTTCAAAGCATTCAGTGAGGACAGAACAGCAGCTCCTTTCTCCTTCTAACCATTACCCCATATTTCAATCCTCTTCACCTCAGTGTAAAAGAAACAGGAGTGAGAGCCATAAGACAGAATAATTTCAAAACACAATCAGCTATTTGTAAACAACACTCTTTCTCCTGCAGAAAATCTGCAACTGCTAGTTGCAAGGAAAAGCAGCAAGTAAGGTAAATCAATTAGCTTGCTAATTTCTCACCCTCATTTATTTAGCTCTGCACTGTATTTGTCGTAATTGACTATAATTATGTTAATTACTAACTCCAGCATAATTACTATATTTATTGTCATTGAGCACACTATGTACCCAAAGCAAAGCTGGCATTTGTCGGGCATCAAAAAAATAAATAAATAAAACCACACAACTGTTGGGAGGAGTTTCTCTGAAAACTGGTTGATATACCTTCAGCAAATGAAAGGGCAAAAGAGATTTCATGCAATGCTAGTTTGAAAGCATCGGTTCATTAAGGATATTAATTTTCTGATAACTACACATTTAAGCATGACACACTGGAGCAGTATCTACAGGATTTAGCAATTATTAATGCGTGACAGTTTCAAATGCTAAGTGAATCAATTAAACAGCAGCATTCACAATTTGAGAAGAGATAACTGCTTCATAACTGCCTAAGACTACAATTTTCACATGACAAAAAAGGGCCATTCAGGCTCCTTCAAAACCTGACAGGTCAAGAAAGAAGTTTGAAACAAAAGCACCTTATAACCATCATCTCTCCTCTTTACTTGTCAGATCAACTTTGCTAGTGTCTCCGCTGAAATGGCATCACCATGCCAGCTGCCACAAGGTGATTTTTCATGTCTTGTCAAAGAAATCTTTTATTCTATTTGCTCTGCATTAACATGTTACATTTATTGATCAAGCCCTTTCTGCAGCCACAGCAGGGCACTGTGCTCTTATGCCTAAGGGGGCTTTGATGTCCTGGTGACATTCTAGACCGAATAATGCACATACTAAATGGATTTAATGCAGAAATGTGTTTGTGCATGACAGCTACATTAATAACAGCCCCTCACACTGATAAATATGCAATTGCTACGATTAAGAGTTACCCAATTATGGTGAAAATATTTTTCTACCTGATAAATAAAACCATCAAAAAGTTTTAACAATAGTGCATTTTCTTCAACATTTTAGAATGCTGTAAAGATCAGTCTAAAGGCTTTTAAAAAATATGTCATGCTTTGTTTTGAATTCTGGCTTTTATTTCCATCTCTCTTTTGTTGTTCATCTTCCTGTTCTGTGTGTCTTATTGCTGCACAGACTGGGAAGGTGGCAAGAAAAAAAAAAATACAAACAAAAAACACACACAAAACACCTCTCTTTCACATACTCAACTCACAAAGAGGAATATGCCCTGTAAAACTGAAGCCCAGTTTCAAGCTGCCACTTGCATATTCCCCCAGGCAAGAAAACAGTAGGCAGAAGAAAGAAACAAACAATCTCTAGTCCACAGAGAGGATATTACAAAGCCTCACCCTCACAAAAATCATGGAGGAACATTCCAGACTAGGATTAAAGTTCAAGGGGATGTTTTCACCGTCTTAATCGGACAGTGGAAAATATGCACAAGCACACACTGTGCAAATTATTCATGCTTCTAGCAGAAATAATCTGCACCACAGTGAGAGGGAAGAGATATCTGTATCTCCATGAGCACAATTATTGGATTAATCCTCCCTCATTGGCCAAGATTAAAGATTCACTCCCTTTCACCTCACAGCTTCGACCCAGAAGAAATCTCTGTAAGAAAAAGGAAAACAACTCACATGTTTAAAACTACTGAGGACAAAATTAGAAGATGGACTTCTCTGTGAATCGAACTGTGGATGTTATTTATAAAAACATGGCGCCTATTTGTACAAAAACAGTGACATCTGTTATTCAAGCACTGGAGCGCTTTTAGCCTTTAATGTGAAAGAAGAAATTTGGCACAAAGAAAGTTATCTAAGACAAATAAAAGAACCTTTGAATAGGTTTTTTTTTTCCTCTCCACAAGACAGCAAGATGCATCTACAAAAAAATCCTTTGTAGTTCATCCAAATTTCTACTCCCTACCTACATTACATCCTTCCTACTTATTTATTCCTTTCTTTCGTTCTCTAGTGATTATTATTTACCTTTTTTTTTTTTTCAATGAAATCTTTAACTTCCAATGATCAACAATAGTTCTTCACTCCCCCTTGAAATCTTTTTCAGCAAAGCCTCCCAGTAACACTAACACTGGCACATCAGTGACTTTCCTTCCCACACTCTGTGCTTTCATTAAGTGGGAACCAGGAAATGCTTTCCACACATTATGAAACAAAATAGTGGCCTTTGCAGTACTCTGTTATCAGGGAAGGCTATCAAATACAGTTGCCATGAGAGACTCAGGAGCAGATTTCCAAAGCAAAACATCTCTGCTCCTGAAACATGCCTTACTGAAAATACTAGGTGTAAATAGTTCATTTCTAAAATAGCTGAAAATCACTACCAATATCAAATCAAAAGAACTGCTACAACTCAGGCCGTTTTATGAGGACCACACCAATAAAGCTGCAGAATCATAGTATAATTTAGGTCGGAAGGGGCTTCTAGAGGTCATCTAGTCCAATCCCCTGCTCAGAGCAGGGCGACTTCAAAGTTGGATTAGGTTGCTTGGGACTTTGTCCAGTTGCGCTTTGAATATCGCCTAGGATGAAAATTCCACAGCCTCTCTGGGCACCTCTTCCACTTAACCTTTCTCATCGTGAAGGCTTTCCTTACAAACAGTTGGAAATTCCCTTGCTGCAACCTGTGACGACCGCCTCTCGTCCTTTTGCTGTACACCTGAAAAGAGTTTGGCTCCATCTTCTTCACAACCCCCCATTAGTCCCAAAAGGAAACAAAAGACATTAGAAACTATTTAAACAAAATCTGTAAGGAAAACAGCATGAGAAGAAATAATTCACAAGTGGACTATAGTGGTCTGGGGTTGAAGACTTTGCATCCGCCAGAGGTGGAAATAGGAGGCAATCCAGTGGCACCTTATCTTGCTGATTACAGCTAGCATGCTTTTAAGTACACACCAGTTTTTCCCTTTGCCTCACACACAACAAATTGCTGTTACTCCTCTTTTTTCCCAACATCCCCATAAAAAGTTCCCTTTTGCCATTCACCTCTGTCTTTCCTTTCCCTCCCAGGGAAAAGGGGAGATGTGTAACCATTGCAACTGGTAACAGCCACTTTGCTTTTGCTGCCAGAAGAGAGAGAGTTGGATCCATGTATCACTCAGGGTAATCAAGGAGAGACACTAGTTCTTGGGAAAAGGCAAACAAGACAGACAATTCTTTTAAAGAGCAACTTTTTGCAATTATTTAATCAAGTGTTGATATTAGATTTATCACATCTGATGCAAAGACACTTAAGCATCTACACAGGCCCTAATTTTTATCTAATAAAGAGGAACGAGCTCTAGCCTGGGAAGAACTCTGAAGTCAGAAAAAATTGGTGAAAAATATACATTTTCCTCTGTATTAAATTGCCAATACAAAAGAATGACAACCCTAATGACAACCCTCCCCTCCTCCAATTTAATTCTCCGCTCCTGTGTACATTTATGGGTTTACATCACACCCAAAAAGAAAAAAAATCGGAGAAATCTGAGTAACAAAACCACAACACATAAGAACATCGAATCCACATAACTACTCTTCTTTGCAGAAAAAAAATGAAGAAAGACAGAAGTACCACAACAACCAATCATTAATTAGAAGATATCCCTAAATTTTTTTAAATTATTATCCAAATGTGTATCAACTCAATAAGTTCAAGAAAAAAAAGGGATGGAGGGGAGAAACTGCTTAGTTTGTACAAAATAAGCTATATTTCCCAGAAAAACAGAACAGCATCTCTTTTAATATGCTGTTAAGGCACAAGCTTGGCAAAAGCTGTTTGCGTATAAGTCACACAATATAGCATGTTTGACTAATTTCCCACTTCGCTAACAGCATTAGCCAGTCTTCCCACCCCTTTTCCAGTATATCTGGACAAGCCTCTGAAAACACACATTTACAGTGGAAATCCTTAAATGGCAAAATAACTTACCCGGCTCTATCCTGACTTTTGCAACAAAGTTATCTACATTATAGCGGTGTCAAAATCAGCACGATTTACAATCACTAAAGCAATTGTTCAATCAAGTATTACATTATATCAGTTGCACAAGAAAGTTTTGTGACATCTGTGTCATGCAGTACAAATACATCTTTCTGGTAAGAGTCTCTTACATGGACAACCGTGTGTGTGTGCGCACAGTAAAGACTGCAAGTCTACAACGGCACATGACTTCTGGTTCGGAAAGGACAGCACTGTCTTGCAAGACGAGTTTGTTGCCAACTGACCACAAAGCTGAACACATTACTATGACAGAGCGATCTCTCTCTTTCTCTCCATGCAACGACACCCATGATAGCAATATCAAATAATGTGACTGCAAGTACTGCTGCCCACAAAATAAAAAAAATCTTCCCTCTATGCTCATTTCTTAAATTCTTAAGGTAATTGTTACGTGGTCAGAAATTCTATTGACACTTCTACGTAACAGAATGTATTGCCTGCTACAGGAGGATGATTCCTTCCCAAAATACACTTGGCAGTAGCCATACTTATGGAGGATAGGACACAGAAACCCTACATGCAAAACAACATTAAAAAAAGTTGGTAAGTACTTATTTACTGCCCAACACTGAGAACAGGTAGCTTGAACATTTCAGCATTTCTCTGGCTTAAATACAGGCTGAAAATTAGTGACCACTGAAATATTTTTTTCTTTCAAAGAACACACACAAACTCTCATCTAATAATGAATACTAACATCTTTACTGCAAATAACCATTGTGCCAGCAAAGCATAATATTATCTTTATCTTTTTTGAGATTTTGATCACCCTTGGTCTTCTTCACTCAACTTATGTCTTTCCCAACAAATAGCAAGTTTTTCTAGAAAATCAAACTCCTTTTCAAAGAGATATTAAGTTTAGAGTTTCTTCCCACTGAAAACAACATACTAAACTAAACTTTTCAAATTAAGCATTCACTAATAAAAATCATAAAACTCATCACTATACTACAGCATTGTCAGATATTTCAAGCAATAATATTTGTTTGTAATAAAGAAGATGACATTGATCTTACTGCTTACACTTGCTTCAACAGCTGCCCAAGACTTCTCTTCTATATTCACATTCATTTAAGGCTATGACATTTATTCTACATCTTATCTGACTCTCTCTACAATATGCAGACACAGCGTTCATCTATGAGTACAGACCAGTCTGAACAGCAACTGTATAATAAATACTTCATTCTTAGTTTCTATATGCTTAGTATATCTATCACAGCTCAAATAAGAAAACATTGCTGCTCTCATCACATTTAGCATTAGGTTCCCTAAGGCAAAAAGGAAAAAAGAAAAAAAGAAAAAACAAACAACAACAAAAAACCCACACCAAAAAAAAAGACCCTACAAAACAACAACGAAAAACCACCTCTCCCCTTTCCCCAGATCTGATTTCTGGCCTTAGAATACTTTTATAGCTTTACAACAGCAAGCTATCCTACACCAAAAGTTGATTGCAGCTACCCCAAAAACTAGCACTTTCTCTCATGTTTCCCCACAAAGATTTTAACACAGTTTTTTTTCCCCAAACTCCAATAAAACCAAATGATATACCTTCTGAAAAATAGGCTAAGTGATAGTGTTTTGGGTAGGGAAGGAAAGAAGGGATGAAAATACAGATTTGAGAAATACACCACCAATTAAGCTCTCCATGAAAACATGAACTAATGACTTAAAGTTTTAAAGTGGTATTTTACATCTAGATTTAATGTTAATATTTTACTTTATGAAATAAAATGAACTCAGAGGAACTGTTCTTCAAATCATGCATTAAATGAAAGAAACAAACTCTTTTTTTTTCCAGAGGTAGTACCTCCAGAGGTGTTAAGAAGGAGCAGTCTTGTTGATGACATTAAATCTGAATACACATGCAAAAACTTGAATTATCTTCATGACAAAATGAAAAAATGCCTATTCAGTTCTTTCCCCCAGTAAAATTCTCTCTTCTGATTACAATTTCCATAGGTACAGTCATCAGCCAGAAGTATAAGACAATAACAAACCACAGATTGTTTAGTGCCTCCTTTCCTCTGCTACCTCTTGCATGTAGGAATCAGTCTTTCAGAGTCGCCAGTGGCTCAGGATAGCATTTATGAGTAAGTTAGTTAAGTAAGTTAAAACCAGTGGTTGTTCCCCCTAGGAGAACAAGGCCCCAGCACACTACTTTTATGTGTCTTACTCCTCACAAGCAGACTCTAAGCTTACTCTCAATAAAATAAAAGGAAAACTCAAAAGAGTCCAACCCTACCACTGAAAAACTACACTTTTTCCTTAAACAGACAACTACACTCCATTCCTTTTTCCCTACTTACATACAGAGTTGCCAACCTGAAAGATACACTGCTGAACCTCACCAGGCTCTCTCATAAGGATTAAATAGAAAAGGACACTGTAATAACTAATGGGAATACTATAGAATTCTAAATCAATCCATATATTAAAATAATTAGAACATATTTATAAATTCTAACTGCATTTAGCTTTAGCATTTAACTACACAGCTGCCCAAAAATAAAATCATATGACAAAAAACACATCACCTGGGAAAAGAGTATTACAAACCATTTATGGTAATAACCAGAGATCTACAAATAAAAAGAAAGGAGAGAAGCACACACTTACTTGTATTTTGGTTAAGAACAATTCACTTTTGATCCCATTCTTCACTTCTTCAGGTAATGATGCTTATTTTCCATTTTGAGCACAGAACAAACCATAAGCTCCTCACTGGGCATCATTTATGCTTACACGAGAAATTTCCAGACTCACCTGGTTATTTGTGTTTCAAGTGTGCAAGAAAAGGAGACAAACATTGCCTATAAAACAGTGTCACCCACATCATAACAACTAAGTGGACTTGACATACATGTATGTTTCTACTTTGAAAAAAAAAAAAAAATTCTATTTTTGGAGTTGGTGTCCCACATTGCACTTGAAAACCTATATATTGCCACATACCTTAACAAGTTGAAGCTAAGATCTAGCCTTTTTGCCATATGTCCATATTTTCTTCCTAGGAATTCTGGAATTTCTTCACAGTCTTGACTAATGTAGGACACCTGAGAATTGGAAGCAAAAGGGAAACATTTCATAAGTGGATTATTTAGTTTCCTGTCCAGATTCTGTCTCATGGATCCAATGACAACACACAATATAGTAAATATTTTTTATAGCTTTAAGCTACATCAGTTTTACTGTTATAGAATCTATCACAATCTCATTTTCCTATTTATACAATCAGCTTAATATTTATTACATCTATAGTCTTATGTACAATGTGTTGTCTCCTTTCAGGTAAAAATAATTTGATCAAATACATCACATTTCTTCTATTCCACTCTTAATACTTTGATCTAACGTTACTTTGTATTACCATTCTGATACACTCCAGAAGAAATGTTTTTGAAAGAGCAGAGGCCATTCAAAGGACTTTCTAGTTTGCCTCTCAGTACACAACACACTAAAAGATCACTTTGGGAAATTTGGTCCAGAAATACCCAAGCAGTGTACTGTCAATCCGTTCTCATAACCATTCCTTGAGGAGATTATTATTCCCAGTGATATGCTAGGGACAGAGCAAGAGGGCTCCCCAGATCTGAAAAACCAAGCATGCATCTTTTTTCAGACAGTTGCGTAAATCTTAAAGACTTCTGGCTTCAACATCTATGTTCAGATCACACTTCTCCTTATACCCAAAATACTTGGTGAATGTCTTTTCTCTTTTTCATACCAGCCTACCTAACCCACCTTTAACAAACATAGGAAGAATTAGTGGTAGCAAAAATATAATCTACTCAGATTTTTTTTATTTTTTTTTTTAGCCAGGATGAAGTGAGTGGTAATATTTCCAGAAAAACACAAACAATAAGACAGCTAAACTTTTTCTATTCTCTCTGCTGTATTGTCTTAGAAGTCTTTGGTTTGATTTCTTCAAAGAATCCCCACAAAGCCTGCCAAACATATTGTCATGAATTCTATACATCTATATTGGCTCATCCTCCCAGTATAAACACTGATATTTCAGACTTTGTGCTAAAGAAATCTTAGTTGCCCTTAAATGGCAGCTTGCTAGTTAGGTAGATTTCAACACTGTGTTAGACCACTATCTATTAGATATTGCTGTTATCTAAATATTTAATATAAAGTCAATTTCAAGACCATATCCCATTGGTCTAAAAGATGTTAGATGAAAAATATGCAAAAGCGTCAGTCTAACTTTGTTTTGATAGTATTTCACTTCCTGTTAAAATAGAGACTCCCCTGCAGAACAGACTGACAGTATGTACTTTTGCAAGTCATCCTGGTCTCTTACACTCTAAAAATGATTGCAATCTGATAATACCATATTGCATCCCATTTAATTAATTTTGTTCAATAACTTCAACAGATAAAGCTGACAACAGTGAAATAATTTTTATGAGCAGAAAACAGGTAGCTTGAAGCTCAGTTTAACAACTTCTTCCCCTTGTTAAACTATACCTGCTCTTGCAATAAATTCTGCTACCAGACATACACATAACTTTAGCAAATATAAGGACAAAAGGGAAAGGAACTGTTTTGGGTAGTTGGCATCCTAATGGTTTGGACATAACAGAAACGGTTTTGCAGAATTCATTGGATTAAATATGGGGGTTTTTTTCCTCCAGTTTTTATCCAAGGCAACTACAACGCACTTTACAACATACATGCACGTATGCATACAAGAATTGCTTCATTCTTCGCTGAATGGTAGATTTCTTTAAACTAATGCTTGCAAACCCTTGGAAAGACACCACATTAACAGCAGAATAATACTTTGGATTAAGCATTTAGTTCAATGTAACACGTTGAAATAGAAATGACTAAAATATGATGCCTATTAACACTAGGAGCGCAAGACCACCTTGAGAAACTACAAACATAGCAAGAGCACAGACCACCACTTTGCTTTTCACCCAGGGAGGAGTGGTGGGGAAGAAGCAAGAGACTCTGACTTGCATTCCCACTGCTTCAGAAACTTACCCGGCCGTAAATGTTCTAGCTCCACAAGAACAGAAGTTGAAGAAAAAAGTTCATACAAATGTGTTTTGGAGCACACAGGAAGCAAAATACATAAAATGTTGCAAAGCTTCATCCTTTGAACTGTTATACAAATATATTTGCACAACTGGTACAAACAGGTTATTCACAGCCATATTTGCAGATGAAATATGGTTGTCATGACCTTTTAATGCTGAGGCCTTGTAGAAGGAATTTTACTTCCACAAAGTCCACTTCAGCACACTCACAGTACAAGCACCTTTTTTCAATTTAAAACAAATAATTTATTTTTCCACAAAATACACAAAGCGCATTCAACTTCAGATCTCTATAACCCACATACATGAACTTGCTTCAGATACCCAAGAACTCTCTTTACTGTAAGAACAGCAGTGACTGCCAGCGATACAATACATGATAAGCCTTTTTGAACAAGTTTTCAAGAGTTATTTTCCCACTCTTCTGCTCTTTAATCCTTGAACAATGCTGATATAAAACAAGACTTCAGTAGTCCGGACAACAGAAAAATAACATTGCTTCATTTTCATTCTTTCAGTTCAAAACCTTTTACCCAGAAAACAATAAAGTGTACGTAATTCATTATTCTTCCTTTTGCATCCATCTCAAATAGCCTCAAAATGAGTATGAGCTTTCAAGTACATACCCAGAGACGTCATCAGTGAGAGATGAGAGCAAGCATACTTTTCCCAAGATTCCTCAGCTCTTTGGGTGCAAGGCACACCAGTAACAGCAGATCTCTTAGATTTTTCTCTATCAGTCACAGAACATCACGTGGGATTAAAAACTGGACGTAGATGTTTCCATTGCCTAATTCCCCAACTCAAATCTAATACAGGTTGGTCACAGTCAATCATTCTTATTACTGGTGCCCTGCTCAATATCCCACTGAAATGTTCAGAAAGTTTCCCACAAAGCCCAGCATCAGATAGGCTATGGACGTCTCAGACATTCTTGCAGACTCTTCAACACACTGTATGTAATTCAGGAAAAAAATATGTTTTTACAAAATATTTAAAACATAAGTTAACCAGTCAATAGCAGTTGCACCTCTCTTCTGCTTTAGTTTCAGAGGATATTACCATTTAATCTCTGCAATCATTTTAGAATGATATTGTAACCTTAGTAACTCACAAAGTAACATCTTTATTAAAGAATGTCACCAAATAGGTCATGTATGAACTCTAGATATCACATATTCCCTTCCATTGAAGGGAATTACATCTGGAGAGTATTTCCAGTCAGCTGAGCATTATATTTTACTCTATGCTGTTAGAAGACTGTATGTTAGGCACATAGCCAAATTAATATGCTTTACTTAGAGGAGCTCAAGGCATGCTCAGGGGAAGAAGGCAGCATGTTACTCAGTGCCATAGTGCACCACAGAGACCACAGGAACCGTTTCCTGCAGCAGCTGCAAAATTAGCCAATTGCCTCCATATCACACGCACATTTACGTGAATTCCACACAGAAATAGCGACCAGATTAAAGAAGCAATTAGAGGGGCAGCACCCTGGTTTAACAGCAAACCATTTTCAAAAAGAAGACAAGCATCATTTGTTCTTTTTGTGGGGGAAAAAAAATATTTTGCTAGTTTTAGTCACGGGTTCAGCAGTAATGACATCAATTTTTAGCCAGAAATTTTTTCAGTAGCCAAATAAGGCACTGGGTAAAGGCCAGTAGGATTTGTTTCACTTCCCAACTTCTCTCTTTAACCAAAACGAAACATACATAGTGTCTACTTTCTGCAGGAACAACACTTAGCATATTTCAGTCCTTCTCCTTCAGTTTATCCCGCAGCCCACTCAGACCCGAGAGCGGCAGGGTCCGAGGGCAACTGGAGGCCGCTCTGGAGCAGACACGCTCCTCGGCCCCCCGGCCCCCGCATCGGGCTCCACCGCCAGCTGCGGATCTTGCACGGGAGCGAACTGTTACAGCCGCGCCGCTCCCACAGCAAAGCCTCAGGAACACGCCTGTTGCGTCTGAGCAGGCTACAGCAGTAGCAAAAGTGCCAGAATATTAATCCCCTGCCACCAGTTACCCCGGTGCTCCGCTACCTATGCGTTAAGAAGGCGCGCTGCCAGCGCACACACGCACTCCCCCCACCCGTGCCGCTCTGAGCACACCCCCGGGGGCCGCCCCGCCTTCTCCCCCCCGCCGCACCGCCTTCCCCCGGGCTGCCCGGTGCCGTCGGGGGCAGGGACGGCTCCTCGGCTCTTTCACTGCGGCGAGGCGGCCTCGCAGCAGCGCGTTTGCCGGAGGGCCGATACCTGAGCAGCGTCCCGTGGCGCGGTGCCTACGTGCGGCTGGAAACTAAAACGCCCCGGCCCCGTGCGAGCCCGCCGCCCCCAGCCCCGCGGAAGCCTCCCACGGCCAAGACCGGCCCCGGCCGAGCGGCGCGGTGCCCGCCTGGAGCTCGGGCAGCCGCTACCGGTGCCGGGGGCGGGGACCCGCCGGCCGGGGCGGGCTGGCCCCGGCAGGTGGGGCGGCCGTCGCCCGGGCCCTGCGAGCCGCGGGACGCGGACACTTACTTGGGCTCCGCTCACCACGACGCCTGCCATGGCTGCGGGGGCGGCCGCGCCGGGGCTCCCGCGGGCTCGGGGCTGGGGCCGGGCCGGGCTGGGGCCGCCGCCGCTTCCTCGCAGCCGTCAGCTGACGCGGGCGGAAGCGCGGCCGGGCCGCTGGCGGGGGCGGTGGCAGCGGCGGCAGCGCGGGGCTCCCGCCGCCACCTGCGGCTGGGCTGAGCGCGCCCGCAGCGGCCCCGGGGGGGTCCGCGGGGGTCCGGCTGCCGCTTCGGCCGCCGGGCTGGTCCCCCTGAGGCCCTGGCGCGGGGCCTCCCGGCAGGAGCGTCCCGCTGAGGCGGGACGGGTGCGCTCCAGCGCAGGACGTTGAGGGAGGCGACAGGCGAGAGCATGGGGCTGGCGTGGGGCGAGGGTCCGCGTCTCCAGGCCCCAGACGTCCCTGCCCGGCGGCTGCTCAGGCCCCGCTGCGATGCCTTGCCTGGAGTGAAGGTCCGACCACCACATACCCGGCTGCCGCGTCTCGACGCTAGGCTGGCACCGCATGTTGGGTTACAGCGGCGGTGGGATAGGCCCTGGGAAGAAGTGACGGAAATAGCGGATAGGTGTGACAGTGACAGAGGAATTGGGGCTTGGATTTTGTTCCCTATAAGGAGCTAGAGGACTTGGAGGGTCATCTGGACTGGCTTTCCACCTACTGAGCAGCCCATTAATTCGTGCCATAAAGCACAACCTGCATTTGAAGAGATGCATGTCACTGGGAAAGCAACACTTGCACGAATAATCCCATGCTATCTACAGGAGAGGCACACATCCCCATAGCAATATTTTTTGTCTATAGAATATAGGGTAATCTGCATGGAAAACAGAAATACCTGTCAAACCAGTCCTTCCAGGGCATGAGAATTTGCTAATTAAAATAATGGCATGATGGTAGGTTACCACTGGTTAGGCAGAGTAGGGAAATTGAAGGTTTTCTGTCAGAATTTTATGTGAGACTTTTGAAGACGCTTAGGTTTCTCAGGCTTGGATCCTAAATCCTATTAGTTGTCTACCTACCTCTTCAGCTGCCTAAGCACCTTTAAAAATCTGTCTCTTCTTTCCCCTTTACTGCTAATATAGCATAACTCACTCTTGCTGAAAGGAGAGGCACACGCTGTGAGGGGAAATAAGTTTCAGGAGGATACGTATTCTACACTGCAAACCACTTTCTACAGTTTATTCAGCAACACAGCAGAAACTAATACCATGCTTGCTGCTCTGCCTCTTAATATCAACAGAATAAATTATTGGTGCGGCTGTGGCATTACACCTTCTCTAGAGCCATTCTTCCTCTTATGCTGACTGCTGGACAGGAAACACAGAGCAAATATCCGAGGGAAAAAAACATTTTGTACCGCTTTTCCCTCCCTGTTATTTTAATGTATTGTGTTAAAAATAGAAATGGGCCAAAATGTAGAAAAATCAAAACACAGTCAATGAACAAATCACCCCATTGCTTTGCATGGATCTAATTTTCCTTGTATCGTGTGAGACAGAGAAGAATCAAACCCTTCATCCACAGTAAATAAGCTGATCCTACACTGCTGAATAAAAGTTCTGTTTCTCTAAGTAAGAGTTTTCCATCAAGGCATACTTGCTAGTTCAGGTCATCACTCAGCATGCTTCAAACAATCAGTGCCTTTATTTATTTATTAGATTATATAGCAAATAATGTACGCCAAGGAAAACAAGTACTATGTGAACTGTAAATTTAAACAAAGCAATACATTCTCCTCTTTGTATCTACCTCTTTTTATCTCTCCTTTACTTACAAGCATGTGGTTCCCATCAGAATGAACACATACAGCTCAAGGCACAAAGTGGCCCACTGCTATAGCTAGCTATGTTTGTCTTAACGGAGTAAATTCAGTTCAATACTACAGTCCTGTCAAATTGGAATAACTATATTGAAAGCAATTTAGCACATCATTATCTATATTATTAGTATTAATTTTAGTAGAGTGTTAGCTGTCACTTTAGAGATATCTACGAAGAAAAAATTCCTGCCTGAATAGTTTACAAAATAGCACACACAAATAATAACAGGTCTGTTTTTTCCAGCTTCTTACATTTCCAATTGCATTAACCTGCCATTGATCCTCCTACTTACTAGGCAAGACCTTGTCTAGAGGGAAAAGTTGCAGGTGCAGCTCCCTAAACTGTGTGACTTAAATTGACTTTATCATCTCTTCAATCAGTTGAGCTGAATTTTGTAAATTACAAAAACAACTTAAGGAGGTGGCAAACTGTTTTAAGTGCATCTGGCTTATAATCATTCTTTTGAAACCAGTTCAACGTTTTCTTGTACAGACATGGGCTAGATTATTATCTGCCATGGATAAAATAATAGATCCAAATCCCATGGTGTGTAACAAACAGGGAGTGCTACCGACCGCAGCAACAAAATGGGCCTATTATACTGTAGAGGAAGTGAAAACCAAAATTCGCTAGAACAGAGGAACGGAGAAGAGAGATGACTGTCTTGTTATGATGCTTCCCGAGACTTTGAAAACTTTAATCTTGAAAGTCCTAATTCTGCTGCCAGTTTCCTACAGGATGATTGGCAAATTTCTCAAACTTTGTTTTTTCGGAGTCTCTGTTTTATTCCTTAATTTCTAAGCACCCATCACCTGCAGATAATTTTCAAAAGGAATGAAAACTCACAGCTGCAACTGTCTACCACTGAAGGAGTATTTTGTAACATCTAATCTGAAATTGTAACGAAGTTATAACATTGTCTCAGATTTCAAAGGTATGAGTCAATGTGCTCATTACTTTGTGCCTCCTGTTATTATGGAGCGAAAATACATTACAGTGCTATATAAATACAGGAGGGCTTTTTTAGATTTTGAGCCTGCTGATCATCAGTGTCACTTTAAAGCACAGATTCTAGATGATTGTGAGGCTGCCTCTGCTTTTAGAATGTTTTTCACCTTACAATATATATTTATTCTCCTGAGCATCCCAAAACACTACCTTCTCGAGTCCTGGCCCCGCACAACCTGAATCGTCTGAATGTTTTCTTTAGCTTTGATAGAGCTGCCTTTACGAGTAAAGCTTTAGAGGACTAAGTTTGTACTTATAGAATATAGTCTTGTTGGTGGTTGCTTAGAAGCTGAAAGTTTTGTGAGGATTCTTTGTACAGGTTGAAATAATTTATACGACAGTGGGGCTTAGCTGACTTTTGAAATGTCTTTTTGTACTTTGTATGTATACACAAAATGTAAAAATCACTTGTTTATTTAAATTATCAATTTCACTGCACAATTAGAAGGTAACTGCTACCAGAAGGTAGCACTTCTGCATGGGCCATTCAAATATTATTTCCTTAGACTTTTAACAAATATTGCCAAAACTGCTTGATAGATGAGTTACCTACAGACAAAACCAACTTTTAAAATAAATAAATAAATGAAGTTTTCTTGTGTATAGCTGCAATAAATAGGTTACTAATACGCTCAGCATTTTTTTTTATATACACATATATATATTACAAATTGAGCAGACCCATTCCTTGAATAAAGAGCACTAGATGTTCAAAATAAGATAATACTTGTAAACCAGCCTCCAAACAACTGCAAAGCAATGTATTGGGACCATGGTAGATACCAGTCAGATCTGTCCCTTTTTCTAAGTTCTTCTCATAATAACAGAGCTTTAAATCATTTTAGCAGTCATTAGCCTAAAAAGTATACATAGCTACAATTATGAAATCTCATTGACGAACTGATTAAAATAATTAGCTAATACATGCCAGTAAATTTGGCACAGCAGCAAGCACCAAATAAATTATATAATTTTATATAAAACCTATGTATACAATTGTTTTCCTATCTTAAAAGAACACTGAAAGTTTGTAAGAGGAAAATGTAGCAATCCTGAATGTTTTATTAACTGGAAGTTATAAAAATATTTCAGACTGAGTTAATCAAAATGATCTGTTTTCCAGCTTACAGCATACTATGCATGTATGTCTGCATGTGCACGAATACAATCATCTTACATTTCAGAGTAAGTCAAACAACAACATATTGTCTTCTTAAAAAATTTACAATTTCTCCTGACAAAATGGTGTGCTTGAACAAACTGAGTTTTCTGAAGCAAAACATTTCAGCAAAAAGAAAATCCCAGCCGAGTCACAGAATTCTTCCAACTTGACCATCAGAAAATTTGGCTCAGAGTTTACCCATATAACTCATTTTGTTGATGCTCACAATGAAAACATTGTCTCAACATATTTGTTGATAAGTATCCACAGCAATACGATGTTTAATACAAGCTGAATCAATTTAGCTGAAAGAGATTGACTGTAGTACAGACATGTTTGTCCATATTACCAGAGGAACATTTTATTCATACATAGCTTCACTTACACCTGTTTTTAATCGCAAACAGTTAAAGATAGTGTTTAATGTCCAAACTAATAACTTCAGATGTCTCCCAGGAAATAGCATCACTAGCACTCTCTGCTGTGAAACACACAGGAAAAAAACAAACATGATGGAAAGAAGATAAAATACAACAAAGTATGTAGTTTAATCTTATTGACAATGACAGAAAGAAATACAGTAATGATGATGTCATTTGCCATTCCTAAGCTGAACTGCTGGAAATTAGGTTTCTCTTTTCCTATCTCCAACATATTGCTTATATTCCCACTTACAAAGACATTTAACAGCCAATGATAAACAAGTTAAAGGGATCTGAAAAGCAAGTTATGCATGTGCACTCTACCCTAGTACACCTTTTCTTGAACTATATTAGTATGACAGTGTGATACAGTGCTATAAAACTTGAAGATAAGAACATCCAAATTATTTCTTTTTTTCTGCTGCTGAATTAAAACGACAGTAGTGATGGGTTTTTTTCCAGAAGTGTATGCCCATACTCGTGTGTTTGAAACTCTGCAGGATGCATTTGTCCAGAAAAGCAGCCAATGGAAACTGGTTAGCCCGTACTCCCATGGGCCCATATAATACCTATGAGTTTGCTTTCAGTTTCCTGCTGTTAACTAATAGCCTTGATTTACATTTTTCCATTCTTGTGGGGAGTCCTACAAGAGAAAAGAGGGCTAATATTGTTACTTTCATCTAGAGTTTTTGCTTTTTTATCCTCTCCTGCAACACAGAAGCAGAGTGTCCAATCTGATACTTTTCCTAAGAAAACCTCTTGCATTTTGGCTCTTTGATTCCTCTCCTGTCCCCAGGCAAAGCAGAATTATGTCTAAAACCTCCTCTGGGATATATTTAATTATTATTTTCCTATTATATGGCAGCAGTGTGGTATGAGCACAGTGAGCCTACATGGTGATTGTAAATGAATGCACCTCTGACATAAGCTCGCTCACTGTTTTATTGCAAAGGCACTTTGAAGTTCAGCATTTTCTGATGTCTTTGGAAAGCTTCACTTTGTAACCATGTTAGCATTCTTTTAAGGTAAGTTTTTGTATAGGCTTTATAATGCAATATACTATAAGCTAAGAGTTTTCAAAAACCAGAACAACCTACAAGCTTTGATGAAAGAAGGGGGGGAAGAAAAAAAACCAAACTTTCCTGAAATTTTTATCCAGTAATTTCATCTGGCTTCCACTAAAGTTAATGACAGTTTTGTGAACCATGGTACAGCCCAAATATAATTTAAAATCCCTTATGTTACATTATATAGCACACTGTAGCTATTAGGCTAGAATTACATTTAATAAGTGACGCGCTCAACAACTAAGACATAGCAACAACTAATTGTGCAATTTAATTCTGCCTTCTTATAATATATGTTATGGTACAGGGTTGGTTTTGTTGGAGTTTTTTTAATATATGGGAATCTGTTTCCTTTAGACTATAGAATGAACAGAGATAAGTAAATTTAACTTGACCAGGTAAAATATCACTAAGTTCTTCAATGCACTGTATTACCAGAGCACTTAGCATTTTTGAATGCATTTATTCTCACCCTATGCCAGGAAAATAGAAAAATCCTCTTCTTCCTATCCTACAGAAAAGGAAGTGAGGCACAAAAAGGCTAATTTGTTTGTATAAAAACTTACTTTCATTATCTGTAGTCACCTAGGGAACTGAACCTACACCTCCCAAGACCTAGGCTGATACCCTAACTGTAGACAATACTCTGTCTTGGTTTCTCCTATTCGGTGTAAATGCACAGTAGGTATTATACAATAAAAATTATTATTTCCAGTCAGGAAAAGAAGCAAGTGTAGAACCATCATTTCTTTGCTCCCAGTGGACAATACTTGAAGGCAAAAGGACATTCCAAGCTGAAGAGTGATTACAATTCTCTGTGTGTCCCACGTAGAGTATATAGCACGCAGAAGAAAGATGCTGACATGGGGCATCCACAAGCTCTGTAGATTATTGCAGGATTTTGACATGTTGCCAAAACTAAATGTATAGCACAAACCAAGGACAAGAAATTGTATTTTTCTATAGCTTATAATTCATGCAATCTAAATGTTTTTTCATAAAGCCAACAAAAAGGATGCCAGGATTATCCTCCTGCTAAGTTTCAAAGCCTGCTGCTAAACATGGAGGCACAGAACACTTAATAAAAAGATCATAAGAATTTTTTAATTTGAAAAAATTTGGTAATCTTTGTATGGAAGCTGTTGCTACGCTTCTCCTATAATTATACGTTTCACACATACACAGAGATTTTTTTTTCGAAGCCTAAAATGACTGACTCACAACAAACCTGAAGTGCTATACTTCCCTCCAATCCATTACGTATAGGTGAATTTCAGGTTGGCTGGCTGCGTTATCGTGGGAAAGCAAATTGCAATACTGAAGCAACTGTACATCTTTGTGCATTGATGCTTGCTTGCTCATAAGAATGCAACAACTGGAGCTGGGGAAAAAAAAAGATTAAAGCTAGGATAAAGTCTAATTTGAGGCCATCCAACATTGCAGTTCTATTCTAAATAACAGATTTGAGGTTTTAGAAGTTCAGTGAGGTATTTTCTTGTTCCAGGTCTCTGTCACAATGTCTGGGGCAGCGACTGTCTGTCACACAAAGACAAAACAAAACTATTGCAGGAAATGCTTGAATACAAAGATCAAACAATGAAGGAAGTGGCTGCAGAGGCCAGAGGAGCTTGTAGCTGAGCTGATCTCTCTTGTTCTAGCTGTCTTGGCAGTTCACTGTAGAACTGAAAAACCAGACCAGCCAGAGGTGGGGTTTGGGGGTTTTTTTGTTGTTGCAGAAGGAACTATATTCACCTGATTAATCCAAGGAGGCACAATCTGCATCTTATTCTGCCAACAACACTGCATAATGAGAGACCTACCTATAAATAGTATATTTTCAATATACTATTGAAATTACATGTTGGAAGGGGTCCTATGCCCCCAAGACCCTACACCCCTACAGACAGGTGTCTTCACCCTGACAGAAGATTATGCGATCAGGAGGGAGTTCAAGCCAACGTGTGGGAATACCTGACATTAGCAAACAGGTTCCTTCCCTGCTTTCCATGGCCCCATTTTTTAATCTTACATCTTTGAGCTGGTTATACCAGCAAAGGGCAAAACCACAGCCTTCCACAGAGATAACAGATATATGATACTGCTGCTGAGAAGAGAGCAGTAAGCAGGTATACAGTCCAGTCAGAAGTCAACATAGCACAGTTCAATACGGATAACTTCTGTATTTTAAGGAGCAAAAGTTTTAGTTCCCTATTGTTCAGTTCTAAAGCCAGTTACTATTTTTTGTTATACCTTTTAAGTACCAAAGAATCCCACAGAAATACATGGAATTTGCTAACAATTTGGATGGCTATGAAAGAACAGAGCTCAAACAAAAGCCACCATCCTCTGCAGTTTGTTAAATAGCAACTTTTCCCATTAGTCACTACTTTCATCCACCCATCCTTCTGGGTGAGGAGGGATAAATATAGTTCAGCTAGCATTAATTCTGCATCATCTGGAGACATCACTAGGAAAAGAACATGCCCGTACATGATGCAAGAAGGAAGAGCTGAAAGCTGAAAGTTACAGAGGTACAGTCTCCACAAGCAATATATTGTCAATTAATATAGAGAGATATACGTAAACCTGACGACTACAAGAAACAGGTTTTACAATTCTTGAAAATGAGAGAAAATGCATGGGAAATCAAGGTGGTTTAGTTAAATGTGACCCTTCTTGAATCTTCCTGATGGTGACTTTAGTGTTTTACTCCTCTCTTCCACTCTCCTTGCATGCAAATATACTAACTTAGAAATCCTCCAAATCCAATAACATGCATAATCCCCTTTCCTAGGAAAGATGAAGCAGAAAGAGTGCCTAATTGTAGACTGTAGATTCTATAGTACCTGCTGGTCCTCCAGGACATTTTTGTCCTAAGTTCTCCGGTCCTGCATCTAGCACAATTCAGTCACACAATGTTCAGTTCTTCAAGAACTAGAAAATCATGTGTAAGCTAGTGGAAGAATAAAGGAGCCCAGTGCAGTTGGTAAGGTATTTTCTGCAGGAACCACTCTTTAACAAGAAAATGGCATTACTGCGAACAGGAAATACAGAGAAAAAAATCCAACTTGTGGGTCAAGCAGTCCTGTAATATTAGGATTAGATTCATTACAACTTTCCAAATACTATCCTACTCCTTTCCAAAAACCTATTCTTCTAGACCCTTCTTACTATCCAAGTGGGAAGGTGAAAAGAAGGAAAGAAGCTGAGCCAATGTAATGCTTCATTCATTGAGAACAGAGCTCCATAACATGAGAACAGCTCTCCATTCACAGAGAACTCCATAAGCTGTACGTTATGTTTTAGTCTCCAAGCCATCTGTCCAAATAACAAAAAAAAAATATTTTGATAAGCCTTCTTTTGGTGAGAAACACAAAAGAAATAGCAGACTAAAAATAAAGAGACTTCCTGTTTATACTGCAGAGATTATTAGAGACAGATGCTAAACTTAAGGAAATGCTAAACTTAAGGAAATTATTGTCTTAATTTTGGAATCCAACTTTGACTCCATACCTATAAAAGTATCCGAAAATTTGCTGATATTTGGCCATCATACTGGGAACGTTTTCGACAATCACAAAAGAACAGTTCTAAGCTTCAGATTAATAATTGTTGCTCTCAAGTAAAGATGAAGACAGACTGTTAACAATATAACATAAAGCTTTCCATGCTTAGGTTTCTTTCTGGAATCCCAGTCAGATGAGTAAAGCTACTATCAGCTGATGGTGTTGGATAACATATATGACTAATTAGGAACAAACCATTTCAGTTCCAGCAGAGAGATGTCCACACTACAAAATCAGCATAGAAACAGATACTAGAGCTAGTATATTTGCAAAAAAAGGCAATGATTGAATGGACATAGAGAATAAAACCACTTCAAACTCTCCCAGGCTTTGCCTCCAGATCAGAACTGAAATAGCATGAGTCACACCATGATGGTGTAAGGTCTTAAATTTCAAAGTTGACAGTGTAGCATATTTCAATACCATTAACTTGCCAAAACAAAAAAACACCACAGGGTTCTGGTTTGGGATTTCTTTCTAGTAATGGTTATATCGGTGTATCTGAGTGACACAATAGTTCACATTATTATGTAGCGAGTTAGACTACTGTGCTACATTTGGGTCACTTACTGAAGATTCTGTACCTTGTTAAGACAAGGCTGGGTTAATTCTGTAATAAAAAGTGAAGGCTAAAAGAGATCTAGTCACGGATGGTGCTGTGTTTTTAAAATTCAGTCACAGCAATATTACAAAAGACTTCATACCAAGCCAAAGGAAAAAAGGTTCAGAAAATTTAAAATATTATTATTCATAAAACTTTTGCAAATTAATTGTTTTCTTCTCTCTCTGAGAAAAAAAAACCAAACTTTGTTTATTTTTTGTGGAGTAACTTGATTATGTCACAGAACCCAGCAAAAAGGAAGCTGTCATAACAAGTATCATCATGGATCAGGACTACAGGACAGAGGAATAAAACACAGCTTTGCAAATTGAGCTCTTAAAGAACTGGCAGTAACCAGCAAAAACTACTTTATTCTCAGCTCAAAACTCTTGAGAAATATGCACAGTTAATTCTCACGATGAAGGGATAGAAATATCCAGATTAGCCAGCCAAGTTTCTAGCATTTTTTCCCAGTTTGTCAGCTGTCTTAGACTTCCCTACTAAAACAAGAAGAAAAAGAAACAATCATTAGGCTGTACTTTATAAGAAGGTTCTGTTTGTAAACAGCTTTCAAAGCACTACTAACCAGTAAGAGAATCTGCAAAATTTTACAGCCTGAGAACCATGTGTTGAAGATGAGGTGATGCAGTAGCAGTCATGGATGGCTATAAGCAGTGACTGTCGGCTTGTTTAACCTTATGTCGATTCATTAACCTCCTATTAAAATATTTATTGATAATTTACCACGCTTTTTAGGTATTAAAACTTCATTTTCTTCTCTTGAGAACGTACACTCTGGTTCACATGCTGCTGGTGATACACAGGCAGGAAAGGTTTCACCTAGCCTTCTGGCTCTCTGGTACCTCAGACATGGCACTGAAGCCACGTAATCTCAAAATGCAGTTTCATGTGCCCTTCAGATACAGAAGCCTGGATACAGCAAGTGGAGCCTCTTGTGGAAAATCCTGACTACCGTGGACCTAATGGCTAACTTGGATACTTTCCTCCTCTTTCTTTGATCTTACATTTAGTACAAGTCTGACTTAAAAAAATTGGGTTGAAAAACATTAAACTCTTCATGAAGTGAAGAAAAAACCTCTGGTGAAATAACCTCAAAGATGCACCAGCATGGAGAGTATGTCTGCTTATTCCATATGTTAAATCATATGAAAGGACAGCAAGATATTAAATTCAGTTCTTCCCTACTGTTAATTTTTCATTATGAAAAAATGCATATGTTAATGAAGCTACAGAACTGTCCACACTGTCACAAACAGAAAGAAGTTCTAATTAGAAGATAACCACAGGTCTGAAAATCTTTTGTTACCTGAAAAGTTTGAGGGTGTCTGTTTTATAGTACTAATTAAAAATTGTTCTGTTTAAGCAGAAAAGCAAAGACCAAAACATTCATCAACAACTAAACAGGTAAGTGAGCAAAAAGAAGACTCGACAAGTGCACTGAAAAATTTTAGAGATTCTATTTTAAGCTTAATGACTGCTTACATGCATATACGTATTTTCATCATACAGGCCCATAAACTGACATATTGAAAATAATATTTTCTAAGTTTTATCTACAAGGAAATTTTATTTGTGTTCATCATCTCCTTCTAGTGAATGGAAATGCATGTTAATTCCCTTCTACTTTTACTGTTTCAAATTGTATTCACTGTACAGTATTATAATTTGTCTTTCAGTGGAAAGATTATAAGTAAATTTGTTTGTAAAAATTGTTCATAATGATCAGTTCTTAGTGTTATTTATACTGGTTATTTTAAAATATAAAGAAAGTCATACCTAACATTTCTAAAGTGTCACTCACCTGCAAATTTCATGACATTTTACATATAATAATCAATTAAGCCCTACTATACCCATCTCAATTAGGCATTAATATCCCAATTTTACAGTTAGTTACACTGAAGATAGCTTGAAAGGTTAGCTGTCTTGCTAATACCACTCAGGAATGGGGATAAAACCCAAGAATGACAATCGATTCTCTATGTGTAATGAAAAATGAAAAGCCTTTTCCCTCTTGTAGAATGGAAAATATAAAAATAAAAGGCAAAATGAATGGACAAAAGTTTGGGCTCTTACATAACTTTTACCTTTTCTTGTCAAGCAAACTATTGCTTTACAAACTTCTTGGAGAGAGGTGAATACATATGATCAAGAGATTTCTACAAGAAGTTCCACAAGCTGTGGTCCTGTAGACCAAAGAAAAAACAGTGGCATAGAAGTATAGTCCATACTAACCTTGCCTCTCCCCACCTCCCAAGCCAGACTAAACATCTTGAACTGAACAGAAGTTCAGCTTTGTACCACTTGGATAGGTTTTTTTTCAGCTGGCTACCTGGGAGCAGGTCCAGGCCACTTTATGCTTGTTTAAACAGTAAAAATTAAGGTATCCAATTAACATAAACGTAAGTATCACATCACATTAATTCTACCAAACATGCCAGTCTAATGCCACTAGAAAATAATTTTATTTCCATTTTCTATTCTGATTTTAATACGCAGAATAGAGAAAGGTCATCCTATTTATCCTATTTCTGAGGTACTATAGTCTGTCAGTGATTATAAAATGGTAAACCAATGTGTTTCCAGGTGCCCATCCTAAATGTAACCCGTATTAGTAACCATACCCAGGTAATTTTTCTGTATGCTTTCAGTAGTAATATCTAGAATTCAAAATTTACTGTTTTAGAAGTGCATTTTTATTTACAATTAAATTACAATCCTTTATTGCTTTTAGTCCTCTAACTTGATACGGAAACCATTACAGGTTTCTCATTTTCTATCAGACTTCTGCACGTTCTGTGTGGGTGAAGAAAAAAATATGCTACTTTGCTATATTGTGCTATCTTGGTTTTATACTACCACTCCTCTCAGAGGGGTCAGTGACAAATTATGGTCCCTTGGCATTCACTCTGTCGCAGATTTTGCACCAAATGAGGCAGGGATCAGACAAAGGTGATACTGTTTGATCTTCATGTTCTATCATCAAGACTGTCATGATGTCCATGAACTAAACAGACAGAACCAAGAGGGTAGAGGCAACCTCCATTCTGGCACTTCATTTTTTTCCATGCCTGACCTAGCATGCGTAATGTTCTTTCAATTTAGAGTCACTATGATTGTCATTGAGGTTCCGAGCCAGGTACCTAGAGTACAGCTATAATGCCCCTGTATCAGGGAGAAAACCCTAGCTCCAAGTCCTATTTATGTAGATGGGCTGATCTCCAAACCAGCTCCACAACTGTCCCTTATCAGCTCCAGCCACTGGCCATTCTAGTGTTCTGCACATATTGTAGTCAATCAATGTTTTGTGTCTAACACGACCTCTCAGGTATGCTCTGTAAAAGCAATGTGACCCAATGTATCATTTAATTAATTAGTGACAGCAGCCAGTGTTCCAGCTCCCAGTTAGAGGACACCTAAAGGATGGCCATAACACTGTGGTGTCTGGCAGCCCCAGTTCCTTCAAGAGGGAAAATCAGTGCAGCACAGAGGAAGTCTGTAACATCAGTTTTCTACCTCTGCCTAGTCTGTATCAGCTAGAGGTTCCTAAGGTCATGCAGACCGTCGTCCACCCAATACAATGCTCCCACCTGGCTCTTTTAATTGCATGAATGAGAAGAGACATCAACCTATGGTCTTGCTGGCCTATGCTGATTACTATAGAAGTGGTGAAGAACATGTCCAGTTATATTGAGAAGCTTTATCTTGGGATAGATGAGCACCCTCTTTTCCCCAAGTGAATTCCAACGAAGGAATTCCAATACTACCATATCCAAAAAGCTAGAAATGAGGCTGCATTATGTTCAGAAACTACACATCAGGAAAAAGCAATCAGTGACCTTCCCACCTGGGTGAATGGACCATCCATGTTACTGACGGGGCTGCAGAAATGTGCTGAGGCTTATGTTTTTCAAGTTAGGGTGGCAGCATCAGAAGACAAACGTGATCTTATGCCTTAGTGAGCCAGCAATACAACTGATACACAAAGCTGAGGGGAAAGCATGAGAGGGATGCTAGAGAGGGAAGAATTCTGTAAGATCCCATGTAAGCTCAATAACCTGAATTCTTGTCACCTGTGGTTGTTATGTCCAGGAATATGTAAGAGGAATAGACAGGATTTATCTTCCCAGCCTGTGTAGCACCACTTTGAAAATGGTGCTATGAAATTTGATACAGGTGGGGAAGGTGCTAGTGGGAACACAAATGTGAACAGCCGCATGGAAGTGGTTGTCAGAGTGAGTTTAGGTTGTGAGCATAGTGTGCACTAGTGATGACACGTGTACAGTACTGCTTGCTGAGATTGTAATGCCCTGCTCTTGGCTGCTAGTGAGCTAAGATGTGTTACTGTTGGTGTATAGGCATATACGGTAGTCAATACTATGCAAGCAATGAGCAGAATCTGCAAAACTGTTGGTTAAAGAGGTCATTTTTTTCTCATGATTACGGGTGATATGGAATGAAGGGATTCTGGAAGCCATTTCTGGCCTTTGAGCACAAAGTTTCTGCAATGGGCACCTCCTGCTTGGTTGTCCACTGCCATATAACATACATTCCCTACAAGCTGCCCATGTTCCCCTTCCTTCCCCAACTTCAAACAGATATAATAAAATCAGAGCACTTACCCAAGCTGGTCTCTTGTCTCATCCTGGAATTTCTGTCCCACTGCTACCCTGGAGATGCGAGACAGGCAGAAAAACAGCACCTTCTCCTTTTCTCCCTAGAGGACTGTGGAGGCTCAGCTTCTACACTCAGCCAGCCTAGCACAGAGATCAGGCCCTAAACTGAAAAGTTAAGGAGTCCAGATGGCTCTGCAGTGGTCTTCAGGTCAGAAATCCAGTGCGGCTCAGCATAATGTAGATACTTATGCAGAGCTACCCAAGTGGTCTACTGGCATCCTTATCTTTTAAGTAGGTGGCTTTGAGGGTAGATCCTTCAAGTTGCTTGTCTCTGCGGTCAGAACCAGCCATGTCGAGGTGCCACCAAGTTATCTCTTCTTGTGCGCTACCAAGAAACTTTTCCTCAGCATAGGCCTGGGCTACCTCCACCAGGCCCAGTCTCCTCAGGTCTCATTTCTTACCTGTGTGCCCTTACAACATCATAGTTTTGTTTATTTGTTGGTTGAAAGTAAGTCAGAAGGCTAAAAAATTAAATGCTGCATTGCAGTCAGACAGATTTCTATAATCTGGTATGAGACATAAAATTTGTGGTGCATGACTGAAGGCACTAAGGGGACATATGAATCTCCAAGGCCTTCTGGATATAATTGGTACACCTCACATGGGTAGAGGAAATGAAACCCAGCGTGGGTCTATATTGTCCCAATGCAGCAGCCAATGAAGAGAACTGCCTGTTAAAGATCAGCCGCAAACTTCCTCTTAGCAGGAAGGAAATTATTTGTTCCAGGTGGAAGCCTAAAAGCCAACAGTGTACACAACTGGGGCACCAAAGCCTCAGAGCATCTTAAACTGACAGGGTAGGTAGAGCCTTTGATAGGCTTGGCACACCTCAAAGTCACAGCAGAAGCTGAAGAAAAGCTTTTTACCAGCCCCCAGTGTGACAGTTCACCTTCAACCAGAGCAGTGGCACCAGGTTCAGCACCACCGCAGCCCACAGTGAGCCTGAGCTATGTTCCCTCCTTCACTTGATGTATTTGCTCTCTCCGTAAATCTCTGCCATTTAAGGATTCCTCATTGTTAGGGCAAACCCAGTTATTGTTAAGGTTCCTCTCCAGCTCCTTGGCACCTCACAAGTCACACACGGGAGTGAGGGGAGGGCTCCTTTACTTTGTAACCAAGAAAAATTGTGCTCTGTTTTAATGTTTGACTTGAAGCAAGCAAAAGAGCTAAACTGTTTTTATACACATTTCTGTAACACAAGACACTTTCAGTGTTTCAGGTGGAATTCAGTGTTTCAGGCACTGAAGTTAGTTCACCAATTTGCATAAGTCATTTAAGTTATGCTAAAAAGGTATTATGACCAAAATGTTATTAGAAACCAACACCCTGAAAACACTAACTACTGAAAAATGTTTGTCTACTTTTATAAATTATCCAAACATTGTTCCCCGTCCATTACTGACAATAATACCCGAGTGACATGCATTATGCATTAAATATTTTTAAAATCTTTCAGAACTATTTGTATTAAACACTGATAGCAGATACTCACTTAAGATTTTAAAATGTTACAGTTGATAGTATACAGTACCTATCAGAATATCACAGATTAGATTATGGCGGATATCTTCAGGCAATTTTATTTTATATGGAATGGAAGGGTGGAAGACTAAGCATTTTTAATCCAAAAAACTCTGCTCACGATTTGACCTAAACTGATAAAAGCCAAGAAGTTCCTATCTGAACTTGTCACTTAAAGGTGAACTAAAAATCTTCAGCAGTAAAGGGCAAAGATTCAAAATCAGCCACATAGTATATGAGCAGAGGTAAAAAATTCAAATAACTTTACATTTAGAAAATGAAACATGGACCCAGTAGCCACTGGCTACTGTATCAAAGTCTGGATCAAAGATGTTACGCCACTCTAGCTGTTAAGTAATCTGTGAGATGAATTAGTGGGCATCTCTTATCGCAGAAGTCCAGTCACACAACTGGTATTTTTGCAGAATCAACAGAGAGGATATGAATGAACCGTTCTCTAATTATTCTGGCAAGGCAGAGGAGGACATTCTGCACTTCATTCTCCGGTGTCATCAATTCGACGTCTTTACAACTGCTAAATTAATTTTTCTGTACTTCAGGAGTCTGTTTCAGTTCTTAATCTTATAAGGATGAAATTCACCCCACCTTACAAGGTCTTAGAAAGTCCCCAGTGCAACAGATCCATTGATATTCTAGTGCCCACGCTGAGGACAGGTAACTGGAGAAATCTGTGGGTGCTGCAGATCGTTTTTTTTCCTGGGACACTTCATAATATTGCACAAGAAAGCATACCTAGGCTTTCTGGGAAGACATAAGGGCACTACTGATAAACATTTGATCTCTCCAGAGACATGTAGCCAAGATTGTGTAAAAGATACCAAACCATCTTTAGCCCAACACTCCTCCAAGAGGTAATACTTTTTTTGTGTGTGTGTATACTACAAACATAAATATACCCTACCCTGGGTTGGGTATTTTGGCATCCCATGATTATTTACTGTTCACTGTAAAAATGTTACTGCTTTCATTACTCCAGAATAAATATATAAATAGAACTACAATCCTGCCACAGGGAAGAACCGTATTTCCTTTCAACTTCTTCTCGGTTACACCAGGTTGCTCACCCAGAACCCAACTGAACTAATCTTGTCCTTCGCTACTGCACATAAAAGGGATTTTCACGCCATCCAAATCACAGAAATTTCAAATGTCGGCCCAAAAAATCAAGGTCAGCTTATCTCCACATCCACAGCTGAGCCCCATGGAAACTTTTTCTCATTGTCTTTGTTACACAAATGATTTTAAGAGGCGTATTGAAAGAAGCAGGCAGTTCTGGCCAAGAATAGCTTTTACCTCCACTGTAAAGAGGCCATTACAGATCCACAGTTGTTTATATGAATGCTGTAATTAGAAATACACCCTTTTAAAAATCCTATCTACTCTGCGTGGTTTTCATGATGAATAACAAAAAATGGCATCAGGTTCTTATTTTTTCTCCTTTGGTTTATTAATATTATTAACAATAACAGATATAAATGGATACCAACAGTCCAGAGAAAGTGAAGCATCCTTTTAAATTGAGTTGTAATGTTTACTGTTTTTCTTAGATGTTATAATTTGGGTCCAACCGTTCCTCTTTCTTATTAACATACTTTGATATTAAATACCCATAATACATATGAAGGCATCCTACTTAAATTTGGTTTTTCCCATTGAGATCATGATAAAAATGTGGGAATGAGACAATGGGTGATTACTGAACCAAAACAGCTGCTTACCACAGTCCAATTTGTTCATGTAGCAGTAAATGAGAAAATTTTGCCTTTTAGTCCACGGAGAGAAGATGCAAGCCCTAACTGAAGTAGCCACAACGCTATTATATTATCTCTGTCTTAGAGCTATTCAACCGAAGAATACTCTTATACAGTGATAATAAATTACATTTCAAAAATGGTGTTTTGCTAATTGATTTTACCCTTGTATATTAATAACATTCAAACAAGACTACCAAAGCTATATAATAATACAATTTGTGCCTTTTTCAGTCTAGCATGGAGATTATTCATGATTTCAAGGTCACAGGTAAAAACACCATATTGTATAAATCTAAAGAAAACAAGAACCCTAACTTCCAATATTATAGAAACATGTAGCAACTACTGATTCAAAGTATATGTCATCATTACATGCATATGTTGTATTACATCATTTCATGAATTTGAAAATTGGTGGAGAAATGAGAAACCTTGAAGCATGTTTCTTTCTGGTCACTGAGTAATGCAAAACGTAAAACTCGCAGCAGCACCGGTGTATTTAATTCTGACAAGAGAGCATGGCACCCTAACCGGGAACAAGGTGATCCTCTTGATTTGACTATGGTATTATACAGCAAGACACACTATATAATGTTGGAGCTTTTCTATGGGAAATGTGAGATTAAGTTCTTGTATTTTTATGCCATGGTAATGCATTAAAGCATTTACTATCTTGTCCTCATTAAAACTCTTTGTAATTGATAACTAAATACCAGGACCCCATTTCACAGATAGAGAGCCAGACAATAAAGTTGCACACTGTTAATGGTAAACCTGGAAATGGAATGTAAGAGTTGCTAACTCTGTCTAGTCCCTGTTCTTCTGTGGCCACAATTTAATAAGTTTACTTGAACAGACTGCTTATTTACTGTAAGGACTTGTGACCTTGGCCAAGCTCCTGTTGCCTTTCATCTCTACTCCTGACACTAAAGGTAGTACATTTATCAGAGTTGGGAGTACCTGAACGAAGCTGGTCAGGAAAAAAACTCTTCACACTCATATGCTTCCGCCTACTTTGTCATCCATTGAGGATATGAACTTCCTGTGAATGAAATAGAAAAAGAAGAAATATGTTTTTTATGGGAAAGAAATGACATAAAGGGTAACTCTCTGCTCAGTTAATGAAAAATAAAAGTTACAATTAGATGAAGTAGGGTGTGTGCTTAGTTGTTTCTTGTTCTTAGTCTGCTTCAAATCCTTCAACATTTCAGGGAACTGGCAGCCTTCACAAGAGGACTGGTTTTAGTTCCCTTAAAAATGTATCTTCATGGAGACAGATAATTCTCACAGGGAAACTTTCATAATGCAAAATTTACATTTTTATTTTTTGTTGATTTCCATATTCCAAAAATTTGGAATAAATTCCAAATTTATTTGCAACTCATATTCCAAAAAATTGCTGGAGAAAACAGCAAATATGCAAAAACCACATGAGAAAGTACATTAAATTTTGAAGAACAAGTTTTCATTGTTCAGCCCTTCTTCAGGTATTGACAGTAGTGACCAAGAAGAAATGCTGCTACAGACACTTGTTTGATTAATGCCTTCTGACTTTAAAAAAAAAAAAAACAAACCACAGGGAAATTTGTAAGCAGAGTTCGTATCATCACTTGATAAGTAACCCTCTTCCTTTTGACATCTTCTAGGATTTTAAACTTATCGTGATTTTTTTTTTCCTCTCAGCTTACTAGTCCTCACTCATTTTGTCTCACTAGACCACAGGGCAGAAGTGGCTATGTGCATACTTTTAAGCTAAACTTGTATTTCCTAATATTTGGCACATTTTCTTCCTCTCCTTTTCTTTCTTTACCTCCAGGTAAGCCGCATAGCACACCAGTGAGCAAAGAGGTGAGATTCCAGTTGAAATGATGTAATGCTGAAAATTAAATTTACACACAAGTGTTCAGAGTCTGGGTCATAGCCAGGTCACTCCTCAGAGTGGGAGGCAATCCAGCAAGGAGCACTGGATAATGATTTCTCTATGCTGAGGCCCCTTTCATGAAATATAGCACAAAGCTCTACCTTGATATCTGAATCTAATCTGATTCAATGTATGTAACTATTGGGATCGGTTGTGTGGTAGTAAGGGGTTATATTATTTTGTTATATGCTGTACTATGTCTCCTTTTCCTTTCAACCTACTAGCACCCAGAAATAAGCTTTTCAGTAACTGAACCCTTAGCCAGAGATAGTGGTTTAGATAAGGACTGGCTGGCTGAGGCTTTTTATAGAATACAGCATATCGTTCAGAGTTGGGGGGGGATTTTTTTTTTCTTGTTTCTTGAACAAAGAAGGGAGTTTGTCTTGGTTGTTTCTGCATGGTCACCCATGACCAAGGCTATTCTTTCTTAGCTGTACTTATCCACTGTGCTCATTTGCATCCAGGTATAGCTATCACACACCCCTTCATAACCTTGAGATGAGCTTTCTGTAATGGCTTCCAAGTGGCTTCCATCTTGAGATGGTAGGACGTGCCTGCAGAACATCTCTGCCCACATACGAGTAACCAGGCCTTCACAGGAGGCACGGGCTCATCTAAGCGATTCAAGCTGGTGGGATAGGCTTTGCAAAACACCTGTGAGTCTTAAAAACACAATCACATCAAAAGGTAAAACAACCTGTACTGTATTTCCTTCCGCTGTGCCAGTCCTCAGTCTCTTGCATATTGCATCGCCAATGATTTTGCACTCTACCTGCAAGGTTTCCCGCCGCCACATGACAATTCCGCAGTCAGCCACAGGCTGACAACCACGGCACCAAGAGAGCGGCTGTCAGGGCCATTTTGCATGAAGCACACGCAGCTCCTACCCAGCGAAGCCCTAATGTGTTGATTTACAGAGTCCTCTTGGCTGACATGGGAAAATGAGTCTGGTCATGGTTGATTTAACATTTTATGGGCAAAGAGTCAGCCTGCTATAGTAAGTTTGGACTACTGCAAACATTTTACACATTTACACACAAGTCCAGGGGAAAAAATATTCAAGATACTAAGTGGTTTTGATGCTCACATCGCTTGAGCTCTATTGAAAATACCGTTAAGTTCCAATCAAATAAATACAAAGGTGTGCGTTACAGGCCGGACCCCCAGGCTGAGTTAGCGGCTCCCGGGCTGCGGGCACACACGCCCAAGGCAGGAGGAGCTCAGCCAAAGCGCGGGGCAGGCTGCGGGGGGCTGCGGTGCCGGGGGCTCACCGCCCGCCGCGAAGAGGCACGGGACCTCGCCGGCGAGTCCCACCCGCCAAGTGCCGGCCCCACCGCGGGCACCGACCCGCTCCAGCACTTTCCCGCGGTACTTACTAGGGGTCGGGCACGTCTCCCCTTCCCTCTCGGCTACCGCGGCTCCCCCGGCCCGGCGGCGGGGGGCGGGCGCAGCCGGCGGGCGGAGCGGAGACGGACGGCTCCGCCCGCCCCGGCGGAAGTCTCGGCGGCCGCGGGGCTGCCCGGCGGCTCTGGGCGGGCGGCACTGGCACCGGCACCGCGGGCCGCGCCGCGCCGCGTCGCGTCCTTTTGCGGGCGTTGCTGGTTGGGCCTCCCCGCCGAGAGGGTGGGATGGTTTTCACCGTAATTAACTGAAATCGGCAGCGGAGCGGCCGCCTAATCCGCGCTGCCGCTGCCGTGTGACCGAACCGAGCCCGCCGCCTAGGTCGGCAGGTAACGTCGCGCCGTGCCCAGCAGGGAGGGCAGCTCCGCCGCCGGGACGGCGGCCGCCGCCGCCGCCTGCCCCGCGCTGCCGGCGGGCGGCGGGGGGGCGCGGCCCCGGCGGGGAGAGGCGGCGGGTCTCTCTGCCCGTGGCGGCGGGTCTCTCTGCCCGTGGCGGCTTCCCGGGAGCAGCTCGGGGCAAACGCCGCGGGGGACGGGCTCGTCTCCGGCCGCCCGGAGGGGCGAGGGCAGGGGGGCCAGGGGGCCGCGGCGACACCGCGCCGGGAGCGCTCAGCCCCGGCGGGCGCCTGGCCGCCCTGCCCAGCCTCGGGGCGGCGGAGCCCCCTCTCCCGCTCGGAGACCGGCGCTGCCTCCGAGACGAACGCTGCTGGACGGAGAATAAATTCTAAAAAAAAATAACGCCTGTCGAATTTACCTCCGGCTGGTTCATCGCCCGAGAGGAGAGGGGGGAAAGCGCCTGTGCCGGCGTGGGGGTGCCAGGAGGAAGATGAGTGTTTCTTTCATTAACCTAATGGTAATTGCAAAAAGACTCCCTTTTTGTCAGCTTCACCTAATCAAAACCGAATATCTGTATGTGGCACTGACAAAATCAGTAAAACTTCACCTTCGACTTTATTGATCTGAACAGACAGGCAGAGTTTTCTACGGTGTTCAATTTAGGGAATTAAAAAAAATCACTCCGCTAACAGCATTTGGTACATTTCTAACCCATATGTCACCTCAGTGCTTTAAATAATTATATTTGCATGCAGGGAGTGATTCATAAATATGTCAGGATTGTGAAATATAGGCAGGCATTTCAAACTTTCTATTTAAAAAACATGAATTATGGCCACGAAAAATGTGTTCCCATTTAAGGGTGATACGAAGTATTTGGTGTCTAGTACGGAGGCCCATCCATCATATAGACAATAAAGAGAGTTTTTGCCTGACGTTGGAAATTTATGGTTGCCCTTCTCTGCCCTAATAACTCAAGCATTGTGTCAGCCTGTGACAGCCTTTGCAGAAAAACAGCAACCCTGTTATCAATCAAAAAGCCCTTTTACATTTTTAGCAAAACTCTGATCATCCAGACACCCTTTTAATGTATATATTACATCATTATAGATCATTCTGCACTTTTACTGCAACTCAACAAAATGATCCATCACTTCAGGACAGTCCTGATGAACGCTGATGTAAATTATTTGCACGTCGCTAGTACAGTACAAAATGAAAAATGTACTTTAGGTGGAATTAATTTTAGGGTGTAAAAAGCTAAAGATGAAAGCAGTGGGGATTAGAGGAGACCTAAATGCATCATTAGGGATGACTGAAAACAAGCTAATAGTTATTAAAATCAAGATTATTTTAACCTTTTCGGATCGTGGACCTAGACTATCTGAAGAAGCTAGCTAAGATATATTGCATGCTTCTCCCTGCCCCTAACCCCCGCCCAAACGTAGCTGTCTTGTAATTGCGTCAAGGATTATTGTTCATTTGTCATTCGGGTGGTTAGATCAGGTTTATTATTGGGGTTCCAATGCCTTTTCCAGCCATATCCTTAAAACTTTTCCTCGTATCTCAAAAGACGTTATTCCTCACGCTGTGGAAGGCGCATCTGGTTGATCTGCACAGTTTCCATAACAAAGTTGTCAATAAACACACTCTGCGTTTGGGATCCAAGTGACGAAGCTAAAGATCGCCTCCACTTGTGTGCCATAGTTAATTTCTGGAGGATTACTGTAACCAAATATGTGCATAGTTGGTATAATTCCCTCCCGTAGCCTCCAGGCTTTCGCAGAAGATAAACACAGAGATGCCTTTATGATTGCTGAGATTCAGAGATCAGCCCAAGGTGTTAGAGAAGCTGAAAGACTCTTTTTTCACTCAAAATCGAGGCAGCAAATACCAGTTCGAGTACGTACGTACGAATTAGGAAAGGTGTTCACTTGCTTTGGGCTCGATCATTTTAATCGTAGGACATTTAATAGCATGAAATGGCACTAAAAATCTCCCTGCACTGAAGAGGAAACATACCCAGCCTTTCCCGTGTCATCACACTCGTTTGACTTGCTCTCTCCCTCGCCCTCTAGAAAGTTACCTTAAGGCTTATTGAAGATAAAAGGTGTTTGCATAAGAAACACCTTAAACATAAAAGAGGATAGATTTGGAAAAACAGCTGTTGGTAAAAGGGTTTCAACACGGGAGTAAAAATTTTCACACTCATACATGAAACAACGTCAACAGGGGAATCTATCAAAGGGCTTAAAAGAGAAAGGGGATTTTTATTAGGTGCATTAATCTCTTCCTTATCTCAGCGTAACAAAAGGAGCAAAATTAGACAAACTCATTCGAAAACATTTTAGGAGAAGGTTTATTTCCGAAAGCAGTAAGCAAGCAAACAAACAAACAAACAAACAAGTTATTTTCTGCTCGTTTAGTAAAAAACCACTGACGACTAAAATTCATGTTCACTTAAACGTGACATTTTGAAGATGGCTTTAAAATTATCACCGCTTATAAAACGATTACCTACATCTCATGCAGAGTAAAATATATATTGCTTACATATATTAGGAAAGTAATTACAATCATAAGGGTAAATATTTTCAAGTACTATGCAAACAGGGGAGCGGTTTGGAAATCTTACTTTCTGTTGGCAAGCATTCAAACTATTTGCTTTAACAACATTCTGGAAAAAATATCCCACACCTCTGCCGGATACCTGGGCAGATGCATCAGCTATTATCTGAGCACATGCAGTCTCGTATTAAAAAAAAAAAAGAAGAAGAAAGAAAGAGGAAAAAGAAATAGTGCCTCTCCCCAGATGTACGAATTCGTGGTGCGGTATTTCTGATAACCCATCACATTTCTTAGCCGAAATATTATCATTCTTGGGAGGGGGGGGGGGGGAAGGAGGTGCACCGTTTACAAAAATCTATTGCAATGCATATCTTAACAAAAGCCTTGGGGTAGATAGTGAAAGGCAAGCACTACCAAAGCAAATAAATTTGACGCACAGGGCGGACGGACAGGTAGCTGAGTTGTGTTACGCGTGGAAATATAGCCCAGGCGCAACTCAGCAACTACGTTTCTGTTAATTAAAAGCTTAACCTTGTTCTAAACGATAGAAAAGAGAGGGGGCGGAAAGAAAAAAAATCTAAAGGGCCTGTAGGGTTGTTGCTGTTCAGTTTAAAAGACTACACGCCCTTTTCCAAGATGATCTACAGAAGCTGACACTTAAATGGCAGGAGAGCAAGCTCGCAGAGCAGGCACGCTGGTGCCGAGGTTTCTGCAGTTCCCTCTCCCGAGGGAAAAATAGTCAGTCCGGGTTTTTTGGGTGATCCTGACCAGGGTTTGCAGCTCGCCAGCCTGACCTGTCAAGCGGATTATTTTAGAGGGAGATTAATAGGGGAGGCGGGCTGCAATAATAATCGTTTTGTTTGATGTGACAACTTTGATAGGCGTTGATTTACTTACAAACTGATAGGCTTTTAATTGAGCGCCTCCATCCAGCTTGAGATGAAAGGAAAACCGCATTGAAAAGCTGCCCGAGTGCCCTCGAGCCTCAATACTGATTAGCCATCTCGACAGTGAATAGTTCAAGGCATTTTCAAACTTTTTTTCCTCTCTCGCTCTCCTCTCCTCCTCAAATATCTGCCAGCCCACTCCTTTTTAAGAGAAAATAAATCATTTCCATTGTGTGCAAATAAAATCGACTTGACATGCTTGCCAATAGCTGGTAGGTAAAGGAAAGTGTGGACTGGCACTTGTTAATTAATTCCTCCTTTGCTCTCCTTCTTTTTAAGTTACAATTTTCCTTTGTAAGAGGAGGAAGACGGGTTCCAACCCTTAGGTTTGGGTTGTTTTTTTAAAAGGAGAATAAAAGCAACAGCCACCAAAACTTCAACAAGACTACACAAGTAAATGCCAAACAGCAAACCGTCTGCGCGGACTCATTAAACAAGGATCCCTCGCGAAGGTAACGAGCAGGACGGAATCCATCTTCTTCAGCTCACGAGAGGAAAGGAGCCCGCGGCAGCCAAAGCAAAAACCGCGCACCGCGTTCAGGCTGCAGCCCCGCCGCCCGCCCGATCCCACGCGTGTGCATCCGAACTCCGAGAGCCGCGCTGGGAAGCGTTTTCTGCGTGTGTTAAACGCAGTGAATAAGCTCTCATAGCTCAGAAACGCTTCGGAGGGGGCACGGGGGAGGGGATGTCTTGGGGCTGATTTTTTTACAAGCTTCTACATAAAAAGTTTACAGTACCGAGTGTGATTTAAATCTCATTCCAAAGGCTGAGCGAAAAAGGGGGAAAAAAGAAAAAGCTGTCCTCTAAAGTTACTAATGAAATTACCCTCCGATGCTTCTACTTCAGCCAGAAAGATCGGGGTTCGTGCTGTTCCCCCTCTCCTTCCCCCGCTTTTCCCGCCGGTGCGCTGCCCGTTTTACACATGTACAGGGTATCGCCTTGGCTTCCCTGGCTCACAAGTAAACAACCCCTTCCCGAAATCACCCTCACCTCCACAAGAAAAGAGAGAGGGAAGGAAAAATGGGGAGGGGGGAGCCTTCCCACAGCTGACTCTACCTTAAGACAATTAATCTTTAGTCTTTCACCCTGGGAGGCAGGATAAATACAACGAGAAAACAGATAGGAGTCTCCCCGGTCCTGTAAGGAAAACAGCTGTTCCAAGCACTTTAATGCAAATGAACACAAATGAAGGTTTCAGCTTTTTTTTTTTTTCCTTCTTCCAGAGTTTTACTGCACTCCATTTATCAATTGGACTTGACAACAAAAGAAAGAACTGGGGGAAAACCTGGGGCAGATTCAAGTCACTTCCACTCTATATAAAGGAAGGGGGGGAGTTCCTTGAGGGCAAGTTGCGGTTCTTGTCAGTCCTATTGCAATATCATTTTTCATGCAAGATTTCTTTCTCTACCCCCCCCCAACCTTTTACTTTTCACGGTCTTGTAAGATGACCGCGGTGATTGCAAAATGAAAGTACGTTTATGACTTTCCACTGGAAAGTTGTGGCAATAAGCCCTCTGCTTTCAGAGAAAATACAGAAATGTAAAAGTTTGTTAAAATTAATTGTATCTTTATAGAAGCTAGAGTAATTCCACATATTTACCCTACTCTATACACTATATTAAAAAAGTAAAGTGGTTTTAATAAAAGACAGCAGATATACTTACTTGGCTGCAGGATTTAAAGGGTCCCGCTTTAAGGGGGGGGGGGGGGGAGATACCTGGGAAAACCTGCCTTATGTCTACCTCGTAAGAAGAGAAGATCATTAAAGGCTATCTGACACATCTGTTTAGGGACTGGGGGAGATCGGTGTTTCAAGGGAAGAAAAGGACTTGGTTCAGCAGATATAACCGCGAGAAAGTGAAAGTCCTTCCTCTCGCCCACCCCTTCCAGGATCAGCGCCTGTTCTGGTCGGAGTCCAGGTCAGGAATTGGACGCGACCCCTAAAGCACTTGCCTTGTTCTTCACTTGTCAAACGTGTTTTATCTCTAAGTGACCTTTTTGTTAATGTTGTAGATTGTGTGGGCCACCATGTCAGATCCGGAAACAAAAGTAAAAGATTGATTAACACATTTTGCCTGTGAAAAAATGTTATGGGATGAGGAGGTGGGGGGATAGTGGGATGCAAAGTACAAAGATAAAAGAAAAAGGCAATCCAGGGAGCGACAGAAGGGCTGCGGACTCCGCTCGGGGCATCCGCCGGCGCGGTAAAACCGGGGTTGAGGGCAGAGTACGCTTCGGGAGCGCACGGACACGAAGCAGAATGTATGTAACGCCCGGGTGGACACCGTGTGCATACCCACGGGGTTCTCAACACAGCCTAGCTGAAACCAAACACATAAATGGCGAACCGATAGTCTCGCTAAGGCGAGGGGCCGCCTCCCCAGGCCCTCGGTGCCGGCGGCCGGGCCAGCCCGGCGGCTGCAGGGACGAAGGGCTCTTCTTCGAAGAGGACGAGGAGAAAAGAGGAAGAAGAGCCCGGCAGCCCTTCCCGGCGCCGCACCGCGTCCGCGTCCGCGCAGGGCAGCGCGGTGCGGCGCCGGGAAGGGCTGCCGGGCGCTGGCACACAAATCGAGTTTACTCGAAGGATTTATTCCGTAAATTGAATGGCTTTTTCTCCCGAGGAGCCCGTCTCTCCCTCTGTTTTCCTTCCTCCCTCTCTCTCTCTCTCTCTTTCCCCCTTCAAGTCACACCAGGCTTGTAATCAGCAACAAAAGCTGACATAAATCAAGGGCGGATTGACAGGGGCTGACAAATAACTGATTGATTGCGGTTGGGGAGCACTGACAATTGACGGCGGGGCGGAGAGACCCGAAAGGCGGCGGCGGGCGGTGCGTGACAGCCCCGCGTGTGACGACCGGCCTCCCCCAATCCCGCCGCGCTCCCCGCGCCGCCGCAAGCCGCGCCGCAGCGCCCCGGCTCCCGCCCGCCGCGGGCGGCGACGTGCAGGCCGGCGCTCTGCAGGTTCTCGTCCGAGCCTACCCCCGCGTTGTGAGGCGGGAGGGGGAGGGAAGCGCCCCGCGCCCTTCTTCGGGGCCTGGAGGGGACGCGGCGCGGCGGAGGCCACGGAGCTGTCCCAGCGGGCTTGCCCGGGGGAGGGGGGGCGCGGGCTGGGCCTGTGAGGGCCGTGCGCGGCGGACGGACGGCGGCAGGCCGCGCTCGGGGCGGTGTGCGTGCGGCGGGGCCGCGCTCGGGGCGGGGGGGGGGAGGCGGCAGGGCCGGCGGAGCCCCGCGGCCGCCCCCCCGGCAGGCGCGGCGCCCCTAGCCCCACGGCCGCCCCCGCTGCCGACGGGGTATCCGCGGCGGCTGCGGAGGAAGAAAAACGTTCGCAGCGCGTGACGTGAAACAGAGAATTAACGCCCAGCCCGTCCTAGGAGCGAAAACAAGGAAGGAGGGGGGGGGGGAGAGGGAAGGCGGACGAGAAAGGGAAGGGGGAAAAAAGAGCGAGAGACCATTAAAAACAGAGAAAAAAAGCCCCAGAAAAGGGAACGTCACATCCCCTTGACCCTCCAATCACCTCGGGGTCCCATTTGATTGGAAGGCGGCAAAGGCTTTAATCTCAGACTAATTCAGCTGCTTTTGAAGTGAGTTTCTTTGCCAGATCCCGGGCTGGATGGGCAGCGGCTCGCATCACAGCTGAGCGGCGGAGGCGAGCGCTCCGCTCCGCGCCGCACCGCACCGCGCCGCGCCAGCCGGGGGAGCCGAGAGCGGCCGAGGGGGACAGCGGCACACGCTCGCAGCCCCCACCCCCGCCCCCAGCACAGCCCAAGGATTACTCGGCTTTTTTTCCTCTTCTTTCTCTCCGGCCGGCTCCCCCTTTCCCTCCCCCTCCCCACCCACGCCCTCCCCGCCAGAGAGAGCCACGGGACATTTTATGTTTGTTTTCCTGCTCGGGGGGCGTGTGGCTTTTTTCCCTCCTCGCCCGCAGAAAGCGAGCGAGCGTTTCCGAGTGCGAGCGGCGCCACTTGCCCCAGTTTTCATGCGAGGTTTTGGGTCATGATCACATCGCCCTCGCTTTCTGCTATAAGAAGTAGTAAGCGCAGCAGCAGCCTCAGCGAGCCCGGAGGCAGCCCCCGCCGCAGCCGCAGCGCCGCCGACCTCGCCGGGCCGAACGGGCACGCTGGGAATAACGGCAGCAGCGCCGCCGCCAAGCCCTGCTTCCACGCCGTCCCCCCCTCGGACCCGCTACGCCAAGCCAACCGCCTTCCCATCAAAGTCCTGAAAATGCTCACGGCGCGGACTGGACACATTTTACACCCCGAATACCTGCAGCCTTTACCCTCCACGCCCGTCAGCCCCATCGAGGTAAGGACCTCGGAGCCGGCCCCGGCCCCCCAGCTCTTTCTCCCCTCCCTGCCCGGGCGCTCGCTGTGCATGGCGGCTCCGCCAGCCTCCCTCGGCACTTTGCTGCGCTTTGAAAGGCACTTACACCAGGAAATGGGCTGCTTTTGATCTAGAGTTAGTGCGAGGAACCGCTCCTGCTTATTGTTTCCGTGTTTACTGGGCGAATTTCTAATTCCTCTGTAAATATGTAAATAACTTTTTATTTTTGCTCTTTTAGCCTTTTTTTTTCTTTTTTTTTTGTTAGAGGAGGGGTGAGTGGAAGGAAACCACCCGCTCTGGGGTCACGATCCGGCCACGCAACTAAGCAGCGCTCCGAGTGCCAAACAACCTTGCTTTTGCAGGGAGCGTTTGGGGGGGGGGGGGGGGGCGCGGAGAGGGACAGGCTCAAGCGTGGGTGCGGCAGGATAACTATTTCAGCTCCCCGACCGCTCCCTTTCAAGTACCGACACGCGTTCGTACTTCGGGGGCCCTATTCGTCCCTTTTCTCCTCTGTCGAGGTTGTCGGTCCCCCTCTGCGTAGCTCGCCGTTTGAGGGACCGACACTCGAAATGGAGCGGGTGGTGGGAAGGGTGTGTCCGTGGGAATGAATGATTTCATTAAGGTCTCTGTGGAGCGAGGACACCACTCTCCCCGGAGCCCGGCTCGCCGGCTAACTCGGGCTCTGTTTATAAATAGTGTCGGCAGTCAGGGCGCAGAAATGCTGCAGTCGCTGTAGTTCACGGGCGGGCGTGTGCGCCCGCACGGCCGGAGCGGCGGGGAGGCAAACGCCGAGCTCCGCGCTGCCCGGGCCGCTGCCGGGGAAGCAGTGGGCGCTGAAGGCGGCCGCGGTGGGCTCGAAGGGATACGAAAATCCCCAGCCCTTTTTAAAGGCTTTGTGGAAAATGGTGCATGCAGGGGAGGGGGCTGTCAGGGTGATGAATGCGCACAAAATTGTTCATTACTTCCAGGCTGTTCTCTGCGAAAACGTACGGGACGAGCGTCCTAGGTACGCCCCGCGGTTTTTCTTCGACCCCGGTTAAACCTCTGTCTTTGTGTGTCCTTCTGATTTCCGCAGCTGGATGCGAAGAAGAGTCCCCTGGCCCTTTTGGCACAAACTTGCTCGCAGATAGGGAAGCCGGACCCGTCCCCTTCCTCCAAACTCTCCTCGGTCACCTCCAATGGCTCCGGAGGCGACAAGGACTCCAAGTCGGGCCCCTTGAAGCTCAGCGACATCGGCGTGGAGGACAAGTCGAGCTTCAAGCCGTACTCCAAGCCGGGCGCGGAGAAGAAGGAGCCGGGGGCGGCGGGCTGCGCGGGCGCCCCCGCCGCGGGGGTCGCGGCCGGGGAGAAGTCGGGATTCCGGGTGCCGAGCGCCACCTGCCAGCCGTTCACCCCAAGGACAGGCAGCCCCAACTCCAGCGCCTCCGCCTGCTCGCCGGGGCTGCTGCCGGCCGAGGGCAAAGGCGGGGAGGACAAGAAGGACTCGGAGGGCTGCGGAAAGAGCGGCAGCTCTGGCTCGGAGGGAGGCCCGGGCACCACCAGCATCAGCCACAGCCGGATTAGCGTGAGCTGTGCCGGGATTAACGTGGAGGTCAACCAGCACCAGGAGAGCACGCCGGGCTCCAAGCCCATCGCCTCGGACTCCGCCTCCTCCTGCAGCAGCACCACCGCCACCTCCTCCACCTCCGTCCTGGGCTCCGGCCTCGTGGCCCCCGTCTCCCCTTACAAGCCGGGCCAGACCGTCTTCCCCCTGCCCCCGGCGGGCATGAGCTACCCGGGGACGCTGGCTGGAGCCTACGCCGGCTACCCGCCCCAGTTCCTGCCGCACGGAGTGGCGCTGGACCCCACCAAATCCTCCAGCCTGGTGGGGGCCCAGCTGGCCGCCGCCAGCAGCCTGGGCTGCAGCAAGCCGGCGGGGTCGAGCCCGCTGGCGGGCGCGTCGCCGCCGTCGGTGATGACGGCGAGCCTGTGCCGAGACCCGTACTGCCTGAGCTACCACTGCGCCAGCCACCTGGCAGGCGCCGCCGGCGCCTCCTGCGCCCACGACCAGGCCCTCAAGTCCGGATACCCCCTCGTCTACCCCACCCACCCTTTGCACAGCGTCCACTCCTCGCTGACCGGCGCCACGCCGCCCTCGCTGGCCGGCCACCCTTTGTACCCCTACGGCTTCATGCTCCCCAACGACCCCCAGCCCCACATCTGCAACTGGGTGTCGGCCAACGGACCCTGCGACAAGCGCTTTGCCACCTCGGAGGAGCTGCTTAGCCACTTGCGGACCCATACTGCCTTCCCGGGCACCGATAAACTCCTCTCCAGCTACCCCAGCTCCTCGTCGCTGGCCAGCGCGGCGGCCGCGGCCATGGCTTGCCACATGCACATCCCCACGACGGGCGCCCCGGGCAGCCCGGGCACGCTGGCCCTGCGCAGCCCGCACCATGCGCTGGGACTCGGCAGCCGCTACCACCCCTACTCCAAGAGCCCCCTGCCCACCCCCGGGGCCCCCGTGCCCGTGCCCGCCGCCACCGGACCCTACTACTCCCCTTACGCACTCTACGGGCAGAGACTCACCACAGCCTCGGCCCTGGGGTACCAGTGAGCGCAGGCGGCGGGGCTTTGACACACAACACAACTCAGAGTCTAGCGGTGAGGGAAGGAAGCCCTGCGAAACTTTATAAAAGTTGGAAAGGAAAAAAAAATCTGACTTTTTATAAAATAGTGTTCATTTGAGGACTGGATCCATGAGCACTGTATTTATTTATGTTAGCTTCAAGCGGGACAACGAATCATAAAGTGCATTACTTAACTGAGCTCAATAGGTAAAAGTGGAACACCCATTGTAGAATATAAATAAAAAGATAGAGGTCTTCTCTTTAATGTTACTTTAAAATTGCTATGATTGTATTGTACGTTCTTATTTAATGTCTCATTGAAACAAAAAAAATTTACATGCATGTTTGTTACTAAAAAACAACTCGCAATTTGTCAGTTATAATTTCAAATTGCAATTATTTTTAAGGTGTATACCCTTGAAAGAGAATTGGTATTTTTTTGTATGTATTCTGGAAGAAGAACAAAAACAATTCTATTCCAAAAACCTCATTTGCCTTATTTTGTTCTTTAAAAGGAACACTTAACTATTTTTAATTTTTAAGTCCACCCTGTAAAAAGGGTTAAGTAAGGTTTACGTCATGTACTAAAATAGACAATGTATCGCTTTAAAGATTAAAATTCCGTATATTTGATGTATTAAAAGGTTTTACTTTTTTTTTTTTTTAATACGCTTTGATTCTGTTATAAAAACCCGAGTAGGTCTTGGATGGAGGCGACTGCTAATTTCTCCTTAAGCGTTTATTCAATTTTAATTAAAAATAAAAAAAAAACCCAAAAGTTTTTTTTATTGTAACCTCAGGGCTCTCTTAAAAAAAAAAAAAAATCAGACGGGAGTATTTTTTTTCCCCTTCAGTACAAATCGTAGGCACGAAATAGGAAAACTGAGAATCGGTTAAATCTCTTTCGCTTTCCTAAGGAAGATTAACTTTTTTTAAAAAAAAAAAATGTTTTTACTGTGAGAACCTGTTTTTTAAAACTGGGTTTCAATTAAAAGACTTCGTTCTTTCTTTAGAAAGAAACGGGGAAGGCAGGACTTATTTGTCAAAGAGTAAGAAAATTATCTGAAAGCTTTTTTTACAGTGTAATACATTAACTATGCGTGTCTTTTTCTAAATGAGAAGTTCAGAAGCAATTAGGGAAGCGCTGTTTGATCTCATCCAGTTATTTTCAATTTCTTTCTTCAGTTCCTACCGCAGCACAAGTGATCATCGCGTTAAAAAAAAATCGGACTGCTCTGAGAACTCCTTTTCTTTTGAAAAGGAAGGGGGGAAAAAAAGAAGTCCATCCATTATTTGGTCCGAGTTTGCTCTTTGCTGAAGTGCAGTGCCAAACTCGACGTGATGCCGAGAGGGGCTGCCCCTGCCTGCGCCGCGTCTCTGCCTCCCCAGCCCGGGCTTCCCAGCGCCCAGAGCCACCGCTCGGCTCCGGCTCGTCGTCCTGCACTCAGGTAGGAGCGGGGGCTGCGACGGAAAAGCCAGAGCAGCTACCGAAACTGCGGAACGAACCCTTGCCGCCGAGATAGACGGAAAAGCGATACCCAAGCCCGTGAAGGCAATGCCGGCGAAGGGCTTTGCCCCCGCGCTCTGCCGGGCGCTTGCAGGGGCGGCTCAGGCGGAGCCGGGTACCTGCCGTCCCTCGCACAGCCCCTCTCCCCCCGCTGCGGGCTGCCCTCGCCCCGGCCCCGGCGCGACGCGCTGGCAGGGGGAAAAGTTGCAAGCGGCGACTTTGCTTGACAAATCACTGGGTTTTCTCCCTCGTTCTCTATCCCGCACAATATAACTACTGTTCAAAGTTTCCCGCGGTGCCCAGATGCTAATTAGTCTAATACATTTACCCCAGCTAATTAGTGGAAGTCAGCGTTAATGTGCAAAGGAGAGAAAAGCAGAACGCTAATGAAGCTCCAGCGCTCGCCCGGCCGTCCCGGCACCCGGCGCGGCGCGCCGGCCGGGGCCGGGCCGGGCCCGGAGCCGGGGCCGTGCCCGGGATGCACACGGGGACGCCGGGATCGGCGGGTGCTGGGCCGCGCTGCGGCTCTGTTGGGACGCTGGTCCGAAAGCGGCACGGGGAACGCTTTGTGCTTTAACCAAATGTATTTCTTTTCCCCTTAAATGGGAAAGGGACCATTGCGTATCTCTGCTTTAGGGAATGTAAAATGAGCTCTCGTTATGAACTGATGGGTTAGCGACAGGGAGGGGAGGGGAGGGCAGTGCGGCTAACTGCGCCGCGTAAACTTCAATAATAACATAGGAAGCGGAGACAACCGCAGCAAGTAAGCGAAAGAAGGGCTTGGCGGGCCGGGGGTGGGGGCGATGGCGGTGGAGGATTCATCCGGCGAGGCCGAGAAAGGCAGAACGAGCTCGCAGCCCTCTCCCCACGCCGCACGGCCCCCGCCCTCTCCTGCAGCCCGGCCAGCCTGCCCTCCCCGCTTCGCTATTTTAACCACCCTTAATTTGAGGAAAATTACATTTCAGGCTCCATCTGGGTGTGCAAGCAACTATTACCGATTTGCCGCGATTAAAAAACACCACCACCGCACACGCTCCGCTTCTGTTCACGTACTTTACAGTTACAGCTTCCCAACAGCTGCAGCTCGGCCCTTGCTAGCTACAACCCACCCGCAGTCAGGTGTTGCAGGGGCTGTTGTAAAAAGAGCGCGAGGGGGATTTCTGTGTCCTGGGGCCCTAACTGCAGTTTTGCGGATTTCATCTCTGAAAAGTTATACACATAAAGATTTCTGATGCGAGTGATGAAATGAACACTTAACGTTACTATTACCGTTTTGCTCAGATACTGTCCCCGAGATTGATGAAAAATTAAAATAGCTTATTTTATATGTAGAGTGGTGGTAAGGAGGTCTCTCTTCCAGGCTTGTTAAGTATTTGACCTGGCAAGTGTCACGTAGGATTTCGATATTAATCTAGGAAATTTGCTTTTTCCCCCTAATAGAGATTGACTTATGGACATTAATGTTTTTAGGTAAAAGGACTGCATTTGTTATTTCTCTCCCCCCCCCGTTCTTACTAACTGGATGGGTTGTGGACTTGACAGCAGCCGCTGGTCCATGCCACCGAACTAAAATAATTTCACAGTGAAAAACCAGCTCGAGAGGACAAGCAACAGAAGGGCAAAACCCATCAAAACCCGAAACTCTGATCAATCTGACCAGAGTCAGGCATACATTAGTTTAAATTAAACAGGTTCGTCTTTCTCACAAATCTTTCTTGAACACTAAAGATAAACTCATGTAATATTTAAATCAACTCTTGTCAGATGCTAAGTGCAACTGAAGAACCAAAATAAAAATTAATGCATTTCCATCCCCTTTCAAAGGCTTACTCTGGATGCCACTTGGACAAAATCTTTCTGATAAGCAACGCTTAGAAAAGAAGGGTTCTGTTTATCTTATCTATGGGGAAATGTAATTAAGCTAGTTTTATGAAACAATAAAACACCAGACTCCACAGACAGCAAAGGAGTTTCTGTAATATATCTGAGCCTATATGGGCATATGTATCTTGGCTGATGCTTACAGGTCTACACCAAACACATACATACACCTTTCCTTGACTGATTTTAGAGCGCGAAACGTATGCTAGAGCTAAAATACAGTGATGCCTTTATGACGGGAAGATTTTCCTCGGCGATAAGAGGCTCCATTTTCTGAGACCGGAAAGTCACCCGCTGCCTGTCCACTACCTTTGAAACTACCCTCAACGCAGCCAGGAAGGTAGGCGCAGCGCTGTGACTGGGCTGACCCTCTTCTCGCTAACCCGAGGTTTGTAATGAACTGCCCACATCCACAATCGAAATCACCCAGGCAAGTGGAGTCCTGAAAGGCCTAGCCTCTCCGAAACAAAAGTAAATGTGCATTCCTATTCTGTAAAAACATCGATCAAACTTCATTCTTTCATATTTAGAAAAGACGGAGAGAAATACTGCCTTGCTTTAATACCGTTGGCTCTCACCACAGGCCTTCACTAGGGCGCCGTTTAGGGGGGGGTTGGTTTGTTTTTTGTTTTGTGGGTTTGTTTTTTGTTTGTGTGGGGGTTTTGGGTTTTTTTTGTTTTTTTTTTTTTTTTAAGGAACGAATCTAAAGTTGGAAAATCGCTGGAGTTAGCAGCATCAAATCTCCTTTCCATCCAGATTTTGGGTATACTTTCGGACATTTCTAACCCCAAGCTGAGACCCACACCCCACGATTCTCTCTGCACGGCGAAGCGCAGCCCACACTGCTTCACGAACAGACCTGCGGCAGGCAAGCGAGCAGTCCTGATGGGAGGTGTCTGATCCCTGCTAAATCTCTCTCTCAGCTCAGTCCTAGGAAATTCAGGGCAGACTGCCTTTTTTTTTTTTTAAAAAAAAAAAAAAGGTAAAATGTTGTTGCGATGAAGCATTAAGGTGTCAAAAGAAAAAAGACGGACCCTGAGTCCGTATGCTCCCACCTCTTTGGAGGTGGAATGCTTTGGCAGCAGAGACGGGATTGAAATTTGAGCAGATTATACATTTGAGCTTGTGCATAAATGCGAAAAGACTGTCCTAATGCTGAGTATTTCTCCATCAAGATCAACCAGGTGCTGCTGCTGCAAAAATCCCACCTCTGGCCGCTTGTTCTGTGTGTGTGTGTGCGCGCACAGCGATGCACGGACTTTGTTCCCTCTTCATGTCTGAAATTCATCAGCCGCTCCCCCCTCCCAGACACCCCGTCCCCTATGTGAAAAAAGTAAATCCGTGCAGGCTTTGAATATTGTAAGAAGCCTTGTGAGTATTTTTTTTTTTAAATCTTCAGATGAATTAAAGACAACCTGACAATGCTGTCATCCGTCTTCAACGTCACATCAAGGCAAGAAATAACGATAACAGAGCAGCAGAAAGACGCCCACTGAAACCTGGAGGATATATATACACATATATATATATATATATATACACACACACACATACATGCCTTGAAACAGTTTGAAAGAGAACAAAATTAGATTACCGTTCTTAGGCTATCGCGGTAAGAACGTGTGGGATTTTTTTTTTTTTTTCCCCTAACTGCTTCATCTTTCCTGCTTTATTTTGTGAGGCGCGTGCTCCTTGATCCAAACCACTTCTGTGGGATGGGGTAAGACGACGAGCAGGCACATTCCTTGCTCCCAAACTACTACGACCAATGGAAACACAAAAATATCTCCCCTCCCCCTCCCCCGTTTCAGGTTCTCGTTCCAGTTCATAGTAAAGGCTACCGCTCTCCTGGAGCGCAGGCCAGCGCGTGGCACATTTACGCGGAGACCCGCGCGGGGACTTTGTGCCGAGCACTTCAGCTCCCCGGGAGGAGAGAGGAGGCTTCTCCCCTTTGTCTCCGCGGCCCTGCCGGGTTTTGCCGGGGCTCCCGCCCGCCAGGCGGCGCTGCCGGGCCCCGCGGCGCAGGCGAGGGCCGCCGCTGCGGCGGGAGCGGCCGCTCTCCGCGGAGGCGCCGTGCTCGGCCGCCCGCGCCCGCGCCCCCGCCGCCCGCCCCCGCCCGGGCGGCCAGCCGCGCACCGCCCCCGCCGGCATCCGGCGTGCCAGTCCCGAACCCGATAAAAATCGCTCGTTTGGGGCAGAGGGAATCTCTGATCTCATCCGAAGGGAAGTATTGCAGCGTAAATGGATTTAGCCAGATAAAAACAGATAGGCCGGACGACACAACAACCGTGGTGGTGGTGGTTGGGTTTTTTTCTAATCACGCTTGTAATCTCATTCACTCTGAAGGGTAAATAAATTGCAGTTGTATGAAAAACAATTGGTGCTACATGTGTTCATAACAGATGGGATCTTATCACAGTTTAACTGTAATAAATTCTGACTTCTGGAAATTGTAATCTTTACCCCATGTTAGATGTCTCGTTTCTACTGTAATAGCAGGGCTACAAACTTCTGAGAGCAAGCAGAAAAGTTTCCGGTGCTAGCGTTGCTCAAGAGCCAGGGCATGCTCCGGCAGCCTCTTTACGATCGCGGCTCTTTCAAAGTTTCCGTGAAAACGCGTCTGAAAATCAAGAAGGAGAGAAAACCCTGGCGCACAGGGAGGCGAACGGCCGATCCTTCCCCGCTGGCTAACGTTATCTACTAAGGCCAATGACAACAGCCCTTAAAATATGCGCAGAAAAACTAAGAAAGAGCCCTCTGCGTGGAGAAGCCCTGGCAAAGGACAGATCACGCTTTGCTTGGCGAAGAGACACAATGCTAGAAGAAGAAACCCAGCCCCCGAGGAAGCCGAGACCAAACTTTAGATTAATCCCCCTGCGCTTCAGATCACAAAATTAAAAAATAAATTTGAATAACCACTGAAAGGATAAAATTATAACAATAAATTGTCCATATTCACTGAGGCTGCGGGACTAATTATTTTCACCATCTCGGCTTCCCATTGCTGTTTATCAAGTCGCAGGATAAATGCTTGTAAATCCATTACATTTCCATAAATCCTTTCGCCGCTTTCCTTTCGGCCAATGCTTTTGCAACATTAATTGATTTTATTGCACTTTCTGAAGTCACTGTATATTAAACTCAAGCAAGTTTGCTCTGAAAGCGTTGTTTTTTCCATCGTCATGTGAAACCCGTGAACGGGAATTACGGAAGCTACTGCAGTCTCTAGTGTCTTTTTTCCCCCTGCTGTGATCTTGATGGCAAATGTGAACTGCAAATTATAAGTTTCTAATAATCTACGCTGTTACAGAAAACAGCCCCTTTTATCGCTGGTGAAAAATTAATCTAAATCCAAACACCACATTTTCCCATTGTTTTTAAACGGAGGGAGGCACGAAATGCTGCTGCGTGATTGATCTCGATCAAGCAGCCTAAGAAACACTTTGCGAGTCATTGAAGTTCCTGGATGGACAGCAGTTATTTTTAGGAAAGGATTTTCGATGTAGAACTAGAAGTTCAATGCCATTTGGAAGTGAGTACACGGGCTCCAGGTTCCTCAAACCCTTCTCCCTTTTTCCTCCATCACCTTAAGAAAACCGGACCCAACCAGCCTTAAACTGATTAATGATTTCCCACTTAATATCGGCTAGTTTCCAGTTCCTTTACCTGTCACGCTAGCTCGGTGATCATTATTTAAAAGCGTTAAAAGCCGAGCCTTATGTTTAGAGCGCTCTCCCTCCCTCCGCCCCACGCCGCACCCGGGCCGCGCAGCCCAAGCCCCCGGCAGCAAGCCCCCTCCCCGGCGGGGCCCGGCGCTCCCCGACCCCGAGCGGCGCGGTGCGCCTTCACACAGCCCTTTGCAAGCCGCTGCCGCCAGCCCTAAGTCGTCAGCGTCCCCTCTGCCGCCGGTTTCCTACGGATTCACTTCAAGGTACTTCAGTGACGCAAGAGTCTTGTAAAATGAATAGGAATAATTACTGTAGATCACAGAAGACCTGCAGAACTGACTGTTTTAGGTAGGACGGCAGAATGCCGGTAATTATGAACCTATCCTTCGTATTACAGGCTCAGCGTTTGTGCCCTATCCTTGGCTGCCCAGCCGTCTTTCTCACGTACGCTGCTACCCACTAAGACGTTTTGCAAAGGTAAACGCATCCGTTGCTAGTAGTGCCGTCATTACTTATACTGGGAGGAGGAGGGGAAGGACAGGGGAAGAAAGCCCGAGAGCTGCGCCCTGCCTGCGTCTAACGCCCGCGGGGCGGCGGGCGGGCAGCTCGGGCGCAGGGCAGGGCTCACGGCCCGGGGCGCGCCCGGCCCCCCCCGCTCCAGGGCCAGCCCCCGGGACCCTGCCGCGACGCCTCAGCATGGCCCTCAGGGCGCTTTGCTTCTTGGCTGGGAGGGGGTCTGAGAGAAAGGCCGGGGCGTCTCTCTGCTCCCTGCCTGCCTTCCCGGTAGGACGCGACGGGGCAGCGCTGCACCTGGGCGCCCCGGCCCGAGCAGCAGTCACCTCGGGGCCCTGCCGGCAGGGCCGGGCAGGGAAAGGCCTTCCCGTTGCGGTAAGGCCAGGAGAAGGACCGAAAGAGCCACTCAGCTTTTTCGAGGCAAAGCGCCCTGTTTGGGAAAGGCCGCCGCTGCAGGTCATCCACTGCCATGGCTTTGGAGGGGTCATTCAGCTGGGACTGGGACAGACAGCCCGGGTGCGTGGACACACACTCTGTGCGAGGGAGGTGAGCCCTCTCCTAACACCCTTTCAGCCATCACAAGACCTAAACCTGCAGCTGCAATATAATGTTTTAGTTTCACTGAAGTTAGTAAGCATCGGCCCAGATTCTCAAACACAGCCGATCTACCTTACACGTCACAGGGAAATGTCTTCCCTCTTGCACAAGTCACAGCCCTTAATCCTCTCTTTGTGGAGACAGATTTTTTCCTCCCAGGAAAGATCAACTGCTGCCATCATCTACCATGCTTTTCTCCATGCTTGAAGTACTTGTCTTGAGGCAGAGGAGTAAGTATCAATTCCCAGATCTGAAAGGTTTCAAACCCACAATTCTCACTTCTTATTAGGGTTCCCAATCACCAGGCTACTCTAATGTGGGAAAAATCTCCACCCCTCCTTTGAAGGCATTTCACTTTGCATAAAAATGCACCAGGCCAGAGGGAAAGAGAAAGAAGGAACAAGACTATTTAGTCTCCTGGTTATGGTGTTTGCCAAAGCCCGGAGCTCAGGTGTCCCAGTCAGTGCTCAGATTTAATCATGTTCCCACCTACTCTCTCATTGCCCAAGAAAAAGCTTTAAACACTCTACACACACACACACACAAAAAAAAAAGACTTAACACTTTCAACATCCCCTTTCCACCCTAGATGGTAATTAGAGGAGATGAGTCTACTCAGGTGGAGTAGGAAAAAATACAGATCTGTAGCCACAAAGTTATTAGATAAATAGCTACCTGAATACGGACCTTTGAGTCACCATTTTTTAAAAGAAAGTAGAAACCACCATGGCATGTTAGGTGACAGCAAGCTTTGCCTGACAAGGCCTTACTAAAAAGGCAAAATTTCCCAGTGCGTTGTGTGCATTGATTATACAGCCCAGAAAAAAACCTGGTTCTTGTAGCAGAGTTCCTGGCTATGCAAGTAAGACTGTTTCTCCTCTTTGGTCTGTGTTTTTGTTACTTTGTCCCACCCTATATGGAGCCGCTGGTGACCATCCCCTCTAACCACACACACATGCAGTCCCACTGCTGCTTACCCCTGCCTGTACCAGGCTACCACAGAAATTCACTAATGGAGACCAAAACAAAGCCAGACAAAATCTAACTTGTCCCTACGTGTATTTTTACAACAAGATTTCAATTGTGTTTTGTTTTGTTCATTTTGTCAACTTTTAAAAAGAAAATAATAACTGTATAGCCAGTTTCCATCATGAAATACTTGAGCTCATGAGTCTGAGAACATTCACAAGATATTTTTTTTGTCCTATGTCCCTCCACCCCTCCAATTCCCCTCCCTTTGCAAGATTACAATTTCCTTAAATATATATTGCACCAGCAGGCCCAGGGAATGTGTTCCAGATAAAACAGATGAGTAGAAATAAGTTCTTTTTTAGAAGGATCAGCTGCTAAACACATTCCAGTAGAGGTGTCAAACAGATTTTATGAAGAGAGCTAATCACATTTATAATTATGGTCTTCAGGCTGACTTTACGGAGTTAGGGTAAAATGTTACGCTTGATCAAAAGCAGATACCCTACATACATCAATGGGTTTATAAAAAGATTGAGAAAGGAATTTAGACCAGATGGAGCAACTAATTTTTCTAGCTTAACTGTATCATTTGGTTGAGAAACAAATGGTTGTTGATGTGTCTACAAATCAGGTACTCACACCTTCTCTGAGAAAACTGGCTATTCAAAGTGCCACAATCTTGTTCTAGAGTTAAGTAAGTTGGAAAAATGTTATAGCAGGTGTTACCTCCTCAATGGACAGTCAACACTTTTTATACTACTTTAACTTACCTGTTTCTAAAGTCACTGAGTTAGAATGGTACAATTTCCTACATGTAGATATTACCAAAGTATGTAAAAATACTGGTAAACTCTACCACTACTGATAGATGATACTGGTACAGTTTATCCGTGTTAGAGAAGGTACTTGTGAATCATCATAGCTGCATATATACCAGGTCACAGGTTATGAAAAAAGCTAACTCTGTAAGGAAAAAAAATATTTATTCTAACTAAAACACTTAAACTTGTATAAACATAGGGTTCCACATTTGTGCTTGCTGGTTAATGGGATTGTGTCAATTTATGTTTATACTTTTAAGCTATTAAACTTGCACACACCCTAAGTTCACAATCTAGTGTGAAATTCCAGTCAGCCTGAAATCAGCAGAAGTTTTCTAGCAATCCTAAAAGGAAGGCAGAATTACTCCTGAGACAAAACAGCCGTAAAGCTTACAAATTCTAATTTCATATAAATAAGAACTAAACACGTGCAACACAGTTGTACAATTAATGACAATTTGGGAAGGGGCTTGGGAGTACCTTGGAGTAAACTATGGGAATTTTGTTTTTCTGTCTGTGATGAGAAGGTTCAGATGACAAAATCTGAAGAGACCGTACAAGGTAGGTCAGTATTAAATAGGTAAAAAAGAAAACATTGAACACATGTAATTTTAGATGTTATGTAAAACAGAACAGAGTAGGTTTTGGCCATTGTATCACAGTCAACTTTGAGCTGATGCTTCTCAAGGTAATAAGAGCACGGGGAGTTTAATCAGCACATCTGTCTGATCAGTCCTCTCTCATGTTTTACTCAAGAAATTGCTGCATTTCAGTGATGGGTAAGATGTGTGCATTTTTACCTTGTATATATTATTTACACAGAAAATACTTGTCCAGGTCTTTTCCCAAGAAATTTTAAAATTATTATTCTATGATTTAACTAAAAAAAATTAAAAACATCCTTTAAATTAATAATAAAGGAAAATGAGAGGTTCTACATGTAAAAGAACAACTTTTTTATGCAGAGCATCTCTGAAAATGTTTACATCTGTTCTGATAGCTAATCATCTTGGATGAAGCAAATGCAATAATTTAGTTCTATTGCTCAGTAATTTAGCTCAGTGTTTGCATGCATTGATACATAGACTAGTTTACACACTGACTTGAGTACTAGCAGAAAGAGGTAGTGAGTTTTGCGTCTCCATCTTGAAAACAATTATTGCATAACCATGTTATTTCATCATCTATTAAATGTTAAACTCATTTGTGCAACATTATCCCAGTCTTTTTGTTGCGGACATTAAAATGAGGGCAGGCATATTTCTGTGAAGTCTCTTTTGATGTATTTTGTAATAGTTTAATTCTGGGAAAAAAAAAAGTGTTGTGAGCTTTAGAACAGATAAAAGGAAACTATGCTCTCCACATCCCCATCACAAGCTGTCCTTAGGAATGCAAGCACATACAATTCTGGAAGTGTAATAATCATCATCTTGCTCATTACCTGGGACCTCCAGGGCTAAATCACAAACCTTTACACCTCGAGTTAAATACCCTAGCAAGCAGCTGTAGCATACTCATATCCGCTGTTGGCCAGATGCAGACACAGAGCGGGAGACATAGCACAGTGAACAGTGGGCTACATATGCATACCTACTCAAAAGCAAGTTAAAGATTGGCTAGAGACTAATCCATTTTATAAGCTAAGAAATTGATTTTCAGAGGAGCTGAACTACAGGTGCTCAAGTCTCTTAAAAAAAAATCAGCTTAACTCTGGTGGTACTATTACCAGGGTTCACTACAGTATAGGAAAGCATGGGAAACATTATCTTAGATTCTAGCATTCCCTAAGTCAGGGTCCATTGTGTGCAGTGTGACACAGGTATTTTTTTCCTGGAGTGGTGGCCAAGGGCAGTTGTTTTTAACTACAAAACTAGGGACAGAATGGACTACAAATGTTATCCGTAGCAGTAACATCCAGTTATTTTTGGATGCAATGTACAATGCACTTAATCAAATCCTCATCAGAACAATAAGAGGTGATAAGATTTATATTCTATTACTGATAAGTAATGAGAATATTAGAAATAAACCATTTGTAGAAGTCAGCTCTGGATCAAGTCAGACAAAACTGATTTAAGTTAAACAGGAGAACAAATGAAATAGGTCTCTAAAGGTTTCAATTTCAGAAGGGCAAACTCTGGTGTAGTCATGTCAGCTGGACTGAGGAGCTAATAGATTGAGTAGGGAGCAAAGTCTTACAAATACTTCACATGAAGAATATTAAAATGGTCAAGAATCTATATTCCAAACACAGGAAAAAGAAAAAAAGAAACCCAGAAGAAGGTACTTCAGGCCTAACTGTAGGCACTATCACCTCAAGAAATGTGTTACATGTGAAAAAAGAAACAAAAGTAACTCGTGGGAAAAACCCCTTTTGTTTGCTAATCAGACCTTATCTTTGAAGCATAGGGGTGAAGTAAGAATTGCCAAAAGAGGAGCTGTGTTAGGCTTTGCGAAGGATATTAAAATGGATGAAGATATTTTTTCAGTTACATAAATAAAATAAAATGAAATAAAGGAATGCAGTAGAGATTAAGGATAATGCAGGCATGTTCCCAACCTCAAACTGATATGTTGCATTAATTTAAATAAGAAAGGCAATACTGAGCATGGGGTGAAAGGGAAATAGCTAATAGGAATGATGTTAAAGAATTAAAATAGGGTGAAGTAGAAACAAAATCAAATCTGGTATAGCTCTAAACTCTAGGAGTCTAGTTAATCTCCACCCCAACTCAGAACTCTAGAATGTGAGACCACAACAGTAGCAAGGACTTTCTACCAAACAACCAAAACAAAATTGGCACAAAATTAATAAAGACTATTTTAAGAAGGGAAATATGATGTCTGAGATTGATATGTTTATCTGATTCCAGTAATAGCCAAAACTTTGCAATGACAAGTTGAAAGTAACAAGGCACAGAAAATAAAAAACATATTTAGAAGATATAGTCTGGGATTATTCAAAGTAGATCACAACACACTAAATAACTTTCTCTGATTTTAAAAAACCCAAACCAACCAAATCCTAGCATTTTGGGCTAAAAAAGCATCATTGGTGTAATTTCTCGACATTACTAAGGCGGCTCTGCTAACATACAGTGACTATGGATCACCAGGGTAAGGCAGCTGGTGTAACTTCAACAGAGACAAGGAAAAATAATAGCATTGTGTAAAGCACTGGGAAGAGCTCACCTGAAATACTGCATACAGTCTAGTCACCTGCATTTGAGAGATTAACTGGAACTGGAGCAGGTAGAGGAGAAGGACTACTAGGAAGATCAGGGCAATGGAAAGCTTATTTTATGAAATTAGATTAAACAAGCTTGATTTGTTTAGTCTACTATAACAAAAGCTGAGAGAGGATAGGATTGCTGTCTAACTGTGTTAGTTAAAAAGCTGAGAGGAAAAAAAAAGGACTATTTAATTTAAAAGAGAATTTTGGCACAAGATCAAATGGACTTTAGCTGGCCATGAATAAACTAAGTTTGAAATTAGAAGATGGTTCTTAACCAACAGAGCACTGGTGATGAACCTTTGTGATAGCTGGTGCAGGGTTTTTTTTGTTGTTTTGGGTTTTTTGGGTTTTTTTTTAAGTGTATGGTGGTAGCTCATTATTTTTGACTCTATCCCAAGTCAGTGCCAATGGCAAATGGCTCACCAGCAATGCTGTAAAGCAATCACGTTCTGTAACAGCCATTCTTTGGAAATAGTGGGAATAAACCACACAACTGTTGTTAAGATGGAGTACAACACACTTAAAAAAAGAATTACCTGACAGCTGCAATAGGGAGGGGAGGACTCAGTAGCCCAGCGAGTGCCTTCCTGTTCTAAAGCCTTGCAATGGAGGAGTGGGTAGATAGGATTAAATCTACCACGATTAAATAACATTTTTGTGATACAAGGAACTGTGTGATACTAATGGTTAGGTAAACAGTAGTCTAACAACTGTGTGTTTTTCCTTCTAACACTTAAGAAGCCCCAGTTTGTTTTTTAACAACAGAAGTAAATCACAAAGCAACCAGTTAGAGCCAACCACATGACACGTAACAAAAATGCTACAGAACTTCCTTCTGAAGAGGAAGGCCATCCTGACAAACTATTACTTTTTCCCGTGGAAAATGAGTTATTAGCAAAATCCATAAAATCTTAAGTCAAACAAATCAACTTCTATATTTTTGAAGAAAATACTCCTGCCAAAAATAATTCCCCCTTAAAGTGAAATACCGTACTGCAAGATACATAAGTAGCAAACAACCTAAAGGCTACTTTGATATCAAACATAAAATCCTCTGTTTTAAAGGAAAATATCTCTTTATAAAGAAAGTTTACTTTCAATAGCAAAGGGAATAACATTTGACCCAAAGAAGACTTAAGTAGATGATGATTTGTGAAAGGATTTTTCTTTATGTATACTTTAAAAAGGTCTGAAAGAGGTTAATGTGACAACAAAAATTCCTCAGAGAAAATAAAAGTGATCTAATTTCTGCTTAGTCATGGATCTGCTTGCAGTCTTCACAGATGCTCCCTACTGCTCTCATGCATGGCTCTCCCCACAGGGCCACGCAACCCACAACCAAGGCTTCAGGGAGAGCAGAGAGCCAGGCGCACACCAACCCGGCCACAGCTCAGCACCTGCTCCTTACTATCTATCTTTCACTAGAAAGATAGCTCCTGCTAACTAGAAAAATAGCTCCTGCTTCCATCTTCCCAGGCAGCCAAATGCTGGACTACCTGCACCAAAGCATCCCCAGCAATCATTCTTTCCCTTTTAAAGACGAGCTCAGTGTGATAAGGGTTGATTTTTCCCAGGTGAGCAAGTTGAATCTCACAGTTACTCTCAAGTTGCCCAATTAGCCTTACTCAGTGCCCCACACTGGGGACGGATACTTGCAGCCTGGCAGATTTCCGTGAGGTGGCTGTAAAGTCTGGGAGACGCCTGCAGTGGTTGTGCCCAGGCGTTTCACACCTCAGGCTGGGTTTCCTCTCACGAGTAACCGGGGAGGGGGACACAGAAATCCTCCCCCTCTCCAGCAGCCATGGCTGACTCCACAAGTACCTTTGGGCCCTCACCGCTGAGGAGCTGAGGCAGTAGTGCGGCTCCTCGGGTGGGGAGGTGCTGGGGAACCTTCTAGAATGCCCTGGGAGGTGCGGGGGTGCTGCCAGCAGGACACGGGGCTGCAGGCCCCAGTGGAGAAGGCCCACACGGCCCCACTGGGCCCCAGCTGCCAGAGGTGTCTGTCAGCCCTGTGCAGGCCGCCTCAGACAACACGTGTGGCTGCAGGAGTCGTGTTAGCCTTGCTTTTACAGCCAATGCATGTGGGAACAGGCATTTTATGTAGGGAATAAGGTGCTGCCGATATGACAGCCCTGAGGAAAACTCCAGGTCTAAACATCCCACATGCTGGCTAGTCCCCTGGCTCCAGCCAGCTGAGGAACCCTGTGTTTATTAAGATGAAGGAAGGGTGCTTTGGATTGCACCCGTGCTGAGTATCCCATGTATGCAAATGAGAGACAGCCAGGCCTTAGTTATTACTCCTTTCTCAGGCAGTTTTTACCTTGAATACTGTGGAGCTGATGCTCTCTGAAATTAATACTGAGCTTGTGCAAGCAGAGTGACACAAGTATGGGTTGCATCATTCCTAAATATATCTTTATTTTATTGTGTCATAGGTCAGAATAGCCAATAACTGGTAAGGCTGATGATACATATTTAAAGAACAAAAACATATCCAAAATGGAGGGATTATCTTGTTCACTGATCCTATTTCGGAAATCTGGAATGACCTCCCCGGCAAGAAAACCCATTGGTCTTGGGCTCGTGCGCTTCTGAAAAATGTTATCACTGAATGCTTGTGTAATGCCTTATATCTATAGTCTGCTGTGACATTAAACAGGGATGTGGACTCCTGCCCACAGCACGTAAACTGCAAATGTGATAATAGTACTGACCTCTTTGTTCCAGTCTGCTGCGGGAAGCACTGGGACTGGAGATGTAACTGTAGTAGGAAAAAAAGCAGATCAGTCTTCATGGGCTCTTCAGAAGTTGCTCTCTGCTGAGAATACAGCTGGGGCAAGTTCATGTTAAACATGCCTGAACAGCTAGCACCACATAATTTCTTATGGACTAGAAAGTAGCCATTTGGTGGTGGCAACTTTTAGGTGCAATTGAATTAAAAGATATACTTGTTTATTCAGAGAAAGATGCTAAAAAGGCCACCCAGTCTGTGCTTGAATTGTTAACCCTGTATTAGAGAAGAATATTAAAGTGGAGGTACAAAAACTACACAAAGTAGAAAACGAACAATTTTATCTACATATTAAGAGTTCCTACTGATATTTTAAATCATGAGCAGCAGGTCCCAGTTGTATACATTCATTAATCTTGTGTCTTCCTTGAAATGTATAGCTTGCTATTTTACTTTTCTAAAAAGTAACCACAGCTAAAATCAGTAACAGAGATAAATGAGAGAAATACAGCAGTAGAAGTTCTGGGGCTTGGACATTAATGTTTTATTAAGGCTTTGAGACAGCACTCATGACAGAACTAGGCAAACACAGGTGACAAACACAAATACTTAGACCATGTGAAGAAAGGAAAGCCTTTATGGTTAAAAGGTCTAACATGTTTTTTTTTCTGGAACTAGAACAAAGACTTCTCCCCCCTCCGCCCCCCACCAAAAAGAAAAGCAACTTTGCTTTCTTCTCCTGGACTTTTATATAAAGTTGATGGAGCATCGTCACACTCAAAAACTCTCCCTTTTGGCTATTCAGCAAACAAGGGAAGAAAAAGGTTTTCCTTCTCTCCATAGTACTTACTAGTTTGCTAATGACATTGAACACAAAATATGAAGGATATGCAGTTCATAAAGCCTCCAAAGGACACAAGAAATAGTAGGTTAATAAGGGTGGGGGCTTGTACAATCTATGCTTATTCTGCAAACAAATGTGATGTTTTCAGATCTGTCAACTGCATATAGTAACAAAGATACAGATTTCCTGTAAATACAAGCAGGGATAGACTGACGATTTATCTACATACAGAGTTGTGCTGATTTGACTAAAGGCTTGACTGCACATGGAATTATTCAAGAATAAAAGCAGCATTCTTACTGAATAACTTCTTGTGCAGACATGCTTGTTCTAGAATACAAAGTAGAATAAGGTAATCATGTTATGTGATAAGCTTCTATATGTAGAATATTTTTGTAGGGCTGTTACGATTAAATTCACACCCTGCCTCAGCCTGAAATAATTTTCAAATACAGTAATATCTTAAACTTGAATTTTTAAAAACCTTTTCATTCAAAATTCTGGGAATCCCTTCAAGGATTTTCTTTTTTTCTGTTGAAACTAATTTTTCTTAGTTTGATTGAGAACAAATTTTAAATACATGAAATCACTGTAGATTTCCTGTACTTTCCTTACAAATTTCACATAATCCAGAGTCTTACCTGAGCTCAAGCCTCTGAAGTCTGGATTTATGTGTGGCTTGAACCCATGTCCTCTCATTCTGGGGACATACTGACTTGACAGTCTTCCAGTGTCAGTTCCACAGTTCCCTAGGGTGAGGATTTCTGGCCCTTCTGTTTACTTATTCCCACATTCCTTCTCTGTATAAGACACTGCATCTTCCAGCTGCCTGTGCATTAGCAGTCTCTGGTCAGATGCCTCTATGAGCTGCTAGGAGGATGGAGAATCACATGCAAGTTCTGATTGCTTTCTGGTATGAATAGAGCAAATAGAGAAATAGAGAAAGTGTAATTTCAGGAGGAACATCTGCAACTGTGCTCTGCATGAAAGCTTGGGCAAGAAACAGCAAAAGAGGTGATAGAATAAATGATTAGCCTTTGGCTTGAGAGAACTAAAAATTTCAGCATCAAATCCTGCATAATAAGGAGACCAAAGCAGTTCTAGAAATTATCTATTTCCTTCTCTGTTGAAAGGACTAAGAATGTTCTACCTTCTCCTTCCTCACCTCAGTCAGCATGAAGATTGCAGTCTCACAAGCAAAGTCTTTAACAGCACAGTGTGAGTTTTAGGACATAAAAGGAATGGTCCGAGGCAGAACTAGGGAATAATAGGTTGCAGAGGGAGAAAATGGGAACAAGAGGAAGTCATAGGACTCAGAATATTGAGCAAATGGGAAGGTCTGGGACCTGATACCGAGGGTCTCCTCAGGCAAGAGGTAGAGAAGAAGCCACAAAGAGCTTTAGTTGGTGAGAAGTTGTCATCTTTACTATTGTTCTAGACCAATTGCTCTATACATTGGAGGATTTTCCAGATTGTGACTCACAGAGTCATACACTCACAGGTGTATCGCACTATGAAATGCCTTAACTTCACTGAGGGGAGAAGGCATGCTACTTTCTTGGCACCACTCTTCTTCCATTATAACCTCTAGCCTACCAAGTTCAAGTGGGCCCAGATGGCTTCAAAGTGAGGTAAATGTTTTTAAAGTCAGCTAATTATTTCTAGCTATACTTGAATTGATTACTAAAAAAAGGAAAAAATCAAAGCTGGAGACATGAGTACATGCTGCTTCATGCACTTTCGCTGTATAACTTTGTCTTACTGCTATGCTGTTAAATATAGTTTTACTAGTGCTAGCTTTATGGCATATGCTGTGTCACAGTAGATTAAATAAAAGATTAAATTAAGAAGTTCCTTAGTCACAACCATCTTGGGCCACTGGTCTTTCCCTTTTCAGAAGGGAAAAATGGAGGCGTGGTTAGTAAAATATAGACATAATTTTAAAGTTTCTCCACTCCTAATTGTTAATGCTTGAGAATTTTCTAAACATGAAAAACTCAAGACAGCTGGAGATTCTGTGCAGGTCAAGCATGGCCTGTTCTGTAGAGTCCCCTCCTATAACTAATCTGCTCACCAGACAGCAGCAATGGAAAATCCTTTTAGTGTAGGTGCTGTCCAGCTATAGAATTGAAAAACCTTAGGTCTAGGGATTAGCATCATTTTAGGAATGATGGAGGGAAGCCTGCATCCAAGGCTTCGCTAATCTGAAAAAGTAGTAATGTGTCAGCCTTTTAGTCTGATCCCCTTGTGCAATAGTCAGGCCTGACAGTTTTTTGGTTTTAGGTGTCTTAAATCTACAATAATCACTGGTCTGTCTGTGAGTTAGTAAACTGGCCTGAAACAGCTTTTGAACAAGTGAATGATCAGAGGTGAAATAAAGACATATTAATTATGTAAAATTATCAACTTTGGAGTTGCAAGCTGCTTAGTAGAAGAAAAGGCTTTTTTCCTATTTTTCCAATGGTAAAAAGAAATACTTGTTCTTTCCTTGCTTTGGTAGGACTTTCTACCTTAAGTAGGTCTGAGACAAACACCCAGATTACTGGAGAGCAGATGGGGAACCAACAGGGAAATTTTTCTTGGATGACCTATGGCAAGAAATGCATAAAGACTCATAATGCAGATTGAACCAGCATCTCTCATTCAGCAAGGAACTGAAAAGTGTAAAAGAGAGAGAGAAGTGAGAAAACAGGGATGAAACTGCGGCCCCTTCATTCCCTGATGCTGAGCCAGAGATGACGGAACAGAACTGACGGCAGTTGGAGGATTACCCTACTAACTTAAATTGTCCCACTAACTTAAATTGCTAAACCCTGCTTTAACACACATGGGTACCTGGGAATAGTCCTTCACACTCACAGCCGTGCAGTGACTGACAGGTTCATGGACTTGTTCCTCATTTGTGCAGCGAACAGCTATTCCTGGTTCTCACTAATTCCTGTGCACCCACTCAGCTCTCTGCTACCACTACCAGTGAGACTGTGTTGCCTGGTATTAATGTTCCTTTAAGACATACCTTTTCAATTTTGTTATTTACTACTGGCAGAAGGGATTCTTGTAATCGTTTTCATTACAGTATTTGGTATTTCAATACTTTTTTATTTGTTAATAAATGGGTTTAATTGTAAAATATGTTAAGGTGTAACTGCTTAGGGAAAAAGGGTCATGAAGTTCTACCAGAAAACTTTCATAATGTTCAAACTATTTTATAATGTTAGAAAAAAACAACAGTAAATAAACAGTACACTACAACAGCACACTCCATTCCCTCATCATTCCTTCACACAGGTTACCACTCATTGTGGAGATGGGGCATACAGGGATCCCAAAAGGATTACACATCCTTTTTTTCAGTGGTGGCAGATGCTTTCTTCTTGTTGGTACTGGGCCTTGAGCCTTTTCTCAGTAGTAATTTTCACTCTGCATCTAATGTTCAGCTGTACAGATGCAGCACATCAAAATAACATAAAAATCACTGGGCACTTCAGCATCCTAGTAGCATTATTGGCAGCACCGTTTTTCCTTCAAAGACACTCTCTTTTACTGTTCTGCAACTGTGTAGTTAAGCTTTCTGCTGTATGCTCTCAGTAGACTTGATTCTGTAAAACAATGGTGAGACACACTGTTATTCAGAAAGTCTCATCTTGTCCAGATAAATAAAAAAGTTAGCCTAAGGACACTGTGCCTTGGTGTTGTATGGTATTCAGTGCCTTTGTAGTCAAACAAGACCTGCATAATAATATAATAATACCTGTTAGGTATCACATATACAAGTGCTAGTGATGGAGATAATGGACTTAACAAAGCTGGCACAGTCTCAAAGTTACTATTTCAGACGTGTTAAAAACATTCTCAGTTTCTAGATATATTGCATTATTAGCTGCTTCACAAACTTCACTGCCACATCACTAATGTTTGCCTTCGAACAGCAAAGTGGTTAGTTAAACACAGAAGTCAAGACAACCAAATTCTGCATAGCAAAAATGTGATTTTTAAATATATATATATAAAAATATGTATAAAACTTTTAAAGAAAAAAAATTAGTTCTGATTATGTGTTCCATGAATTGAAAACTGGAACAGCATTTTTCCATTAAAAATTGTCTTCAAATAAGATTGAGGTTTGTTTTTTTTCTGTTTTGCTCAGCAAAACCTAGGTCAATTCAACCCAAAATATAATAAAATCCTTTAAATCTGAAAGATTTCCATACTAACAATAACCTCTAATAATAGTTGCATTCTCTTAGGAGAAATAACTGGCACATTGATTGGCACCCTTTGAGCAGTATAGTGGTTGCTTGGCACTTAGGTTTGCAGTAGAGTTGCAGTACTTCTATGCATCCAAGAGACAAAAATGACTATTCCACACTATTCCAGGTTGCAGCTAGACTTTGTCTGTAGTGAAATATGCCTGTTAAGGCCAAGTCTCAACTCAGCCATATGATTTTTAACTCATTACAAAGCTGCTTAGGCTAAACTTCTCTTTTCTTGGAATAATTTTTTAAAGAAAAACTAAAAGAAAATGGGATGTTTATGTTAAAACTCTGTGGTTATTCTAGAAAAAGAATTGTGAGACAGAGATCCTCTGCTCATGAAACAAGTACACTGCTAACAGGAGCTTCCTTCACTGGATGGGCTTCTTAGTGAGATTCCCAAACAAAAAGATCACATCATCACTGGAAGTCACCCCTTGACTACAGCAGAGTATGCATTGGTCTTTGGGTCCTATCTGTGATATTGTTTTGGTAAGATAAAACCTTTTGAACTACTGTCAGGAAGCAGCAAGGGCAGCTGCTCCAACAGGGAATGTGGAGCCAAGGGCAATGCCATGGTCACCAGGGCAGGGTCCTGCCTGTTGCAGTGAGGAACCAGGGCAGGACCATAGATAGCAGCTGATGTTCAACCATTAGACAAGTTCAGACCATTAGACAAGTTTGTGGTGATGAGGCAGGTCCCAGGTCAAGCTGGCATTCTATCTGCAGGTCAGGATCAGACCCAGTGAGTGTAACTGAGGTCATGATCTCAGAGCAGGTCCATGGTGACAAGGTGAGGCCAAGGCCATCAGCCCATGGGTCGGGCTCAGGATCAGTGGGGCCCATGGCCAGGCTGGAGACTGGCACTCCTATGGTCTAGCTCAGGCAGGGACTGAGGGACCTCCAGGGCCTGTGGGCAGGGGCTGGGGGAGACCCTGGGTGAAGCTGATGAGGGCCATTAAGGCCTATTAGGGCCCCGAGGGCCCTGACAACTACGGAATAGAGTACTATCACCAACTCATGTCATGTGGGCCGTTCAAAACTCATTAGGTGTTAAGAACTTTTACTTTCTGATGTTTGAAGACTTCCTAGAGATGAAACGGGCATTCCAGAGTTGTCATGTTCCCTGGAAATAGTGTTAGAGTACAGTTTTATCACTTCTGTGTATTATTTAAATCTGACATACTACTTCCACTCAAAACCAAGTAATTTTACCAGTGAAAGAGAAGTGGAAAATGCAAATTACTATTCTGTAGAGGTGGATGTGTAATTCTGAGTATGTCCAGAACTCTAAATTTAAGCAAATCATCCCAGGAGCATCTCTTCAGTAAAGTTTCACTGCAACCAAAAAATGTTAAGTCTTAACCTTCAGTCTGAAACTTTTTATTCCTTTCATATACAACAAGCTTACTGACTGACATGCATAGGCAATCATCTGAAGATAATGTTAGTCTTACTGCAGAAATGTGTGAATTTTTTGCTATTCAGAGAGTCTCAGTTTGGACCCATTCTAAAGGTTATTCACTAAAGGAAAATGAGAGTATATAACAGGCTTTCTGCTTATAGTGAATTTTTAATGCAGTTAATATTGGCTTATTTTGTGTAAATAAACAAGAACTGAGAAATCTAAGGCTAGGTAGAGGTCAGATTTTGTCATTTAGGGTCAGTTCCTAAAAGGCCTCTTCTCTCAAATAGTACCTCATACAGAATGCACAAAAATGAAAGTTTTAGTCAATTAAGTTTGTTTAAATGACATTATGGGGGATAAGCCCAAATTGCTTCAGAAAGTGTTATCCTAGTGTTCAGAGACCTCGTACTTAGGCAGTCAGCCAGAATCTATCACCATGGATTCACAACAATCAAGGCCTTGACAAGTTTTATGTCTAAAGAAAACCAGTTAGTCAATTAATGGTTAAAGACTTCAAAACATCTTTTTGTTAGTATGACACTGATTCAAAAGATAAAAGACTAAGCAAATCTTTTCAATAGTTTTCTGTTCTTTTCTCCAAATCTTCTGAGGAGGAGGAATGACAAAAAAAATCCAACCACAAATCCTGCTAGAACACATAATAGTTAACTAGTAGCCAATCGTTTAGAGTAACTCTTCCATTAGCAATTGGTACATTTCCTCTAAAACGGAAAGAAACTTTCAATAGATTTTACGGTTTGAGCCTTGAGTCTTTTCTTTAATTGGATGTCACCATTTAATTTTGAATGAAAGTTTTTCTTGTATTGCATTCTGATACATGTCAGCTTTGACAGAGAAAGCAAGCAACATAATGCTCATATGCCACATTAAGAGCCACACTCTGTTGTGCCTTTAAACTTCAGAGACCCTAAATTCTACCAAATTTGTTCATTAAAAGGCTTGACTACAGCAGTCTCTGTGTTAGAGGTAATGCAATAATTGAAGGAGGCACAATCGCTTTTTGCAAAACCTATTTTTGAACTCTATGAAGGGAGAAAATAACAAATTGTCTGCCCCAATTTCTCTTCATATTCTTTAGCTAGCTCAATCAAACATAGCTGCACTTAATGCAGGATCTCCTTTATGAAATTCTGTGACCCTGGTAATACAGAAAATCAGACCGCATCATCATAGAGATTTTTCTCATCCTGAAATCTAACAAGATCTCTCTTAGGAATCTTTCTTCAGAAGACACATGGTTCTGATTCCTAAAGCTGCTCACAGCTCACTGCTGCAAGTGCCATCAAGCAGCCTCTAAATATTGTAACAAGGCTCACAATGGACATAATGTAAGTACCTGCACACACACTGCCTTGTAGATTTTCTTTGCTTACAATTTTGACCCTCCTCAGCAGCCATTTGGGTGTCTGCTAGAACAGCCAAGGATTTAGGATGTGCCAATTCCTTAAGAACCTCTTAAAGAAAATTTGGTCCCAGTACATACCTGCCCAACTCTGCTGACATTAGCAAGTTTGTGAAAGAACATAAATTGTTTGCTGGAGGCAAATTCAGTGCTTTCTCTTAGTGGCCTAAATTTGGGAAAACATCCCTATTAGGATTAGCGTTCAAACAGAAAACTGTGCTAATACATTGTTTGACTCAGCTTTCTATCTGGAATTCTGCAATCCAATTGTTATAAGTTCTCATAAGCAGTGCTGCCTTACAAAATACCACAGTTTTCTTTGTACCCAAGAGGTATGTAGCTATTCCAGCTATGTAGATGACCTGGAATATACAATTTAGATGCAGTGGGTGTAATATCTTCAAATGCAGTGGGTGTAATATCTGCAGACCTTGCCTTGGGTTTAAGAATATTCTATGTAGAAGTGTAAGATCCAAAGCCAGACAAAAAGTGTATTCTCCTGCCTGAGTTTCAACACCAGTCTGGAAAATTCTTTGGCCTAAAGCTGCCCAGGATCCTTCTACTGTAGACCACAATTTTTTTTAATTATTATTTTCAGATTAGCTTGCTTCCTTTATCGGTGAACAGACCTGCAGCTAAACCAATTCTCCTGTTGCAAAATACTGCATAGGTTTTCCCCTCTTCCACTCAGAGATTCAACTTCTGTCCTTTAATTGCATCCATCCAAATTATTTTAAACCCCTCCTTTACTTCTTTCTGTCCTATTTCAATAATTGTCATACTCAAAGGCACCTGCAGAGAAGATTGATGAAGCATCTTCCAGCAACCATCAACTTTCTGAATGTATAAATTGTTTATTCAGGGTTCAGTCATAAAGATCAAATAGTCTCTTCACTCCTACCATGGTAGTAGCTTTATCAGTAAGGTAGACACATGCATTACACAGTGCCACCATTTTCGGAAAAGCAACCTCAAAGCATCAGCCAGAATTCATTAGTTGTATTTAAATAGATTCCCCAAACATCAGAGAGTCTAAGGAATGGTAGAGGGCAGATTGGGGACAGCTTGTAAAGGAACCAAGAAATTATATAACCTTAGTACTTTTGTCCTTTTTAATATGAATAGTGGTTACTAATGTCCATGGAGATGACTTCAGCTATTCAGGTTAAAGGTCTCTCTACAAAACTACCATTACTCCATCAACCTGGCTGATAGCCTCTCCACCTCATGGTGCTAGAAAGGGATTTTCTTCTATGCATAAATTACATTAAATTAACCATCACTGGCAGGTGGGTGGTGAAATTATATATATTTTAGTAAAGCCAGCAGTTGGGATTTTCAAAGGCATTCTTCTTTTAGTTTCAACAGGAATATCAGTGAAAGAATGTGCGCTCTGAAAAATTCTGCCTTTGCATTTTCTTTTTGGCCGGAAACCAAATTGCTGTCAAAAGGTGCAGCTCATCAAGAGAGGAAGCCTTTGTTTTGTTTAATTTCAAATTTATAAAACATAAAACTGTGAAACTGTGGTAATAACATTTCAGCCAACTTAAGCAGGAATGCAATATATTACCAAATGTTTCCTGAAGCAATGAAGATTTGAAGTGTGGTTTCCTCTTTTTGCCTTTTCTTTTTGCCCCAGCAGTTAAATTTTTTTTGGTGAAAAATAAACTTATTCATCCACTTATTTTCAAGGATATGTTTTCATTAACTTAGGTCTAGAGCTATTTGGAAAACAGGAGAAAATGTTTATCACTGTTTTCATTTGATTAGTTGAAATGTTGCTGGAAATATCAACATTTCAACATGTGAAACATTTTCATTAACTTTACCAATGTCAACAGGGACTGGCTCTGCAAAAAGTCAAAGGTGGTAGATCTATGCCCAGCAGCCACAATATATTGGAAAACTAAATCAACACGGTAAATCTGTCCCCAAACCACCAGACAGAATTGAGTTGCAAGCATTAGAGTTGTCCCCTCTTTCCAAATCCACAGCATGAACTCTCCTGAAAGAATCCACTTTCCAGAATGTTTCATGCATTAGCCATTAAAAACAAACAAACAAACAAGAAAAAAAACAGGCTTTTCAAAATGTCTCAGGTTGGGTGACCAGAATAGTGAAGTCATGAATCATTTGTAAAATATCTTGACCGTGGTCATTGCTGCAACACATTTGGAAATCCTTGGATACTCTAGGCCTGACCTAGAATATCATTCAAGTACATGTATATGAATATAAACAAGTATAGTTCCTCTTGAGGTTCCCACTTCTTCATCTGCCAACTGAAATGTTTTGAGGTGGAGAGTGGAGTTTTACTAGGTAAAAGCTAAGGGAAAAAAAAAGTTCACAAATCCACTATAAAGTTCACGTTTGATCATAATATAACCCAGCAGAATTCACATGTAAAGTAACTTGAGATGTTTCCATGAAAACCATTGGGAACAAACTTGGGGGGTTTTAAAAAAACAGGAAGGAGAAAGAACTAAAAGAAATTCCATTCTATTACAATACAACAAGCAACTTAAGCTAATTATTTAAGCATGCTCTTCAAATTTATAAAGACTTTCGTTAAAATTAAGTACATGAACCAAGACTTAATCAACCGTAGTTATCCAATTCAGCCAGTGGTAAGCCACAAGCTCTGAAAGGCCCTATTTGACTGATAAATGTAACATTTTTTTCATTTGTACAATGAAAGTAGCAATATCATTTTATATGAAATGTGAAAAAATTATTGCAACAGAAAGTCACCCTCACTCCTAAGCTGAGAGCTTGGCCCTGGTCCTCCCTCTCACTGGGACTGTAGGCATGGTTTCACAGATACCTCTGATTTACACGGTGTGAGAGCTCAGCGTGCCCTTTTGTATACAAAATTTTAGCACACAGCAATCTCTGATGGCTGATTACCACCCTCCCTCTCTCCTTCTTCTTTTATAACTGGGTTTATAATGAAAACGTTGACACAGCCTTAACTATGGCAACATTAGCATTTGCCATTATAATTAACAGATTCTTTTTTTCTTAGTGATTTACACGCGTATACTCTTCCCAGTACAGTAGTTACAGATGGTATAGCTTGTAACATATACTAACCCTAAACAACAAATACATTCTTTTTAGAGTACGTCTCTGATAAATTTTATTTAAATGTAAAAGGTAATAGGCAGAAAATGTAGTTTGCTTATAAGTTTCCTTTATGGTTGTTTGACTGTCACTTTTCTGCAGATTTATGATAATCATTCTTGCAACAAAAACGTTTACTTCACTGTCTAAATAATAAGGTAATTTGTTACAGCTAATTACTCAAGTGCTTCCTTAATCTCAATTAAAAGATTCAGGCTGATTTTCTACATTTCTGCAGCAGTATGTTCCAGAATATCTTGTTAATGTATTCCCAATCACATATTTGTTAAGGAATGCATGGTCCGTGCAAAACTGAAATGCTAAAATACATAGCTGCAATCTTAAACAATGATTTATTGTGACATGGGATGTGGGACATTTCCACAGCTTTTGTGATTGCAGTAATGAAGCTGTAAACCAAATAGCATGAAATGAAGCAAGGCCTTACAATTTAATCAGCTCGTAAACAGATCTACTGCATCAAGCAAATGACATTATTATCCATCCGAAGTAAATCATGCTAATCTCAGGAGATAAAATCAACATCATTAATGGTCACATGTCATATTCATCAACACTAAACCATCCCTTTTGACAGATTAATCCTAACTACAGCTCCCACGATGTATGGTAATAGGGCTTGTAGCATACATTTCATTCAGCAGTAAGGCTAACCAGCACTCTTAGTCTGCTATTACAAATAATTTTTTTATTGATTTACATATTTTAAAATGCATTTAAGGTGAGGTACCATTAAAAATCCTGTCACTATCACATATTTCTTCCTCACATTCTCAGCTTGTATTAATAGAAACTAGAAGCTAAATGCTGTATGCCATATAAATACTTTCTTTAACGCAGCGTTAGTAGTAATTAAAGATTTCTGCCTGTGTTTTTCATTCAGCAATGAAAATATGTGCTCTTTTTTATAGGGTTTAAAGAACTATTGATAGTATTATTCTAATATCTCATTTGTAGTGTAGTAGTGCATAGTGCCCCTGGTCATGGATCAGTGGTCCATTGAGCCAAGTAGGATCCTGAAGACTTTATTATCCATTATCCCATAATTAATACAACATGAAAAACAAAGTTGCATTTATGATATTCACTCTTCATTGCAGTTTATTGTGTCCTGCAGACTGGTTGTGTATTTCTGCTTAGACTCCAGCTCCTGTGTATTGCCTATTTGTTCCAAACACAAAATATATTTATTTATCATGGAACTGACCCTGTATGAATGCTTTTGAAAAGTGTCCACTATTCAAAGTGTCACTTTCCTTGAACAGGCACTGAATTATATTGACAGGCACATTATCAAGGGCTGCTGACTGACAGAATGAATGACTGTGGCTACATGCCGCATTGCCAGTCATTGACTGAGTGGGTGCAAAAATTATCTACAACCTTTGTAGATCTAAAGGACTCTGAACTAAGGCTAGAAAAGAAGATATATGCAAGTGATTTACTAGCGCAGCATTTATCAACTTAGTACAAACATCTCAACTATTACCCAAACTACTTCACTAATGTAGTAATTCATTAATGGTTTATTCTCTCTCCTGTAACTATTTTTTTAACATTCCTTTTATGCAATTATTAATGTCATATTATTTAATATGTGTTTATGTTTCACCAGGGAAATGTTTTGGGTAATAATTTTAAAAGAAACCACTGCCTCATGCATTTGTTTTTAAGCCAGTGTGGGTTAAGATGCATCGTAGTAAGACTGTAAGGGCAAGGCAAAAACAATGTTAGAGTCTGCCTGTGGCTGATGCATAGCAATCAGTAAGTTTGGTTAAGAGGGAAGGCAGAATACTTCCTGGACTGTGCTGGGACTTTAGGAAAACACTAAACTAACCACAAAAGCATTTCATTTATTTGTCAAAATAATTTATTAGCTGGACTTATTTTTGATTGACATAATGGCAGCTTGAAGAAGTAGACCACAAAGATCTACTTTTTGTAAAAATCACATCTATTGACTAGGATAAAAATGCTAATAAAATGTTTCAATAAGTGCATTAATTTCAAAACTTCAAAGTACTAATGTCAAATTTGCAGGAATCCACTGACCTTTAAAGAGCCTTTAAAGATTTTATGACTTAGATTGTCACATTACTTACCAAGAATCCTTAAGAATCTGTTTTTTCTGTCTATGGTGTGTTTTTAATGTTGGGGTTGTGAAGACTTTCCCTTTTCTGCCACTGTCCTTTTTACTCTCAGTACTCTCATACTTGAAGCCCTACATAACAAGTTACTTAATCTTTGACAGGCTGCAGACATCTGTGTAGCTCATCAGTAATGGTGGTTAGAGGACTAAAAGAATCACAGATGGGTTTTTTTATTTGTTCTTCCTCATCATTCTCATAGGATTTTGTGCTACTGCATAATGTCTTAGTGAGATCATGGTGTCATTGAGCTAGGCCTCCTCCAAACCTGTGTCCAAGTACTTCCTAGACATGTCTACTCTTACAAAGGTTTACTAGTAAAGCCAAGATGAAAGTAATCTGTCCTTGAAGGGGTATGGTTTAGGTAGGCAAAAGAAACAAACCTGTTTCTCAAGCAATACTAGGAAAACTGGCAACGGGACTTCTTGGTGGTATAAGTGCATATAAAGTAGAAGTTTTGCCAGCGCAGCTGTGGTGGAATGAAGCAAAGGGAAAAAATAGTCTCTGATATAGCCGTGCTACCAAAAGTTTCCCATGTAGACCAAGTCCTAGTAAGAAACTGCAGTTGTGCAAAAATAATTATGATCTAAAAAGACAAAGGATGGATTGTCTCACTTTCATCTGCAAGAAACGAAGGAAAACAAAAACACACAGTGGGCAAAAAACAGCAGGAGTACCTCTAATAGCTCACTTTTACACCTGTTAGGGGTATGGATTAGGACAAAGACCACTGTTAAAAGGATAAGGACAGTCCCATGGGACTAATTGATAATTAAGAGTAAAATAATGTATTATTTTTATTCCTATTATTTGGTCCTCCCAGAGAAGAAGTTTTAATAAATATATGATAAAAAAAATGCTTTGAGACTTTTGTATAAGGTACTTAGCAGTGGGACTCACAGAAGAGCCACTGCTTAGTACTAAAATACCACATAATCTTAATTTTTTTTAGCAGAAGCCTTACTAAAAATACCATTAACTAATGATAACATTACAGAGAAGTTGTTAATCCATTTGTTTCACTTTTGAAATACAGCTGTAATAGGAAGCTGTACTTGTTTTTAATAAGTCCTGATAATATTCTATCAGTTTAAAGAGCTATACAATGAACTCATACAGATAACAGGTTCAGTCTCAAAATGATAAAACATGCCAAGATAGAAAGATCATTTCATTCCTTAAAAATGAAAAGACGACATGATTTTAAATATCATGCTTTGGTTACATGAACAAGATTTCTATAATCAATCATCCAAAATAAACTATACTATTTAGGAGCTATTTGAAAGGAGACAAGCTGAAAACCTGCTTTAAAAACCCATAAAAAAAGGTTAAGAATAGAAAGCATCTTAATTTTTATGCATATATGTTGTTTGCTGTTTTGTTTAGTGCAACTTAATAAATCAATCTACTAAGCAACGCAGTGCAAAAAAAAGTTTTAATGCTAGTAACATTGCTAGTTACAAGCTAATAATATTACCTGAAGAAATGCATAAGTGATTACTGAAGAAATGACCATTAAATAGTTGAGAATAATAAAGCCAACTAGAAGATGCAGGGTACCCAACACTGGTATACAAGGCTGGATTCTCCTGTGTGTAAATGTATGCTGAAGAATATTCAAAGCAACATACAATGGAGTTATCATTTTACTACCATGATGCGCTGGTGAAAATGATGGTGGAATATTCAATGCTGGACATTCAGGCCCTAAATTTCTCACCAGTATGTTGTCAATTTTAATTTGGCTCAGATGTGTAATAACTAGGGAAAAAAATCATTACTTTCTCACTTGTTAACCAGCGTGGAATAAGTTGTTGGTTATTGCATTGTAGCTGTAAGGTTGTATTTGAAATCTATAATGTTTTTAAAAGTCAATATAAAGGATACAGGTTGAAGCAATAATTAGACTACATGAAGAATTTCTATTATTATTAAAAAGTGCTAAGAAGCCATGGGAATTAACATAAGCTAGATACGCAGAGTTCAATCTGTAACATCAATAATACAGTGAAAGAAACAGTGGAATATGCCTCAAACATGTATTTAGAGGCATGGCAGCATTAGTTCCATAAAGGTACCAAGGCAACAGAGACCTTATGAACATAGCACAAAACTCCTGACAGCTCATTCTCCTTTTGGCCATTTGGCAAGTAAAGTATAGTAGGTTTATGCACCTGTGCAGTGACAAATTGGTGTCTGGTTTGTGATCCACATCACTTCTTCGAACCAGCTTTTCCCAATGAGTAATCTACATTGCCACTGTTTGGGTCATGTAGAAGAAAACCCTAATGTTGTAGGTAACACCTTCATTTTCATCCCAGATGACTGTAGTGCTTCTAATTTAGTGAGACAAAAGTTTATTATGCATAGTAGCAAGGGGAGCAGTACCAGATCTGAAACTCAAATCTAAGGAAATGAGAAAACACTTTTTTATACTCACTGTATATAAACATACAAAATACATGTAGCACATCAGTGAGAAAAATTAGCCTCTCTCATTTTCTCTTCTGCTAACTTAACAGTGACATAAGCACGGACTTCAACATACAGTCTTTCAGCTTTAATTTTCTCATGTTGAAGAAGAGGGAAATCCAGACTGAAGAGAAAACACACCTGTTTGTTAAACCTGTATTATAAAAACACAAAACTACACAAAAGTTTGTTATAGCACTCTTGGCTTGAAAGTTTCCTTTCAAAGTTTTCTTTCTCCTGCAAAGCAGTTGGAGATACACCATGCAAGCACAGGGATCCTTGCAGTTAATTTAAGGCACACTGAAGACAACACAAGCTAGAACAAAACTCAGGTTTTTTGTAGTTTTAGCCAACCTTTGCCATAAGGTGAATTAGTTAATTTTGAATTTTTATTTTAGAAAAAGCACTTAGAAAAGGCCTACCTATGCTGCTTTGTTATCTTCCTTTTTTTCCTTCCTTCTGAATGCCTTTTCTTATGCCAGAGGAAAAAAAAATCAGTTTATTATTGCATCTTCATACATACAGAAGATTATCAAAGCACACACATAATGACCCATTTCTTAGCTGTTGACAGTGGAGTTGGAAAACACTAGAAACCCTTTTTTTTATATACTCTTTGGATTATAAAAGGGTCTTGAACACACAAACTTGAAAAGACTGATTGGCTTCAATGGATTAGCCATAGCTATCTTAAAACCACTTCTGAGCTTATATGGACAATTCCCTAGCTCTTCATTTTAATGTGAAGTTCTACTCAAAAACAATCATCAAAGCAACACCTCTATCCTCAAATAAGTTTTATTTATGCGTGTAATGCGTGCTCCTTTTAGTAGCTCAGTTAACTTTTGGTTCTGTGTAATACTCAGAGGGAGCTTGAGTATTCAGGGTCTGAGATCATAACGGCATTCTTAACTGAATCCCAGCGGGACGATCAGATAGCATCTGGCCTTTATGAATCAACATAGGGTGGCTGCTGGGAAGGAAAGGGTAGTCCTATCTTCCTATTTACTTTTGCATGGGAACAATCATAATATACCTAGTGACCAGAATCACTTCCTCCTAGCTTCACCTGCAGCAGGTAATGCAGTGGCATGGGCTTGTCAGTCTTTCAACCAGTCCAGCGAGCTAGGCAAACACAAAAGTGATGATTCATTAAGTGACATCTGAGCTCTTGGGAGTCCTTGGGAAACAGTGCCTGAGCCACCAGACTTAATTCTTTATGAAGTTCCTGAGGTAGCACAACTCCTCTGCATCCCTTCCCATCCCCTGCCAAGGAGGCACTGCACCTCTATGGGACCATCCAGCCTATGACCCAACCAGAAGCAGGCCTGTCTGACTTGCAAATGCTAGTGTATTTAACTTCGGTTGGGATATAGAGAAGTCCTTCTCTTGTAAATGGAAAACATTTTGACTAAAAGCTGTCAAATTGCAGCAAGCAGTGAAGTCCACAAGGCTTTTTTCAGTGTCATTTGGTAGAGGGAAAGAAAAAAGCCTTCAAGGAGAGCGTATAAGTCATGGGATTGGGTTTCCAGAGGGCTCTTTGGGATTCTTTTAGACCAAGAGTTTTCTAACACTGTCAGAGCAGGGGCTGTGTGAAACTCAGCAATTTTGACTGTCATGCTATTTTTCAGTTCCAGCTTTCATCACTTTGTGCCTTTTGGGTCTAACTTTGCCTCCACTTAAGTGGTTGTCAATGTAGAATAAATCACATGGAGAATACTTAGGGCCATGCTCTTTGCCCAGCCCACATAATAGAGGAAGGAGCTAAATCCTCAGAAATAAAGGGGTATACTCTCCTCCTCAGTATGGCTATTGAAATCCTGGAGAACTAACTGATAAGCTGAAGATGAGAAATAGCTGTTTTCTCTAGCATGTACTTTATTCAAATCTGTGAGGACTCACAGCCCTCTGCTGCTTTTTGGAATAGCAGGAAAAATCTGCTGTGTCTTTTGAGCACAATGCATGAGTAGAAGAGAGTAAAAATGAATGTGTTGCACAATACGTGAGTAGCTTCAGTACAAATTAATACATTGTGATGGGTTTAGGGGACAGAGGGGTGTCCAGAGTTGGACCTGGAACAGTCAAGCCAGTGATTCATGGCTTTCAGTAGTGAGGCCAATGATTCTTGAATTCCAGCCTCTGCAACCGTGCCTTGCCATTCATTCTTTTTCCGATACAAAATATTGCAGACATTCTTTCTCTAAGGGACACATGCTAAAGGACATTGGGACTAGCTAACAAATTGGAAATTTAAGCACTGCTTCTTTACATTTTAGGGCAGGAGATAAACTGGGGTCTTGATGTACATTTTTAAAGAAAAAAAAAAAATAGTGGCCTGATTCTGACTTAGACTCTTGCATAGGAAGCTCATGTAAGTCTGAAGACTACAGAGGAGCCAGCTTCACAGTAGGAAAAGCTTATTTTGTTATTATTAGCAGCCTGAGGTGTGCTGATTATTTTACTCCTGGTATTTTGCCATCTCTTTTAACATGCATTGCCACAAAATGACTCATGAGAAGGGGTTTTTGAATGGAGCTCAGTCATTTTGGCACAGATTCCAACTCTGATCATAGGGAAACCATTTACTTTTCCAGTTACGTGGTCAAGGCACAACCCCAAGTACTGCAGAGTCTTCTCTTCCCATGTTAACCTAGCAGGAATGGCCAACTAATAAACAGAAGAAAGTAAGTGTTTGGTGAACTTTATAGTCAGAAACTGTACACAAAACTCTTCAGGCAGTCAATTTCCCTTCATTATTTGCATGCTGCTCTTGAAGACTCTTCATGGAATCAGTTTTCAGAAATGTATTTCAACAGCAATACTACAGATATAAAAATTATAATTCCTCTCTTCAGTAGTTAATGTCAGGAGTGACATGTAACTGACCTGTCAGCTTCGATCCTTCATCTGGTGAGGGTTTAAATCAACTCTAGTGGAAAACAATCTGATGTAAAGTTGAGCTAGACCTTAGCTAGACAAATCTCATTAAAGCACAAACCTTAAACAAACGCAAGGCTTTATTGTCACCTACACACTTGTTCTGCCTATCTAATCCACACAATGGTCTGTTGACCATGAACTCTTCTCCCCTGTGGGAACTGAGAGTGATCTCCTTCACACTTCTTAACTTCAAAACATTGCTTTCCTCCCCTTTTTCCCCCTTAATTCCTCTCTCCCTCTGATCATAGAAATGCTCTCAGTAACTCTTACTCAACACTGGAAAGCATTCCACCATAGCACAGATCCTCACATCCGTTACTGTTTACAGGACTGTATCCCACAGTTAGGCAGTACTGGGCTGATCCCCGAGTCATTGAAATCAGAAGAGATTTTGCCACAGACGATAATGAGCATAGGAGGAGGAGCATGCAGCAAATTTTGTATTACATCCAGGTGTATTTTTATGTAAAAGGTATTTTTCACTTAATGTAAATGACAGGGCTTCAGTATCCAATGGGTATATTCTTTCCAACTCTGCTCTGTGCAAAAAGCTTTTTCATTTACTATACTTTTGGTTCAAGTGCACAAAATGAAGTAGGGTAGTTAAAAACAGGCAAGTAATGCACCTGATGATTTACCATATTTTATTTACATTATTATATAGCTATTAGATGTAATATTGTCTGCCCCTGTCACTCTCTGCAATGTGTTTGATGATTCAAGGAATAAATAAAACCCAGGGTTAGCAAATAAATGAGAGCAGAATTGGCAGCGCACCAAGTCTGCTTTATTTGACTGAGATGTGTTACATGGCCTGTTTGTTTAAATTATGCCAAGAGCTGAGATACACCAGGTGTTCTAGACCATGGAGTAGAGCCCTTAAAATGTTTGCAAAAACCAGATTTCTGTTTACTGGTTTGCCAGAATACAAAACCAGAAGGTTTACACTGAGAAGTTGAAAGAATGGGACTCTGTGCTACTATTTTCCTATAATTTTTATTAATTAGAGTTGCAGAAATGTCACATATGTACTAACAGTGACTCTCCAGTCCCTGTGTGTCCGTCTCTGTGATGGAATCTGTAGTACATGTAACTATAAAATTATTTTCATTATTATCCTAGTGATTCTGAAATACCATAAGACAGTTCTTTAATACAGATCAAAGAACTGTATGCTATCTTTATTCAGCTAAACTTCCCTTAAGTTCAGTAAATGGGAGCTGGGTCTGAGAGATTTAATCTGTCAAGGTTTTTCCCCCCCACTACCTCTTCCATCAGAGGTGGCTAGAGAGAGTGTTAAAACCAAGGAGATCCTGAGCTGTTCTTTCAGAATGGGTATGGAAGTACACAGCTCCAGTGCCACAAAGAGACCTTAGTAAAGAGGATCTAGCACAAATGATACTTAAGACTGTTACCTTTTGCTTATGATCATACTGAGGATGTGTTCAGGCACTCACTGCAAGAGGTGGCTCAGCCACCAGCTGCTTGTGCTGCTCTCCGCAGCGTCCTGCAGAGTGGGGCAGATGAGTGATCCTCACCTACTTCATTGCAAAGTCAGCCAAGGCAGTTTAACGTACCATAGAAGACTCTTTGAAGTAATCCACTTAACTTTGTATTGCTGTGGGGGCAATAACCTTTGGCAGGGGAAGAGGTAAAACCAGCAGGAGTTTTGTCTTAAGCTAGGAAAGCAGTTTCTACAGTAAACGTCAGACCACAGCCTGAATCAGTTTTAAAACTTGCAGAGAGAGAGAGAGGTGGGGGAGGAGAGGGAAAGAAAGTGGGAGGGAGAGACAAGGAGGATGGGGGGGGAGAGAGAAACAAGAGAGAGAAGCAGAGACTACTGGTTCCCTCTTTAACTCTATGATCTGTTACCGGCCCTCTGAGCAAAACGTATCTGTCTACCAACAAAATAAAGGCTAATGCATGTGAGGCTTCTTTAAGTTTCACCCAGTCATTTATTTGTTTTAGTGATTTTCTTCCCTGCCTTGAATAGAAAAAGATTACTTTTTAAAAACCAACTGCAGCAGCGGTGACATGAGTTATCTTCCAACCAAAGTACATTGTCTAGGATTCAGTTATCTCTGAGACTGCCTTTTTCTCTGTATCTTCTAGTAGTTATAACTTACAACTGCCTGGAGTGCTTTTATTGTCTGGTTCAAACATCTTGATGGACAAAACATTCCTGCTCACTCTCTCTGGAACTCTGTCTCTCTCTTGAAGTCTGCCAAAGCCTGAGCTTCAGCATGCACAAAACACACTGCAAGTAAAGTCTGCTTAATCTCACTTTGCATTTAGCAAGAGGATATTGGGATAGTCCCAGAAAAATGCTGAGAGATTTCTGTTGATCTAATGCAGAAGATAATAATGCCATGCTTACATGGAAGCATGTACTTGTGTACACTGGTTAGTGTGGCTGAATTGGGATAAATAAAGAAAGGAGATCCCTAGGATAAATTCGTAATTCCAGCAAAGTCAGAGGTAAAACTGCAACTAACTGTAATGGGACCAGCATTTTGTCTCTGTTTTTTTGGCTCTGTAGTTTATCCATTAGCATATCTGCATGTGATCAGTTCTCTGTCTGTATAAGAGACATGGAGATTACTGTTGTACAAAGAAATATGCACATTTTTTATTAAAACTTTCCTCAAAGATTTCTTGACAAGAAAGTCAAGAATCCACTCATTCTCCATTAATATGAGCACAAGTATTAGAACACAGGATGGGTTATATGTACGAAAATAAACTACTGCTTATCTCATTCCTGAAGTTTATAAAAACCATTTTTAATGGTCTTGCGAGCACAATAGACTCAATAGGTCTGATTTGCCAATGTGTTACTCCATTTGTATGTCAGTGCAACTCCATTGATTTTTGTGCTATTATGGCAGTGTAAAAATGAAATAACACAGTGTTGAATCAAACCTATTCGAAGACTGACTGATGGTCCTGTTCAGAAATCAGATGAATTAAGAAAAGCAAAATATGTTGAGGGGAGGTGATGTTCCAGCTGTGCTGTAGTGGGAGGAAGGATCACACACTATAACAAATAAGCTGGTTTCAATGATAAAACACATGTTTCACAGTGGAGAAATTATGTGAAATGTCAGGACTATATATGATTTGTTTAAAAGCCTCATCATTGTCTAAAAATAGCCTCTAGCTTGTGTTTTTCCTCTTTGAGAACTATACTGATCCTCAATTCTGCATCTCTGTTTCTTCACAGAATAAAGTTTGCTAAGTATGAGTTGCACAGGCAGTAAGATTTGTTGCTTTGGGACTTGGGACAAAATCTAATTTTAGTAGGCTCTATGCTTCTGCGTAGTGTGAGGCAGAATATCAAATGAGCTGTTTAGCTGTGTTAGAGCCACACGTTCGCACTGGTTACAAGGTTCATTTTCATAATTCTTTAAGTGACTGGCCTTCACCCTAACATGAAAGCAAGCCTTATTCCATTAAGCCCTCGGTTCACCCAAGTTACTAAAAAATGGGCCCTCTGTATATTCTGAAGTTTAGTTCACATTAGCCAGCTGCTTGGTTAGGGTAATTCAAACCAAAACAAGACTAGTGCTTTTCTCTAAATAGGTGCTGTAGGCCACAATATGTTGTGGGCTTAAACTGTGTTATATCACTTTAAGACATAAGTCTCAAACATGAGAAAAATGAGTGTGATAAAATAAGACCAACATTGTTTTTGACCTAGTTTGAACAAAGGTGCAGAAAATCAATGAGCCCCAGAGCAGCCTAAATGCTTTGTTAGCCTTTTACTACAACATTATATATTACATGCAAATAATGGCACAAATTTAATGCTACTATTCATGTCAAGTGATTTCTTTGAATCTATATTTTATATTTTACAGATCTTGAACGGTAACATTTTTCTTTTTAGTGCAAAGTTGCTCAAGGTTCACTGGAGACTCTTTTAAATTGCTGCTTTCAGAGAAATAACAATGTAAAATAACATTATGATGTATAGCACCCTTCTGAAGACTTGAACCAGTGCAGCAGCAAGCCACTAAAACCTCTGGGAATGAAGCAATCTCCAGACCACTATTGTCCAGTTGTCCTAACTGGATCATTTTTAATTAGTTGCAATTAATTTCAAGTGACAGCACACTGAAATATCAAATCAGAAAGCACAGAGAAACACACTGGAATTTTGAAGTTATAATTGTTAGATAGCTTCTCTATTACAGAAGAGAACTGGATCTGAATATTACCTGCCTTAATCTATATAATTTTTCATTAATTTGTTTCTATAATAAAGTTAAGACATGCAATGATGTTGCTAAGGTAGTGACAGAGCTTTAGCACTTAGCCAGCTGACATGCATCAGGCTAACAAGTAGTCCATACCCTTTTTCTGTTGGAGAGATCAGTATCTATCAATTCTAACAGTTGTCTCTGTTATGGCTAAAATGGTTTAGGATTATGGAGACAACAGACTACAAATTAGCTACATTTCTGTCCCAATGGGTTGGTTATTCCTGCCGGGGACTCAAAAGACCCAAGTTGAGACATAGACCTTATCAGTAGATTTCAACAGAAACTGAGATTTACCCTTCTGTGAAGGTATGTTAGAAATCTTGCATTTGTCAGTGCTAGAGGCATCCAAACAGAGGAATTTTGCTACCAAGACATAAAACAGTACCTATGACCACCCGTGTCTCCAGGCAACATGAGCCTTGCAGCAGTTACCCTATCCCTGACTGCCCTGGCATGAGTAACCTGTACCCAATCCAGCATGGCTTGAGGGTGAGGAACTGCTGGATCTTCTCCTTTCTGATCAGTGCAGTCAGACCATTAGAGAGTTCACACGGAGGTTTGCTGTATCCTAAGGCTAGAACAAATACATACCAGAGAAGTGGCTGTCTTTCCTTCTATGTCTCCTTAGCACCATCAATTGGCACCAATGTGCCTTAGAGATATAGACGGATGTGCTATAGATCATATGTATCACACCAAGGATAGGTCATGGAATTTAGAATACTGAATTATGCAGTTAAGTGTTTCGATTTTGTAGATATTGTCAGGCCATATCTATGACAAATTAAAATGCTACATCATCTAATCTTGACACCACTAGAGGAAAAAATGTGTCTGTGAGGTTAAATGGGGCCAAATTTTCAATAAAGTTATTTTAATGACAAGATATACCTCTACAATTCAAAGTGCAAAACAAATGTTCTCAAGTGAACTTAATATGAATGAAAGAAGCTAAATCATCGCCTGCAGAAACTGAAATCCTAGACTGACAACACAATAGACAGGGGAAGACACAGTGCTCGCTATTCTGTGCGCCAGTGCCCTTCCATCACAGCCAAAAAGGAAAAAGTCTTCCAAGGAGCTGGTGTGTGCCCACTTAGTCCTTACTAATTGCACTAAACTTGCCTGAAGGAGATCAAGTAGTATCGTGAGGTATTTGTCCCCTTCTCTGACAGCTCCTCTACACGTGAACTAAAATAACTAACTTGCTTCACAAACCAGTTTTCAGATGACAACGACTGATATAGTCAAACCAGTTACATACAGCAGAGAGATTGTGTAACGTGGTCTTTATGTAGTCTCCTCTCTTACAAACACCACATTATTCCATCTGTCTGTGATTACTTTGCAATTTCACGTATTTTTACTAATCAGGTTTTTACAATTTGGGAATTTGATAATGAAGATAACTGAGTTAGGGGGACTGGGAACTGTCTGAAATAATAATAATAATAATACTTTTCTGAGCATTAACGTATTCATGTGATAGGTGGGTCAGTCAAGCCATATTTTTGTCAGGAAAATACAGCTGGAGGAGCAGTTATAGTTTCACCGTCATGTACCAAAAAATGCTGTCATGGTTTAACCCCAGCTGGCAACTAAGCACCACACAGCTGCTTGCTCACTCCCCCCTGGTGGGATGGGGGAGAGAATCGGAAGGGTAAAAGTAAGAAAACTCGTGGGCTGAGATAAAGACAGTTCAACAGGCAAAGCAAAAGCCACGCAGGCAAGCAAAGCAAAGCAAGGAATTCATTCACTCCTTCCCATGGGCAGGCAGGTGTTCAGCCATCTCCAGGAAAGCAGGGCTCCATCACAAGTAACAGTTACTTGGGAAGACAAACGCCATCACTCCAAACGTGCCCCCCTTCCTCCTTCTTCCCCCAGCTGTATATGCTGAGACATCATATGGTATGGAATAGCCCTTTGGTCAGTTGGGGTCAGCTGTCCCAGCTGTGTCCCCTCCCAGCTTCTTGTGCACCCCCAGCCTCCTCGCTGGTGGGGTGGGGTGAGAAGCAGAAAAGGCCTTGACTCTGTGTGAGCGCTGCTCAGCAATAATGAAAACATCCCTGTGTTATCAACACTTGTTTTCAGCACAAATCCAAAACATAGCCCCATACTAGCTACCATGAAGCAAATTAACTCTACCCCAGCCAAAACCAGCACAAATGCAATTTGTGTAATTCTGTGTAATCCTGTGTAATTCTCAAAAATAAACTTGTACTCCCTCAAACAAGGCCTCTGTTATTGAATCACGTTTGTATACTGAGGATGTTTAATTAGCCTTATGAAGTCAAGGAATCTACTATTATCAAATGATTTCATGCTGGCAAATATGATAACTAAAAATACAAAAAGACTTCCATGAAGATCAACTTCTTCTTATATTCTGTATCTATCTAAAACACTTTATCTTCTCAGTTGAAAATGTCTGTATTTGTTCATGTAACAAAGGCAAAATGTTTGGAATGATTAAATAAAGTTAGCTCATGCATTTTAAAATATAATTTACTCAAAGCAACTTGACGGTTCTGCCTTATATTAGAGCCCCCAAAGATCAAGTTTATTTTATTATAGCATCCTGCTCCTCCACCTGCAATCAGAGCTTCCACTAGGCCAGCTGCAGTGAGCACACATGGCAAGCGGCAGTCTCCTGGGACCCTAGGCTAGGAGTGGGCAAGACTTAGAAATGATACAGTAAAAATAAAAAACACAGCGAAGTGAAGCCTCAGTACAGAAGTCCCATGAAAAGCCAGGGTGTGATCTAGAATAAAATTCTGTTATCTTGGTACCCTATCCAGGGTCCTCATTACTGAACAAATCGATCTTTAATGAGAAACTAGACAGAATTGGACTAGGCTCCTTTTTGCAGCACAACCTATCTAATTTCCGCTGCGTCAAAATGTCAAAAATGATTTAATTTCTTTCTTTCTTTTCTTTTAATACTTTTGAGGTCCTTTTTTCCTTAGAGGGACAGAATCTATCTATAGCTGGGAACCAATGCAAACTGCAATAGGGCTGAGGACTATCTATCACTAGAACACAACTTATACGTTCACAGCAAAACAGAGGGGAAAAAAATGCAGAACTATTTCATTTTAGTAATGTACATGTACATGATTTTCTTATTACACCCTAGATTGCCCCAAATTACAGATGTGTTAGTAGAAAATATAACATAACCTGCCTGTACTTCTAAGTGCTGGCTAATGCACAGGTTTATTTTTTTGTGGGTTTCTTTTTTTTCCCCTCCTTCTTTTTAGTTACTTGGCTTAATTAACAAGATTCAAAATAACAACATGACCTTTGATGCTGTTCTATGATTCACTATATTCAAGAGCATCTATTTTTATTTGTATAATATCACAGCATAAATGGTGTCGTCTTTTAACAGTGTGACAGGAGCTTAATTCCTGGTGCCTATGAATCAGGTCGAGCTCTATTGATGACAGTGAGTTAGAGATTTACAGTAGACCAGACAAACTATAAAAACCTATATAGTAGGGATTATGAGTTATCAAGATGTGCTGAGCTGGCACAAGCTGCTAAGTCTGTGGTCAGCATTATCCAGAGGGAAGAAGCTACAGTGCCACAGCTGCACAGCACTCTATTACTACCAGTTAGCATCAGAGCGAGTATCAGCAATGGAAAGACTTTAAAAAGGTTTGAAGGCAGGAGGATAAAGAAGGGAAATCAGGAGGAAAATGCATGACAAACAGTAACGTCTCCAGGACTGGCAACTCATAAATCCAGAGGTTGCTAGCAAACAAACTGTATGTTCAGCACTTTAACAAAACCATTCAAGGAAATAACGTCAACATCAAATTGAAAGCCTTCTATTCCCTTGTTCTGGCAGGAAGCATGAGGAAAGCAATAACTGTGGGAGGCTGCAGTTTTTCATGCAGTGATTCTTTGTTCATTGCATATATCATCAACTGATCATTTGCAATGGAGGAATGTGCCAGGTAGGAAAAGGGTTTCCTGTTCTGTCTTGCTTTTCCTTGAACTCTATTAATTCCTTTCTTGATTTTTAATATATATAAACACATTGCTTATGGCTCTTTGTATGCTTGCATCAATAAAAACATAGGGGCAAACCAGCTTTTCTAAATCCCTGGCTCTTCACAGACTACAATGGAGTTCACTGATTCATATAACTAAAGGTTAAGTCTAAGTTTTACTTACTTCAAATTGACTAGATATCCCAAACGAGAGTCAGTTTGAGAACCAAGGTATATTTAACAGTGATTTGCCATACTTCCAGCAGTTTTCAGCCTTCCTCACTGCAATATAGGTGGGACTTACTAAGGTCTTACACGTTCAGTTATTTCACTTTTCATTTAGGTGATGGGCCTTTAGGACAGACTAAGAAAATCATGGCCACTATGACAACTTTTGGGTTTCTCTAGATGCTCTCTTCTGCACAGAATTTAGAATAGGATGAGAATGAGGGGGTATGATATTTATTCCTGCCATGAGTAGGCCATCACAGCTTGCAGTCTGAGGCACCAGTGTTCTGTTTTTCTTTCAATGGCCTGTGCAGGGAAGTTAATAATACTGAAAAAGGTACAGAAAGTCACAAGAACATACTGGTTTTGCCAGAGGAAAATAAAAATGTAGTCATACTTCTTTAGAACAGAGAGAACATTTGCCCTGTCAGCAATCATCTTCAGGAACATCCCCCCATCCATCTAAATACCATTTTATCTGAATTGAGGTTGGTCCAACTTGCCTTTTAGCCTCCCAAGTGATCTGGTTCTACAAGAGCAAAGAGATTAAACCTTCCGGTGTGATAGGAGAGACAGACAGCTGAGTGCCATCTGCACATTAATAAGTCCACTTATGGTCTCAAATGTTCTCACATACACATCAAATAAAAGAGCTGCACAGAACACCATCCTGTAGAGTTTCCCATAACAAAGAGCCTACTAAAAAAATCATCCCATAACATTCTTTAAGACGTATTGGAAGGAAAAGAATTGACTCAGCAAAGATCAACCATACCATTCCTACCAGATACCCAGGCACATCTTGTAATTAATTGTACAAAAAGCAATTGAAAGATACAACCATTATGCGTTTTGGTCCAAGATGAGCAAAGTATGCATGACTTCCTAAAATAATTAAATGAACTGCATGCACTTGTACCTTGCAGCAAAAGCCCTTCTTCTGCAATTTCCGAGTTTGATCTCTGCCAGGCTTAGCACAAGATTGATACAAGGCAGCTGTACCAGCTGTTAGTCATTGCAGGAGATGGATTTTTGAAATGTGTCCTGATGACCTGCTAGAGGTAACCCATGTCCTATCCTTCTACAGAAAAGTGCTGAAAACTCAGTCAGTGAACCACTGCCTTTTTTTCAGCCACACTGGGCAACTACTATCTTTCTGTCTGTAGAAAAAAAAGTAACTGATAGCTCTCTCCAAATTCCATATATAAGAAGAAACAAACCACCCAACGACTTTGATATATGTGTCTCCCCTAAAAAACACTCCCACTTTCTCAGAATATGCCTGTTAAATTTTAATACTATGATCTGCAAAGCATACTGAAAGTTACCTACCACATGGAAAAGTGGGCTATCTACATGTCTGCAAGCAAGATGCACACTGACCTGCCAGCAGTGATTCCTGTATCCAGGAACTTATTAGTAGAAGACAACCATAGAGCAAATGGTTTTATTTACCCCTTTCCAACTTTTTCAACATGCAGGAGCTCCTTGAACTCAATGGCTACTAAACCAAGGGCTGGGTCAAACAGACACTCCATGAACAGATTTTTTTTTTTTCCCCAGTTTAAACAGCAATGCTGCTATTAACGTACTGGGCTGTGGCCAAGTCAGCATTCGTTGTACTGAAAAGCAAGGTTAGTGCCCACAGATGATCATTATTGGCTATGAATAGTTAATAGGTTACTATTCTTAGATTGAGCTTTGCTATAAGAGCTGTAGTAGTTTCCTTGAGATAGCCTAGGCAGAAAAAGTTTAGTAAGCCATCCTTCTGTTAGAATTTCCTGTTTTCAAGTATGAATGAATGTTGGACAGATGTTTTCTCATGCAAAGCAAGTCCTCATTCTAGGATACAATGAATTCTGTAATAGGAATGTGATTTTTTAAAAATTTGAATAACTGATTTATGTTGGTGACCTGGAAGGCATTGTAATACATGGCAGAAAAGAGAACTAACTCATCAGCAGCACAATGAATGTATGACCCTTCAGATACTAATAATGGCAGTATGTAAGTGAGGTAAAAAGATTTTTCATGAAATATAAGATTTTTTTTTTAAACCATTACTTACCAAAGTCATTGAAGTTGGTAAGGCTGAAGGAAAAGATTTTAAATCCTACAGCTTGGTGGCACCACATGGGTGGAAAAGTGGGAGGGAGTGGATTTTAAGACCAGGCACTTCAAAGCTGACTAAGAAATAGCAGTAGGCTCTATATGTGAGATGTAAGTAAGAATTTAATTTTGAAAGCTTTACTGTGCCATCCTTGCACATCATATTAGACCCTACAATTACAGGGGACATACTGTTTTTCAACCTTGGGACGCGCACTTGATCACGAAGTGCATGCTTTGAGAACAGCCACTCAGTTTGGTTTCTGCTCACTGTGCAAAATATAATGTACATCCCACATCCTCTTCATGCCTTTTGTGCCAGAAGTCACACAGGCTACGCAGCGCTGATGCATGCTTCTGACCAGAGTGCAAACATTAAGCAATGTTTTCTCTGCAGTTGCTGTGGGCTCTGAATGGCAGGTGGAAGACGGAGGAGATTGAATTGTGGGATGAGCAAGGGTATAAAGGTATAGCCAAGAGGCTAGTTTCACAGGGGCAGAGGAGCTTATTCCTGCAGTTCACATCCTGGAAATTGAGCCTAATATTGGGTCTCATCTCTTCCCCTGTCAGCAGCTGTCTGTGAAACTCTTCGATAAAATTTGTGTCTAATTCCTTTCTAAAGACTAATATAGATAGAGGATAATAGCCCTTCTTTAGCAACCACATGATAATTTAAATGCTAGAAGTCTGTGCATTGATCTAATAATCTAAAATCCCTTGAAGATAAATTAGCAGTTATGCTGTAAGTATTGTTTGTTTTAAATGTGGAACAATAAAGTCATCTTTTAGTAGTTCTAAGTCTGTCAATCAAGATTTAGGTAATGAGAACCAAACGAGACACACAGCCTTATTTTGGTTCCTTTGCCATGCACACCATGAAGCATCCTATTTATTCTGTAAAACTACTGCCCTATTCAGAGCACAGGTTGGATGCTGTGCCCAGGACGGTGCAGTCAACGAACCTGGTGTGTGGTAGGATTCTTACCTCATCTCTTCCCCTAGTTAAAACACATGAAAAAAACAGTTATGGCTAAAACCACTGAATGCCACTTCAGTGGTTAAGAATCGGAGCTTATCTTTCTTCTGCCAAAGAATTTTTATATGATGCTGAACAAGCCACTTTAAGACTTTAGAAGGAGCCACCAGCTGTGTTATTCCTTAAGCTTCAAGTGATCAACATGAAACACTGGCCAGTTTAAGCTGTACTTGGTTCAAAGCTTCACTTTGAACTTCAGATCCTTTTTGTAAAAAGCCAAATACTGAGGGAAATCAAAGCTGTAGATGTCTCAAGATGGACACCTTGGACAATTCTACCTGGGTTTTTTTTTGGCCATGCCAAAAAAAACCCCTCTGTGTGTATAAAATAAGAAAACAAGTGAGAAAGGTGAAAAAGATAATTCAGTGATAGTTTTGAAATAGCGTCTGAGGCCATACAGTGAATGTAAAAGTGTAAGAGGTAAACAAATGCCTTTCTTACTGAGTAGCAAGAGTCTGATGGAAATAACATAGGATCACAGTAAGGGCTAACCATAACATACAGTTTTGGGTTGTTGGGGGAGGAGAGAAGAGCATTTTAGATGCTCTGTTTCCTGAAAAGTAGTTGATTCAGAGAAACACTCCTAGCAAAGTATAGAGAAGTATACAGAGGTCCTAAGGAGGTAGAAACTCCCAACCAACCTTCTGTATTCTGTCATGGCACTTTTTGATTCAAGACCTTAAGCTGGTTTAGTAGTAGTCAATTAATGGTTAAACTTGGTCTTGCAAAGATATTTCATTGTTTGTGGAAGGTATCTGTAAGGAGAGAGGGGAATCAAGGTTGACAGTGATAACGTGTGTCACGCACCAAGCTCTGGGCTAAAAGCAGTGATCAGCCTCTCATGGGGCAGATGTTTTGTAATTCTGAGCCATAGCATCACACTGCGATATGGCAAACTCACACAAACAGTAGTCACATCTGGCTGCCATGCTGGGAAGGGTTTGTGGAGAGGAGCAGAACAGGCCTGGCCTCTCTGTTTTGGGCTCTACAATTAGGTATTGCTAGTCTAACTGCAAACCAGCAGAATTTCTGACCCGCCAGTCAGCCAAAGGGAAAAGAGAAACACAGGCAGAAGCCAGCATAAACACAGTTGCTAAGAGAGATGTGCTGCTCGTACAGGAGGAGAAATATGAAGAGATCAGCCTACTTTATACCTGGAAGTGGAATATCTTTACTCTTCCCTGTAACAGTTATCTGGCAGGCAGACAGAGACAGTTCAGCAGCTTCCAAACAGAAAGACACCAGACCCTGAGTTCACCAGAACTCAAGTTGAGGAGAGGCAGGTTTAACTAGGACTTAGATGAGAGACTTGAATCACAAATCCAACCAGGCAGAGGAATTGACACTTGCAATTCAGTTGAAATTGGTTTTGAAATAAATGTCTTATGGTACTGCACAGACCCATGCACAAGTGTTGGTAGAGGTTTTTTTAAGGCTGCAGTCCAATTGTCATGTGCTCATCTGGCATTTTGAAAGGGAGAAAGAAAGGTCATTCTACACAGCCAACTAAAAAGCCCTGGTATTTAGGTAGTTAATTTCCCTGTTTAATTAAACATTGTATTATTCCCCATATTAGGTCCCCAAATCTGCATGGCCAGTCCTGTTACATTTTACTTCAGGCTTTGGGGTTTGAAGTGACGATATTACCTTTGTAATGCAAAACATATATTTTTAGAAGATAAATGTTTTTATGCTTATGCATGCATAATAATTAAAGTTCTACACACGCTTTTGGAGCTTTGTAAAGACTTCCCTTTAAAACTGCTAATCTAAATAAATTTACTGATATCTATCCCTACTGTTAATGCTTGATGTTTCATACATCATATGTCTGATACGTATGATATACACAACCAGCAACGCAAGGCCTGCCATGTAGTTAGAGAAGTGTTAAAAAATGTTTACTTCAAAATAAGTCTTGGAAAAAAGAACATAATCTGGATTATTTCCTTGTCATCTCATTTGCAGGACCAGTGTTAGGCACGCTGTATTTGCTACTATTTGTGGGGCTATACTTTACTTATAAAAAGACCCTTTCCATCTGCCATTCAACAAACATCAATTTCTCCACTCATTTTTATCACCTCTTTATCAAAAGATATCGTAGAGTCTCAGTTTCGTCTCTGTGTTGCCATATTCCCTGTGCACTGGGACTTTTAAAACAGACTGTGCTTTCTCTTGCAATATGAAAGAAAAAAGAAAAAAACATATTCACTTTGGCTCATCTGCTACGTTAATCACAACTGCTTGCAAAGGATTGCTTCATGGCCACTCCTTTAGTGTTTTTGAAAGCTTTATAATTTTTTTTATGCTATATAAGCATGCTTTTGGATAGCCTGTCAGTCAATACACTAGAGCTTTGAAAGGATTTTAATCTAGTACATGCTGATTATATATCTAGTGCTTTACGTTACCTAATTACAAACAGCTTTGCTTCAAACAGATACAGGCTTCCTTCATCCCAGAAGCACAGCCACCTCTAGCTGGAAATACCAGCAGCTGGTTTTCAATTGGAAAGGACATTGCAAAACCATTTTGGTCAAAATATGAAATTGCAGCAGCAGGAAAATCCTCTGTTGAAACTATTTAGAAAATTCAAATGGGCATAGTGCCATATCTCCAGACTGGAACACAGCACAGTGTGACAAATAATACAGTCTTGTCAAAATACTCAGCTGGTGTAAGTCACTGTCACTCCACTGCTTTTAAAATAGCAATACTGATTTACATCATATGGTGAACTGGGCCCTCTTTCTCAATTTAGGATCATTAGAAAGTTGGCACATCCAGCAGCACAGACACCCCCACCCCCCCCACTACTGGGGCACTGGCTCTGGGAGATGCCTGCCTTCTGTACCACAAGGCTCCTCCTTACAGTTCCCCCCCCCCCCCCCCCGATATCTGTCATCCAAATATTGATCCACTGCTCAATTCATGAAGTCTGACAAGATTGCAACTTTTGCTGGTAGGACAGGGTGGTTTAATTGTAATAGGTTTTTTTATAAGCTACACCAACATTAGTTATGCATGTTGTAAAAAAAGTTTAAAAATCTCAAAGTTGTCTCTTAAGGTTAAAGGGACAACTTCTTCCTCCCCTCCCTAAAGAGGAGCAGGTAGATAAAAAATTCAATAGTTTTATCAGAGGCAAGTGAAATTTATTACATGAGAAGGGCCTGAGAGGCTTAGGATTGTAGACAGTATTGATATATGTCTTCCAGGAGCTTAACTAAAATGTTATTTTGTATCTGCCATAAAATATAAGAAAATATTGATGGCTTTTTTTAAACTTGATGTCAGCAGGATATAATCAGAAAAGGAGAGGATAAAATAAAACATGGAAGATCTTTCTTCCCTTGCTGAAGGGAACTTGCATACCTTTATTTTTAGAGATGAAAATCTAATGTAATGCTTACTTGGTTAACTGGGCTTCAGCTTGTGGTTTGGTTTAAACATTTTTTGCTCACTTTAGTCTTACAGGGATTGCCTGCGTGACTGTAATGTCTTTTGAAGGGACAAATTGGCGAGCACAACTATTAGCTGGGTGACATCAAAGAGCATTAATCTTTTGTTCTATAGCAAGGCCAAGACCACATTAGTGCATTTCACCCAGTCATTATTAAGACTGTAGCCCAAGGGTGTAATAAATGTTTTATGGCATGCAAACCAAGGTAATGGAATGCAAATTCCATAATACATCCAATACATTTATTTTCTAATAGAGTAAATGATGATGTATTTTATCCAAGAAGAGCTGCTGAACGACAGCACAAGTTCAGAAATTCAGAACTGAAGATAAATATAGCCCTTATTGGTTTGGGACAGCTATGTGAAACAAGAGGAAAAAGAGGTCTGTTCTGTTAGAAATTACCCAGTAAAGAAGCTTTAAGAGTAAACACTTTCATCTTATTCTTTAATGTAAATCTCTTTTTGGGAAGGTGGATGTGGTTATCTTACATTTTTATTTCTAATTACATTTCCCTCTTTGAATACTAATGGATTATTTTGCTTATATTTGCCTTAGAAATATATGGGAACATTAATGTGTGAGATTTTATAGGTATTGGGGAAGGCATTTTCCCAGCAGAACTTAAGTTATGCTTTATTATATTGTATTCCGAATCTGATGGATCAAGAGTTACTCCTGAGGTACAGCAGTTTAAGTAACCTAAATAATAATATAAATATATGTCAGTGTTCTTGCTACTTTAACCTGTCAAACTACACTGTAAAGGTTCCAGTAATCACAGTGCTGGTTGACTGGATTAGTGTGTGAAACCTCTGTAAGCCATTTTATCTGCCCCTAAGAAATGTTTTCATTTCATTCTTACCTTATTTCCTGATGATGCACAGTGCTTTTGATCCACCTAATAGACAGTTTCATGTTCATTCATTGCTATGTTTCTCAGATAGAAATACAGTGACTGAGAGAGTAAATTGTATTACACAGTATAGCCCAAGTACACACTCAGGACTGATAAGTAAGTTCTAAGACTATAAAAACCCTCATAACTAACTAAGGAGAACAGACAGGGAAAGGTTCTCAGTTTACTGCTGCACACCAAGGTCTGGATCTTGCACAGGCATAACAATACAGTAACCCAAGGCAGGAAAACAAAACTGGCTGAATTCTGCGGTCTCAGTCCTTATTCTCCAGGGTTGTATCTTTCTCATGTCATACATAAGGCAAAAGGCTTGTCTGTGCAGCGTAAAAGTTAATGACGAGGACATCAAAGCATTCTAGCCCCTCACATCATTTTCCACTGAAGCAAGTTGTCTCAATGACCTTGGATCATCTGTAGGATCCGGTTCCGAGTCACGTTGCTGGCTGAAAGCATTTATAGTCTGATTCAAAGCATACAGGAATTATTGGAAAGATTCCTACTGACTCCACTGGTCTTTGGATCAGGCCTTTTATAGAAATACAGTATTAAATAAGTCCCTACTTGTGTTTTCTATCCTTGAGTAAAAGTTTATAAGATAATAACTCAATGGGACAAGTTCATCCCTAGCATCACTGGAGTTACCCGTAACTACATCTGGGAGCCTCATTCTGTATATGGAAGCGGTCATTTTACGTCTCAGTGCTCCTGATGGCTAGGGCATGCAAGCGCTATTTCTGTGGTGACTGAGTATTTCCAGGTGAGGGGAAATTTCTTCTGCCAAAGGGAAAGAAAGAGAAGATCAGTTTAAAGTGATCCTTGCCTAACACTGGTTCTGACTGAGAAAGCACGATTAGCTGCTGCGCTGTGGTTGGCAGAATCTCACCGAGGTGGCAGTGCCCTTATTTAGGCTTCATGGCCAAGGACTTCTAGCATGGAGCGATGAAAACAGGCAAGACCAGACAGAAAATATTCTGAACAAAGCAAACCATTGCACTTAATTTCAATAGAACAACAGAGGAAAAGCCTGCTGTTCAGACACACAGCCTGGGGTGCTGCTGAAATATGACTCTTTTAGCACACTAGGCAGTCAGACCTATTACTTTGCAGTAGAAAAGGAAGCCAAAATGAGGAAGAAAAGGCATACACTGTGGTGCATATCTCTTGCCTAATTGTCACAAATATGCCCCCAAGAGAAGACATGCCGTTGTTCTTAACTTTGGGAAGTGCAAGAAGGAAAGAAAAGAAGATTTCTTCTTGCAGAGATATAATATACTGGACCCACTAGGTGCCAACTATAATAACAACCTCTGAAATAGCCCTGTATTAGTTTGATGTTCCTTTACAAGTTTAGTAAACGTAGAGGCCCACCTGAATTATGTCTGTCCCCTATCTCCTAGGCAGAAAGCTCAGGGTTGATGAGCTATGAGATTACCTGAAATATCTGACTGTTGTGAACTGCAGTCCCAGCTCACTGTGCTTTCAGGATTCAGGGACCCTCTTGCAGGATAGGATTGAAAGCAGCATGTTGGATCTTATAGTACTGCACCATGGAGCTTTTGTCAAGCATCAGGGGCTACTGGAAATTTTTAGCTCTGTGTCTTCTGTGACTTGGCATGACTTTAATTCCTCCTTATACTTTACTCATTGGAATCATAAAATTATGCAGAGTAAATGCCTAATATTCTAAGTCTACCAATACTGATATAGATGTTGTACTTTATGTAACTGAGCAGCTCCTTTGACTTTATTTTTCCTGAGAATAGGACCAGAACCACCAGGCTTAGACATAGGTTGGGACTATTAGTAATCTAGGTTTGGCTAGTAAATTAAATAACTTCAGTAACAAGAAGGCCAAAAGCTGTAATGAATAAATAAATATTCACCTGGCATTTAATATCCAAATTGGACAATTAAAATAGTCTTTTGCATGATGTAAGCACTCACTGTTGCAACAGAGGATTTACTGAATAGCTGATATGGGGTGATGGCCTTTGAAGACAGCTGTTAGAAAGCACTTAAATTTACTGCCCACTTTTGTAAGATTTTTTAAAAATATTTGTTGTAAAACATGATGCTAACTTAGCAGTTATAAACCTACCATGTAAATTAACCAAGAAGTGGAATCTCATTGGTATATCAATGAAAAAAAGTTTGGTTTTATTTAATTTTTTTAACATACTGTTTTTCTTAAAAAATATGAAGCAGATTGAGATAAATTCTATTGCACTAATTTTTTGGACTTGTAATTAAAAAAAGGGGGGGAAGCTTGGACAATACTGAAAAATAGCAAGAACCCCACTCCCAACTTATCCTGCTTTTCCCCCCCCCCCCAACTGAGAAATTCAAATTCCCATCTTAAGAAGTCCTTTGGTTTATTTGTATTTTTCCAGGGAATTTCATTTGCAAACACTGACTATATTAATCATTACTTCATCAGCTCATTCCAATGACAGTTAGCATTAACCTCTACTAAGTGATATGCTAAACATGCAGTTTTCTAAGTGTCAAAACTAAAATGAAGTTCACTTACCGGTGTGCTTCCCCCCCCCCTTTATTCTGGGAATGAGAGCTCTTTCATTTTCTATTTCCTTATGAATGATTAAGGTGAATTTGTTCGAGTTAATGCTTAATTCTTAAGCAGATATTAAAGAGCTTAAAAGGTAAAAGGAAAATGCACAGAAGTTTATGCATTTCTCAAGATCGTGAGAGGTTTATTCCATCTTATGCTTGAAAGCTACAGAGATTAATTAACTCCTCTACATCATTAGCGCAAACAATTCTAGTTTGAGTTTAGATTGTTTTCTTTTACTGACAGGGTGGATTTTAGAAAAAAAAGGCAAGATAGTTATGAATAGCATAGAACATAAATGTCTTATACACTCGAAGTAGCACAAATGTGTGCACATAGACTAATCTCATAAACTGTTACATCAAGACCTAGGTTAAGGTTCGAAAAATCAGCTGTGAATTTGGGTGTTCCTTTCTGAGAGAAAAGCAGCTCAGCAGTTTTTGCTTTAAGATGTCTCCAGTTAGCCATACAGAATAATTAATAAATTATTAAAATCACAGCTACTTGGTGTCATTTCGAACCTATTCCCAGTAAAATAAATAGTAAAGATCCTCTTACTGTTGTGTTTTGGAATAAGACTCCCTGGTACCCCTCACCCCACCCCCCAAAAAATTAATTCAGGAACACGGATCCCAGCTTAGCTGAATTGCAGCTTCCCTCATTTACCACCACAAACAATGTGCAATTTATTAAGTGCATAGCATTTACTCATATGAGCGTAGCTGCTGAAGCTAGAGGGAATATCAACGGTGTTCTTCCATGTACTGCTCCACTTCCATTTTTCCTGCACTCCTCTGAGCAAAACTCAGGAGCCGGCACAGTTGTTTGAGGAGGTAATGTGAAGGCAGAAAGGTGAAATGACACCATATTAAGGAAGGACACTATTGCTAATGGCAAGTCAGGGGGGTGTGGTTGTTATTTTTATGGGTTTATTGAACAAAATTTTAACTTGTATTTACAGTGAAGTAGCGTAACATGGCAAGGTTTGTTGGAGTTGGGATCTTAAAAACCATGTACTAGAACTTCCCAGCAAATCACCAGATAAAAAAAAACTATACTGTTTATAATTTCTCCTTGCATTGATTTGCTCAATTGTTAACAGTATGAATACGCTAGATAACCCTTAAAATGCTAATGAATTATTCTGAGTCAGATTCTTTCTATCAGCCTGAATATATAGTAATGTACAAAGGTGGAATGGGAAAGACATGCTTTACAGTTTTCCTTTCCGCTAATTGCTTGCCTGTAAAATGAAGACACCACTGAGTCTGGGCAAAGACCTTTTATATAGTGGTATATTCAGGGACAGTGAGTGATTCAGCACATTTCCTGTATGCTGCTTCATTCCCTATATAAGATAGAGAAGTTCAAGTGGTTCCAGACATTTTAAATGCTTTTGTTTTGCCAGAAGATCTCTCTCTGCCTTTCTCTTGGCAGGTTAGGAACGGGGTTTTTTTGACTTGCTTACAGCCTTGGGATATTTTCTTGAAAATTTTGTTTTATCATCATATTAATCTATTCTGGAAAAGACTAAAACAGAAATTACAGTTACAATTTAAAGTCTATCTGGTAGAACAGAGTGATGTGGACAGCAGTAACTCACTGGTCACTTCTATCACTGCAAGTAAGAAAGTTAAGATCTATTTTTCAAGCCAATTAATTTCTCTGTACCATCCTAGAGAAGAGCTACCCTTGTATCTTTAAGCAACAACCAAATGACCAGATTTAGGTCTACAACAGAGAAACAAATAAAGAGACAAGGGAAACGGGACTGTTGGACAACGCAGATGAGCTTTGTTAGCTGTTATTGGTAGCACCAATTTATGATGCTGATTTATGATACAGGTCTAAGATTACAGTGTCATCAACTGTCCAGTACAGTGAGGATGGGCAAAAAGGAGAAACAATTTTGAGATAGACAGGTAAGTCAACATTTGGCTACAAATGCTAACTGAGATGTTCCAGTAGTCAGTAATCCTGTATTCATTCACTAATTTAGCTGAGAGCATCAGATTCCTCAGATCACAAGGTGTGAACCCCATTAATTTGATAATTGTGCAATATTTAATTTATTCCAGATTTCCAGTCCCAAGCACTTTAATCTCCAAAAGCCTCGTTTAGTTCTGTGCAATATGGGTGGGTGAGGATGGGGGTGGAGAAAAGTCCTTTTCCAGAGTTGTATTACTACTTGAAGGGTAAGGTGAGAAAGAAGTTCTGTTACTAGCGATGGTACATGAGACTGCAGAGTGCACCAAATTTTTGCTGCACTGATGGTTGGCTTTAGACAGAAGAGAACCAACGGAAAAACATGATGAACTATTCCTAGGCCAAAGCCATAATTTTGAAGATGCCCTTACACACAGTCTTGGAGTAGCTGGATACAGTGGCCATAAATGCAGCTGATGACATTGAAGTTAACATCCTCCAAGTTCACTTTGAAATGTGAAGGTCCCTGTATTGTGTATTTTTTATTACAAGCTCAACACAAGCAGTCCTATCACGGACTTTTTCAGAACCATAAAGACTGATGTCCGTTTAGTGGATGACTGTTCAGCAGAAGCTGATAAAAATCACCAAAGAACAAGCTAGTCCAAGTTTACTTTTGGTAGAGATTCAACATTACCTTCCAAGAGTTTCATTGCCTTAAAGTTTCACATGGTCTAAGAAAATATTTTGGTGCCTTTTTCTCTATAGAAGTCAAACAAAAAACCCCCTCATTTTTGTTGCCATTCCTTCCAGAAGAGGTGCATGCTTTCAGCTAGTAGTTTTAAAAGTTGTCAACACAATAATTGGAAGGCTGTGGCTTGACCACAGATACGAGATAGATTGTCACCCATCGTCACAGCTCGTCATAATATGTGTATCTTCAAAGAAGGAGCAGGATAGGCAGGCTTCTTCATGATACCAAAATATTTGTATTCATTCATTTCCTTTCTAGCCCTGGTGCACTGAGACACTGCACTGACAAATACAGGTCAAATCGCAACCAGTAACTCTCTCAGCTATTTCCCTTTGTCTGGAGAAGTTACACCTAGAGAGAATTGGGTCAATATGTTTGAGTGGGGAGTTTCTAAGGAAAGTGCAGGCTGTAGCAAGAAGTGATTAAAGCTATTAATTTAGCAGCATTTTTCCCTTCTGAATCACTAATAAACCAGTAATAAATGTGCCCACTAATAAAACTACTACCTGTTAGAGAGATGCCGTCTTGTCAGCTGACATCCTGACAAATGTGACGACTGCAAATTCCATTGTGCTCTTGCAAGAAGTCCTGAGCAAATTCCAGTCCGAGGAATTACATTGCATGTACCCCAAATTCCCCATTAAGTTTTAGCTGAAAAAAAAAGGCATTTTATATAGCGAGTGTTTAAGGGTTAGCTAGCTCACTAGGGACTGAATTTTGTCATTAGTGTGAGAAATGATTCACTCATACACCCTTATCCCTGGGAAACAATTGCTCATGGAAGGACTTTTATCTGTGCATACATCAAAAAGTTAAGGAGTCGTGTCCCAGTGGAGTCAGCTGATGGTTCAGGTCCTACCTTACAAATGATTTTCCAGAGTATGCTAGGTGTACAACAGATGAAATAGGCATTTAGCACTTTTATCATTCTCCCTGAATGCAATGAGACTGTTCAGTGACTTTACAGGAACAGTCACTAAGCACTCGGGGGCAACGGCAATCAGAAGAGTGACTGCATGGTTTGAAACTGTTGTTGTCAGTGCATCAACATCTCTGTTTTACAGGCTGATTCCAACATCTGCTTCCTTTAATACCCACACACAGAAAACTAGAGGGAGTAAAAAGGACAAAGGATTTTTTACTAGCATAATGACGGTTTAATCTTAGCATGCAACTGCCATGGAAATTGGTGCCTCAGCATCCTCTAGGACCTTTCAGACCTGCAGACTTTACCCGTTGCTGTATCTGAATTGCCAGTCTGCATCCCTGATCTTTCTCATGCTGTGGTCCCAAGAGCTCTGTCCATACCTGCACTTTTATGCTTGATCCTGACTTTCTGGAAAAGGAACCCTCTTCCATATATGAAATTAGATTAACTTCTGAGCTCAGGACCAGCAGCACATAGACTTTGTATTGATCTTCTGAACAGGAACTAAATCCATGTTATAAAAGGTAGCTAAGTTCACTAAGTGAAGGAGCCTTGATCTGGGGAGAGCGTTGTAAGTTCTCACTTACAAAGGATCCAATTTCCTCAGGGGAGGCTGATCAGGAGAATCTGGAGACAACTTACCCAGCTGTAACTCTGATGCGATGGCTCTGCAAGGGAAGGCCACGTGGTTAGAAAAATCTGGATAGTGCTAACCTCTCTCATTTTGTTTTTTCAAGTGCATGTTTGTTGGCATTCTTTGTTGGCAGTGAGCAAAAAGCACCTTTCAGCTTCAAGCTGTGAGTAAATTTTTTCAGTGACTGGTCGAATTAGCAATGTTATCCTCTCATTTTAAAAAAGGACTTTTGAAAGGCTCAACCTTAATCCTTAAACACTGAAGGATGTATTTGGGTGAGGGTCACTGTCCCACTTTATAGGGTTTTTTTTGACTAGAACAAACTTATAGCATTGATTTGTTTCTAAGCATATTTGCTCTCTTGCCCATGCAAAAGTATTTTTCCCCTACAGAGCAAACATGAATTGTGAAGAAGGACATAATTATCTTTACATGCCACAGTAGCCCATCACATTACTTACAAACAAGAGGAAAGGTTACTTTAAAAATGTGTTCCTAATTATAAGTAGGAACTTATTTCTTCAGGTGAGTGGTAGGTCTGAGAAGCTTTACTATTTTGGTGAGCTATTGTATGCCTTACAATACAAGTTCTTGTAAATTTATACCTCAGATTTAATATTTCTAAATTTTGCAGCATCAGTGACCCACAATCACCAATTGTCCTCCAATCGCACTCTTCAGATGTCTTTAGTCATGACTGTTCTCAAGTGATAAATATTTATAGCTAGTTGCAGATGTTGTTTCATTTGCAAAAGAAAGATTTGCAAGTAAGGAGAAACTGGAAAAAATAAATATTAATAAACTGCACAGGAAGAGAAAATGAGAAATACTATATGGCTCAGATCCATGAGAAGAGCAGGGCATCAATTTGTAATGGGCAAATAATTCATAACAAGTAACATATTCAATACATTTAATCTCTTTTTTTATTCTAGCAAATTGCACACCAGCAGATAGTGATTTTCTCTAATTTACTCGTAATTCACATTTTCCAACTAAGTACTTTCTGCAAAGAGTTATTGGTCTTAGATAGTTTGTTGCAAAGTATTCCATAGTAAAAGGTAAGAGCTGGGTTTAGAGCATTTTTGATTGCAAACTTTAGATAATTTTTTGTCCCCTGACTAGACAGGTTTAACTCTTAAGATTCAGTTTTCTGATCTAAATTCTCATATTTACAGGCTTCTTTACTTTCAAGAAACATTCCCAATACCTAATTAAAATATTCTGCTACTACAAACTGTCCTGCTAGAAAGCCCATTGCCTTGAGTAACTCTAGAAGGTGACTAGAAAGGTAGCAAAAAACACAAGCAAAATGCAAGTGTCTGAAAAAAAGTGGAACTGATACTCAACAGTGAGTCACAGCAGCCTTTAAGTAAGTAATGGAGTAGCATTTATCAAGAGCTTCAAGACAGACTGGAGTCAATGCATTCAATAGCTTTCTACATTAGCTAGTAAAAGAGATGGGCAAAAAGAGACTGGTCCTTCCTTCTATGCACGAGTGAAAAAAAAGATGCACATGAGTGGGAAAGGTTTGCTTTTGTATTCTTCTTTCCACTATTATGGACCGTTCAGATTTTTTTGGTACTGATGTGGCTTACTTGAGGTAATCAAAAAATAAACAGAAAATCAGAACTATACTGAAAATGCATAGCTGAGAGAAACATCTGTATTTCTATGGAGACTTGAATGTCAAAGGAGGTATCTTAGATGGTATCTTTATGTGAAGAAGGTCCAGTCTTTTCTGGACTAATACAAACTCCATTTTGATTAAAAGAAATCAAAAGCTCTGCCCTGTTCACTCACAGAATTATGAGGCCAGATGCCTAGAGTGACCACTTCAGATATGTGCATTGCCCTAGACACGTCTTTGCAACACTGACTCTGAAGCTTCTGCAAGGGACAGGATGCCATGACTGAGTCCTTAGCCTGTGACACTTTGGGGAAAGCACCTGAGAGGAGAAGGATAATTTTGTGCACAATTGCAATGACATTGACAGCTCTGTGTGTGTGTATTCAGACTCCAGAACTGTTTAACTGATGCTGCATTCACATATGCATAAGCGCGGGAGAATTGTTTGATTTCACAATGGAAAGAGGAGGCACTTTTTAGCTCTTGAAGGGAACTCTTCCTTTGTGAAGCGGGCTGAGAGGAAGAGCCACAGAGCCATCTTCCAGCAGAGGAAGTAATGTGCAGTGACATTAGCCTGGCTCCAGCTATAAGGCCAGGCATACATCTCTACACTTACTTGCAATGCCACTGAGAGGGAACTCTTTCCAGCATGACACAGTAATCTACTCTACCAAAAGCATTTATCATAAGAGTTGCACATTTTTAAGTGCTGTTGCTCATTTTTAAATTAGAGTTCTCGTTTTGATGGGCAACAGAAGCATGTGTATGCCTTCAATAAATATGCACCACAGAAGTCTACGCAAAAGATCATGCAAGCTCTGACATACCCAGGTGGAGGCTCATGAATACATTGGATATCAAACCTCAGTCTCGATTACAGTGTGTGTGAAAGATTGGTATCAAAATTCAGACAACTTTGTCATTTATTAATAAGATCTTACTAAGGGCTTGTTGGCTCAGATCTATTTTGTTATCTGCAGTTCTTTGCTTTTGGTTAATGAATATAGTGTTGAACTCAGGAGTGTCTTTCCAGCAAGAGCAATACTTTTACTTGAGCTCTCAAGGACTGCAATAGCACTCTCAGTCAGACCGAGAAACCTTTTTTTAATCAAAGTAAAAAGTTGATAAATAGAGCAGGACTGCTCCTCTTAAATGCCTGTATCAGCGTTGCTACCTCTAGAGCCTGTCCTGTCTTAAGGCCCAATCTTTCGCATTTCCTTCATGTACTCTGGTCTTAATCTCAGAGACATCTTATTCATAATTCTGGCTTAGACCTCACAGTACCTCATCAAGTATGCTCAAGTTGTCCCTAACCTCACTGGCAGGTGTTTTAACATCTCTCAGCCGTATCCTGCAGGTGCTATGAGTCATGCGAGCTTATTCGAAAAGTGAAAGATCTGTGGGAATTTCCCCAGGAATGTAGTTAGATCCACCATGAACACTGCAATACTATTATATACACTTGAACACTTTTGAAAAGACTGAAAGTCACAACGAATAGCTATTTTTCTATAAAAGTTGTCTTACAACAATGCCATCTGTCCAACACCCCATATACTTTTATACATGCGCTCAGCGTAACATGTAACCATGTTTTCTTCATTTCTTACCCAGACTGACCATGTGGTGCCAAAGTAGTAGAATAAGAGGAACGTCATTCAGGAAAGCGTGAGTAAACTCAGAAATATCTCAACTCAGATTTTATGAAAGTAGTAAGTGTAATATTGAAGAATGAAATTTTGTTAGAGTTCTGTAGGCAAAATTGATTCTGCTGCCCACAGATAAAAAACAGTATTATTAGTTTTGACCTCATTACTGGAAGCAACAACATTCCATGCTGTAGCAAAGGAAGAGTGGGTTGCATGGGAATATTTTTCTCCCCCTTTCTCTCAGACTGTGAACTTCAGTGGAAGTCTATGTGGAAGTGAAAGTGGAAGTCTATGATGTAGGAGGGTTTGGGGAATCTTGTAGAAAAGCTCCTTTCCTCCCTTACCTTTACTTTCCGCCACTTCCCTAAATAGCCTTTTACCCACACCACCTCATTCCAGTTTGCTGGGACCTGATTTTGTAGGACTTCATGCTACAGCACAAGTGGAGACAGTGCTAGCCTGGGCTCTGATGGCTCTGGTCTGGCTGGTGAAGGGTATCTGGTCTGTTCGTCCAGCCTGCTGCCCTCAACCCCAACTCTTCTCAAAAATTTTCCTTCATTCTAGTATGTTGGTTAAAACCAGCCGTTTGTTCCAAAGCTATGCAGCAGTAATAGGGTATTTTTAATACAAATACTGAAGAAAGGTGACAAGGCTTAAACTACCACATACATTAATCATGTCAATGATATTTTGGTTTGACTTCCATGCCATTTTTGGAGGAAGCTCTCAAAACTCATGAAAGTCTGGGCTGGCTCTACTTCCTAATGTATTGCTTCTGTTCCATGGCTTGATTTTTGCCACCTGCCTTTCAAGCTAAGGTAAGCTTTTCCAATTCAGATAATCTTTTTAATTTATCATCAAGGCCCCTACACCTTGTAGTTTGTTGTTCACCAAGACACACTTTGTCTCAATGGGAGAGTTAATATAATATGATGTCCTTCAAAGACAGTTTCAAGGAACAATGGGAAGAGAGCAAGATGCTGAACATAGTGGAAATTTTTTTTTTTTTTTTTTTACAGACACTTGCCTGTCATGGAGTATGTAGCCTGGTAGCTAGTTTGCCTCTGTCGTTAAACTAATACAGCTCATCTCAATCTGTTAAAGTACTTGGTTTATAATTTTTTACTTTTTTTTCCCTCTCCATTGGAATCACCTCCATTTCCAAATATCATTAAAAATTGACAGAGCTAAAATTTCCCATGCTTACTTGGACATGTTTCAAATGATTTATGAATAAATTAAGTTCCCCACACATGAAGTCCCATTGCTTAAGAAATCTTAGTGTACTGCTGGAAACAATCCTGGCTGGCTAGGAGGATGAAACTGATTATTTAATAGAAGTTTTCCAACTCTCCCAGCTTTTTACCCTGTGGGCACAATGCTTTGAACTGGACAACTTCAGAAGTTTAATGGAATTTCTCCTATTTATATCAAAGCTAAATCTAGCTCTACAACAAGAAAGCAGTTTGTTGTTCATGGGCAATACCTTTGCCTTTAAAGCCTAGTCAAGTTGTCTTTCAAACAAGGCTTCAAGAGGGAATAGAAAGTATATGAAAGAATCAGAATAAATGGAATAATAGTAATGTTCCAAATTGGAGCCACAAGATATATTTTTCTAGTCCTTGTTGAAGCAAAATTTGCCTTTATGTAAGTGACAGGTTTGCTTGGTTAGAAACAAGCTGACTGGCCTATGCATGGAAATGAACAATCAACAGTTCCAATATTTAAGGATGTCTTTTCACCACAAAGACAGCTTAGAAACCAGGTTTATCATTTGACACACATAAAAAGGAAGGTTTTATGGACAATTCTGTAAGAACAAACACTCATTATTGAGTTAGTTAGTAAATAATAATGATAACAGCATCAGACTGGTGATTGCTGTCAATGAGTAATGAGCTTATGCTCTTTGTGTATTTATTATTAGATTTTCTGCGCTCATCAGAAATTGAGTGTAGCTTAGTTCACTACATATATCTTCATATTGCAATCAATATAATGGTACAGTTTTCATAGACATCAGACTTTAATATTAATTTGTTCTTATTTATATACCACAAAGACACAGAACATCTTCACTTCTATGCTAAAGCCTTCATTCAAAATAAAGTATGGTTATATCATCACTGGGGTTAAGAAGATTTTATGTTTACTACTCAAAAGATTAATGGGTCACTCAAGCATTTATATTCTCATACATTTTTATGACAGTAGTATGAAGTAAATTTGATGTATGTTCAGAAGAGAATGATAGGTTTAAATGTCTAACAGCTGCTCTTTTGAATTTCAGCAATGTTTTAAGTGTTGCTACCATTTAGCACTTCCACTGCTCACTGCAATTTACTGTTTGCCTGCATTAGTTATTTGTATTTGCACAGGAAGACAAAAGGGAAAGAATTAGGTGCAGAGTAGAAACAGTTTTACTTCCTTTAAGCCACCTGAATCTAATCAATCTTATGGCAAGCACTGCTGGGGAAAAAAACCCAGCACTTTTCAGAGTGTTTATTAAAGATTTCAGTGAAAAAGCATCTTAGGCACAGAAGCTGTGTGCACAAATACACACCCTTTCCTGGATCTGGTTTGAAGATTATTCCACATTTTGAAATGCATTTTACATCTGTATCGCAAAACCAGTTTTGATGAGTAAACAACCCCAAGGTGGGACTGATTTCAGCAAAACGGCGTTGAAATTGCATGGGGTTGGGAGTGGCAGTAGCAGCAGGAAGTTCTGGTCTTTTAGCTCCAATCAACTGAAACAGCTTCAAATGCTGCTGTAGGCTTTTCCTATGTGAAGTATACAACACTAAGTGTAATGCACTTGGTACACTTCACTTAAGACAAGGCTGTTTAACACAGCAGGGGAACATGATTCTCTAATCACCCCCTACTACGAACCAGAGCCAACACAGGGGCAATTAAATAAGAAAGATCAGAATGTCACTATAGGCAAGAATGAGCCATCTTAGGGGACAGGGTAGTCATCACTAGGGACCACACAGATCTGCTTCCGCATGCCTTTGCGACTCCTTATTCCATGTATAGCACCAGTTGTGTCATGGATGCCTGTGGACTATAGCAGTCTTCACAGTGAGTACAGGAGGAGTGGATATAGCAGGGAGCTGGGGGTGCTGTACATAGCCATCTCTGGCATAGTTTGTGCTGCATACGGAGACTCTGTTCTGTGATGAAGTTGCATGTTTGTGGCCACACATTCCCATTTGTCCCCATTTTGAAGAGGGCTTAGTTAACCCCTGGAATCAGGGTTTCACAACTGCCTCATTATGTGAATGAGCAAAAAGACGACTGCTGAATTCCAAAAGCAGCCAATAAATCTTTCAGAAGCCTAATTTTATTTTAGGAATGGTGCCTCAGGCAAGACTTGTGTGGCTTAGAAAAGAAAATGTTTAAAACATTTGCAAAAGTTCTGCAAACCTGGTTTACCCAGTTTCTGCTCTGTGTTACGCTATTCTGAAGAGACTCAAAGCTTAATGGCTCCATCAAGTTGGGGAATAGAAAGAATACCCTGTCACTTATAGGAGAGACAGACTGTTGTTAAGTCTAAGGTTATCATTGCAACACATCTATCTCATAGTCAACTTCGTGACTGCCTGAAGGAATATAACATGGAATTTAGTCAAAGAAAGACTCTGTTAGAGCTCTAAAGTTACAAGGCAGAGGTTTATCATGCATCCTACCATCACTTTCTGGTCATGCAGAACAGACCACACAATCCTGGTAAATACTAACTATGCACCTTGCTGGGTTGGTCCTAACCTTCCTAAACAACATTTTCACTATTCCTAGGCACATTACTCAGTGCCATCCTCTAGTCTCAGAACAGCCTGCAGAAATGTAATTGTAGCAATTAGCTTTGGTCCCTGGCACCCCATAGCCCCTCCCATCCCTCAGTACCTTGTCCACCATTAGACATCCACAACAACAATCCTGTGCCTTCTGCACAGGCCATCTATGACTAGATACCATGTCCCAGTGCGGGGCACTTTGCCATACGGGAAGTAAAGCAGAAATCACTTGCTAGCTCTACAGCAAGTCTTGCTACTTTGGAGAGGCTAGAAAGATAGCATCCCAGAATGAAAGGGCGGAAGGAAAAAAAACCACCAAAACACCAGAGATTATTTTTCATAATATGGAAACTGAAGGGTGGCAGGAAACAGATGGTTTATTTATCGTTCTCTAAATGATGTGCATCTGAGAAGACTCTCAGCCCTCCTACATTAGCAGCCATACAAAAATCTATAAAATTTGAAAAAAGGAGAAAAAGTCTTGTGAACTTTTAGATGCCTCAGAGAAGTGAGGCCAGCTGACTCAGGCACACAGAGAGAAGTAACTCAGAACTACAAAACAGAAGTAACACAATAGAGCCGCCCATCCCCAATCTGGATGCTGGCTAAGCAATGCTTTGAAATAATCCACAGATTGTAGAAAGACAAAAAGAAGATGCAGAAAAAGTTTATGCATGTCCACTACAGATTAGCTGACTTCTTAAGGCATTTTAAGTAAAGCGTACAAAAATTTGATCGTTCAAATTATTGGTCACTTTATCTAAACTCATTGTACCTTGTTTCCCTGTGCCTGAGGTTTCTGCTATATACAGTGGGGCTCATAATAGTTTTCCACTTTTCTCATACATTGATGAATGATTTTAAAGCATTTATTTGGACCAAAGGCGATATGTCAGCAGAAATACAAATTCTTAAATTATTTAGTATGTGGCATTATGTCTAAGGAATAACTCACTCCAATAGGAAAATTTGGACAATCTGAACTTCCCTAAGTTGGTAAAAATGCTCGAATCAAACTTTTTCCCACAAATATCTTCTGGAAGAGATTAATTTCCATAATGAAGTATTAAATAATTGTAAGTTAGGTTGACATTCAGTTCCATTAATAGGTGACATTTAAACAAAAAAAATTCTCAAGTTCATTTTTGAACAATTTCATTTCCAGTGTCAAATACAGACTTTTTTCTACTTAAACTTTTGTTATGCAGACAACTTTCCCTCAAATTAATTTTAAAATATATTAAAAACCCTAATCGCAAATTTATGATATTATTATTTCTATTCAGTAAATCAGAAACAGTCTCTTATTATTATAATGATATTGCCTAGCATTACTTTATTCTATACATAGATTAGTTGCCTGATTTCTCCAAACATACTTCATTATGACTAATAAAACCCCCAGATAAATAAGTGTAGATACACAAATTAGGACAAATATAATGTTATTAATGTTACCTTAATTTATACTCCCAAGAAAACTTAGAGCAAGGTATAAATTTACTTGCTGAAGAAAATAAATTAAAAGATAATTAAACTCTAATTAAAATTACACTCTGATGTACAGCTGCAAGGATGAGCAATTCTGGCTAGAGCATCATTAACCATGTACGTTAGCATTTGTTTGTACTTATAGCTGGGCATGAATTTATTTTAAAAACCCAAAGATCTCATTTCAGCACCCAAGCACATGCTTAGTCCCCCTAAAGATGGTGTATTTAAGTTGCTCAATAGCAATGGATTATCCATATGCTTAAGATCAAGCCTGAGCAAGTGCTTTTCTGAATTCAAGTCAGAATGACGTTTAGTCACAGGCTTAGTTTGTGCATCTGTGCTAGCAGGGGTGGGGGGGGAAAAGACGTGGAACCAGAGTGCCTCATCTTTCATCACTCCATATTAGGGGTGTGAGCTGTGTCAGTCCTTGAACTCCTAGAGCAGAAGTGGGAGGATTTAGCTCTAGAAGGTGGACAGACACAGCAGGATCACGGCTTGCCCACTGCTTGACAGCCAGCAGAGCTGGACCAACAGGCATGTGCTAAAAACGGAGGTGGGATCAAGATGTAAAGTGTAGCACACAGATCACAGTCTCAGCACTCTGCATGCAAACATATACACAGTGCCTGCAACTGATATCATACTATGCACAGCTGCAATTCTTTGTGCATTACTTTGAAAGAGCATACAACAGCTAAAACAGCATGCCAATTGCCTATGCAAAACAAATATGCAAAGTGAAATGCATATTTGCATATATGCAAGATAAAAAAAATGTGGTGTCATACAATTTTTTTGAGCCACCTAATGAGTCACTGAAGAGCCATGAGTAGAGGGTGGGAGTACTTCAAGGGCATCTAGATATACCCCCACCACAATCTCTCTCATCTACTTTATACAAAGCTCAACAAATAGGGATTGCACATCTGTGTTCACTTTGATGTCCTCAGACACCACAGACAGTCCTTATATCCTACAGCATCCTAGCAAACTAGACTAGACCAAATAGCTCAGTTGCTGATCTCCCTTCATTACCCCACGAGCATATTCTGTGGTACTGTTTCATAGCTCCCTAACGTTTGCATCAAAGACAATTGACTGATCAGTTTAGACACAGCAAGTACTTGCCTCTGTAAGCACAGAGAAGGAGTGAATGAGTAAACAGGTACTCTTCCCCACTTTGTGGAGTTGGAAAGGTACTTCCAAAACATATGAAATGAAATTCACCAATTTCTACATTCAAAGCAATCTCTTGATGACTGAGTAGCTGGAGTGAATGCTCTAAATTGTAAGGAAGCTGTAGCTACGTTCTGAATTGCTCTGAAGTTTGTGCCACGTTTTGCAACTGCAAAGTGAAGACAAAGTGGATCTAAAATCCAGCAAATCAGACTGATTCGGTTTTACATTTGCTTCCCTAGGCTGATATGATGCAAAGATACTGAGTGGTCTAGAATTACTCACTAATTTTTAGATGCATCTGAATAGTCTTTGTAGAATTAGAAACCAAAGTAATTTAATCTAGTTACAATGGGTTCTTTGGTGTCAGCAGCTATTTATGTGCTTATGTTTTTACCACTATCTGCACAAAATTTTCATTCATAAGAATAACACGTATCATTCATTTTTGGCCTTTGGCTTTCTTTTTCTCATACCTTACTGACTATTCTGACTTGCCTTTGGACTAGCAGGACCGTACTCTCAAATTTTTTCACTTTCAGAAAGGCCTCTCCTTTGTAGCTTATGGAAGAAACATCATGGGACAAAATACAAAGCACTCCAGACTCAAGGCTTCAGCTCTCACACTGTGGTTAGCATTAAAGCCTGGATTATACAGCTAGAAAATTTACAAAGAGGCTTCTCTGACTGTCTTGAATTATTTCTTATGAAGAAGGAAAATCTATGTTATAGTCCTTTATAAAAGGCCTCATAGGAAAGGAATAATTATGGAGGTCTCTAAACAAAGCATTTCAAAAATCCTACTGTACTTCCATTGACGTTAATGATAAAAAACCCTGTTGACCTCAAGAGCATAAGACTTTAATGTTTGTAAACAACACATAACTGTAGGAAGTTATACAACATAATTGATACCATTTTTCCTTTAAAATTAATCTCATGGAATTAAATCTGTCCACACAGTGTTTTAAGGAAAATTCTTCTGCAGTTGGTTCTTCCCAGTGTACTATATTTTGTTTAATTTCTACTCCAATCAGCAGCCAAAAAGGTCTAGGGTCTGCCCAAACATTCAATCGTTTCAGGCAAGAAAGAATTCAGCACCCACAAAGTCTGCTTTATCCTCTCCTCCCAGTTAAGGTTATTCTGATTTACAAAGCTAGTTCATCAAGACTGTAACATAAGCAAGCTGTTCTGAGCATACATGCTATGAAATAGCAATAAAAAAGGCACAGGCAGAGCTAATGCACAGGACATGGAGCAGATGCATCAAGTGCATGAGGAGAATGCCCTTGGTGGGAAAAGGCTATCTGAAAGGTGCCGCTACTCTCTGGCCCTTCGGAGACTCAGGGCCACAGCCTGGCCCCTGCTCCTCACATCTCATACCATTATTTTGCTGAGCTCACTCCAACAGTATACCTGGCCGTAAAAGAAGAACTTGAGCAGTCCCAGCATAGACTCTCGTGGCTAGGAGGGAGAAGGGCCAAGGCAGGCTGCACTCAGCAATGCTGTGCTTCGCCGGGAGGGCTGTCAAAGCCCTTGCGCAACCCTGCGTTTGGAAGAGGGGATGGTGGCTCAGAGCACTCTGAAAGCCATGCCTTTCCTGATCTGTCTCTCTTGGGAAGCAGAGGGAGCTTGGGCCTTAAACTTTTATTTTAATTCTCATTCCTGACAGGCAAAAGCTTTTTCTGTTAGTTGCCTTAAAGAAAAATGAAAAGAAATCAGGGACAAACATTTCTAGAATTATTTGTTAATATTTTTTGGCAGCTGTACATTTACTACTCTCTTGCTGTGATCATAATCGAAGCCTAATGCTGCTCCCAAGGAATGCTGTGGCAGTATTCCCACCGACTGCACTGCGAGCGGATCTGGGGCCTTTGTTTGGTCAAAGCTGTTCCAGATGGCGTCCGGAGGATTCCCACCCGGCATTCCAGTTGTGAAGAACGACTCTGCCCTTCTCTTCCAAAAGGAGTTTTCTGGCTCCAGCTACAGTGACCTGTTAGGACCAATAGTGGAAATGGCCCACCACAATTGCACAGTATGACCCCTTGGGAGAAAAGGGTAATGCTGTGTTTTATTAGCTGCATACCTGTCTAATCTATGTTAAGATGGTTACATTTGGTGTAATTCAGTTTAGCGTTGTATATATTGAAAGGGTTTTGGCTGGTCACAGGGATGTAGTTGCTCCTGGGATAGAAATATAATTATAGTACATCAATGGTACAGATTTTGAAGGATATGAACACTTAAATCCCAGTACCGGTGTACCTACCCACATGAAACCATACCAGGAGGGTAGTGCAAGAAAAGTGTAAAGGAAATCTGGAAAAAAGGAAATCTGACAATCACAAAGGGAAAATTCTTTAGTTCTGTAGTGAGGTTTCCCTCAAATCTTTAATGGTGAAACTTAAAATTTGCATCTCACTTCATAAAGTAGTAATATTGTCTACCATTATTAGTGAACTATTAGCCTAGTAGTAATTTCTGTGACCTCTGTTCTCATAGGAGAGATGCACAGGAACACTAAGCTCTTTGGTATTTTCAATTTCAAAAATCACTGGTCACCTCTGAAGATTTAGGCTGCTATTATCATTATGTATTACTTCTAAACAAAAATTTTCCTCCCTTGACTTTGTGAATAACTCACTGCTAATCTATGGCTCTAATTCTGTAAGCGAACCAATGCTTGTTCATGCAAGTAGGACTTCTGAGCAAAGACTGCAAATTTAGGCCAGTAGAAAAATAAGCACTCACAAGTTTCCACAGTACCCAGCTTGAATTTTTTTTCTCCAAAATGTTTGATTTGACAATACCATAAAGTGTTGCCAAGCTCTCAATTCAGATGAGAAGATTCACCAAATCATGCATAGCAGTTTTTCAAATCCATACTTATTCAGAAACTTCCAGTATAAGAAATTAAACTCTGTCCTCCCTTATGTTATGTGTCTGAGCCTGTGCAGGCTAAAAGCCAAGCACCCTGATTAGTATTCTAGCATGAAACACCACAACACCAGTGAAGAATACATCAACACAAGGCACCTGCATGCTTAGATGGAAGATTTTTGATTTCTTGAGTGGGATGGATGTTATTACAGCACACAGATACCTTTGGTACACAATGCAATCACCAGCTTAAGAATTTGTTTCATAAATCAAGGTTTTCTTGTCTTTCTGGTCAATCTAGCCTTAGAAAACAGGTAGACCTCAAACACAAAAGGACATACAAACACTCTGTTAACACTTTCTAAGAACTATTATGCTAAAATGTAACCCTATAGTCAAATTTCATTAAGGCATGCATTGAGAAACAACGGAGCATACCAAGGAAATTATTTGTAATACATCTAAGATTCTTGTGCGTTGAATCAACAGTCCGAGAAAAATAGGAGTTCTGACCGATTATTTTGCTTTCCCCTCCACACAATTGCTATATGGGTTTTACTTTTTTTTAAAAAACTGTAGATGTACATGTTTGCCAAAAGTACTTCATTGGCTCAGTTATGTTACAATACTAGAAAATACAAGTTTACAAAAGTTGACAGAAAGCAGGGGTGGTAGGGTGGGGAACAACTTTTTTTTTTAAATACACTATTATTCACTAAAACAAGCTTGTTTCTTAGTATCTTGGGAGACACTGATTAAAAAACAAACCCAACAATATTTTCCTGTAAGGTTCTGAAGCAAATAGCCTTCCTCTGACTTTACCAGACACCGAACTGGGCTTTGAGTCTGCATTAGTATGAGTGAAGTTGGTGATTGTGTCCAAGATGACACACTAGTGAAAACAGACTTTGTAACCAAGAGGCAGAAATAACTATAATGCCTTATGGGCTTCCAAAACCTGTCCGACAGTTTTGCCTTTGCTAATGCACATTTCAATCTGATGAAAGATAGGCAAGGAGCAGAAAAAGCACACGTGATAAGGTACGTGATGCTTTGTGTTCAGCAGGCAAATTTGTATGACATTTTTTCCCTTCCGTTTTCTCAGTGAGTGAGTGAAAGCTTGCGCATGTTTGTCAGACTGGCCCTCCATTAAATGTCTCTTCATGGAAATAAGGGGATATTTATGCACAGTGACTAATGAATGGATGCATTCCAGCATCTGCTATTGTGTATTTCCTGTAAAGTCATTTATTATTCTATCTAACAAACACAGTGTTCTTGGGTTGATGCTTAAGATTAATGAGGCATTTACTCCTATTCAAGAAACAAGTTCAGAAGACACATTTTCTTCCATTCAGCTGTGCTGATAGTTTAATTAATGCCATTAATACATATAAGTCACCAAACCCTGTTTTATGGTAACACTGAGGCAAGCTGGCAAAGCAAGGAAATTTCAGAGGTAAAGCTACAGCATAACACTTCCCTTTGTTTCCAGGTAGTACAGGATTCTCCAGACAGTGGGTGATCTTATGGACTACACAAGTAACAAAACCCCAAGATGTAATGAGCTGAGGTAATGACAGAATATCAGTCTTAACTCTCTGCTTGTGTGGGCTTAGTCAAATCCTTAGTGTGATTTAATTACAAATTTTTTTTGTGTGGATGCATGTCATATTTTTCCCCCAGCATTACAAAGAGAGGAAAAGAAAGAAAATGCCCTCTCATTGAAATGTATGAGTTGATACAACAGACCATAACCAGTGCTATGGTCTATGGTTTAAAGATATATTAGGGGAACTTTTCAAAATGTGTACCATTACACTGATACAACAGGAGGAATGCAATAGCTCTTTCAGTGCTCCTAGGGGTTTTTTGCTGGAGTTTCTGCATGGGGCCTTTTTTGTTAGGGATGCATGAACACATTTTGCCTAATTGCCAGGCCCACTCAGGCCAGCGTGGAAAGCCTGGTGTGAACTGGAGTGTCATTGGGTTCACATTTCAAAAACGGAGAACTGGAAAGCAAGGAGTGAGCATGGGAGTATGCAAGGGGGGGGGGGGGAGGGGGGGTAGGAACCAAAAATACAGTGAAAAGGTAGCACTTAACAGGGCTTCCCAACCCTTCTCCCAGGAGGAAACAACATATTAAAATAAAGGTATACTACTCAGGCACCAAAACAAAGGCCTTCTCACTCTGAAGTCTTATCCAGAGTTATCTTTTCAACCATAGTCTCATAATTGGGGTAATCTCCTCCCTGCTGTCACCCAAAGCAATCATCTGATGATCCCCACAGACTCCTGGATCCCAGAATAAGCACAAGATATGAAACAGCTTGGAGACACCATTCTTACTGAATTAGAACAGTGGCCCAAGGACAAAATCCATTTGTGATCCAGACAAACATGCACAACATACAGTCGTATTACAGATATAGATAACTGCTTGCTGAGCTTCTGGAGACAGAACTCTGATTTCATTTGTTTGAGCTTCCTAATTATAATTTTTTCTTTCCTCACTTTCACTGTTTCTATCTCAAAGACTGATAACAGGAAAAGAAAATAAAACAACAACAAAACCCCAAACCAAACAGACTTTCAACATTATTTTGACTCCACAAACAGGGGAAATAAGCAAATCAAAGCACAACTGGAACTGCCTATACAGGAGCAATAGATCTCAGTGTGTCTAGGCTGCTGGCAGTGCTGTGCAGTCCTATGTTACTGTACAGCTTTGCTGCTTGAGCCAAGAGCTGCTAGAAGCCACCCCCAGCCTGCAGTGGACAACTCTAGGCACAGGGATGGATGCAGAGGTTGGTATAGTGCCTGCTAGAACAAGGAACTCCTGGACAGTTGAATAGGGAAAAGCCCATTACCTGCTCTCAGTGTTACTGTAATTCCTGAAGTAAAATAACAGAGTCCATAGAGGCCAATACGATAACCAGAAGTCCTTGAGATACACACTTAGGTCTTCAAGAAATCTTTCTAAAACCTGTCCTACAAAGAAACAGTTTTGCTTATACTGGAAATTCAGTGGTTAATAAAAGGAGACTATATGAACATCTTTGTTACTTATAAAATCACCTCCTCTCCCCAACTGTCTGAGCCAGAAGCTCTAAATGACTGTAATATCATACTAATTTTCTCAGCCTGAAATGGCGACGCTATCAACAGATGTAGGGACACACTATGGACCACAAAGGAGTAAAACCTGCTAGAGACATGCATCAGGCATACAGGTATCACCCACACACCCCCAGAAAAGAAAAATTAGAATAAGAAAGATACAGGAAGCAGAATTTCCTTCACAGAAAATGTTTGCACAAACATATCTAGTTATTTTAGATGTTTATCCCTTTATTGTGGGAGTAATACAGATATCTGCACATAGAAAACAAAATAGAATAAAGTATAATGCATAATCTAATTCTCAGTGTCACTTAAGAGAACAAACTTTTTGTTTAAGTTTACTACTCCATATTGTTTGGAAGAAGTTTGATTAATAGCCTCAAGAAATTTATTTTTTTTCCTACAAGGGTTTCCTAGTGCTTAGCCTGTGGCTGTTAACATTAGATTTCAAGACACACTGTACTAAACTGTATTAGGCATGTGAAAGGACTTTCATTCCTCATTAGCTGCGCATAAGAAAGGATTGTAACTTTTAAAAAGAACTAAGCGGCTTTGTAAAAAATTCAAACTTCCCTTTAACAAAAATCATACTTGTTAAAACTTTTTTTTTATTCCCAGCTGAACTATGCTTCAACTCAAAGCAAATAAAGTCATCAGTTGACTCCATTCTATTAGAGGACAGCATTAAAAAAAAAAATCCAATGGGTCCTTGAACAGTGGTCCCTTGTCTGTCACATCAAGACATGGCTTATACTTCACAGACTATTGACCATGAAAAGCAATCTTGCGACTTTTGAAGCCCTATCACAAAAAAAAAAAAGAGCGCAAGAGAAAACTTTTCTTGAAATGTCGAGGATGGGGGGGCTGACTGCTCTCATCTCCTATGATTAATGACTTGTGGCCTTATTGTGTACAGGCTGCTAATTAGCTTCAGACTGATTAAGGCTGCAGAATGCAAAATTCAGCTCGATAAACCTGGATGGCCCCCACTCCCCACCCCAAACAAGCCTGATGCAGAAACTCTGGCATCTAGTTTCTTGATAAAAAACAGTGAACACATTCTCACTAGGAACTAATGTAATCCCAAGCGACTCTGGACTTCAACTTCACCTAGCTAGAAGCTTGAACTGCAGTATTTTTCTGTACAATACAACAATTATTTTTTAGTCCTATTCAAGTTCCCTGCTTTTTGTCTAAAAACTTGCTTGGCACCTTTAGTAAACAGACATCGTACTAACAAATCTTATTCAAGACCCATTTAAAATTTAGTTAAAAAGCAAAACAAAATAGCAAGTGGATACTTTTAACCTTTTGTTATCCACTTATTAACAAATAAAAGCTAGTTAATTATAATTTTTGTATATAGTTGCACACAGCCTTCTTAGATGCTCTTTATAGATGCATTTTAAAAAAGAGAGCAGAAAAGTGGCAACTTCTAAATTGTTATTGCCTAGCATTTTGAACCACCTGCTTTACTGAAATACATCCCAAACCTTTCATTTGGTAAAAATTGCTTGCCATAGCTATAGAGGTGGAAGTCTAGTACACAGAGGGTTTCAGTACCTTCTGCCCTGACCCCCCTCCTCCTCTCTCCCCCGGTATCGGATTAAATCTGCTTGTTAAGTTGATCTTCACATGGAAAAGCATTACATTCCACTAACACAGGAAGGCTGCAAATAGTTATGCCAGATTTTTAACGCTAACCTCATCAAACTGATGCACTACAACATAAGGCCGATCAGCTTAATAACTGATTACTTGTCCTCTGGGCACCAGCAACCAAAATTAAAAACTTTAGCAGCTCATATAACAAAGTAATATGAGCTTGCTTTTTCAGAGACCTACAGTTCCAAGAGGAAGGGAAAAAAAATTTACATTTACAGAACAGCTCTGAAGAGGGAAAGTTCCTTGGTTTTGGTGGGATGGATTGAAATGCTGATAATTTCCCCTCTACTGAATAATACCTAGATAAAGAGACCATTTAAATGTCTGTGCACAAAGGATAAGTCAACCATATTACCTTAGTGGAATTATTTTTAATTTCAGATATATACAAAGTCTGAATGCCTTCAACACAGCAGCTGTTCGCATTCAAGAGGCTTCCTTTTGTGCTCTGTATTTCCCAGAGCATCCTTCACTTGTGCCACCCCAACCAAGAGCAGCACTGATTACTCACTTGCATTGCTTTACACCCACAAGGCACCTGTTACACCAGGTACTGCATGTTGTGTAGTGAAAAGACAAGTCATGCCTCAAAGGAGCAAGTTCCAGTATTGCAAAAATACTTCCACATAAGTTACCACTATGAGTAACTGTAGCAGGCCTTGCCAATGGAAGAGTTTGTAGGGGCGGTGCTAAATTTATGATGAAAGGCAACAGATGGTCATTGAAAATAGTAACTTAAGGTAACGTGAGATGACTGCGATAGGCAATGCAAGCAGAAGGGCATCATCCACTGCCTCTTTCAAGTCCCCAACAAGAAGCCTAAGTATATGCCTATCTTGAAGCACGCAAGCAATGCCTTTGAAGTCAGTAGTAATTAGGTTTTTAAGTACTTCTGTGCCTACACATTTATTTTCACTTTAACTATACAGCATATACCCTGTGTGGTGTAAACGCTAATAGACCAACTTCAGCACTGCTGTAAGGTAGCACAGTTCTTCCGACATCAATGGATCAATGTCTCACTCAAGACCTGGGATTTAACTTAATGTTTATAAGCGTTTTTCTACGCCTTACCCTGTTTCTTTTTTCCCTTGTTTAGCTTTCAGCAAGGCTCTTTGTAGTGTCATAACTCACAATCTTTCTAGTCAGACTTTGTTTATAAAACCTTTATTGTTCCAGAACAATGGAGTTGTGACCTGTTCGAAGGCAGGACTGCAATCAGGGCCCTCTCTGTACTTTCTCAGGGTGCACTTTCTGATGGAGTGAATAGACCACGCAACCCTATTGATGTCAGCCAGGAGGGGAAAAATAGGCTCCCCCAATAAATCTAGACTTAAATCTTCTTGCCCTATCTCACCATCTGTATGGATTCACCTAAAGCACAAAATTAATAAGCAGACCAAGCATCCCCAAGCCTAAAAGGCTGAAATACCACTTGCTGACCAAAATGGATTTGGTTTATACTTATGGCAGTTTCAGGGAATTCACAGGCATAGAAAACAACAGGTGGAAACATAGCTTGGGCCAAGACAAAGTGAATGAGGTTGACCCTAACATCATGAATACGCTTTACCCTTGTGTGTCAGTTCCCTCCTATAAATTTCCTCAGGGAGAGGTTTGTGGCTTCTGAGGCTTTCTTAACTTTATTTCAGGACCCTTAGGGCAAACATTTCAGTGAATTTTCATGGGGAAGCAAGCGATTTTTGAAACCACAACTTTCTTCTGCACTCTGAGTAATGACTCATGCAATTTGACTTACATGATCAAAGGGCACATCAAACACATTGTCCTAATACCTGAGTGGCATTTGAGGCCTTAGCTGGTAGCAAGCAACTCAAGTCCATTGAAGTCAATGAGCCATGCCAGCTTACACCAGCTGTGGAACTGACCCTTCTGCCTTTTATACAGCCCTTTATAAAAGATAGCCCTGCTTTCTTCATGCAAGTAAAAATCACAGTTGTCACACTTTTTTCCTAGTCTGTAGGCACCCTCAAGCATCCTCTGCTAATTTTCAGCCCAGTACTTACCAAAGCTGCTCTCACAGACACATACATAATTAAGAGAGAGGAGTGAATCGTCAAGTGACAGCAGAAGTAGCATTAGCTTCTTTTCCTCCCCTTGGCCATTACACACACATTTTGTAGTGCAAGTTCCTCAGGACAGAGCACATACTGGTTTGCCTCTATGGTTCCACCTGCAGATGTGATACTGACTGTATCAGATATCCAACCAACTGGAATCAACTATACATACAAGTGTAATTCAACCAACTATACTAATATTAATTTTCCCCATCCATCTTCTCTAATCCATTTGATTATTCCCCCTCCCCCGGAGCTCCCACCCTGATGCTTCGTTTCCTACACCTTCTTTGCACGCTTAGGGCCACTACAACTACTTATAAGACATTAAACCCAAACCATTTTAATTACCAAAGGCTTTGGAGCTACCAGAGGCCTTTATAACTACCTAGAGGTACCTTGGTGGCTAACAGAGCAGAAAAAACTTTACTATATTAATGGAAAAACATTTAACCACATAGATAAGTTAGTGCAAAATACTTAGCAGGGGATTGAAACGTTATCTAACACTGGGTAATTTTCAGGCCATAAAGGAAATACAGCTTCACCCAATGAAATGTATACCTTTTGCAAGTAGAGATCTGCTCAGTGGAATTAATTTTCTGAATTCACTGAACCACAGCATAGAATAATTAGTGCTGAGTATATACTTAAATAATTTACTCAGTTACTTTGTTAGTATTTAACACTATAATGAGATAAACAAAAGCATACATCTAACACCTTTGACCTTTGCTATTCATATTCTGAAAAAGTGGAAAAAAACTACTTCAGAAGTCTTAAATTGTTTAGATTTCATCTTTTTCAGTGTATAAAATATGTCTGCAAATAGATGTTTCTCTCATTTATGCATTACAGAAAAATCCTACGGAGTTATTTACGTTAGTATATGTACACTGATCAAATTAATATCAAAAGTACTCAAAGCTACAATTTAAGCTTTACTACTGTATATATATACACACACACACATTACACACGCACACGTGTGGACGCACACACATTTCCTTTTCTGAATCTCAGAGGCCTTGGCTAAAGCACTATTGCCAGGAAAAACAAGTTAAACTGTTTTAAATTTATTAGCTGGCTACACAGTTTAAATTTAGTTCACACCAAATAATTGTGCAAGTGAACGTAGGCCCCTTTTTGGGGAAAGGAAGGTCTTAGATAATTTAAGACCAAATTCTGCCCCTAAGGCGAATAGAAAAACTTCTATCGGCTGTAGACCTTAAATGACCTTCAGATCAGGTTTAGCAGATGAATGCTGGGAATACAATATGTTTGTGAAGCTGAACAGTCCCAGTAGAGCGGGCTTAGTCCCTTCTGGAATACCACCGATGACTTTGGTTTTCTAATTTTGCCTCCAATGTCACAGAGCAATTATACACACAAGGCAAATATTAGCAGTGAAACAGCCACAACTTTTTTGCCTTATTTGAAAATGCCACATCCTGTAGTTCTGGTTTTGGAGGTCAAGTAAGGATTGCCTAGAACAGGTTGAGGATGGCTATGTCCCTCTTAAAATATACTTCTAGTCACTGGTCAGGAGCACTTACCCTCATTCAGATTTACCATGGGTTTTGTACGTATGTTTAAAAACATGAAGGAATATAGTCAATGAACAGAGAACTTGCTGCAGAGCAGAGAAGTAAAGGGAAGGATTTTCCTCAGCTTCAGTGGATGAAGCCTTCAGATAACAACACCTAGGTGCATTCTAGGCAATTAAAACATCTGCATTCAATATAAATCTTCATTATCATTCAGGAAAGCAGAAAACAAAAAAGCCAGAGCAAGCACCAAAACAAGCAAACAAACTGAACCTCCAATTTAATTGCTTAAATGTTTGTGGGAAAACTGAAGGCACTTCAGAGCAGCGTCTACCTTTTTGTCTGGTGTCAATACAGCTTCTAGCACAGCAGGGTTCCAGTTTGTGACCAAGTCTTTAAAACTCTACTGCATTGAGCAACAACAGCACAAATCCAGCTTAAGTTAAATTATTTCTAAATTTGAATTATTACTTATGTTTTTTAGCATTCACTGAATTCTGACAGCAACAGAATTCTTCTATAATGTCTTCCATCTGAGCGGAGCATATCAAAGTGCTTTGCAACAAGAAATTACTGTTTAAAATGTGGAAAAAAATCAAAATAAATATTTAATTGTTACAGTGGAAAGCAAAGGATCCCATCTCAGTCAAGTCCTGCTAGAGGGAAAACATTACTGTAAATGCATCAGAACAAAAAGCATGACAATAACTGATTTCATAAAATAACAGTTCTGCTGAATCAATGCATATTCATCACATAACCTTATATAGCAAATTCCAGGCAACTTTTTTTATATTCCTGCTTAGAAAATACTTCAAATGCAAAATGATCATTCAGGTAGTGTGAGTAAAATTGCACATTTATTGCCAATACAAGCTGTTAACATCACATCAGCATTCTTTGATCCGTATCAGCTGACTTGGTCATACCTACTCAATGACTTACCACTCCCAATGAGAGAAAAACAAAGGAGGAAAAAAAACCCCTACAAAGCAAACACTTACCTTAGACAGTCTCAACAGAAAAGTAGGGTAGTGATCAATGTGCGAGACACACACAAGGGACCAGCCTAAGAGGTGAAGCAAGGCAGGGGAATCCACTGGTGTTCCTGCAGGACTTGTGAAGATAAACAGGAGTTGTCCATCCAGCAACTTTGACAAAGAATTCACTCATTCCTCTGTGTTGAAAATACAAGAAAAAAATTGAGTAAGCTAAAAAGAGCTCTACTATAATATCCCTCCCCTCACTGCCCTCCAGATAACCAAACCTATTCACAACATCCACAATCTATTCATTTAGTAGCACTGAAGTTATTTAGCAACTCACAGAAGAATGTGTAAAAATTTAATTACATGTATTTTTAAATCCCACTTCTAGTAAAACTAGAATAACTATGCTTTGCTCTAGCATAAAGCACTTTATGAGGTACCATAAAGCAACCCTACTATGCACAGACAATACCTTTGCTCCTCAGTATTAAGCAAAATACTTTGTTAATCCACCTCACTGCTTTTATAGTCTGGTGGTTGGTTCAACAGCTGAATATCACCATCAAATCAATTCAGGTGTCCTCATTAGCACCTTCACTCACTTTGGCTATAGGTTTGCCTGGGCACTGAAGAGATGGCAACAACGCCTAGCTGCCATTGCTCCCATCAGCAGGGGCCTGTGGGAGACTGTAAGGACAACTGGAGTTCAGGGGATGCTGCAGTACCATAGGAGAGGGTGAGGTGGTCAGAGGCACAGTTGGCCAGGAACTCCCATTTCTACCAAGATACTGGGTGCAAAGTTAATTGTGGTAATTGAGAAGTGAAAATGCTCATCTCCATATGAGAGTTTGTGTGTCCCAAGCACAGCACATCAGTCAGGTAGCTAAGTCAGAAGTAGCAACCTGAGACATCAGAGCATGGAGGTGCTAGAGGAGGACACGTGGGAAAAGAACTAGAGCACAGATTTGGGGATGTTAAGACCTGTGGTGACAAGCCAAAAAACTATACTCAGGTTATGCATCTGCCTGACAAATTAAGTTACCTGAAAACAAATTGTCTGAATATTGTGTAATAGGTCTAATTACTGGACATCTACAAGATTGTAACAGGGGCAACTAGGTTAGCATCAGGGATAATTATAGGTCCAACAGTGAGACCATCATAATCTACAGACATTTTTGAGGCAATGTGTTTTGTTAGACCAATTTAATACAGTAGGTGTAAGGGCAGCAGGCTTTTAAGCATACAGACTCTTGTTTGATGGCAGAAAGGACATAAAAATCAGTAGCAGGGGGAAACCTGGCCTCTTGGCATTTTGGTTATGATGCGGAAGACTTTGGAGAAATACATTTCTTATTGCACAATATAAACCAGCTCTCCCAAGCTAGGTCATAACTGATTAAGGGACACCCAGAGCTTCTATTTCCACTTAGCAACTAGGAAATTAACTTTATTTTCAACTATTTATTGTGTACTAAAAAGATACCAAAACCAAAACCACTAAGTATATTTTAGATGCTGTATAGAAATTAGTGCCCTGGGATATGTGGAGGAAATCACCAGTACTTAAAGTTGGTTATTGACATTATTAATAATAGTAAAAATAATATATCCATTCTCCAAGCAAGGCATCGTAAGGCTTCATAATTGGTTGTAATTTCCTGTAATAAATACTAATGAATCCATTTACAAAGTAATGTAGCTTTATGTTTATTCACTTTCCTAAGAAATATTTGTGTTTGTGTTATGTCAACAATTTAATACACTGAAGTAATTTATAAATATCTATTATTAGTTTCAACAGTTCTTAATAAAAAGCAGTCATTTCCCATAAATACCAAAGCAATCTTCAGAGCACATCTGTAACCCCAGCAAGCACTCAGGCCAGCTTGTGAGTCCTTTTACCATCTGCGAGCCTGCACGTTGACAGTGCAGCAGCCAGATGAATGTCCCAAAGAGCAGACTGAGCAGGCCTGCAGGGACCATGTCCTAACCTGGGATTTACCAGCATCAAGTCTATCTCCAGAGCCCAACATTTCCACTGGGAAGAGATTCAGTCATTCCTCAGAGAGAAAAGCATGCCTCCAGCCCAAAGACACTGAGTTAAGCAGCTCTGAATAATCTCTGCCCCCTCTAAACAGTTTCCTACCTTTCTTGAAGTCTGTCCATACACTGCTTCTACCGCATCATCTTCTAAGACAGCATTCCTCTTCCCCCATTAACTCTGCTAGGACTGCAAATATTTATGACAGCTTTTTCTACTCAGCTGTTTGATTCATCTGTGAAGGTTATTGGGCCCTACGTTAACCTCTTTTGGGCCACGTGGGATGTATATCTCCCGCTGTACTTGCATTCCTGATGTGGAGCGTCTCTCAGCAAGAGTGGCAGCAATAACCAGGGCAGTGCCTTCTGTGGAGCTCCAGGAATGTGGTCGCAGGCAGTTCCTGCAGACTGAGGGGACAGAAACCTCCTGCCTGCTGTGGGCTCAAAGCTAATGGTGAGACCAGCTGGTAACCATTTCACTGTGCACGCTGCAAGGAAGACGTTGCCCTGTATAAGAAATGCGAACCTGCAATACCTGACTGTAGGATCGGTGTGCTAATGTGATCAGCACCATCCTGCCTAGTGCCTGGGACTGAATCAGGACTGAACCAGGTGTTGTCCCTGTATGCATAAAAGATCACATATTCTACAGCACTAGTAGGGGTGGTGTGAGGCATGTGGTAAATAGGCCACATAAAAACTCTCTACTTATAAACCCGTCACACCTGGGTCCCCACTCCTGTCTCCTAGGGTCCCCTCAGAAGGCCCAGACTGCACCTGTGCTGCACAGTGGTCCGCATGCCCTTGGGTACGCCACTGTTGCGACCAGCTGACAATGCCTTTCCAGTACTGTTTCATCTGATTCATCTCCCAGCTGTTCATCCTCCTGATTTATGCCATCAGCACCAAAGCCTCATAGCAAATGGAGGAGAAGGAGGGGGATTCACACCATCCTTCTAAGGTTTATAAGTGCTGGCATGCCTTTTTTATTCCTCTGAACTTGAAATCCTGGGCACATCCAGTGCCTGCCTGCTTTCTCAGGCACCTCCATGGTGTTTCACTGTAGCTAGTTGTCCTCTCGTTTAAAGGGAATTATGGCTCTGACTCAGAAGATCCAGCAGACACAATATAGGTTGTTGTGGGCCAAGGAGTAGACCTTACTTCAGCCCAAAGTACAAAAGTGAAATGAGAACTTGCAAGGGCACCATTAACTGTTCTTGATCCCCAGCAAAAGACAAAAAAGTCCTGGGATGGCAGTAGCTAGACCTCTTCATCTCAAGAGCAGTGTAACAAGAGCTGGATATTATCCTAGTGATTCCCCTGCTGTTTTAACAAAGCAGGTCTTGATACATCCACCAAGACAGCACGAAGAGTTGCAAAATTTGCCACCCCAAGGTGCCTCTGGGGGTACTGCAATGCAGCTGTTACTAAAGGGAGGAAGCTGACCCCAAGGAGCTCAGACCTGGGGCAAATTTTTATAAACATAAGGCTGCCATTCTGCTCGCACCTTTACTGTAAATGTGAATCTCTACAGTCTGAGGTTAAGAGCTGGACTCTGTGGCTGACTCATCTAGCAGACACAGAGCTCCTGTGGGCTGTGCCGAGAGAGAGAAATACAAGGAGTAAAGGGATTAGACTGTATTGTAGGTTGAAAGCCAGTTTTGGTGGAGTGTTAATCTTCAAGAGTATCATTGCCAAAGTCACTTCTTAATGTAGCAGCTCAAGAGACAGCCTCTGTCTTAGGACCTGAGGCTAACCTATTTGATGTGACACTACAAGTAGAGCAGGTGCTGGGTTTGCAATGTATATTTGATGTCTAGTGTTGAAAAGTGAATTGATTGAAATGCTGTCAGGCTGCATTTTGAATGATTGCACTACTAATGTCACCTACAGGCATCTTGACGGACATTCTGCCATACACAGAATACAGTAGACTGGAAATCATCATTTGCAAATCATCACCTTTGAAAGTACAACTACCGATTCAGCTAAAAAAAAAAAGAATTGGAAACATGTTGAAGAAACATTAACCTGAGGAAGTGAGCAAATCAGAAACACCAAATATTTAGGCTCATGGATTTCTCATTATGGGAATTTTCAGCCCACTGTATTTTTTGGGGGGGTGTTGCATTTCAAAACCTGTATTTTGTTTGATAATATACTTCTACCACAGAAAATCTAATCAGGTCGTCTTCTAAGTTTTTACTGATATTCATCAGTATGGCACTTTGGGGTTTTGTTCATTTATGAAAGTTGTTTTACAACATCTGTCACTATGTATGAACGTGATAAAATTAGTAGTAGAACACTGGCATGTCTTTGAAAGGATATGGGGATTTAGCTAAATAATTGTCATTGAGATTAATGAGAACTTAGTGTTTAAATTCTATAGTTGATCATATAAATCACAGTTCTGACCTATATTTTCTTGCCCCTAACACCAACCTGGGTTAGAGTTTATTAACATTCATGTCACAGGATAGAGATAAGCAAAATTTCCTTATTTCCAGTGGCTACTATTCTCCATAAAAGTAGAATTCTGTGATTAATTTTACATCAATCTGGAGATTAATTTTAGCAATGTGGTAAAACCATTGGCTAATAAGTGCTCTCAGAACCAACACCCCAGAAAGAGGAAGAGGCAGGACTAAGGAAACATGAGTATTTCACCACAGTCATCTGCTACTGTCAGCCTATGTTAGCTAGTCACCAATAATGCTGAAACCTTTCTTCAAGTACTCTTCTGTCAAATTTTCTGAGAAATTTGGTATGAATTTATTGTGAGTATATGCTTCTAAAAACCAATAACAACAACAGAAACTGGGATACAGGTTGGATATTCAACTGTTTCCTTTAGAAATAGGGTTTTTTCCAGATACCAGTGTGTTTATATGTACCCCCAAAGAAACTATGCTCTCCTTGAGGATTACAGAACACAGCATCTCATCTAGAAGAACATTTAAAATTCTATATAAATTTGGCACTGCACCAGGGAAACTCTACCCCTTTCACTAACAAATGGGGACGGGGAGGCCATTTTGAATCTGCACAAAGCCACACAGCAGGTTAAAGAGTTCTGTGCCTAAATAAAACAAAAAGATTACCTGTTGAAGCAGGAACTGCTTATACAGGTGCAAAACCAAGTAAAATCAGTAATAGACTTATCCCCAGCTCCTTGAAAACCCATGCTCATGGGCCTGAGAAGTCTTCAACTTTGGTGCAAGAGCCCTGAGCAGAGTTGTACCATGTGTAGCAGTGAGATGTTCAAGCAGACCCTGTTTTTCTTGAGCAGGGAACATGGAACGGGGCCAGAGGGGCCAGACCTTGACTAAAGGAAGGCTGGCTGGGAGCCCTCCTGCTGCATTGCATACTTATTGATCAGGAATCCTAAAAAAGGCCACTCATCAGGGAGCAGCAAGAGCATGGCTTCTGCAAGGAGAGAAATGAGGGTAACCTGAGTGCAGCCCCACATTGTCTGAATGGGACTGGACTGGTGGTTGTGATGGGGTCCGTTGACAGTCCCAGACAAGGTCAGATAACTAGTCAAGTGCAGGATCCTCCCAGGGAGCCCAGACAGGAGAGGAGGCTGGAAATGGGTCTGTGACACAGGTCTAAGGTCCACTCAGGACACAGGGCAGGAGACAAAACTCCCTTGCAGAGCCAGTCTGGAGTCCACCCCAGAAAACCAGTCAGCAAGCCAGAGCAGCAGATGGACGGCACAGGAACACCTATAACTTGGCTTAGGAGACAGCTGGGTGCCCAAGGCTGAGCTGAAATGGGGCTCTCAGACCTGCAGGCAAGGGTTGTGGGTGGGGGTCCCAGATGAGCCTCACCAGAGCCATTAAGGCCAATCAGGGCCTTAACACAACCCAATCTCTACTTTGGAAGGAGATGGGAGTCTAAAGCCCTGTTTAAGCAAGAAACACTGCTGCTTAGCGAAGACCTAGGTTTTACCTTTCAATAAAAATGTACACCCACTCTTATGCTGAAAGGCTGGCTTCTGGCCAACAAAAGATCAGGTGTTTCTTCAGCACCTGGTATCAACTCCCACATAGGCATGTGTTGGGGCAAAAAAAGTTCTGCCCAAAGGATGATGGGTAGTCTTTCCTCTTACTTGTCTGCTGGATAAACTGCAAAAAGCAGTTTAATGAAGAAAAGTTTAAATATATAAATACTTACATAAGAAATAGACAAAAAAAGCACCCAGGTTTACTTTTTTTTTTTGTTCTTCTCCCTAAATTAAACCTTAAACCATTAGCTCCTATTAAAAATTGGGTAAAAGTCTTTCATGAGTAAATGGTAGGCTCATTAGCTTGTGTGTCAGTTTAAATGTAAACAAAATTAATGGCTTCTAAAGGAATCTTTCAATATTTAGAAATTAGCTGGCTGCCTGATTACCAAGAATTTGTATGCACATTCTCTTCTTTCACTGATCTGCTCTTTCAACATCAGGAATTGTAACACTCTGGGAACTGTTTACCCAAGATCAGCATGGTTCAAGTGTTACTTAGGATCTCAGTTAGGATTTCTCAGTTTTTAAATGTTTAGTCCTCGGGGGGAAGTGAAAATGACAGCAGGAAGAACCTGGAGGTACAAAGCACTGCTGAAGCTGGCACTTGATGACAGGAGGGGAATGAACACACCAGGCACTACATTTTATGATACAGCAAACGGAAGTTTGTATTAGATTGTATCAACTTTTGCTGTGCCTTGAGCACATCTGAAAGGAAAGAAACAAACTGATGAAAGTTACAGGGTACAAAAGCGAGAAGAGTGCAGAGAGGATGGGAAGTTGGGAATATGTGTAAAATGGAAATAAACATTTTGAAAACAAAACAAAAAAAAAACCCCACACCACCCCCCCCACTTGTCACCCCTGTCATGAGAACTATCGTAAGCGATGGTTTTGCAGTTCAGGAGAGAGAGAGCATGTTCCTTCCTCCCTCACCCCCAGTCCCACCAGAGGGAGCCACTGTGCCCAGTGGGAATGGCTTTGGCATCCGATGGTCCGAGTCTCGGGTCAGAAGGATGAATAGAGTCATTTTCTCAGAAGCAAGGCAGGCAACCAAGAAGGGTAGGGTGTGTGGAGGTAGCATGCAAAAGTCATCTTTGGATGGCCTAGGATTTTAGAAGGGCATCCACCACACAGGTAAGTGCTCCTCTCATAAGAAATACTAGGAGCCATGGATTCTTGTTTTCAGAAAGCTAACGTCAGGTTGATTCAGAGCCGCAAGGCCTGCGTGGGCATACTGATCTGGAGCATGAGTATGAGCACCCCAGCTCTGAGCACTCACGCAGAGTTTGGACACGTGGAAACTGGCAAACGTCTTGCTGACCCTGCTTTAGGTAACCTTCTTCCAAACCTGTACAGATGTTCCTTGAGGTCGAGGTCCTGCTCTCCTGGGCACTGCTACTGAGCACAGATTGTGGACCTTTATTTCCTGTTCCCATCATTTGCCATTGGTCAAAGTTACAGCAGGGTGGTAACCCACTGCAGAACAGGCAGGCTATAATACACTCTTCCAGGAAGACAAATGCTTTCTGAGGCTTGCATATTGCACATAGCCATCCATCCATCCACCCCTGTGTTTGGAAACAAGTTGGCTTAGTCAGGATTCGACAACAAAAGACGGTTTTCTCTCCCTTTCAGGTGTGTTATCCTCTTCTGCAGTGGGTCAAAGTCCTCTCCCCAAGCTGCAGTCACTCTCGGGAAATGCTACCAGGGGAAGAGCAATGCCTGCCTTTCCTGTGTTACTTTCACGATAAAATTGTAAAGCTGCGACACTCTGAACAGGCCACAAATTCCACAAGCCAAACTGTAAACACTGCAGGAATTTGAGGTCCTTGACATTTCACGGAAAGCAAAACCGTGAGACTGAGGAAAACAAGCTAAAGGCTAAGTTAAGATATGTCTACCAGCTCCTAAGAAAGATCAGTTCAAATAAGGAACTGCAGTCGCAATTTCCTGCTTGATTGTCACTTTCTTCCAGTGAAGAAATAGTCTGCTACTGGCCCTTGTCAGGAACAAATTACTTTCCCTTCACTGCCAACTCAGCTCCACACGCCCTGCGCAGAAGAGAAGCAACACTGCAAAAAGCCAGTTTTCCCCAGAGGATATGAACTACACAGGCTGGTAATCTGCACAGATCATTTTTAAGGGATAACTTACTCCTCTATACTGCTCTCAGTAAACGCAGGGTAAGTGGGAGTTTTGTCCTAAATTAATTGAAAAAAAATTGCCATGCAACTTTTTGCATAGGAATTCTCATCAGTGAAAATTTTTAATCCCATGAGAGCAAGCTTTAAGGAGGGCTAAGACAGAATCTAAATCTAACCATAACAGAAATGTGGTGAAAGCGTCTTGGTATTTTAGCTTGTATTCTCGAACAGATCCGATCAGTACAAATACAAAAAATATTTTTTGTAATTAATTATAAAGAAAAACATTTTGAGGCATACTTAATTAAGCATTCCAATTTGTTTGCTTTTAGTGTGGGCAAGATACAATGAGCAAAACACAGGCATTCTGCTCAGGAATTCCTCACCTTATCCTTTCAAAAAATGTTATGTGTATGAGAAAAAGGGAAAATTGTCAACAAAGAGGGTCCAAAGTGCAGGGTACTCACACTGGAGGGCCATTCGGAGTTTATTCTATGGCGCGATCCAAAAGTCCTTATTCAGCAGTTAACATCAATGGTAGTTTCGCTGAGGAAGGCATGTCTTTCAGAGTTCTGGATTTTAACCTTAAGAAATAGTTTTTAAAAACTGAGAATAAAATCACTAAAGCAATGATGTGAGCTTTAAATTCATTCCATTATCAAAAAGATTTTCCTCTTCAAATGTAAATATCCTAGTTACTCGATTAGGACGTGTACTTTGGTGCCTTGCTTTTCTTTATGAGGATTTGTTCACCCTACATGAATTTTTATAACTTTACTGTATCTATCACACATTAGTAAGTCCAGATTTGAGCAACTCTTGCCTGCTTACTCAAGTTTCTGGACTTGTTCTCTCCTAGGCAGAGAGTAACTCGATCCATGCATCCTGTTGATTCTTTCAATGTCTAAAATTAGCACTGTGCACGCATGCTTCCTCTACCTGGTGGTGTGCTCCCCGACAGAACCGGGGGCAGGCACTCACACACATGCTGGGTGCAACAAAGGCCCAACTGTTGCTTTTTTGACAGGAGAAACCAGAGATTTTTACGTTTTACTTCATATACAAGGAAGAGATCCCACCCCGCTCTCATGTTCAGCACGCGACAAGTATTATTTTCTTCAGCTAAATGCTGAAAATGATAACATGGTTTCTGAGTACAAGTGGTGGCATCCATCCTAACATATGAATACCAGTACCCATGACTCTGACAAGTCCAGGCGTGGTAGAAATTACATGGCGGTCACAGGACTGCACAGTTGGAAAGGTTAAAGAGAATCCCCCAGCCTCTCATTCCTCTGCTCCTCCGCTCTTCCGTTCTCGCAAAGATCTCTTGGGACACCCCTGATAGAAAAATGTTTGTCAGAAAGCGGAAGGCAACCCAATGGGAAACATCAGTGAACCTGTGTTTACTTTATTTAGAAATGACACCCCATTCCTGTCCCCTGGGGCAAAACTTCTTTTCTAGACATGACCTCAGAGATGTGCTACACGCACCCTGCACAATTTATCACCATGCTGCCTATAATTAGGTTTGTTAACATACAGCCTAGTGCAGTCTTGTTGACTGGGAACTTAATCAAGTTACTATTGAGTTCTTGTATGCATTGCTTCGGGTGACTGTTTTACTTGTAGAATTATAGCTGCGACCAACGTGAGGAAATTAGCTCTGGACACAAGTTTTTTACTTTTTTCCCCCTACATGTGAAAATATTTAGCAAACAGTGACAATGATGGAAAACAGTAGGAAACAAAATGTTCTACATTAGTATAAAACATGAAAAATGCAGCAAGGACCCTCAGTGGTACAACATGTGTTATGCTGGCTGGCAGTCCATTAGGCTTGATAGACATTTCACTTACCTAAGTCAAATATAACAGTCTAGTATTCATTAATATAAGAAGGGGGTTGTGGAATCAAGCCTACCATCTGGTTAGAACGACAGAATAATCTACAACTCATGATTAGGTCTAAGGAGTGGAATTTCACTTTAATCTTTTTCATTGCTCGAAATTTCCATCTGCGCAGTACGGCACATCATTTTTCTTCAAGACAAATGTGCTGTTTTTCATGTTCCAAAATTAGATCAGAAGAAAACGATTAATCATGTCATGGCCTGGGAAAGGAAACAAAGCCCTGATATTTCTCTCCCCCCCGCCCCAGCTCTGGCTGTTTGCAAGGTCCTTTCTTTCCCTGCCTCGATTTTCATCACAACTTTCAGAGATTCACATTGTGGTGGGCTAGAAACATTCAGGAAATGGGAATCTGAAATAAAGACACGGCTGTGATTTGCATAGCCATTTTTATTTTCCCCTGGCATCTCCCCCACCCCCGGATTGCCACTTCATCTTTTCCTCCTCTCTCTCTCCACCCCCTACCATGTGCCCCCGGCACAGGACGACAGATGGTGACCTGTTTGCATGTGACACCGTAACTGAATCTAAACTCAAGGAAACAAGTCACCGGGCTGCAAATTAGTGAGACCACACAACTGTCAGGTGGCAGTCCCCTTTGACAGTTGTAGGCCATTATAGGAACATTGATGTTTTCTCAGTGTGACAAAAAGGAATCCTTTTTGCAGCAGACCTGTCTGTCAGCTGGCTCTCAAGTCATAACAAATCCCTGGCACTCAGCTGAGGCTGAACATTCGCAGCGTCAGGAGGATGATAAATGACCTGCAGGGCTTTGAAGTGCCTTGGCAGTTCAGATGGGTCCGCAGTGCTGACAGAGAAATATACACAACAGCGTAACCAATAATGAGAACATTAAACATTCCTGCTTTGTGACAGGCTGACAGAAAAACCCAGCCTCACATCAATCATCTTTGGAGATATAACCTTGACAATTAGCCCCCTCTCTGATACTCAGAGTAACCTTTTTCCCCCCCGCCTTCCCCCCCTCCTTTTTTTTTTTTTTCTTTCGCCTGGCTTATCTTCCATGATCTTTTTTCTGGTATGGCAGAAAAGGAAAAAACAGCAGAAGGGAAAAAAAAAAAAGCCCACATCAAAAAAGATCTTTTCCTTTTCCTCCATGCAAAAATAAAATATGCCAGGACAAAGTTTATTTGATGGACTTCCACCTATTTCCCTTTAGGAGAAAGGAATATATTTTTTGCCCTATCTACCAAAGCATCTGTCACTAGAAATACTCCTAGCAGAATTTTGTTTACATTTTATGCTTATTTTGTTCCTTAGTTTTTTTCTTTCCCCAACTCTTACATTCATATCAGTGCACTCTGTTGTCAAGCATCGTTTCCACTTGTAAGAGTGAGATGATTAAGCATGCAACTGTCCCCTTGTTACGGTATTCCAGGATCATTCAATAAAACAGATAGAATCTCAGCTTCTTCCCATAACCTTGTGTTTTCTTCTTTTTTGTATGTGCCTATGCACTGGTTTGCCATTTTTTAAATCCTTTTACAGAGCAAAAATAATCTTCAAAGGATAAATGAAAGGTGCAGCTAATCTTCCTGAAAACTAAACACTTAAACGCCCCTCTGGAATCATTCTCACCGAAGAGCTGGGATGCATCGTGATCTCGAGGATGCTCTCTCCGCTCACAGGGAATTCCTCTTGCTTTACCCAGCATGGATCGGCAGAAATTCCTCCTGATACACGACTGACTTCTTGCCATGGTTCTTCTGACGGCTGAGGGGTTCAGGTGGTGGGGTCAACGGGAGTGGTCTGTGCTCTGTGAGAGGCGAATTAGGCTCCTGGGCACTTTCTGCACTCCTTCCCAGTGGCCTCGAGTCTCCCAAGTCGCTAGTTCAACCCCACACAGAGGTTTCAAAGGACCCTAAGCACCCTTGTGAAATAGCCTCAAGCATAAGTGAGGTTCAAAATGGCATTTGTTGCAGATGTTTTAATGTGGAGGAATGTTAATAGTGTAAAGAAACCCCTTCTGGCACTGAAATTAGCGGCAAATCCTTTAAGGTGCGCTGTGCTCAGGTCTCCGTCTCCCTGTTCCTGAAGGTATTTCTGTTTTGCTCATGCAATGACAAATATTCACTCTTGCTCTCATCAAGTACAGCACAGCTCAAATACTTTGATGTGAAGTTAGGGTAGTGAAACAGATTTACACACAACCAAGCACTTGTAAATTAAAAAAAGCTGGGTTTCTAACCCTGAAGTAAAGCCTGTCCCCAAGGTCTGTTTTCCTACACATACTTTAAGGTACCTCCGCAATGCTGGTGTAGTGGAAAGAAGATGAAAAGGAGGAAAAAACCAAGGCCTTCAACCTTCAATACAGTTATAGAAGAGCCAGCTACAGACCCAGATGACACTGCTGAAATAGTATATTCCAGAGTCTGTCAGCTGAGTCCTGCTGCTGTCAAAGTATGTCCCGTGCACGTGGCCACAGCTGTTGACTTCACTATTAGAAGAGGTCAGTGTGAAGGAGAAGAGAAAGGTATTAGAAAGATGATCAACAGTAAGTGGCAAAAACTGTTTAGCAATTGCATGGCCTCCTTTGTACTCTGATTACATTATTCTGATAAAAAGACAAACCAGGCAGTGCCCGTTTCATAAAACAGCAATGGAAGATTGGCCTCTGCAGGACTGTGAGGAGCCATTTCACTCTCAGGTAAGTACTTTTAAGAGACCAGGCTGACAACGCTGTAAATAGAAAACTTCTCTTTGCCTCCATTATGCCTGCCTAGTGGCTACTGACCAACTGTCTTACAGCACACTGACAACATACTGTGTTGCCACATTGCATACCCTACCTGGAGGGACTGGATTCAGACGTCGTCATTGCTAAGTCCTGCTCAGGCTTTGGAAAGCCCAGACGCGGTACTGCTTGCCCAGTGCGGGCTGAGGCTCCAGCAGAGCGAGGCAGCGAAGGACTGTGCATTCAACGGCAAGAGTGTCCTCTCTCTTTCCTCTAGGTCTAAGACTGGTTTCTCGTGACAAGGGGACGTCATTCATTCTTTGGCTTGTCTGCTGAGAGAATGAAAACTTAATTCACACCACTGATTTCCCAAAGACAGATTCCTTAACTCATTAAAACCACTGCTCTGCTTGTTATGAGTCTGTCTCACAGCCAGAAGACCTTTTCTCACCATGATGGCTGGTGCAAAGGGAGGGGCACTCTCAGCCTGCACACTGGATCTGCGTGATCTCTCACATACCACAAGACTTCAGTCTTGTTTCACATACCTTCAAAGAAATGTCTATACCCCACTTTTTAAATTCCAGTGTACATCAGTTGCAGGTCTGCCAGACAGGCTAGATAATACCATCCCCTCTGCAGATAGGAGCACGGAGTGGGGAGCCAGACGTGCATGAGACACTCACGGAGCTTCATTCCCCTCGCAGCCAAGCTCTGGTCAAAGCAGGTATGATTTTCAACCCATGATCACTGAGGGCTCAGAAAGTATATCTTCCCACTTTCCTAACCCACTCCTGTATGATGCTTTATGGCCTATCCTACAGCATCATCTGTAACCATGTTTAGGTCCTAGCTGCTGATGATTGAATCTATAAAGGATCTTTGTAAGATAAATGTGCAGACTAAATTAACACTTTCCTCCCAGCAGCTTTCTTCCCTTCCACCTGCCTACCTGCAGAAGAGGACAGGCTGCTTTCAATACTTTTCAGTGAGGAGAGGGATGAAAAACTCCCCCTTCACCACTAGCAAGGACCAGGCAAGAAGCCCCATGTCTTTTGCAACTAATGTTACAGGGTTTATCTTGTAGAAGACCATGGCTTTAGGAGTTGATGGATGCATTCAGATCCCACCCTAACAGGACTGTCAGTGGAAAGGGAAGAAAGGCCTATGCCATATGCTGAGAATATGACGGAGGTAGAATGTAACCATCCACTCATTTTCTTCTGATCACGGTGGAGGGCTGAGCAAACATCTGGCACGCCCAAAGATTTGAGAGGCCCCAAAACTGGATTGAGGCATAAACCACTAGTCATCACAAAGGCTAAGGAAAGGAAGAGTCGGGAGAAGCTATTTGTCTCCTCTGCCAGATCAGGTGGCCATCATTTGTGTTGTCTATTTGATGAAATCTTTAAGAACCAAATCGTGCTGGAATTATGTGATGCTAATCAAATCTCCTGGGCCATAATTCTCACTCTGACATTTTATTTGGCTCACAGCCTTGAGCCAAATCACCACTCCCTGCCTCAGTTTCCTCACAAACAGGAATGGATGCATTCAAATTACACTCACCTGAAAGGCGCGCTGTAAAATTTAATTAAGCCCTGAAAAGCACTCTGCAATTGTGAGATGAAAAGGTGCCATTAAAGGCTTCTTGTATTATATTTCACTAAGACTCTCAGAAATAGTTTGGATGGAGTTAAAGAGAGAAAATAAAAGGGGAATAAATCATAAACATTGCAGAATAAATGCTGCCCGCCCCTTCTTATCTGTAACTCACAAGGCATATAGATTACATCTAAATAAACCTTTGTATGAAAAACTGTCCATACATTTGCGCGCAAGATGTAAGGACAATGCTGGTTTTATATGAAAGGGAATATACATGTTTCCTTGCACACCCTCAGTGAAGTTAAAAGGGTTAATAAAATATAAATTGAGATCAAAAGAAATCTGAGGTGACATTTTGGCCTTGAGGCCTTCTCTTGGCTGTGGGAAAACAGAACGAGGCTGCTCTGCAACCTACAAGCTGAAGTACAATTAGTGGTGTTTTCAGACTGCATGCTTTTTTCTAGGTTAAATTCATATCGATATGAGCATATGCAGTGAAAGCACTGTGAATTTAGTTTTTCCAGTGGAGAATTACTAGCAGTCTTAAAGATGGAGACAATCTGAGAAAATTCAAAGTTATGTAATTAGAAGATTATACCCGCCCAGATCAGAACCAGATAAAACATTAAAATCATCATTACAAAATGCACTCAAAAGGCAAGGGCTTGGTGCATGTGTGTGCAGCTGCAGTGTCACGCACACATCCTGAGGACAACTGGAGGCAGTTGGCCTTTCATCTTTTGACTCAAGACCTCCCCAAGACCTATGCATTACAGCATGAAGAACCACACACTCTATCAAACATCGTTATTTACATAACACATGGCAGGGAGTGGTTATGGAATAAATCAATACTTTGTGATATTTGTTACAAGCCACATGGCACAGCTGAGCATTTCTAAGGCCTTACCCAAGGTCTGGCTTAAAGGAAGCTTGTTACAGCTATATTAAAATTGCCTAATAAGTGAGATTCCCAGAGAACTGCACGGAGCCATTTTTTTTCACTAGACTGTAGCCTAGTGAGGGCAGGGCTTTCATTTACAGATGAGCTCCTGATCTGACCCTCTCCAACACAGACTCTTTTTCTATGTAAACTACAAGCTGATCTCCTTTCCCCACTGACCTCCTCCCAATAAAACTGATTCCTAAGCATAGCTGTGATTACAGCTGTGGACAATTGCTCTAGATTCAGTGATATACCTCTTAAAAAATTTAAACATAATTCTTCACTACTGAGACTCTGCTTGTTCAGATCCATGCTTGGAGATAGCAGTGTGGCTACACAGTGGGACAGTGATACAGTCTTTCCTTAGGTCCCTAGGCTAGGAGGTTTATGTGAAAGTGGAATTTCCAGAGGATGATGAAGGTGTAGGTACTTATCTCTTTATCGAGTATACAAAGAGCCTAGACACCTAGCTTACACACACAGGCTAGATGCCTGTAGTTTGACTATGCGAATGCTGAATACCCTGCACAAAAAGCTTTGGGCATCATGACAAGCTCTTGTACAAACAGCACCATTTTGGTTTAAATACTATCTGACCATCACTTTCCTGTGGTCTTGGAAATTAGACTTTGGTTAAAAAACACAACCAGGGAACCCAACTAACCTTTTGTCCTGGTTTCAGCTGAGATAGAGTTAATTTTCTTTATAGTGGCTGGTACGGGGCTATGTTTTGGATTTGTGCTGAAAACAGTGTTGATAATACAGAGATGTTTTAGTTGTTGCTGCACTGGTCAAGGACTTTTCAGCTTCCCGTGCTCTGCCAGGTGCAGAAGAAGCTGGGAGGGGACACAGCCAGGATAGTTGATCCAAACTGACCAAAGGGCTATTCCATACCACATGACGTCATGCTCAGTATATAAAGCTGGGGAAGAAGAAGGAAGGGGGGGACATTTGGAGTGATGGCGTTTGTCTTCCCAAGTAACCATTACGCGTGATGGAGCCCTGCTTTCCTGGAGATGGCTGAACACCTGCCTGCCCATGGGAAGTAGTGAATGAATTCCTTGCTTTGCTTTGCTTGCGTGCACGGCTTTTGCTTTACCTATTAAACTGTTTTTATCTCAACCCTCGAGTTTTCTTACTTTTGCTCTTCTGATTCTCTCCCCCATCCCACCAGGGGGGAGTGAGCGAGCGTCTGCGTGGTGCTTAGTTGCCGGCTGGGGCTAAACCACGACATCTTTCCAGTTTCATTCTGCCAAAGCATATTCATTAAAATCTCCAGTTTGATGAAGACTATGTTTTAAAACATTAACGATGCTTAAAATGCGATGTTATCAGTTCCAAACACCAGAACAGCTGAATGCGCGACGATACTCAATCAGCTGCAAATTCACTGGGACAAAGCCCACCCTTTCACTTTTTGTTTGCTCAGCACCTAGCACCTGGTTCACGATTAGGCCTAATAAAGCATCCAAAATACGAAGTGGCAGTAACTGAGAAATATGATCCATTATACTAAGGATATAGCTATTAAATAATAATCCAAAAGGCACTAAATAAAAATTCCTCTCAGAATGCAAGAGACAACTAGTGTTGTGTAAAAAGAAAAACAGCAAACAAAATATCTCATTATGTTCTTTCTTCTGTAGTAAGAATGTAGGCAATCACAGAAGGTAAGGAAGAGCAAGCAATTCATAAAGACATGTCAGCCCAGTAAGGAATCTCCATTGAAGTCAAACAAGTACAGGAAAAAATAACCTGCAAGAACCGTGAGGTTGCATGAAGTAGTAACAAAGAGGTTGCATAAGGAACTTGCCAGACAAACTCTTACTAAACTGCCGAACGGCTAAGTTTAAAAAAAATGAATCAATGTATGATACATTACATGTTAGTAAATAATTTAATGGATAATCACCTGAAATATTCAACTATGTTTGTTTAGATGCTAGCATAAAACTGGGTCTAAAAACTTTAAAAATTCAGACTTTTCTTTATTCTACTGCTCAGAGTTCATACATTAGTCATCTGCTGCCTCAGCTACATCAACACATCTTTTTATTTTTGGTCTCACAGCTTTCTTACTCCCTTTGTTTCAATGGCCATTTCAAATATTTTTCTCTTTTCATGCTCTTCCTTCTCAGCTCCTTGGTTTCCACCTATTATAAATCAAGTTCAAAGCACCATTTTAGAGCACCACAAAACACTGCCCTTGGACCTCTTTCTTTACTACTTTCACTGTTCCTGATCCTTAAAAGAACTATCAGGCTTGTCTGGACTATCTGAGTCTTCTTTTCCTACTGTAGTCTTTATGTTTTCACCTATGGCATGAAGTATGTTTGTGACAGCTTTGAATTCACTTTTGCTAGAGGCTTCCCATAGAAAACTCACATGTACAACCATGCCCCCACTCCCTATTTATGCTATTTCATACCTTTGAGATGTCTGTAGACTAAGTCTTTCAGAGCAAAGAAAGCATTAATTGACATCAGCAATTTCTGTTGAGTAGTCTTTCACACATCCACAGAGTCATGTGCACTAACTATACACAAACCCCCAAGAATAAATGATTTGAGGGAACTGCCTCTTGGAAAATTTGCAGAGACTGTTTTAAACTCAAGTTTTTAATATTTATGTAATATTTTAAAACTACTGATCAGGTGATATAAAGAACTGATACAATAATTAAATTTGCAGATGATACTAAATTAGGAAGTGTTGCAAACATCAGTGAAGACAGAGAAATAACACAGAGGACCTGAGAAAGCTTAGAAATAAGAGCAGGAAATAACAAAATGAAATTCATCCGGGAAACATGCAAAGGTACAGTACATCTGGGGGAAATATTTCAAAATTAAATACCAAAAGTAATCCGATCTTGTGGTTCAAGGTGTAAACTGATTGCCACAGCTGAAATAATCCTCTCAACCCTCCTGCTCATGCTCAGCAACGTATAACTGGCAAGGTACATTATGAAGGGGTTTGAAAGATCACGCACAAGTTATTTTTGGAGGCAGGATGCCTGTCTCTTACAGAAAATCCTCGCAACATCTATATTCAGAGAAATAGCCAGGTTCATTGAGAGCACATTCCCACTCTTGGGCAAGCAAAATATTTGCTTACCTCCCCCCTTTTGTGCCCAACAGTTACCTCCATCCCCCTGTTCGTATGCTTACTGACAATTCAGCACAGACCTATGACACAGTGGCAGTGGTACTAACAGGTCAGAACAAGTGGAAAAGAACAGGGGAAAGGGATGCCACGCTAGTTAGAGGGTGAATTGTCTGGGCTTTTAGTATTCCCGACCTTTGAGAAACTGCCTGAGCTACTTTTCACTCTCAGCGGCTGCAGGGACAGCTATACCAGACAAGCAGTAATGTTGTCAGAAACACAGATACTCAGTTGATGTCAGTCAGGGGTTTTCTGCTGACTTCAGAGAGAATAGCAAATTTAATATGAGTTTGCAGTGAATAGGATATTGAAATGCTTGAGTGCAACTTAGTTTTCCATCCTCAGGCTCACCACAATCAGGGACTAGAGAAGAGATGAGGCTTTGTACGGCATTGATAAAACCACAACAAACATATCACAAAGCTTTGGCCCTTGAATGCCATCAATTCATAGAGAAGCTGGAAGGAGTTGAATGGAACTAAATAACAATGAAGGATCTCGGACAAATGGACTTTGAAGAAAGTCACTATCCTCTTTTTTTTACACATAAAACGAAAGACAAGAAATGTCATTAAAATAAATTAATTAATGATATCTTTATAGCAAATTAGTCTCTCTCTCTCTCTCTCTCTGCTTCATAGCAGAGCTTCTGCTTAGGAATTAGCTTCCTACTACAGATCTAAATAAACAGCACATATATCCTTACACATTCCCTGCTCTGTTCTTCCTAGATAAACAATCTGAACAGGAATGAAATTAGAGACTGAGTCATTGGTTTCACCACTCATTCAGATCTGTTCATTGTCTAACCCTCCCCCCATGTGTTCAGTTGATTCAATTTATTATGAAATTCCAGAGGTGCGAATGGCTGGACAATAGCTTAAGGAGTCTTTGCAGCTGGATTACCTCCCATCACTGAAGTGTGATATGGTTCCACACAGGCCAAGAACAGGATTTCATAGAAAATAAATTGAGATTGAATATCTTTTCAAAAAGATTTGCTGTACCGTAAAGAAGAAATCATACACTTTTTCACAAGAATTTTTGAGTCAAGTTTACAGTTTGTGTCAGGTTAAGTTGACAGCCTTTACTTCCATCTGAAGCAAGTAGTCTGAAGCAAGTAGTCTCCTGCAGTGCAGCTATCCAACGTCCATTCTGCCCTCGTCTCATGGAAATTAGTTTTATGAGGGTATTTCTGATAGCAAATGGAAGGAAACAAAAAAGAAAACCCAAATTTTCTGAATAATCTCATTATAACTGTTGTCAGCCTGTCACACTGGAGTGGGTTGGAAGCTCCAAGGAGAATATGTTAATGGGACTAAAAACATCTAATGAAGAGACTGTTAACATGTAGGTACCCGGGGGATAAGGATGATCTCTAGTTAAGGACAATACTTGGACCTTAAGTGATCTGTGGTCTGTTCCTCACTGTGCCATGTGTTTCCTGTATAAACCCAAACAAATGGCTTTATACGTACCTTAATTCCAGGTCTGTAAAGTTAGTACTTTCTCAGCCATGCCTATTCATGCTGCATGCTATGTACCTATACTGTGCAACTCACAATAGGGGACAGATTTTGAACACAGGAGAGAAAGTATTTCCAAAGCAGGTAATACTATTACAGGCAACTGGCACTATCACACTTCATTAGGCATGTACGTCTACAAAATCTTCTCCAACCAGAAGAGGGAGAAGATCTGTGGTCTGCAATCTCTGGACCAACAATTCATTATGAATCACTTTGGGTGGGCTGAACTTGCACTTAATCATCAAAACTCATGCCAAGGTTATGGGTAGCACCATTATGCACAGTCAAATAGCTTTGGCTCTCCATGGCATGTAGGTTTTCCAGCAGTCACGAACCCCCACCCTCTTTATAGTATATAAGAAGGTTGGGCATGAAGATGGAAATGCAATCGTGATATAATGGAGGGTGGTGCCTGATGCTATCAGGGCTTTTAATATTAAGTCTCATTGCTGCGGGGTCTGAGCACTTCCAGCTCAAGATGGGTGCTGGCATCATCCAACTGTCTGATAGAGAGACCTGCAGGCAAAGTTGTGGTTATGAAACTTGAGATGAGCAGATCTTCTATCTGTATAATGAGCTAATTAAAAATTAATTTAAACACAGTCTGTATAAAGTGCTGAAGCATATGATGTGGGGTATAATCCTATGCTGGATTTGACAACCCACAGCTGCTACTGCATATTCAGTCTTTTTGGACAAAATTATATGCTCCTTCTGCCAGACTCCAATGAGCATTTTCCTTCACTCAGCACTTCAGGATCTGACTCCAGGATGCAGACTGAATGGTCAGTCCATGTGATTATATGCAGAGATAAGAGCTCAGATCTGGAGGTCGTTTGGCTATGTTTGCACAACCATAATGTTTCTTAGACCAAGCAATGTTCTACAAAGCAAGCATGGATACATCCGCTGTCCTTCCCCACCATTCCTGGTTCCAGACTTCCTTCATGCTGAGCCAGCTTGTGTATCTCAGCACTTTTAGTATTGATGTATCCATATATAGGATGAAAATATCTGTATCAGTAATAAGCACAAAAGGTATTTTGCCTACAAGGCATGTAGGCCTCTGGGAACCATGTGGAAAGCTGAAAGGCAAGCTCTGATTGCATTCCTCTACCAATGAGTCTCAACTGGGACACAGATATATATGAGGTGTCAGGAGCTGAGAAAGCAGAAATCAGAGTGGTAGGAGTGCACTCAGGAAGCCATGAAAGAGAAAGAGTTGCTCCTACAATTCTCGCTCTTTTCTTGGACAGCTACCTACCACAAGCCATAATTGAGCCCTGTCCCGAATCATGCCAATTATTGTACTGCAGAGACATTAGGACTAGTGGATTCTCCAATCTCTGCTCCTAACAGCCAGGCCAAAGCTATGATACAATACTACGGCACTGCTTGCAGGACCAACTAGAGTGAAAAGATGTTCCCTTGCTTGTCTGCTTCTTAACAATTATATTGAAATAGCCTAGATTGAACAAATACTGCAATGGACTTGTTAAAATAAAATTCTGTTTCGGTTTGAATGAGGACAACTGGATGGTTGCCTTGGCTTGGAGACTGAAAACCATATAAACATGAGCCTAGCTATATCCAGCAAGATAGGAATAAAAGGATTGCTTCTGAATATACTTACTCAATGTGATAACTAATTTTTGAATCTGAAAACAACCACTATCACTGATGGTTTACTAAATGTAGGTATGTTGGTAGTTTGTTTACTGTATTAGTAAATAAAACATTTTTCCTTCTTGCTTAATAAGCATGTTAATTAATGATATAGAGATGTAGCCTAGAAACACAATTAGGTAAGAATTACGCATGGCCACACTTACTTTTGTGGTGTTACCAGGTACAGAATCACTACAACTCTTGATAGGAATAGCCTCAAACAGTCTGAGCAGAACAGAACAGCAATCATGAAATAACATCCTACTTGAAAAAAATCTAGCATATTCAGGAAGCTTTCTCAAACAGCAGGAACACATTTGGCCTTTACTCACCACCTTTATCCTCCCAGTGTTTGCAAAGTAGGAAAGGCACAGAGGTGCCAGGATTCTCTCTGTTGCAGTGGAGGAGCCCAGGGATGGTGATCCTCTTGGATTAAGAAAGAGAACCATGAACAACAGGGTACCCTATCTGGCTGAGACACACAATATTTAATTTGCGAAAAAGCCTTCCATTATTCCCTTAAAAACTCAGTAGTAAAAAATCAGCATAGAATAAATCCACGTTTAATTCACTGATTCTAGCCAGCTACTGTGTATTGCTTAGTGGATTCTCATGGGAGTTCACAAGAGGCTAGCTGCTTCCCATAAAATGGTACATCTGTATGTTTCATCAGTAGTGCTGTCAGCATGTTACCTTTGCTCTGTGCTACCTACAATGACTTTTCATAACATTTCAAACCGAGATCAAAATCTTTTTTTCTTTTTCCAGTGTACGGACATATACATCCAGGATGAAGACCATGATCATCAATTACAGCTCTCTGTCCCAATAGGACACTCCATAGAAAGGCTTGAGTTCATCAGCACAAGAAATGTGATCTCTTGTGGGCTCTTCAAGACTTCTTTATGAAATGAAGAATAAATTTCCAAAAGAGCTAAGTAACACCGGAAACCTTAGCATCTTTTGCTCTATGCACACAGTGCGTCTCTTTGACCTTGCTTGCTCTGCCATAAAACGCAATGACATGCAGATGATATTAGAGAAATGACCATAGTACAAGAACATATACAGAGCAGAATATATAAGAAGAGATTGGATAAAACATTCCTCCCCAACCCTTCCCCACATAGACATGCCAAAGATTTGGTAGTCCTGAGAATGAGCTTAACATTTACCAGACAAGAACTGATTGATGCCTTCCCTGTTGGAGCTGGTCAAATTTGTAATGATTGCCTGTTACAAAAGGAAGAGAAGCAATACATTTGCTGTTCAGCATAGAAACGTAAGTTAGAAAAGAAAAAAACCCCTCTTCATCATAAGAAGGAAGCAATACTCTCATGTCCCATACCTCACACTTCAGACCTCTCTTCTGCATGATTTTCCTTTATCATATGTATTGATTGGTGCTTTGTACAGCCCATTCTTTAATCTTTAGTTATTTCTCCATGAAAATAAGATTTAAAGGATGACAAAATACACACCATGCCTATTCCTTCCTGCCAATTTTATACACAGAGAAATTTTAGTAAAAAAATTTTGAAGACCTGAATTCTCTGTGTGAATTTTTACACAATGCTGAATAACTGTCTGGAGTTCTCTTGCAGTCCAAACTGTTCAACATGGAGGCTTATGGCAACAGTTTGCCACAAGGAATGACTTGTGGCAAACACACAACTCAACACACGCTCAAGAACAGTTTTGAAAATCCACAGTTCAATTGCCACAAATAGAGTTTTCCCCATATTCTTTTTTTTTTCAGCTTCATCTGAAAGGGAAGAGTAAAATTACCTCACAGCAGCTTTCTTTTTAGGCTGTGGTTACATACTTGGAGAGCACTTGAATCTTGTGTAGGGTCCATGCAAAAAGGGCAAGAGGTTTGAAGTAGAACTTGATCAAAGACTTTTGATTTTTATATCTTTCCCAGGCTCCCCTGATGTGGCCTTTCAACCACACGTATTTGCAAATTAAACTCCTGCTTAGAAATAATCCTTCAACGTATCTTTTCAGAACACCCCTGTATGTGATGGATCCAAAGCACACAATGCCAACAACGGTCTTATAGTTTCCATTTGCAGCAGCACCAATCTGGTACATTGGGAATATGAAACAGCAGCAGTATTTACAGGGAAGACTTTAACTGTTTCAATGGATGGGGTAAAAAAAGGTTTCTTTTTATGTTGTATGTTTCTATACATATTAAGCATGTCTATATGTTTCTTCTTTTTTTCTCACCTACTGAAGAAGCCATCTAATAAACTGAGGCCTAAACAGAAAGAGTGTAGATGCAGCTACAGTAAGGATGTGATTTCATGGTCAGCTTCATCTAGCTGAACTTTGAAATGTTACTGAAAGGGACAGACCTTCCTTTCCACCACCTTACCTGTCTCTCCTCCACGCTTTGTGTCAGCACGTGTGGTTGCATGCCTCAGCAGTCAGCCAGATCCACTCCCCAGTGCAGCTGCCTGCACAGCTGGATGAGTGCTGCTGCTGACACAACAGCAAGAACAGGGGACAGACACTCACCCTTTCACCACCTTTTCAGCAGTTTAGAAATAGATTAGCCATGGCTGATACAAAACTACACAAAAGTATCACCCCTTTTTGGTGATGGAAGGAAACAACAGATTCCCATGTTATTTGTTGCACAACAACAAATCACATTACTGATAAAGAATAAGCATTTGGGATATCTGTCTTTATGATACCATGGTCATTGTTAATGCAAATGGAAACAGATATAAGTCAGACAAACATTTGTTTCAAAAGATGGGACAATAAATGGAAAAATTAAACCAAGTCAAATGAAATTCTAAGAGAAGGTTTTGTGGACAGAGAACTGTAAGGCTTGAACATTCATTTTTCATTACTTTCTCATCTTCATCTCAGAGAATACGACTTCCAAAACTATATTTAATATTGGTGTCATGCTAATTAGTACTACATGAAAAGCTGGCTTAGGAGGCAGATCTAAACCAAATGGTGGAAAAGGCAATACACTAGTGGCTTCAGCAGGATTTGGATGAAGCTTTTAACATTTGTTTCTTCCTATTATCCATCTCCCACTCTCTGCTAAATTCACAAGGAAGACTGCAGATAAACTTCAAGAGGTGTAAAAAGAAAAGTCTAGGGGAGTACAGAATAAATAGTGTAAAATCAACTTTTTTTTTAGAAACAGAAATTCTTACTATGAGAAAAAGAGTAATTTAAACCCGTATCAGAGGAAGAATTAAATAATAGGAGAAAAAGGGACAGCTTCCTCTACAGCAATTAGCACTATCCATTATCAGTGCCAAGATATCAGATTAGATAGATCACCACTCCGATCCTGAACGACGACTTCTATCCAACTCACTGCCCTTCACATCACCACCAGTGGCACAGTGCCTCAAGCCTTGATCCTGCAAGACAGCAGGATACAGACACCAGTGCTCTGTTCTGCAGTAGGATACACAACAGCAGTTCCCACGACTGTCAGGAGGAGCTGTGTGGATACCTATTTCCAGGAAGGGTGGGGTGAGAGCACTTGGAATGCAACTACTGAAAGTTCAAGTCAACAGCTTTGGAAACTTGGCAAAGACAATGCAGACAGATAACTCCAGGTTTGCAGGGCACCTCTGTGACTGGTATAAATCAGATCAGTACCACTCGGTTCAAGGGAACCTGCCAATACACGATAGATGAGCACCCACTCCTTTGCAATGCTCCTCTGAATGTCAGTATCTGAACTGCTTGGATCCCATCCAGCTTTCTAGTGCTTCCTGCAGGCCAGGAAGAAGGTGAAAATAGTGCAAAATGTTCTGCCATTCTCAGTGCAAAGAAAAATAAAATCACATTTGATCATGACAGTTGATCCTCCATTTTTCCACAACAGCGAAGACAGGAAGAAGAGCTGTAAAAAAGAATAAGGAACTTCCTCCCCTTCTTTCACATCTCTGCCCTCTAAGTGCTTTCCTGCTGCTGACAGAAATGAAAGTCAGGCCTGGATGAACACAGCGGAGATACCCAGAGACACCAGAGCAGTGCCGGGCCCCTCCCAGTGCCACACCACCTTTCAAAGCCTTGAAAGGCTGCAGAACTCCCCTCAGTGCTGCAGTTCAGCTCCCCTCATGAAGAGCCGTATACCTAGCAGCGTACTCTCTCCTCAGCATGCATCTACTATGACAATAGGTCCGTATCTTCTCTGCCTTCTACCAGTATAGTCACTTACTGCTCTCACTGTGCACAAACGATGAGCATCTCTGCTCCTCCTGGCCATTGTACCTCCAGCCGCAGGTCAGAGCCAGCCAGAGCTCTTTATTTGCTGAGCTTTACTGGCTGCTTCTGCCACAGCTCCTCCTTTCCATGTGCTTACTTTGATAGCTGCCTTTCTGCACAGCAACGTTGTCTTGAGGATTTTTGAGACAATGGACCCTGTAGTAAATGGGAGCCTTGATAATGCCAGAGAGGTCAGATGTCATGCCTTGAGATGCGATGTCATTCCATGCATGCTGTGCACACACAGGTCAGATGCATAACATATGCACTGATGTGCTCTGTGCCGGAGCTAGCAAAATTACTTTCCTGCATACGGACAGTAGCTTTTTTCTGAGTAGCCACTGCCACCAGTGTCGAAAAAGCACCCAGCTGATGTGAAAAAATGGAGAAAGCTTTTCTGTGAGCTTTTCATATGAAGCGTGAGATTTTACTGGGCAGTTACAGAGGACATCTGGCAACTCCTTCCCTGGCTGATGGGACTTGGAGATGTCTCCACACTGGCACTGCAACAGACTGCTTAGTCTTGGACCTTGCAATCTTTAGGCCTAATGATCAAAGTAAGTACGAAATAAAGAGGTAAAATACAAATGAAAAAGAGGTCAAAAGCAAACCAAACCTTTTCAAAACATAGCAGGATTTCATCCAAGTTTAGGAAGAATTTCATTCCTTAGCAGAGTAAGGACTCAAATACGTGGACTGTTGATTTAGCCAATGTATTGACAACAGCAAAAGATGGCTCCTAGTTGCAAGACCCGGCTCTATTAATACCAGCATGCAAAACAACTGAAATTGTCAAGCATCTGGTTCAGCCTGTTACAGAAATTCAGGCAGGACCCAAATTCTGGACAGAGATTTGAATTTTAATGTATTTCAGGGCTGAGGGTAAGAGGGTTCAAATATGGAGTTCTAGGCTTCCTCTGGTATATTCTCAGTAAAACTATCGCAGTTCTCTAACCCCATGGCTTTCCCAAGATGCTGCTGTGCTGTGTGCTGAAGGGCTGGGAGGAGAAAGGAGTAGAGGAAGAGAAAGAAGTTCCTCATTCTTCCCTACTGCCCTTCTTCCTGTTTTCATGGCTGTGTATTCAGAGGATTGTCTTTCCACAAGCAAACGACTAGAGACAAGCTTACCCCAAATGTATGTTCTCTCATGTTTCAAGCACTTGCTCTCTGTTCTTGCTGAATGTTTAGTTACAGCATGAAAAATGGATATGTGGAATGAAGACATTTCCCCTTTGACTAGCACATTTGCAGAAGGTATGTCAAGGATCTGAGGCAAGGGGTATGGGCAAGCTTTCAAGAAAGTTTTTCCCCCCTTCTCCTTTGCTTGCTTATTGGAAGAGCAATAAATATCAAGCAGACAGGCCCTTCTCACAGTTACAAAGCCTACCTGTAACTGAGCTGGATAATTAGCAGCCTTGAAGATGATATATGACTTTCATTACCCTTTGGGACTGGAGACTAAATGAGGACAGAGCTAATTGCCGTGCAAAGCAGTTTGGCATGAATGAGAAAAATGCAGGCGCTGTCTCCTGCCAAAAAAGGGCCCTATTGCTGCTCTGATCTCATGGCTGGTTTTTGCCGCAGGAGTTCACTTGGTGTCCATAAATCATGGTCTGCTTACAGCTGAAACTGCACTGAGTCATCAACATGCAATAAGCTGAGTGACAGATTCCAGCCTGACTACATTAGAACTTCAAACTTAGTCCTCCCCCCGCAACACTACCCGTACTTAACAGAAAATTAAACCCAGACTACACAGACATGAAGGCTGTGAGAAACACAAGGCTTGTTTACTTGACAATAGTTTTTTAAGACTGATGTTTCCAGGAAATAGCATCATGCATTTTGAAAGGGAGAGGGCCACAAGTACTGAATTTATAAAATGACCCACTGCTATAGCATTTGGTTTGTCCTTCCTCATATAATTGCTGATTAAAATGTATTACCCTCCTTTAATGATGTAAAGTGGCACTTTGTCATCTTAGTTCTTATGGAGATAGATTTAGTCAGCTATCTGAGAAAATATTTTGCTGCTCTTTAAAATTAGGCCAGAAGAACCTGAAATCTGATTGCAAATCTGCTTCCAAAGTGACCTGGGGCACATTAACATCCATATTGTACCCATAAGAAGTGTGGGCTTCTGGGGAATCTAAACCATCAATGCAAAAGAGAGTCCTTGAAGATACTCTTTTCCTCTCCCCATTCTGTTTTACAGGAGATTTTTTGCTTTTCCCTAAAGGTACCTTAGGTCTATTTTTTTTTTAATGGAAGAGATTGTGCTGAATTTGCAATATGGTATCCTGTCAGATCCTAATCAATTAGCCCACATCAGCTCAGTATAAGGCAGATACCAATTTAACTCACAGAGCTAAGCCTTCTGATTTTCTCTAAGGGCAGTCACATAATTCATTCTTTGTAGTGCCAAATTATATTTGACATTTAATTTAAAACTCAAGGTACCATAATGCAAAATCTCACTAAAAATAATGGTGATAAAGCAGAGGAACATTTCATTTGACAGTGAGGATTTTTTCAGCTTATTTATGCACCCAAACTTTCCCCCTCCCCCACCTTTCAAAGCCCCAAACTCACCAGTGCTGGTTATCCAGGCAATCACTTTCAGGTGATTTTAGCTTCTACAGGTGCTTGCATACAGTAAAGGGGCACTTGAAGGTGAAGCAAGAAAGCTGGCTGCTGCTTGCCTTTTGGTGGGTGAGCTCTCCTCTCCCTGATGACACATGAGCTCAAAGACATCTCATGTGTTATTGCTGCTGTAGCTAGTAGAAAGAAATATTTCAATAGAGTGGCTGGGCTAACTGGAATGGTTGTGTGTGGACTGGGGAAGGTGGAGTCAGCCTGAAAAGGCTGAGTTTTTTTACTTTTAGAAGACCCAACAGAAAAAACCCCCAACAAAAACAGCTTAGTTCACCATTCTCTGCCATCCAGTAACTCCATTCATGGCCACCAGGCACAATGGAACCTGGTCCATTGGTTCATGAAGCATGTCCACACTCTGACAATACAACTTCATGCATAGATAATAATAAAAAGACCAAGTTCTCCTCCTTTCTTGAAATGTGCAACACACTGCCAAACCATGGGGGTTCTAGCCATGGGCTCAGTCAGCACTTCCAGTGGATGAACAGTCAAACTCTAATAAAAACACTAGTTGGAAAAAACATGCAGCCATCTCCGTCAAGGTGAGTTTCTTGTAGGGACTAACTGTTTCTGCTGATAGTGTGCAAAATGCTAAGCAGCCAGTGACTTGCCTGGCTAATCCAGAGCAGCTCTATGAGAAGAGAAAGTAATGGATAACAGTAGGCTCTACTTTGTTGAGACAATACCATATAGCAATAAGCAAAGTACATTGGTAGCACAATCCTCCTGAGAGTGACTCAACTTTCGTCCTGTCAAAAAACAGCTACTACTTTGCAATAAAAAGAAGCAAATGTCTAATGTTCTCATCCTTTATATGCCAAGATTAGCTCTTGGGGGAAAAAAAAAATCATCACTGGTCGCAACATGCTTCTCAACATAAGATGGATGACTCAAATTCTGGGACATTAGGTCTTACCGTGGATTTCAGTCCCTCATTAAGATTAATAAAGTCCAGGGCTGAACTCTGGTATTTTTCAGTGAGTCTGTAGGCCTCAGATTAGGCATTCTTGCTTTATTTTACATTTGCATGTAGGTGCATGCATATGCTACTGGGAGTCAAGTTCAAAATCTTGCCCATTTGCCCATGTGAGCAGATCCATTTCTTTTAGTACTTGCTATATGCTCCACATTTATTTTATAGAATACACAGAGTATTATCTGGGGTATGAAATGTGGACAGGAAATAAAGTTGCTATGTACCAGAGTGAGAGAGTGCATTATCAGCATACTTGGAAATGAAAGAAGCTATATTTGATGTTGATGCAGTGTGCCTATGTGACAGGTTTAAATTAGTGAAACAATTGTGATGGCATAACACTGCTGTTAGATTTTCCAACATTCCATCAAATTTCATTGTGCAATATAGAAACACAAAATAAAAAACTTCTGGAAAAGCAATGCTTCAGCATTATATAACACAGAGGGCTCCTTTCTATGGTATGTATCCTGTAATTCAGCTCTCCCAGACTTCCTGAGACTGTATCAAGACCTTTGTTTTCAGTAGTAAGGATTTTGTTTCTTAATCGCAAGGACAAGCATACCCTTCACAAGTCTAGATAATTGCTTTCTTAATCTAATTATACTTTGGCTTTTATGACATCCTGTGGCAAAGAGTTCCACAGTTTATTAATGTTTTTTATGTGGAAAAGCACTTCCATTTGTTTAAGCACTACTACAATTTTAAGAAATAGAGAATAAGCATTCCCTATTACTTCTTCATAAAATTTAAGATTCTACCCAGAGGAATTATGCAGCGCTTGGACCTCTTTTCTAAGCTCACTCCACTTGGCCTCTTCTCATATGGAAACCTTTCCAGAAATTGGTTCACTGCTGTTACCTTTTCTAAATCTTGTATGTAGGGTCTTTTTGAGTCAAGGACAAGAAATACATATAATTTTCAAGACGTGAACCTGTTATAGATTCATATCATACACTCATATTGTCCCAGAATTTTTTGCAATTGTGAACCTGTGTAGGTATACAGAAGTGGAAAAAAACCCTATAACTGCTTACCAACTTAATAGCAGTATTTTGGCACACAAAAATACACATGCACAAAATCTTCAGAGCATTTCCACCAACTAAAGATTTTGCACCAAATTATTGAGAAAATTCAGCTTGGCAAATATTTTTTCAGAATAGTTTGAATGTTTTCAAAAAGGAAATTATGAAAGTACTAATGTGACTGTATTACTCTAAGGAAGCTGGATTAGCTAAATGGCCATTTTAGTAGCCTATTTATATCACTAAGTTTTTACTGTTGCAGAGACAGAAGCTTTAAAAATAATGAATAGTTTAAAATGGTAGTAAAAAGTACACAGTGAGTAAATACGCAGATTGGAAAACTGACATTTTGTACCACAAAGAAACTTTAAATGGAAGTGAAGGGATAAATGCATTGACTGAAATTTCAGACCCTCAGATACTTAAGTTGGTTCCAAGTGCCAAGAACTTAAGCGCTTTCACTGAAAAATAGATAAAAATGGAAATAAGAGTCTAACTTTAAATTTATCCTTTCTGAAGGCCTTATCCTTAATCTCTTTTCATATATAAGATTTATCATATTGCTTTGCGAGGGGTGTATCAAATATGGGGAACTGACTCAGAGTCCTCGCATTCAGTAAGGAAGCTGCTTTTTAATTACACTGTGAAAAAACATTAGCAATAAAACCCCCTTATAAACACAAACAGAAAACTAAATCATAGGGTAGGAAGCCATAAGGACTGGAACGCGGAGAGAGAAATTGAGAGAGCGAGAGAGGATACAAATGATCTCATGACACTTACACAGTCTAATTTCTGCAGAAAATTCTACCTCAATTTACAGTGATGTAAAGAAGGCTCAGAAATTAGCTTGTTTACTCCTCATTTAAAATACTGCCAGACAAATGGATTATGTTTTTTGAATCCTTTATGATACGGGATTCTACAATTAATAGCACAGACACATTTGTCATCATCCTTAATCACGGATATTTGTGCAAAGATTTCAGCAAGCTCTATTCTGCTCCAACTTAAACTCATTTAAGTCTTGCTCCGCTCTGTTGTGGAATAACTCTCCACATAATTTAAACCTGTGTTTGACCACAATTCTGTGTCCTTATCATATCTGTGTTGAGAAGCATCTTCCACAGCACAAGCAGCAATCGCTTAGAACAATTTGAGTTCCCTGGCTTAGGATCTGTAGTACCTTATGTTTCCCTGTCACTGTTTGATCAAAATATTTCTGGAATTCCAGGTTAATTAGCACCACAATATTCCAAGTACTGTAAGAAGCTACAACCCACTTTTCAAATGAGATAAGCAGGGGTTGCTGCTGCTCCACATACAATAAAAATCAATCCCCTAGCCAAAACCAGTACAGTCTAAATTGACAGATAACAAAATATGAAAAAAAAGGAAAAAATACTACTCTCACTTTACGAAACAAAAGCTGAGAGAGAATAAATCTTTTGCCCAAGATTGCCAAGACTGGGCAACACAAGGTCAAAAATTGAACCCAGATTTCTTCAGACTCATTATGGATCCTGTATCACAAAATCATTTTGCTCAGTGAATGAATGGTAATCATAGTCTGACCAGCAGCCTACTGAATTCAACAGGAAGAGCTCTTGCTATTTTCAAAAGGGATTTTGATCAGAGTCCATTGGGTTACTCTATGAACATAGCTAAAAGAAACCTGCAGCTAGAATAAAGCTGAGGCAATACCACAGCAGACTAGATAATTTTTTTTTTTTAAAGGCATCTCTAATTCAATGGCCATGAATAATATAATATTCACGGAGTCCCATCTGGTGTTCAGTTCTGTGTATAAAAATACTTTGCATTGTTGGTCCAATAATTCTGACCAAAACTGGTAAAGTGATATACAGGCCCTTGAAAACAGTAGTGGGATGAAAAAATAACAAATTGAGTAAAGGAGAAAAAATAAGCTTGCTTTAGTCTGAAGGGAATAAAATTGAAGCCTGTTAACCTTACACATAAGTTCCACACCATTGCTTTTTAAAATCAGTTGAAAATCATTTAAAATCAAATTGATTTTGGCTTTTACATTCAGATGCACTTCAGCTTTTCACTTATTCGCCTATACGTAATGTCTTCAGCCAACCTGTGTTTAAAATGGGTTGAAAATCAGTTTGTATGTTCACATGCTTATTGGAATTTTCTCATTTCCATTTCACTCAGAGCCAATCACAATCAGATTAACTTGCTGGAGAATATATCAAGAGGCGGATTTCATGGGTGTTTTAGCAAAGAAATGGGTCCTAATGTAGTGAAACATTTTTTACTTATAACACGTTGTCTATTGCCCATTTTGTGTCAATAAATGGGAAGACAGATAATCAGAACTGTTCATATTTATTCTGAAAAGCTCTCTTCTCAATCATGTGTAGACCCATAATCAATCATGAAAGAACTGTGAAATCACAAGAAAATATTTCCTAGTTTACACCTGCTTCTTTCCACTAACAAAATCTGGTGTATCTGTAGCCTTCCATGTTTGGAGTGGTAAGGAAGGCTCCTGACCTGGACACTCCCCTGTTCACCTGCTGCCATCCAACTGAGGTTCATTTGGACTGGATAACTGCTATCTGAACTGACATGTAGTCATCCAGTCTGAAAGCAAGTATGCTGAAATGATGCAACATAACACGCTATCAAGGCTGTAATAGGATGTAGAACACCTGCCATTGACTTGGATAGAAAGGATAAAATGCTCTGAATTGCTTTGTTTTCAACATTCTCTTCCCCATACTCCTCACATGTCCACTTTTACTTAATTTGTCACTGATTCTTTAAGGAGAGAGGAATGGCATAGCAGGAGAACAAGAAAATGTGAAGCAGATGCCCAAGTTCTATTACTGACTCTGTTGGTGACTGGGTAAGCTGTTTATAGCATTGTATCAAGTTCATTGATTTAGATGGCTCAGTTTTAGGTTTCCAAACTGAGAAGATGTACACGGTCTGCTTTCCACTGTGAGTCAGTACTTCAACACTCATCATCTTCAAAAGAGAGTTAGAACGAGTCTGCAAGTAAGGTGGTAAATGTCTCAAGCTGTGCATCTAAAAACTGAACACTTGCAACTAAATGATATCAGGAAAATATTGACTGTAAGCTTGCAGTAAGTCAATTTATTTGCCTGTAAATGAGAAATTAAAAATGCATCACGAGGAGAGATGTTGTGGGTTCAAACAATGCTTTAAAGGCCTCTGCAAATCTCAAATAAGAAGTCAAAAATACACGTGCAAATATTACATTTCAGAGATGATGAGTGGGAATGGAGTGGGAGGTTATATAACCTGATAATATCAAGGATCTGAAAGAGATTAAACTATTTAACTAGTCAGCAGTGAAAAGAAGTCAGGAAGGATCACAGCAGACAAGGAATGGAAAGACAATATAGAAACTGACTTGCAGAGGCTGACATTCTGCTTCAAAGAGTATTAGTGCTAGAGAGTGGTTACAAAACTATAACTCTTTAAAAACAAGTCTGATTTAATAAATATTTACTAAATTGTATAAGAATTGCCTGGCATCAAGCTATAAATATTAAATTGCAATGTAACTATTAAAAGAATGATGGTTTTTCAAATAATCAATTTAAGATTATAAGAATTTTTGGATTAAACATAAAAAATAATAATAATAAAAAATCCCTGAGAGTCAAACAAAAACCCTGATGGTTAGATTCCAGAAGAACAATCCACTCAGAGTTCCTTTCATGTGCCAACAACTATTATTTATATTGTTTATGCACTTTCATCATGACAGCCCTAACACTGAGCAGAGCAGATAGAGTCTAACAGTTACCACATTAGAAAAAAAGCTCTCAGAAGGTAAATAAAGTGAAGTGAGGCTATATTTTTGGATCTTGGGAGATGTAAGACCATTCTGATATTTTGTTTATATTGATTATTTTATATTGTTTAATGAATTTCTGTATTCTCTCTACAAAATAAATGTTGGCTCAATGAATAGAGCCTACATTTAAAGGAACCACCCTATTAAAAATGGTTTTGTTTGTTCCAGAACTGTTCCAGGCAGTTTGTTTCAGATTTTACTTGAAAGCTCCCATTCCATTAGTATGACATTGTTTCTGAGACAAAGCTTAACCATAGTGTCTTTCCCCTTTAAAAGGTAATGACACCATCTAAGCAAAAATAACAGTGGGGAAAAAAAAGACCCCCATTATAGCAAACTGTGGTATTAATGAAATTCTGTTTGTATTAAAATTTTCTTTCAACCCCAGTCTTCCTGTTCAGGGGGATAGTGTCAACCTGTCAAACTTTTAATCAAGAGCAGTTCATTGATGCTTCCATTATGTCAAAAAGCCTCACCTAGGTGACTTCAAGGGAAGACAGCAGGTCTGACTTTCTCAACATCCAAGGCTATGAATTTTTCATTTCTCACCCCCAACTTTTAATTTCTAGTGTATGTATATGAATAGACACAATGTATTTTTTTTATTGCAGCAAATCTATAATTAGTGTAGATTTTCAATCAAGTTGTAAAGCCAAAAGAATAAAAAAGAGGTAAATACATGCAAGACTACTTTCTTAATTTTTAGGTTAGTATAAAGCAGCTAGTTAGAAGGCTGAAATCTATGCATTCAGAGAGCCTTTTACACGACAGCTACTTCAGCCAAAATTTCACAATACAGCATCATGATTCACAATCTAGAATCTCCTTAGAAATTACTTCACTGAGGTGCTGCATTTGCAGACATGCTGATATTAATGACATAATTCAGTCTACTAAAGAATCCTCACTCCATTGCATATAACTCAAATTTGGGGGCAGATGCTGACCTCCTGCCATAGCTGCTTTCCAGCAATTGGCAAGAATGAAATGGACAAAAAGTCAGTTTAACCAAGTAACTGTACCTTCATGCTCTGTTGGGAGAATGCTGGATTTGGAAAACAAAATTAATCGAATAACGAACATCTCGCTCCCCCTGATCCCAGGCAACTGAAATGATTTCTTGAGGGTGTTAAGAAGGTGATGGTAACTGAGAGCAGCCTTAAGACAATTCTGATTTCCATCTCAATATAGGCATGGTATATGGTTGACCCAGTGTGAAAGTCAGAAAGATTTTCATACCCTATGCTGCAGACAGAAGACACGTCCCAGGGAAAAGTCCAGTCCTCCTAGCTTCTCAATTTAGTCCTGCAAGAGTTGAACTGAATTTCTATAATAGAGTTTCTGCTTCTACAGCTTCTACTGTAATCACGAACAAAGCCATCTTTTTGCATTCACAGTAATATCCATTACTTATCAGTTAGATGTATGGTGAGATGAGTTTTGACTGAAAATACTGTGTTGCTTCATGTTCAGGAAGTGAAGCCAGGGAGAATTATGATATCCTGAAGGTATGGTTAAAGGAGCCTCCAGATCTTGGATTTTTAAATAAGTTTGCAAAGGCATATTAATGGGGAGTGTACACATAATCCATCTAAATAATTTACTCTTCACTATTCTGCCAAAGGAAGGATTCTCATCCAAACAGTTTGGTGGTTTTTGTTGTTTTTTTTTTAAACATATCATGTATAATTAGAAGACAACTATATGGGTCATTTATAAAGCCAAACAAGAAGACCAGAACTCTAGTAATGTGAAATGACCAGCTAATTACAACACTGGTTTAAATTATGTTCCTAGGTATTACTTGTTCTTTCCAAAATGGGATAGATATCTGTACTATTTATTCAGCCCCAAAGACCAATTCATTCTTGCAAACATATTGCACATTTAAAATGTAGCAAGGTTTAAATCATCCAAGCTTATTGTTTTAACTTCCAGGATTTCATTATTCTGCTTAATGGTTTGCATGTTGTTTTACACAAGTACAATATAATTTTATTGTATGATGTAAAAAAAAAATCCGTATCTCATTTGCTTCCAAAAGAGATGGGAAGTGACGGGATAGGAGACCTAAACTACAGCAATGTTTTGCCTATAGACAGGAAAAGCTCAAGGTTGTTCAATGTATGCTTAATTGGGAAGATACACACTCAGAGTATTAGCGACATATGCACATCTGAATTAGTCCAGCCCTCAAGATCGGATTGGCAGAAATATAAAGAAACTGGGCCAGCCCAATCTTTCTCCCATTGTATTCAACTGGAATGTTGACAGCTTTAACCAGGCCAAGAGAAGGCCCTAATTTAGGCCCTGTGGCTTCTGCACTGGAGCAGGTTTTGTGGCTGAGGATCACCACTTTAAGACACCTGTCTGGGGGTTAAAGTACTAAATGTTCCAGGTGGTCCCTCAAAATGTAGAGGAACTGAAGGCAGAGTCTTCAGTCTCTGACAGCTTCCTTCTCCCCCTGGGGAACCTCAACTGGCAGCACCTGGGGGTCAAGAACCACGCAGGAGTGGTTTATTTCATGACCTCTAGGACTGCAAAGTGCCACTGGCTAGAGAGATGGAAACAATAGGTCCCACACTGAGAGGAAAGCATTCTGATAGATTGCTCCCACAAAGTGTAGATATTTGCCTTTAGCATTAGGAGCTCTACTAGGAATTAAAAAATATATTTCAAATTGTTCTTTTGGGTGCAATAGAAAAATTGCTTTTTCACAAAAATATTCTTACCAAATATTTCCCACAAAGCATGTCCAGTGTAACAGAAGCACTGTATCTGCAAAGCTGTTTAAGGATGGGTACTTCCCAAGTGCCCTCAGTTGCTCCTGTTCTACTTGCCTTGACCTGTTGCATCACATTATGTGATATCAAACTGCCATCATGTTCCATTTTAGAAGTGATTACGCTTCATTGGTGGGCAAAGTTGCTGCTTGCTGAGTGTTTGTGAGGTTTGATTAATTAGTGCTTATGAAGTGCTTTGAAATTCTTGCATGAATGATGTTACAGAAACACTGAATATTGCTGCTACTATACAGGCAGGTACATGATTAAAGATTTGATGTTGCAAGGTGTGGCTGAGCCTTACCTTCTCTTTGGGAAAATGTTCTGGTTTCCTCCAAATTCCCTCTGGCAAGCTAGTTCAGTCTTCCAACCAAAACCAAACCAAAACACTTCAATCTTTCTAGGGTAGGGAAAAACAATAAAAAAAAGATTAGATGAAGGGTATTTCTGAGAACTCATTGCCTGTCTAGGATATTGCACCTCTAGGTGGTCTGATAAACTTCAAGGGCACCTTGGTGATTAAGTTCATTCTCAGACTAACTCCATTTTCTTCAACTTTTTTTTTTTTTTTAATCAACTAGAGCTCTTTTAATTGCTTTCTCCTCTGGGTATTTTACATAGACACCTGACTGCCTGTTAAAGCATCTTCCTAAAGCATCTTTATGTGCGATATCCTCTCTTTGGCTGGAGAGACCCACCTGTCCCCCCACAATCTCTCCTGCCCAAAGGGAGCTGTTACATGTTGTACCCCTTTCCATCATTTCTGACTGTGAACCCGGCAGCTCCCATCTGCTCTGGGAATTACAACTCCCCACAGGCAATTCATTCTTGGCCAAGGCAGGAAGCTGCAGGGCTAAACCCACAGCCAGCCTTAAAAGGCCCAAGCTGAAGATAATTATTGCACAGACTTACCTGTTTAAAGATTTTGCCAGCTTGCTCATCGCTGCTGTACTTGGCTGTGGCTATTACCATGCTGTTGTGGCCCTTCAAAAGCATGCTGATTTGTAAAGTGAAGGCCAGGATTCTTCTATCCAACACACAGGTGCCCGGTGCCATTTGAGAGGCCCTAAGGCATCCAGGACATCTGCACGGGAATAGCAGATATGACGCAGGACCTAAAGCAGACTGACACTCCACCAGGGTAGCAAGTGGATGCTGGGCAGACTACTCCATAATAGCTAAAACAACATTGGATGCCAGTGATGAAGCATCAAGTTCTCTCCATACTGTTTAACTTCCCTGTTTTCTGTTATTATTGAGGGCACTCAAAACGCTCAGTCATATTGATCCTCTGTGTTGATCACACACTTCACATTCTTTTTGTCTTGCTTACGTTAGCCTAACGGACTATGATTCCCTTGTGCTATCTTTGATTCCAATCACAGCATGGTGTCTCAAGTTTCATTTTTCCTGTTTGTTCTACTCATTTCACATCCTGCACCCAATAACAGCTTTTTTGCTGTTACTTTTCATAATAACTTCATGGTTAATTTCATAGATACCTTCCTGCATATAGTAACCTCTGGGTTTTAGGTCCTTTGTGCTTGCTTACTTTCCTAAGAACTGTAAAGAAAAAAATATCAATTGTTTTTGCCTGAGGCTTTAGTAGATATACTTACCTAGACTGCAAGGCCAGTGTCTGAGTATGTGTCTCTATTTAAACCATGGGAGCATTTAGCATTTATGAGGTTCAAAATAACCAGGCCAAACACCCTTATTATCTATCTAACACTGCCATCATTTTCTTGGCTGCTGTCAAGGCTGATGCCATCTTCCTATTCTGTTGTGTATTTTCAGGGACATAAATCTTACACAGAAATTTTTAAAGGCACCAAAATGTTCAAATGCTTAAATGAAGGGTATCATGAGCCTCTTACTTGATCCTAGTGAGTGAGGTATAGCACATCTCAAAATCTGAGCCTTCAGTTTTCTGATCATTGTTCTTGTCTGTGCACCTTCCAAAAACTGGGTTAGTAACCTACTGTGGCCATAAAGTTTCTTTCATTAGAAATTAACAAGTCTGTTCTGACCTTTTCCCAGGGCTGGGCTGGGATTTCGTGAAGCATTTCTTGTCAATCACTATATTCTTTGCACAGCTTGCACTGTTCCATGTATGCTTTCAACTGGGTATTCATGCCTGGCCTGTAGATACGTTTCCTGGCTCATCTCAGGCATGTCTCTATCCCCAGGTGTGAAATATGTATCCACTGCATGATCTCAGCTCTTAAATCTCCTGGGATTACTGTTCAGTTCCATTTAAAACAAAATCCATGCAGTTCTGTTCTTCATTCACTTCCCAGTGTGGCTGGGGGTGGGCACAACCTCCTGTAGCACTTACTCCTTTCTCTCTGGCTGACCATGGATTGCAAATTGCTTCACTGCTTGTCACACACCATGCTGTTCTGTTGGACTGCCTTGAACGGCTCCATTTGAAGGAGCAGAGCCAGCAGTAACTTTTCACCTCATTGTTTCCCCTTTCTGCATATACCAGGACTCCGTCAGTAAATGCTGCAGTTTGCACCTTTACACTAAGGCTGTTTCTGCTTCCCTTTCTCAGGCACCCCCACATCGGCACTTTAGGTGCTCTGCAAGTGTGTAATGCTTTAGGGACTTCGGCTCCACTTTCAATTTTCTTCTCTAAATGCCTGTTTTTTCTAATCTTCAAGCATTCTCACAAGATTCCACGTCATTTTCAGTGGTCAAGAAAAGTCCAATGTGATAGATCCATAGTTGGGCTCACTTTCAGTTTGCCTTCATTCAGCCTAATGTTTTGTCTCCAGCACCCATTTAGAAAAGTTATCACAGGTAAACATCATGATCTTCAATGCCTATAATTTGACATCTCTTTCCTGCAATAAAGATGTCCTCAGCTACAACGTTGGTGGCTAGAGGCACAGTATTCAGTTAATACCAAGTATTTTGGATTTGGAGCTGACACTGATAAGCATTTGTGCTCATCAATACCTGCTAGAAGGTGTGGCAAAGATTGTCAGGCAGCTGAATAGCTCTTCCTGGTCGGCATGCCACAGTAATTGATTCCCTGATTTCCTCCTTAAGTCTTTAACCACCTACTCTATCATGACAGGATACATCCACACAGAAAATAATCCATGTAAAAAGGACACAGATGGGAGTGGACAGAATGAAGGTGTACACCTGGCCCAAGCCAGGTGATTACTCCTACTTTGCCAATTAAAATCACATTGCCATTTTTGCTAGTTTAACAATAAGCATCTATTTTACATTCAGCTCTTTGTTTCAGAGCAGATGTGTTCATTTTTACTTTTTAAACTGTGTCACCTTTCCTTCAATGTGGGCTTAGGTTAATAAACTGTACATCAAGCACTGCTTAAAAGCTGGCTTCATAGGATGATAACTGATGAGGGAATTGCTTTTAATTACTGTACAAGTGAGTAGATAAAAATCACAGCCCTAATAATCAGCTCCAGAAACTGACAGCAGCAAAGTCTCACATTTCAAATGTGGATTATTTTTTCTTTCAGCATTCAGCTACAGAAGGCAAATGTTAGTGGTTGGATCATCTTCTGTAAGCAAGCCAAAGTTATGTGTAACATTTTTGGATGCTAATAGGACACAGTTCTGGCAGAACAGAAATAAGGGTAATGTTAAAGATTAGAGCAAGCTTGGAAAGGAAGAAAAGTGCTTTTCTCAATCCAGACTTTCAGAAGAACAATCGTCTCACCTACATCTGCTGCTAGAACTTTTAAAGTCCAAGGACAGCAAAAGCAAACAACTTACTTGCACAGCTATCAAGAGTCAGAGGGAGCATGAGGCTTCCCAGATTGCCTTCAAAACCAGCAGCATTTGGCCCATTACCATCCACACCAGGCTAATGTATTTTTAATAGTTCACCTCCTAAAGAGATACTGCAGGCCATGAGATGCAAATTAGCCAGCCAGAATCGAGCGAGTTTGTGCTATGAGAAATTTCAGGGGAGGATGAAATAAATGAAAGTAGGATTACAAACTGGGTTTGCTGCTCTGGTGAGAGGAGAAAAATGTGCTCACGAAGCCCAGTAAAACTTTCTTTTTCTGGTTTATTAGGTGTTTGCAAAAAAGTCTCAGTTGCAAAGTACGACATGTTCTTTTTCTGAAGACTCATCCACAGCACAGAGGCTCTGATAAATCAGCTGCTTTCTTTTTTAGCCAACTATGCAGCGTATGGGAAGCTGAGGCTTGTATTACGGCTTTGTTAAAACATTAGATGTTGCCTGCAAGCTGCCATGTGAACTCCATTTTGAACATATTTCAATGCAGGTTTTTACAATAGGAAAAATAAACACTTAGCAGCTCAGGAAACCAGAATCTAAAATACTGTAGACATGGATTTGTTTATTTGTTGCTTTCCTGCTATAGATCAGCCTGTCAGGATACCTCCTTCATGTAAATATTTAAGATCTACAACAAAACAATTCTGATAGAAAAATATTAAACTTTGAAAAGAAGAGAGGAAAAGGAGGATGCAGAGTTTTATTTATTTTAAAAAACCATGGACGTGGCTCTCTTTGGATCTATCAAGTGTATTCTTTGATGAAAAGGAGAAATATTCTGATTGTAAAGGTGTTACGTGTAGGGAACTGCACTTAGCTCCTTGAAACCACATGTTCTATAGATTCAAAGTTACCATATCCCTTTTTGTTTTTTTTTTATGGGGCAATAATTTTAGCTCTCAAAAGTCCACATGAAAAACTGAAAATCCAGGATTTGAGAACTAGAGAAGTTCAGAATAGTAGTCATCTGGAAGTCTCCTCTTTTCATGTCGGTAAAGTATAATGTTACTTCACGCCATTTGGCTGCAAATGTAAATTACACCTTTTTTCAGTTGTTAGGACAGGATAGAAAACCACATAATTCTAATGAGTCATAAATGTTTCACCATTTTTTTCTTCATTTAATTCATATGGTGCCAACACCTGTGAAAACAATCAACATCATAGCTGTGTGCTCTACTTAAATTTGCTTTAGGGTATGCTTGAGTAAAAGCTTTTATATCTCATTTCTCTACATTATTAACAACATGATGCCCTGAATCATTCTGTAATTTAAGAATGCTCATTTCATTCTCAGCTATTTTATTAGGACTAGAAAAGATGCTCAAAGACTATGACAGTCTTAAAACAGACACACACACATACCCATTCTTGATTCTTACTGTAACAAAATATCTATAACAAGATCTTCACATTATGTTTTATGTGCTTTGGCAGTTTTGCACCTTGAATTACGAATCTAAACTGTTAGTACAAGAGCCATACTACAAAGCTTTCTCCCAAAAGGCTTTGCAACCGTTACTCTAAGGTGAGTTCACTTCATGAGCGGCATCTGCACTGAACTGAATTTTAAGCTATTGCCAAAGGAAAACACATCTTGTTTTCCAATGGGAAGAGAACAGTGGTTGGAAGCCTAGTTCTGGAGTCACTAGATGGTGCCAGAGAGGAATACACATTATTAACACTGCAGTCTTGCTTTAGTTATAGCTGGGCAATGGGGTGGTTATGTTAATCCACAGCAGAAGCGCACCAGCTAAAGGGTAGGATTTTCAAGAATACTAGGGGTGAGGTTTACAAACACACTTCAGTGTCTGAAGAAACAATGTAGTGACTGGAGGATATAGAAAAGAGCCTAAATCCTATTGACTTTCAGTGGACATCAGGCCTCTGACCACCTTAGGAACCCCTGATAACTCCACCTGGCATCTATGTAGCCCTAAATGACTTAAAACAGAACAACTTGCAAAGGGCTTTTACCTACAATTTTATAACATAAGGGAAGGAGGTACTGAGCTCTCCCTATGTTTCAGTGGAATTGCAGCTCAAACTTCCTCTATAAAATTCCCCATCTAAACCCATACAACTTAATAAACACAGGTGAATGAGCATAGTGCATTAAGCTGGAAGGTGTAGAGACCATGATATTTCCCAAAGAGATCATTTCCCAAAATGTACATTCCAGTGTTAAACAGTGTATTGCAAGTAACCATCCAGGGCCAATTTGCGATCAGGAAGCAGGCCAAAGCTCAGCTGATAAATGCCTCAAGTAAAATGTCTGCAGTTGTGATTCATTGCAATAACTTCCATTGTAATCCAGAGGCGGGGACATACTCCAAGTAGCTTAAACTAGATAGCTCAAATACTGAGAGCAGTGCAGGCTTCAGCAGGGTCTTGGGTAAGGACTCAGACTGTCACAGCTGAACAACTTAAGTCAACCAAGCTAGTTAATTTAAAGCTTCTGAACTGCAACCTTCTCCCTGCGCTGAAGCATGGTCCCACCTGCATACATGAGGACAACGTGAGGGCTGAGCTGACCACTCCCTTCCACGTCTACAGAATTTCAGCACTTTGAGGTGATTAAAAATAAGTGGTCTGATAGTCATTTCAAATGCGGTTATTGCAGTAATCAGTACATTTTTACATGGTGTGTCACGTTAAAAAAAAAAAAACATCTACCCCCAGTTTCTTAATGGATAAGAATCTATGCCTATGATTACACACCAATGCCCTTACTGGCAGTTTGCACAAAAGATACCAACAAGCACTAGAGCACTAGTCAGAGGATGAACTTTCCTCTGGAAGACTCTGAAGAGGTCTTCCACACAGACATGAGACTTTGGGGAAGTAGGAGGGAAGCATGGAAACCAATCCTACTCACAGAACACCTATGGGTATATCTATTCATTGACAGCAGTATGCACAAGACCCAGTGTCATTCAGGGCCAGCAATGTGACTAGATGACACTGAATCTCATCCAATCCTATCTCTACATATTTTAATGCCCTCCATTTGCTGGGACCAAAAAAACAACTGCTTCTTCCAATTTCACCTCTTTCTAACCTTCTTCCTCTTGGTCTACCACATTTTGCTTTGAAAGCCTAAATGAAAATCCTTGTGATTTAGACAGAAACTATCTTCACCTTTATAGGAAAGAGGTTGTCCTTGCAGAATCCATTCAAAAGGCCACTCAGCATAGAAGGGCTGTGCTTGCTTTACATTCTTTAATTCTCAGTAGTTTACTCAGCTGAAGATCTGTTTGAGTTGAATTGCTGCTAGGATGTTTAGAAAATATGAAAGAAATCTATTTAAAAACTTCACTAAAATTATTCTCTGTGTTCTTGAAGACATCCAGACTTCCTGACCAATACAGTACCCATGAGATGCAGCATTTTCCATGGTGCCATACATGCATTCTTAACTTTGAAATGGAATAAGAAGGGAATATTTATACTGGCTGTAACTTAATTAAATTAAATTAATTAATTAAACTACAAAAGCTCTCTCAAGCTAGGAAGTCCTGAAGCAAAGAACAGAAGAGAATGAGCTTTACCTTTCTTTCTCGATAAAACCAATCTCTGTTATTAAAATGCTCAACTAAAAATCAGATTTTGTACTTATGGGAATATTCACTTTCCTGACTGTAAGCTGCAAATCTTTCTTAGTTTCAGTTCTTCCACTGTAAAGGCAGCTTCTGTGCTAGGAACTTTAGGAGGACAGTCTTGAAATGTTATTAATGAGAACTTACTGTATACTTCATATTTGATGTAGGTGCACTCTGCCTCCTAATGGAAGTCGCATGTGTTTTTCCCCCAAGTATGCACTGGTAAGTAATGACCCATCATCAGGCAGTGACTGATGACAATTGATCATATGGCCATCTACAGCAGCAAGAAATTAGAGTAATCTCTCAAGAGAATAATCAGAGAACAATTTTCCAGGGTCACTACTAGCAAAGAGGCTTTCTGAAGAAGAAAACAGACTCAGTCTTCACTCTAGATTTTCTTTTCTCTCCTGGATTTCATTTTATACACAAGGTTTACATTTGTTTTTAGAAAATTTTATGAGGCAGACTGAAATGTTAAGGGGATTAAGGAATGGGAGACAGTCTTTCACCTCCAAGTCTTCAGTTCAAATCCGGCTTAGGTTAGTAATGAACAAGAAGTATTTACCATTGCTGTTCAGTGTCTATGCAAAATGGATTGGTGGTTCTGGCTCACTTCCTAGCAGTAAATGTGCATGCCACAACTGGCAACTCCGTTGCCATTCTCAGCAGACAGAGCCAAGAATTAAATGAAGCATGGGAAGCAAAGTTACCTCTCCCCCACTACAGGCCAGGGTGGAGGCACATTGGCAGGGGAAGCCTTCTCTGCTGCTGCCTGAGCAGGGCTGCGCCACAGCTGAGCACAAAGACATCAGTATCGTGGACTGTCAAACTAGCATCTTTTTCAGGAACTGAATTTACTGATTTTCTTAAAAATAAAAAAAATTCAGATACTATCTAGTGTGGGGCAGACTGGTGACTCAGACTGGGCCATGTTCTTCCTTATGCTAAAGTGTAGATTAACGTGCCATTATAAAGAGATTGAAACTTGATGTAAATGCAATGGGTTCCCACTACATAAAGCTTCTTTGTCCTGCCAGGGACATGGCCCTAGGACAGAAAAAAAACAGGACCTTTTTCTTCCCAGTAATCACATGACAGATCATTTCTCAGTCTAGGAGACTTTGACTCATTGACACCAGAAGCCACTAGACCAGGAAGTTTTTTTTTCTTATACCATAAACTCAGAGTAATTCTACTGAAATAAATGGACTTAACCACCCACACAGAGCAGCATAAAAGGGAGCAGAACATGCCCCATTCTTTATTTGGCCAATAGTGGAAAGAAAAAGTGACTAACACAAATTATAAAATGCCAGCCACACTGCTGAGGGCATCAGCACCGTCAACAGGAAGGGCACTGAACATCCTTGCACATGATTACAGCAAGTAAAGAATGCAACCTAGACCTTTAGCCTTGGAGTGATTTTACCATTGAACAGTGCTGAATGAAAAATGCATGAAATTTATTCTAAAAATAGTAAGATGGGCCAAGAGAATAACGATCTCTGTCTACATAGCTAGGTGAATTTATGGTGATGCCATCTTTTATATTTCATAGGATATTCACTATGGACCCTAAAATTTCCATGGGTTTGGACACTTTCTTTATCCATATTTTATTACCACTGTAAACATAATTATCACAGCATCTTAATTCTGAAAGTGATTGATAGATTTTGTTACTTGCTTGTCAAGATGCTCATGTTCACTGTACTCAGCCATCACACCAACCCAGAGACTGATGACTGTGCTAGCATATTAATAAAAGTCTATTACAGTACATTGATGCTACTTCTCTCAAACAATATTAATGCAACCCCTGCGGCAAGAGGCATATTTTTAACTTGAACAATACAATGAGGCCTATTTCATTACAATTATTAACCGTTTTATATTTTACTCAGACTGTCCATTCTTAGCCATAAAGAACAATCACAAAGTCTTCTCACTTGTTATTTTCCATTGTTTTAAAAAGATGTTGTTCACCCAGCCCAAGATTTCAAAAGCAATTGGTGATTTTCAGTACCTATACTTGAGGCTGATGAAATTGAGACAATATAAAGTGCAGATGATTTTATGAAATGCTGAGTAGCTACCTTTCAAAAATAAAAGAATCACAAGTTGACAATTCAGAAACTGAAGGACTCCAGTCATCGATTGTGAAGATCTCATCTGTTAGAGCTCAACTGGCAGCAGGCAATGCATGAAAGATATTTCTCCAAATAATATGAGATAGCAAAGCAAAATAATAATAATAAAAAAACCACCTTGAACATGCTCAGTCCTAAATACAGTACGCCTGCAAAAGTGTTTTTTCTGATTATCAAGCAGGATGGTGTATTTTTCGACGAATGCTCCTCTAGGATGAACTTGTTGCCTTCTGTCACTGGAGTTTTGGCTTGATTCAAAGATATTCAAACTGAAATGTGCTGATTCTGCTAAAGAAGCCAAATTATTAACAGTTAAGATACTTGCGATACTTCAAGATATAGGGAGAAAAAAATCAGCCTGCAAGTGAGGAAAACAACAAATGGATAAAAGATACTGATCTTTTAATGCCAACCAACTTTTTTTAAAGCAGAATTTGAATAAGCCTATAGTACTAGAACTTCCATAGTCACTTAACAGTATTTTAAAAAGACAAACCCAGAAAACAATAAATCTTCTGACTCTGTCCAAGAAAATGCTTACAAAGCATTTAACTTTAAGCATGGGAGCAATACCTTTTAGTTTTCTTTGGTGAAATACTTATCTTGCAGCAGTTACCCATGTGCTTAATTGTTTCACTGTGTGTCAATAACCTTATAAAAACCTACAAGTTTTTTATACGAAATAACATGAGTTCTTTTGTTTGCAAAATACACGCAATTTCCAGAAAATCTAGGTTTAGCAATCACAGTTTGAATTACCATGCCTAGATCCTCAACCTGCATAAATCACTGGCTCTCCACTGGCTTTAACTGAGCCTACAACCCATTGAAGATACAGCCTCAGGACCCCAAACAGTGCTGTTAGTCCTAACAGCTCTCAAAGGCTGAAGACTTGGAGCTCAGTCAGAGAGGTTGTGCTGGATTTAATGGTAATGGCTTAAGAGGTTACCTCTCCCAGCTGTCTGCAGCGGTCCCCCACCAGAAGCTGAAACAGAGCCATCAGAAAGCAACATGGTCTAGCCCTCATCCATACAGCTCAGAGCCAGCACATTAATTTTAACTGCCAATAGTCTGCAAGCTATGACAGTTGATAAACTGGAACTTGCTTGCATCTGCTGCCTCCACTAGTAGGGTGGAAGACCATGGCAAAGTGGCAGCATAGAAATTAAGGGTGGTAACCCCTTCCTCCACCCCAACAAAATCAATAGCACTTGTTTGCCAGAGCCCTAATCTGCTCAGAGTGGAACTATATGTTGAAAGAAGCAACTCCATTTAACTTAATTTGGGGGGGAATGGAGAGGGAGGATTTTCTACATTTCGTGAGGCAGTGAATGGGAAAGAAGTAGTGTATATACAGCACCCCTTGTAATTTTAATTCACATTGCCCCCTCTCACTGAATAAATCTTGTTAAACCTTATCCTCTCTGAGACCATCTGGATGAAAACCGTTCAGGAAACGTCACCATTGGTACAAGAACTTAAATCTCACCATAAATCTCAGCATGTCAAAGCCAAGCATGCATGCCTTAAAGAAACTCTGCAGCTGTGACTCACTCTGAGTTGCAGACATGTGTGTGCAAACGGTGCCTCCCAAGAAACACATTGCTACATTTCAGTAACTCTTGAAAACAAATGAAAGCAAACTCAGGGATTTTCTCATTTTCAGATAGCTTTGACCTTTTTTTACATAAAGGAAACAAAATACTTTAATAAAAGCTACATAAAATTTACTACCCTTTTAGAACTGTACTGTCTCAAATAATCTCCACCCTTGTCCTTATCTTTCTCTGATTACTTCTCCCGCTCTTCCAAAATACATGTGCTAATGTGGCAAGCTATGCTCAAAATCAGAAATCATTATTACTTTGCTCTGTAATCTGATTGCCTGTATAGTTAGACACCTGCCTTCCTGGCAAATTTCTTTATGGTAACAGGGTATGAGCAGGCTGGCCTTTTAAATGCCAGATATGGTCAAAACAGCTTTGATCTAAGCTCAGTGAGAACGATACTCTTCTCCAACAGCAGATATTCTCCCCTCTCTCCATCCCAAAACTAGTATAATTGTTTTTACAGAAAAGGATTTCATATTTAATTCACTGATTTCAAAATATGGCAAAACATAATGCAAAATTTACAAGGCAATCCTTCCAGTAAGTGGAAAAAAAAGAAAAGTAACTAGGAGAATTAATCTAGGCTCAATGCTTTGACCAAAACATTTTGGGGAATGAACACAGGCTTGGTGAAACAAAAGGTTCTGCAAGTTTGCTTCATTTTCACTCACTTATTTCCATAAAGGAACAAAACTCTACATGTTTGAAAAGGACTGAGATGATTCACATTTGGCAATTTTAAAAAAAGATTTCTAAAAAAATTCAGAAGGAGCTTGTTTGAAAACATTTTTCAAGTAAGAAAAAAACTTCTTAACTGTAGGTAAGTCCAAGCAGAGCATTTAATTTTCATTTAAGCAAAATGTTTCACTTGACTGAAACTGAAATTTTTTCAGTTTTCTGAATTCTGAAAAATTTTCACCTTAGAACTGCCAGACAACAATCAGCTACTTTTGCACAATAAAAGTAACTTAGGAGCCTGGGAAGGAATTGATTAGATGTGCTAGATGGAAAACAGTTTCGCTGGCCCAAGCAATGGGATATTTCTGATATATATCAACGTACCGCAATTGATGAGTAGAGCTTTCTCCAATAGCTGTGAAGGTTTCCTGATGAGTCAGCTAAGATCACTGGACCTCATCCTTGAATTCAGTACAGGTGATCCTGATTTATTTTTTGCAAGAAACTCCAGTTCTGTGAAGCTGCATAACACCACTGCAAAGCATCTCAGCTACCATCACAACAGCAGCCATGACACTGGTTTGCTAACAGAGGTTCTTGCTTGACTACAAAAAAAAGAGGAGATCAACTACCCTTAAAGGTAATAGGTGCTATCCAGACATGCAAAGACTGCCCTGGTGACTCCCTGCAAAGTAATCCACCCTTTCCCCACAAGTGCAGAGATACTTACTACTACGAATTATCAGCCTCCCACTGGAGAAACAATGTTGTCTGGGCCTCAGTAAATGGGCTTCAGCATATGGTTGCCTAAGAACCGTAGAATGAACCACTCATATCCCCTGTAAAGAAAACATTTGCTAGCTCAGCATGAAGGATAATCAGCAATGTTTTGTTGTCATGCAAGGTGTATTGTTTCTCCTTTTTAAAGCTATATCCCATGCTGGGCTCTAATTCCTCCCACATGACTTTCTACACCAATCTGGGGAGCTAAATTAGGAAGGGGTACTGTTTTAGTCTGCCTGCATAGTCAACGGATGGAGGCACGTGGGCTGAATTGCCCTCTGGAGGTGCATATCACTTTCCAGCATCAATGGGGGAGCCTCGGGTGATTAGGTACTAACTTAGGTGCCTCAGTTATATGCTTGAAGTCAGGTGGCTCAAATCCAGGAGCAACTGTGCTTCTTTTCCTGTCCTAAACCGGCGCATGCTGTTGCTACATGTTGCAAAACAAATGGCAAATACTGATAGTTTTGATGGAAGTGATAACAGTTAGTATAAAAGTTAGTGCTTTGGATCTAAACCTATGATACTAGTATTATTACAGAAATCCAGACTGTTTTGTATGTCCTTCAACTTCACTCCTTCAACTATGCAGTGCTGCATAACTGGACATTGTGTGAGATTATTTTCACTTTTCATGGAAACTTCACCCAGAGCTAGCCACTACTGGAAGCAAGACAGGAGATTTGCCAGGCCAACTTGCTGCTCTGGTACAGTTGTTCCTATGGCAAGTAGTGTATATATATATTTTTTTTTTTTCAATGCACAGTACACGGAAAGGATGACTCAAGCTGAGTTTCACAGGTGAAGTTCAGATGAGTTCAGATCTATTCAAGCCCTCTCAATGTTCCCATATGCTTGACTCAAGTCCAAACATTTAATTGTCAGCTCCAAACAAAAACTTCCAATGAAGAAGCAGAGGGGATTGTGAACTCTGCTTTCCAGTGCTAAGGACTTGAGCACTACTTTTTTTTTTTTTTTAATAATCTGTCATTTGTACTTTTTCATACTAAAGGTGACAGTCTAATTCACATATGACCAACACCCATAAATCATGTTGGGGGGAGGAAATATTCATAAATCCATATCAAACAGCACCCAAATTATGACAAATGACATGGCAGTCATAAAATTGCACAAGCACAACTCACCAAGTCATTAATTTCATGGCCATGGAAAATAAACAGACACATTTTTTTCGCAGCCCTAATAAATTTTAAAAAACTCAAAGAATGGTCCATCTGCTTCGAATAATTTTTAATTTCCTATTCTGTCTCGTTCCCATTAGCTATTCCACTGAGATATTTGCTAAATTCTTTCATTTGCCTCCTCCCATCTGTATTCAATTACTCTATTCCCAAATAGAGTTAGTTTTTCTTTCTCCTAAGCGCAGTACAAAATATCCCCACCTGTACCTTAAAGCAAATGTTATGTGTGTTTTATTATCTGTTAGACTCTATGAGTCATTCTAACTCGATTGCCTGTGCTGAAAGACTTGGAGGGCAATCTGATTTTGATGTTTTCTGGCTTTGGTGAAAAACACCTGCCTGATTCTCATAGCTAATCTATTAACTTGGTAAATGCCTCAACAGATGTTCTAGAATCAGCTAGGGATCAGGGTCTGTCCTCGTGACAGCGTCCGCTTGTAAGCTTGAAATATTTAAATGTTCAGAGATCAGAGGCCAATGATGTGTTTTGGGTACAAGCTTTCACTAAATCATATTTTTTCCATCAGTCCCTGGAGTGCAATCCACATACAATAAGTGGCTGGAGCATTCTGACTGAGCAGGCCAACAATACAGCCCTCCTTGAACTTTGAAGGGACATGAATTTCAAGGCAGGATTGGCTTCTTCTATTGAAAAATGGAACAAATTTTAGACTGTGCTGAAACTGTTCCCTTTTAAGCCACACGTCTTTTTTCCAGTTCCTTTCCTTTCTTCCTAATGAAACCCATTAAGAAAGTATAAGCCTTGGCTTTGAGACCTGCCTTTCCAAGGGTAACTTAATGTCTCTGAGGAACCTGTTCTAAGCCGTCATCCTCTGTTTGGGTCAACACTGCTCTGCATGATTCACTTACTGTGTGCCTGATCCTCCACCTTGTTACGTTGGTTTTAAGCCAGCATTGCTCCACTGACCCTAAGCCATTCCACTCTATAAATAGCCTCCAAGGCTGCACAGACTGGCTGGGATCACCGGAGCAGAGCAACCCCTTGAGAAGGCTTTACTCCTCCCATAGGAAGGGTGGGATAGATGCATGACATCAGTGTCAAGCCCACATGAATTCCCATTTTGCAGGTTAAGGCAGTTTTCTATCCAGCTAGCACCACCAGAGCAACACAAATGAGAAAAGAAAGGCTCACAACACAGAAAACCCCATGGCCCCTGCTGCCCCCCCTCTGCTTTCAGAAATGGCCCCTTGTCAATCAAAGCTGGACCTGAGAGGCTAAAATGTTTATTACTTTTGTGAGCTTTTATATCATCTTGATTCTTGTAAGAAATGCTCAGGCTTGTCATAAAATGTCCCAAACAATTCAATTTGAAATGGCTGCAAGCTTCACTGCAAAAATTTTCTCAATGAGATCACATGAAAGGCAGAACTAGAAATCAGGACACCTTTCTCTGACCTTCACTTGCTACTTGACTCTGGTCACTTCACTTGCCCTTTTTTTACTTCCACTTCTTCATCTGCTAAATGGGCTTTATTAATGCAAACTTATTTCACTGTTTTGAAGCTTAATTAGTTAATGCTTGTAAAGTGTTTTGAGATCAATACGGTATTATTACTAATGTATTCAAAAATCTCTGCTGCTATTTGCTCTTGGAGGCTTGACAAGAAGGCTTTCACTGTTCCACATCTTCAACAATCCTCAGAAGCAGCTCTGTTGTTAGAGCTCTCATATGAGTGATCAGCAGATGGAGTTGGAGGAGTGAGAAGGGAAAATGACTGATTCATACCGTTATTACTGTTACACATGCTGCTTTCTAGAAGACAAAATAGAAAATATGAAGGGAAGGTTGATAACAAATACTTAAGCATTTAAAGGAAGACAATGAAAGTACAGAGAACTGCTTATGTGTTATATGAAATTATTGCATTTTTCAAAAGCATCCTTTTGGTATAGCCGCCTTCAAGCCTGACTACAGTTGGAGAAAGGTTCTAAATATAAGATGAGGGAGAAGAAAGAGTCACTGGAAGCGGTGTTCCTATCTGAGGAGTGAGATAGGCAAGAAGCTTCATTAAGGACAAAAAGGAGATTTTCTGTCTGTAAACAAACGTGGAAGAATTAACGATAGCTTACCTACTAGGAATAGTTTCTTCCTTCAGTTTTCAGGCTGTAACTCTGCTGAAGTCAAGTCTACTCCTCTCCTGCCACTGAGAGACTAAAAAAATGGAACTGGTTACTGGAAAGATACAATAACAAAGTTTGATTTTTAAAATATAAATCCCTGCAAAATGGTCTTTATAAATTAGGCAGATACATATACTCGATCTTCACTTCTTGTCCATTTTGACACTTTCAAAGTGCTATCTTTTTCAAAAAAATAAGAAGAAACAATGGGCCACATCCTGGTCCAGTCCTGCTGGCACAAGCAATGCCTTGACCTGAAGAACTAGCTAGGGACTGTGCTGGCAAGAGAGAATGTCTGGATAAGGAAGAGCCAAAGCCAATTTTAACCCACGTACCCCTGTTTGTTGTAGAAAATCTGACACCAGAGGTAGAAGTGGTATGATCAGTGCATGTTCCACAGGAACAAAACATGGCAAATATAAATTTTTTTCTTATAGCCTGTGCAACCCGGAGGTGATCTCCAGACTCAAGCATGGTTGCATGCCTACAGCTCTCTTCTGCAAAGACTAAGATTTTGGTTTGGGATCCTCTCTAATCTAGAACATTTTAAAACCTTTTGTCTGTATCCTACATGTCTTTTCTTCAGTAAACATTTGAAAAAAATGTTTCCAGATTAACCTTCCAGATTAACACAATAAAGATAATACATTTTTCATACCAGATGCATGAAACTCCATTGACACAAGCTGTGTTGCATTTGTAGATCCTCTGGTACAAAGAGAGATACGTAAGTTATAAACCAAGAGTAATTAAATACGATGTTATTATAGCTGCCCACAGCAGAGGGTGCTAAGATTAAAGAGAACTGACCATAGAGTTAACATCCAGGGCAATGGAAGCAGATTTACAGCAAGCAGGAGATGGAGGTTTGTTGATTAGTGGAGTAATAAAGACATTGGTTGACTCTTCATGAATGCTACCTCTGTTGCTTTTTTCTGAAATTCAGGGTTTTCATAAGAAAGGCGGTACAACATCCAGAGCAGAAAAATGATGCGTGGTTTCTTGCATCAATAAATTTTCTCAGCAATTGAATTTAACACACATACTAATAAAAACAAATCAGATCAAACAAGCAGACAGTGAATGTTCTCCTATACTCTGCCTTTTTTATCTCCAGAAGTCTTTTAATCAGTCTCAAGAAGATACATTTATCTCATGCCAAAAGCAGCCTTAAGTAAGTAAGAGTGGAAAACTCAGAAATACTTCTGCCAGTGAAACTGGCTGTTACTGCAATGAAAATGAAGTATCTGACTGATAGCTTAGCTTCTATTGTGTTTCAGTGAAAACACATCCTTGAATTTAGAGCTGTGTAATGACATTATTACATTAAGCTTGTTATTTGAAAACAGACAAACTGCTACAAAAATATTCTGCTACCAGATACATGTTTGGCTTCATCTCTTCAGAGATGAATGAACATGTCATTAAGTCCCCCCTCCCTATACCTACCTACTCACCAGTTTTCACAGACTGTTAAGTTTGCTTGTGGGGCAAGGTGAAGCAAAAAGAAGGCAAGAGGCAAGAGGTGGAATACCAACAGCTCTGAAGTGTGTACCAGAGGGCCTAGAAAGCTGACAAGTTTGAAAAGGCATTACCAAGTCTTTGGCAGGTGAGTCAAGCTGAACTCAGAGCAGGAGCAAGCAAAAATTTTTACCCTTTGATGAAATACCATGTCCTCTGTCAGTAGTTCTCAATCTTCCCCACACAAAGCAAGCCCTGCTCGATTCTCTGCTCCTTCACTCACACCTCTGCAGAAGGCAGGCTTCTCTCCCACTGAGTCCAGGAGCAGTAACTGGAGTTCTCTCTTTGAAACAGCTTTGGAAGCTGTCATCCTCAGTATCAGCTCTCTGACCTACAAGACCTGAACAGAAATCAGGCAAAGGATTGAGGAGGGAGTAACTTTGTAACTGGAGTCACAGTGACAAACTTGTCTAATTTTAAGATGGAGCTGGAGAAGTTCACTTGTGACAGTAGACATGATGTCCATTCCAGATCCACACTCCTGTGTGAAATAACTAGATTGCTTGTTAACCTGTAAGGCTGTTAACCTGTAAGTGAAAGGCTAAGAACTGGGAGGCCAAAATACCTTCCCCCTACTTGCCATGGATGTGTCCCTCCAGGTCAGGACCCCACCACACGAGCCCAGCAGTGCAAGTAAAACTTTTGCAGCTGCCACCCATGCAGTCCCCATGCTGGGACTTTTCACCAACAGCAAGTTCAATGCAAATATCAAACAAACAACTGATAGAAGTAGTTTGTTTTATTAAATAAAAACAAAAAAACCTTTTTACAGGAATCAGAAATGCAGGGTGGTTTTCTGCTTGCTAGCTTGGACATCGGGGAACTCCTGATTTACACCAGAGTAGAAATCAGACTTGGGGAGAGAACAGATGGTTCAACAGTTCTGCTTAAAAGCACAGGATACTCACACTGGAGAAAGGCAGGAGGGAGAGGGGAAGGCTGACAGACAGCCTTGCAGAAGAAAGCCCACGTACACCGTGGCTGGCAACTTGTTGGGAATCCAGGCTTTGACCGCCAAAGCAACTGAGGCGGCTCCCCACTGACATCTACTTGTTTCAATAGAAGTTAGGCGGCTGAAGAGGCATTGGGTTCATCAGCATTTTGGAGGATCTGGACTTTATCACTTTGGTATAACCTAACACCTTTGTGCGTAACGTCCCAGCTTCAAATCCTGTGGCAAGATGAGAGGAATCTGGTTACTGATGACAAGCCAAAAAGAAAAGCACAGTAATACTCAAGTAGAGCATATACACAAGTCCTCAAGGCAGAATTCCTGTTATGACTGGTATCATAACACTGAGATTCATTTAGCCACTATTCAATTATATGTTCTTTTTTTCTGCTTTTCCCCTCCAAGTTACCACTCTCACTAGGCATGAGTACTCACTGAAGAGTGAAGACAAGTAGTAAATAAAATGTAATGAAAGTTGTTTTACATCTCTTTTCATCCCCTCTATGCAGCTCCCTCAACCTTAAAATTTAGGGTAATAAAGACCAGGTTTTCTATGCAGACAATGAAAAGTATATGCATTGAATGTCAATTCCATAGGAGAGAAAAGAACAGACTGAAAGAAAGAAACCCATAAAAGGAAATGCACCACATTCTTCCACCCTCTACCCCAACAAATCCAATTAAACTTGCCAAGACACACACACATGCTGTCAATCATTCCAGATCCTATCCGCCCTATCAATATTTCAGCAGCATTTCACTCTCTTACTTTCCGGAACTATGCACACTCCACACAGCATGTACTCATTGTTCCCCATGCTCCTTCCTTGCCCCTTTTAATCAGTCACAACAAGCCACATTCATTTCTTTCCCACACCTTAAGCTACACCAAGCTAGCTGGTTAGCTGGCACAGCAAAGCTTTTTTGTGCTCTGTTGATGGTTTGTGGCTTATTTTTTTTTTAACACAGGAAAATGCAAGATGCAAAATGTGGCTGTTTATGTACAGAAGGACGCCAACACAGAGGAATTGTGTTCATGCTTATAAAATTGTTTTGCTCATTGGGAAATACTGGTTTCCTATTGTGGTAGCCTCATTTTAAAGAGCACGAGGAAAATGGACTGAAAACTTTAGAAAATTTCTGGTAACATATGAGGTCCAAAAGTCCCACAGAGACCTTATGTACCTGACATGGGCATTCTCAAAGCCTGCCCTAGACATGATACCATTACCAAAATAACTTCAGTAATTTGGACTTCTGTTGCTATGCAGGCTGTAGGGTTCTGGCTTCAGAACTGAACTAAATCTCCTTAACAGGAAAGGGAGATGCATGATGGTTTTTTCATTCTGTGTATCTTGTGCAGGACTGAGGGTGTTCTCAGGGCTGCCCTTGAGGCACGGACATACACAGTAACTCATTTTCAAAGATGAGGCTTATTTTGGGCACACTGGAAAGATCACAGCTATATCTTGTGCCAGTATAATAATAGGTCTGTCGGCTTTCTCTTCAAATTCTCTCTTGATGTCACCAAGGGAAACATATAGAAACCTAATCTGATGGAGGATTTCACTGACTGTTGGGCTGCCTTTACTGACATTGCAGGCAGTGACCTAAAGTGGCTCCAAAAGAATGACTGGGCTTTCAAGCAGGCGGTAGCTACTCCAGCTGAGCAATCTGTCTGTATGAATTTTACCCTTTTCCAGTGTTCCCATGTCCTGAACCGCTCCAGGGCTGAGTGGATTCCCAGCTTGAAGGTGAGCTCCTGCTGGGAGATCCTATTCCATCCCTATGAAGTTTTTGGTTTTTTTCTGAAAGGCCTAAAGAGCTGACATTGCAGCCTAATGTCCATACAAGATGACTGGAGTGCACAAATGAAATGGCACAAAAATACACATGCTGGTGACCACTATGTGTGCTGCACAGACACCAGATAATAGAGACCAGTTGTGCAACTTGATATATCTGGTTCTGAATAGATATGACTAGATTCTAGTGATCAGTCTGTACTCTCCCTCAAATCCAAACAGAAACTGGAAAAAGTTAAATCTTTTCTCTCTTTTGCAAAGAGGATGCATTTTTGCATTCAACATGATCACCCTAACAACCCCCAATGAAATTTCAAGCTCTCTCTGCACAAAATGTGAATTCTAAGCTTATAAAGCTTCTCATGTTATCAGTAAAAAAAATCAGAGATAAGGACTGATGGTTTAAATGCATCTTTTAGAATGAATTTAAACATTAACTTTTCAGCTTCTGTTTCATTAAATTATCAGGGAATGCTGAGCTTCCAGTAGTAGGAGAGAGTTTGTCTGGATAGCATAACTTAATCTCCCATCATGGTGAGAACTGACAAGTACACTCCCTTGGAGGATCTTGTTCTGCTTCCTCATGCTGAGACCTATCACACAGTCCTCCGGGGTCCATTGGAAAACCTAGTTGATCATGCCTTGAAATTGCAGGCAAGGCTAACTTCATGTAGAGCACTACAGCTTCTTCAGGCAAAAGACACCCTGCTAACCATTTGACAGTGAGCTGAGATTAAAAGGACCTGCATAAATAGACAGGCTTGTTATTCAGATAGTTCGCTACTTCTTTTTAGCAGTCTCGCTGGAGATCTACATTTTGGAGAACCCCAATCCCTCATCTAAAAGGGGCTTTCTCCAATTTAGAGCTTCTTTGAAGCAATGCTCCCCCAAAACATGAAAGGAGCTGTGTAACTTGGAGCCAGGGTAGAAAGGGAAAAACCTCACTCTGCAAAGTTCTGGCTTTAATATAGACCTCAAAGTTTTGGAAACCAACATCCCTGGAGGTGCTGTCCAGAAACTGTTTCTTCCCTGAGCCTCTTCGTATTTTCCACTTTCTTAACTCTTTGAGTTTCTTTGAGAAACTTTCTTGCACAAGGCAGAAATCCAGACTTTGAGAGGACAGAGGAAGAAAAGGGGAAAAAGAGGAAAGCAGGTAGAGCATTGCTCCCCTGGGCAATTATCTATCCTGTAAATAATTAGTGTTTACTCCCATTTGTAACAAGGTTATCTGCCAAATACAAACACTGCTTTCTGTGAATAGCCCAGCTAGGAAGAACCAAAGCCAAAGCGAACTTCTGAATGAATCACAACCAGAACTGGCCATAGAGCACCTGTAAAATATTGACTGCAATGTGACCTGTTTCCTATATTTGGTGAGCAACGTATAATTTCCACATAAACTGGGAAATGACTTTATGATCGAAAAGAAGTCACAGTTGTGCAGGCATGCAGTCTGAGTGCCGACTCACTTATCCCTGGTAACATGAACTCAGCTGACTTGGGGATTGCCTGGAGGCCTCCAGGGCACTAGCAAACACAGCATCGAATGACTCCAGCACAGCCTTTTTGGAGAAGGAGGTTTAATGTGGAATAATGCTGTGAGTCATCCTGTAGATGGGTTTATGTGCAGTGTTTGTGGGCAACAAGTGCAAAAAAAGAGTTGAAGAGCATTCAAGAATGTAACTGGCAAGGTGCTGACATGTGATTCTAATAAGGAAATTACAGTTTTTCTCAGCCATGCTTTTGGTAAGGAGTCACTTGATGCAGTGTGTGGAATTTCTTTACAGTGCTGCATCTTGCGCACTGTTCTTGGGAACACAATGGGCAAAGCTCCCAGGGTATGATTAATTAAAATAGCTACCACATGTTTATCTGTGTATTAATCTGATGGTAGAAACCACGTGTACACACAGAGCAATTCTGACCTTAATTTATAACCAGGTCACTTGCTTTCTACTGCACTAGTGATGTTAAGAGGTAAAAATCACAGCTGAAAGGAGTAAAGCTCCCTCTGTTTATCCTGGAAGGGAACATGAGCACTGAAGCACTCAGCAGGACAGACCTGGCCTTACAGGAATCTTGCATTCTAATATTTGTTATAATGTCTGCTGATGGTGAGTGGAGAGAGTAAGGCAACAAAAAATGGGTGCTTAAAACCAGCACGCTGAACAGGGAGCAAATTGAGCTTTCCAACAAGGAAGTTCAGAGAAGACTGTCTTCTGACTTCCCATTCCTCTTTGCAATTTAGAAAGGTATCTTCCCAGACCTTGACTTTAGTAGCTGCCATTTAAAACTCACAGCCTTGAGTATGAAGCTTGGAATTACAAGCCCATTTTTCAGAAATGAGGAAGGGCTGTAGTCTTTTCCAACACATTCTAGAAGAGTACGTGCTCCCTTTTAATGCAGCTGTCTAGGTTTTAGGTCCAACCTTGAACGTGTCTTCTGAGAAAGCCTATTGGTGTTAGTCGAGTGAATGGGCACATGAACACTTAATCTGCAAGTCTGGTTGGGCTTAGATACAAGCAAGGCCCTGAATGGGTCAGCATCAAGCAGCTCTCAACATCAAGCAGCTCTTTTGGTCCTCTGACAATATCAATGGATTTTATGTGTTTTCAGGGCTGGGTGACAGCTAAATGGGTTTTTGAAAATCTAAACAGTTTGTCACTTAGACCACTTGGTGGAATTGCCTTGTCCTCCTTTCATTTCATCTTCCCCAATGAGCTTCAAAAACTACCATCCTTTCCATGTCTCTATTACTTGTTTGTGCACTTATCTTGTAACCAGTCTGCTATACTGTAGGTGCCATTTTGAAGCTTTGGTCTCAACCGGCATCACTACTAGGTACACACTTCACATGCTCGTAGGTCAAAAGAGGGGAGGATCCTCCTGCACATTTATTCTGATTGTTTTGCCTGCTCCACCGCACCAGTCACTACCTGAACACCCATCCTCATTCATGCAATTTATAGTGGTCAGAATACGAGCAACACCTGCATGTGTTATGGGGAAGCAGCCAGCTTCCCCTTACTGCTAACGGACTTTGAATGAATGGGGCAATGTATTCCTCCCCCAATTATTTAATCAAATTGAAACTGATTTTTAACACAGCACCTGGACAAGCTGCCATTTATTGAAGGAACAAAACCCCCTGATGAATGAACCATTCTCTCTCTTCCTTCTGTTTGCTGACACTGTTGTTGCAAATTAGGTGCAGTTAGCAGAGTGTGCTCACTGGTAAATCATGATGGCTACTTCATCAGATTTTGTTTTTGTAAGTCACTTACCCCTGAGCAGGAAACTATTCCAAATTTGTGAGCATCAACTGAGATGTGGGGAAACACCTTGATGTGCTTCTGAAGCTCAACATTGTAGAAATATGAATACATATTGCCTTGTACAAGGGGAGTCCCTGGCAATGCTGTGGATTCACTGATCTTAGCCTGAGAAGCAACTACTGCATTTTCAGAAATGAAGCAAAACAGTAAAATTTGGATCCAAAGGTTCTCAGCATTAAAAGGTTTGGACACATTTGGTCCATTAGAAAAAAAGAGGCTTGAAAAGATTGCTTAGGTTAGTGGGATGAGGCTTCACAGCCAGACTTTCAAGACATTCCAGTATCAGGTGTTACAGATGGATTTTCAGAAGCTGGAGATTTTTAGGATCTAGGATTCATATTTGCAGAAGATAATAATTTTAGACTTGAACCTAACTCTGTCTTTTCCCTGCAGGAGCATGTGTGGACATGGAGCGGGACTGGAATGGTTCATTCAAAAGATGGCAGGCAGATGCAGTCTGTGTCTGACCTTTGCATTAGGTAGGTATTCAGATCAAATGCATAGTTTCAGAGCTGTTTCTGGCTGGCTCCCTTTCCACAGGTTAACTGATTCTTCAAGAAGGTGTTCTGGAAAAGATTAATTTGAATCCATGTGTGTTGCTACTATCGTGTTATGAAAGACATCTAGAGAGAAGGCCTCCAAATGAGGGACATACGGCCATCAGCCCAGAGGCTGATATGCCTAGGTACCAATCTCTAGCACAATGTTTTCTGGCAGCTTCCCAATTTAATGGTTTGTTTTACTTAAAAACACACAACCCTTCCTGCCACCCCCACCAATCCAAACACTGAATTATTTGGAAAGACCTAGGCTGGTGTTCTGTGTCAGGGATGACACCTGCACCCTGAATGTCTACATGTAGCAATAAAAATATGTTTCTTTTAGAGATACAACATTTTTAGTTATTTTTAAAAATGCATGCACACAGTTTCCTGTGATGAAAGATGGTAAAGTAAAATCCAATAAAGGAATCAACACAAACTAGGAAACAGAGATAAACAGAGACTTACCAAACAACTTGATGCAACAGTAAAGCAGCCAACAGCATTGAAGTCATGTCCTCATGCTAAATTTGGTACAAGCACTCAGGGCATTTGTTCCAACATTTTCACACAGACCTACTGAACAGACAGCATAAATATTCTTCTATTAGCAAGACAAACAAGTCCATGTGATAGGAAAACCTTCCCCTCCTAACTCCTCCCCAAAATGTCTATTGACAAAGACAAGTCTGTGCTAGTAAACCTGTGGAGCTCTGGATGGCTCCTTGCAAAAGACTATGGGATTGCCCTTGGTGGAAAGGAGAACCTGATGTTATTTACTCCCCATAAGATCAAGCTCTCACAGATTATATTTGAAGGCCAGCAGGCTAATGGTCCTTGAACAACCCACATTTCAGCACTAGGTGCAGTTTACATGCCAATAGAGGCTGGGGGCTGAATCAGGAACAGCACAGCTAAGAGTGGCCACACAGCCCCTGCAGCCACAGGATGGGTGTGAACTGCAGTGGGTGCTATAAATGGGTGCTCTGCTCCACTAAATCCACTCCATGAGTGGTTTCTGTCTTACTGGGGGAAGGGATTTCTGTTGTGCCATGCAGGCACAAACCCACTGAAGAATGCAGAGGCTCTTTTGCAGGCAAGTAGAAAATAAATTCAACTGTTTACTTGTTCATGTTGCATCTAGGCAATCAACAGGGTCTTACCTAGATTGATAGGAGTGGGTTTTTCTACTTGCCCCTAAAGAATTCACTTTCTTGACCCTAAAATAAAAAAATAATTAAAAAAAAATCATGCTAATGAGGCAAAATCTTAGGATCCATCTGCATACTACATTTCAGATTACCCCAACTCCATAACCTCTAGATAGCAAGCCAGCTTGGTAGTAGTCTTTTGTTTCAGCAGTTACACAAAGCCATTCAGGCCATAAGGGGCTGGGATTTACCACAGAGGAAAAGGTTTAAGGCTCTCCTAAACTAAAAGAAACCAATTCACAGTTTCTGAAACCGTATTGTGTTCCCAGGCTGTAACAATAACAGTTTTTACTGCTGGGTGAATCAGCCTTTCGGATTGTAATTTATGATAACAGTAGCACAAAAAGCCAAGCTGTGTGTGAAATGGAGTTAAACTTAGATCTGAAACAAAGAGTGCCCCACAGAAGAGAGGGACAGGTGAAACACACATTGGATGCCTATAGAGAGGTAGAGCAATCTTTCGATCAGGACAAAGGAGCAGGACTTGGGGGAGCTGGGTTCCAATTCCAGCACATTTCCTATAGGACACTGAACAAATGACCTCCATTCTTTTGGTCTTATTTGCCCAGTGGTGTCATAGGATGGCTGTGACAAGACCACGTAGGAAGACATTAAGATCCCAAAATGATGGGCAATATATGAAGAGCAAGATATTGTTCTTTCAACAGTTGCAGATGAGCCCAACTCCATATACTTCTTGCATGCAAACTCACACACACGCTGTTTCTTTTTGTAAGTAAGATATTTTAAGCCTGTTTTGTCATAGATCAAGAGTCCTAGATCAATGTCCTACTAAGGACATTGACACTTTTGCCCAAGTTAAAACATGCTGGAATTTGGCCCTGCCTCCTGGACGCAGTGAGCAGGTCTCAGAGTTTTTATTTTCACAGTGCTCACTAATATATATACCAATATGAGCTGCTAGTTTAGTTAACACTTCATGCACTATATATAATCAGAAATATTTTAGCTGATAAAGTTACAAATTCCAAATGAAGCTACAATTTTCAGTATAAATTCTGACTTTTATGGCTTTACATGATACTCAGATGCTAATATTGGGTTTACAATTTCCTTCTTCTGATTTAAATATGAATCACTTTACAAAGCTTGGCCTGAGTGAAACCTCTCTTAATGCTGTTTTTTGACTTGTGTGAAGGAAAGAAATGGTTGGTTTCCAATTTCAGAACCACGGCTGTGCAGTTTTGTGGGTGAGGTTAGTGCTCTGTGACCAGCTATGAAAACTGTGCTTAATAATAAAATTTTAGCCAATTAAACCCACTTTTCAACAGTTGCCTAGCAAAGAGGTGGAGGGGAGGGGAAAGGAAAAGTATTCAAATTCCAGCCAATCCCTGCCATACCACAATACACAATTTTGTTGTCTGTCCTGAAAGACCTGTTAGGACTGTTCCTGAGTTGCAAGCGAAATCACTGCATGAGAAAGTCATAAACATCACACTGAAGTACCTCAGCCTCACAAAATACTCCAAAACAGAGGACGCCAAAGACGCCCATCATATTTCCTAAATATTTAGATCACATATATTAGAAGAGATGATGGACCCTGTCACCTCCACTTTTCTTAATTAGGAAGGAAAAGTTGCAACTTTGTTTTAAAAAATGTATTGTTACTTCTCTGCCAAGAGCAAGGAGAATACCTCAAGGCTTGGAAAGAATTAACGCAAATTGGTGCTGGGGTCAGGTGTATTTTGTATTACTTGTTTGTTCTCTTAAGAACAAACCATACACGTATCCATCCTGGGACAAAGGCAGACTCAAATAGTGTTTAGGCAATATTCTCTTCCAGAAGTCACTGCAGACATACACAATGCTCAGTTCTCGGGATGTGATTATATCCTTAACAGTAGTCTTCAACAAAGCACTGAACAAATTCTTTGTTAACTCCCTTAGGACTTCTACATAATGTAAAGTAACATAGTACATGCTTATTTAAAGTTGAAAAACTAACACATTCAGAAAATCAATTTTCAGACTACAGAAGAAAAGCATCATGTGAAAACAGCTGCCACAAACATGCCTTTCTGTTGCAAAGGTACTATCATTGTGACATAAAGGTAACATGGGTAGACCTGACCTATTAATTTGAAAAGGGACTCAAAATGCTAGCAGCAGGAAAGCCAGCTTTTTGAGACATGAGCTTTAAAACCCAGTTAACCACACTAAATTCTAACTTTCCTTCTGTAACGTCAAAACATTCAAGATAATGTATCATAATATAAAAACACAACATTAAAACATGCACAAAAAGGAAAAATAATCAGGAAAATATCAAGATTTCAACAGCAACATTGACTCTTCACTATGATGTGTCCTATATATTTTTAGCCAGACAACAGAGAACAGAAATTCCATCTGAACAAATTTTTGTAGAAGAACAACCTTCACCATTCTCCAAATTCTGAAAAAGTTAAATTTCTCATCCTTAACACTGCTTTATAAAGAAAGGAATGCAGAAAGATAATGGTGTTGCCAGAAGGCAGTGAAAGGGTTAGTTGTTTTGAACATTATGCGTGTTATGTAGTCAGATACTACCTATTCATTCCCAGCATGAATTATGTCACCAAGTTTGTGACCTAAACATGTGTTGTTGCTAAGCAATACTCAGTCACAAGGTCTCCTGTAATCCATACCATTTGCTATTTTACTAGAGATGTGCCATGGTCAGTTTGCTAAAATGATACTCATGCTCCCATGCTAGGCAATAAAACTAATATTTGCCAGTAGGGATGGTGAGTTCAGGTCTTGTAAAATAAATTGTTAGAATCCTTTCTCTAAAAAAAATAAAAAAGAAAATAAAAAAGTTCGGCTCTTCTGTCTGCAACAGGTCTTAATATCTTCTTCTCCTTGGCATAAGTCCACCCAGCATTGATGGCATGCACCTGGGCCCTTCATTATACATGACAGCTTTTCATGCTGTGAAGAATATTATTTTTGAAGGAGGAGGGGAGAAGAAAATCTGATCTTCCTTCTTGCAAAGAAAGGCTTGAAAAGGTAATCAAATTGCTAGGGCTGAGCAGACCAGGCAGGGAGGCTCCTTAAATATGTATAAATTCTTGGATTTATTCTTGGCTTTAAGCAATCAGTCCTGTTTGACATATACCTCAGCAGCCAAAAGCCTATGCTCTGATGCAGAATGGAGTGATCATCCTAGACAGAAATGGGTCACGTCTGGGAAAAAGAACAAAAAATATGGTTTCCTGAGCCACTCAAGAATACCCAGATCACCTCTGCAAGCTTGCAGGCTGACAGGACACTTGAGTCAGTAAAAAAAACCGCAGCAAAAGATCTGTTAAAAACCAGGTCTTGATGGGTTTTATCACAGAACTTGATCCCTTTTCTTCTTCGTTCCTCCTCTCAGGAATGATTGGAGCATGGTCTGTCCACAGTCTATTGCTGTAATGCATAGGGACAGGAGAACAGCTGTGCTGAGTCAGACCAAGGCCTGACTTAGCTCCTTACGCAGTTCTCTGACAAGGGACAATAGCATATGCCTTGGGAAGAGCATAATCACAAGACAAGCACAGCCACACACATATTAAAAAACCTGTGAACCATGGTATATTCTCTCAACCTCTAGCACACTGGGTTTCAAAGGATTTCTCAAGCCAGAGGAGTACTTTGTCTCGCACACCTTTGCAGACAGTTCTTATATGAGTTTCTCTTGTGACCAGGTAGGGGCAGCCACTCCAGAGGGACAGTCCACAACATCCTGCAGCAGTGAGACCCACAGCGTAACTACACCCATGAGAAGGGAGGAGCAAAGAAGGGCAAGCTGTTGCCCTAAACAAGGACTGCAAAATCATCAAAACCCATCTGTCTCTATCACTGCCCAACAACTGCTAGAATTTGAAGGATTTCATTCCTGCAGGGAGTTTAGATCTCTCTACACAGCAGAAACTCGCTCCCAAACTCCCCAACAAGAAAGGGGAGGGGGGAAATCCCTCCAGCAACCTGGAAAGGTCTAGCAACCTCAAAAACCAAAGAAGGTTTCCTTTATATCCATCATGACAAGAGCTATCAGGAAGTGCAGGTAACTTGGAGGTAGCACTAACAAAAGGTTGAAACCAACTACTCCTGGGGCACCACACAGAGGTGGTGGACAAGGGCAGTTCTAAATGGTGCAAAGGGACACGAGGGACAGAAAGGAGTGTGTAGGCACAAAAGCTTGTGGAAAGCAGATATAGCACTAGACAGAGTGGCATGGATGCTGCTGTCCTGCTCAGGCACCATCAGAGAACTATGCCAAAGCAAAACAAGCTCCTCTTTCAAAGGCATGTGGCTCATCCAGTGCAAATGTTAAAAATCAAGAACAGAAACCATACTGAGGCTATTTTTTTTTTCCCATCGTTTTTTTAACATGTGATTTGAAGGTGAGAAAATGCCCCAATGATAAAGTGACATATGGTATAGGGATGACCATTTGAAGCATCAGCTGAAAACATTTCTCTCCTTAGGGCCTGGTTCTGCAACTCTAACATTGAATCACACAATCACTAAGAGTCTCTATTCACAGAATAGTCACCCAGTGAGATTAATGCCTGTGCAGGAACCTGAGCTGACCGAATGCCACTTTCTAGGACTTAAAAATTTATTTGTGATGCCCTGTGAAATCTAACACTTAATCATAATCTTCCTGTCATTTCTATAGGTAGCATGTCAAGTCCTGCCCTTAAATATCTAGTCTATGTGCAGTTCAAGTCAATGCAAACTGCAGGTGATCTATCTCTTCCTAACATACTTTCTGAAGAATTTGGTTCATCCCACCGTAATACATAGAGAGGACCAACTTGTTTCACACTTTACAGACCTCCTTTTTCTCCTAAAATGAACAAACTACTGTTGCAATGCCTGTATCAAATGGTAATGCCCAGTCTCAGACTGCACACTAACAGCATTTATTTTCATTTCTCTGGGATGTAGTGTGGCAAGAACTCTGGATTTGATAAACACCTTCAGAACGTGTTATTGAACTGCTCCTCTTGATCTAAAACATGAAAACCAAGCATCAGTCAACATAAAATAAATGTGATATAGCATAGAGCAGAATAATGGTTCTAGCACATATGGTATTGTGAGAAATTATTTTCCATGACAGCCAAGTATGACAATGAACAGAAGACAAATTAATTTCCTGCACTGCCTCAGTAAGAGTTGCCTGTCCTGTAAAGACTTATATAGAACAAACTGACAAGATCACCTAGAATGACCTAATCTCATCGGCATTATATGTGACAGATAAAACATCTGTTTAAAGAAAATAAAATGTACTTATCCACGACTCGGGTACTGACCAAAACCAGATCAAATAGTGGAAAACTTTCCTCAAAAAAATTTTAACAAATCTTGCAAAGAATTCTCAAACAATTTATGGTAGCGCAGAGACACAGACCTCATCACATTTTCTGTTCTATCGACAAGCATGCCACAGTTAATTTAAGTGTTCTAGTTCTGTGATACCTAGAGAAAGGACTGGTGGGTAATTTTGAATCTCAAATCACCTGGAAGAGAAACAGGTGAAATGGGAGGTATTCAGAATAATATATGTAAAGAAAAAAAAATTCCATTGTTGATCTATCAGGAGGAAAGGTACTTTAAGCGTCATTGTCTTGTTCTCTTTGTCTGAGAACAAAGTTTCTATCAATGGATTTTAAAATGCCACTTTAAATTTGGAAACAAATTGTCCTCTACAAAACCAAACATTATTGATTTCAATACCTGGTAGTTGTAAACAGCAGAAAAATATCAGGTATATGCACAGGAGAAAATTTGAATTTTGAGTAAGATGAGATGCTCATCAATGACGTTCTGCTGAAACATTCATTATTGTCAGTAAAACTTCCCCAGACTAACCCAAAACTCATGGATCTTCCCAAAATATACAGATTATATCTTGAATCTTCTTTGTTATGGAAGTCTGAATATCCCCTTCTCTTTCTGAATTTGTTGCCTGTATCTTAAAATGTTATAAAAGGTTGCTTCAATTTTGGTGACAGAAGAGCAGAACTTTTTAAGCTGTGCGTGCAAACAGGAGATTTAGAGGGAGAGGACAGAGCAGTGCATGGGTGGAAAAGGTTGAGAGCCGAGATGGAGGATCACTCTGGTGATAAGGGAGACATGGTAGATGATGGGAAGGTGCTCCAATTAGGGTGTGGGTGTGACGGCATCAGGGTGATGAGAGGAAAATGTCTTTACCAGAGATGCTTGAAATCAACTGGAAGGGAGAAGTCAGTCAGTCAGAACAATGCTCGTTATACAGGTTTTGCAGGCACAGGAACTCTGTTTTTCTGGCTGGATACAGCAGGCACAGCATTCAGGCAGCTGAAACATATCTTCCATAGGAGGCTGCATGGGAAGTCAGGGGCCCACATAGCCACAAGTTGCCTGAACCACCTCCAGCTGCAAGCCCAGGAGTCTGCTGAGATAACCACAAACCACAGTTCCGCCTACTGTGCAATGGTTGTAGTTTGGGAGGCAGCGTGATTGCAGTGACACTCGGACATCTGCTCCAGTTGCCTTGAAAATCAGCCCTGAGTGATTTAACCAGAACCTGCTAACATGAATCTGGCAGCTCCCTTCTTGTTAAAAATAACAAAACTAATAATGCCCTCCTTTTACTTAACAACACGTCTTGAAGCTTTTACTCTTGGTGAGTTAGCGCCTTCAGCAGGACTATTAGGTACAACTCAGCTGTCATGCAAATGTCCTTTAACCAGGACCTCCTTCAGGCAGCAGGCCCCCTTTCATCCACAAGCATGGCTACAGCCCCACAGAAACACAGACCTAACACCTCTGTAACGGCGGATCATTGTCTTCTCCTGAGATACAGCTGTTCCAGGGGTTTCTCACTGCAATAGGGCAGAGGAACTTTTTCAAAGGCTCATCACCTTACAGCCTAATAAAAGATTTCTGACTGGCAACCCCAACCGACAGAACTCCCTTGGGTTTTTTGAACTACTTACACTCATTCCCAAGATATCCCCAGCTAGAGCTAGAAAGATGCAGCTAAATCAACTTATAAGAGTGCAAACCTAAAATTACATTGGATATGGAAAAATTTCCCAGGGAAACGGCACTGTTTTTTTCAACACAAGTTTTACATGCCACCTATAATCAATGGGAGAGACCAGTCTCTGGAGAGGGTGATTTAGAAGAGGAGGATCATTTAGATGCTTTTAGTTTCCCCTCTGGAAAAACTTCTCTCTCTCCACTGACTGTATAAGGAGCATGGAGAGGCCAAGGAATGAAAGCACAACAGCAAACTCTCTCCTTAGAGAGAGGTATCAGAAAAATCATTATGAGAATTTGCCCAAAGAGGGCAGTCTCAGGAGGCAGACCAAAATCTGAACAATAATTATGCTTAACTTTCTCCAAACATTTCCCTGAAACTTTTTAACAGCAAAAGAAAGCAGACAAATGAGTTTATACATTGAACTTCTCGGTAAATAACATGCAGAGAGAGAAGGGAACCTGGATTAAATTATTAGGAACAATGAAAATTCTTTTTGGGTAAATCTGAAAAGAAGATGTATGTCCTGTTCCACTCAGGAGGATCTGCTTCTTGTCACATATGGCATGAGTTTGCCAGGGCGCTTCTTTACTTTTGTAACAAAATAGCTTTGTGAATATCCTGGTCTCCAAAGGCAGATGTGAGGAGGAACTAGGAATCCTTCAGTTCAGAGCTTGACCCATCTGATCAAACCCATACACTTCTCTTCAGCAGGAGAAAAGTGTTGCTGCTGCCTTGTCTCAGGCCCTGTACATCAACCCTAATCTTCCTCCTGTTTCATCTTTCCCCGTATTTTCAGTCTGGACAGATCATTCTGTTGTACTTGAAGATTCACACACTCTCGTGCAACTGTTTTATTTCACCCCTCGCTCAGCAAGCCGTGCAACAAAAGCCAGAGAAGAGTGAGTTCTGTGTACTGTCAGTGTTACGTAGTTCTGACTATTATTTCCGCTTGATGGCTTTGGTTTTATCCAAGGATTATTTAGTTTGGGAATAATAGGAGATTTACATGCTTGCACACAGGTCAAATGACAGTCAGAATGCACATGTGTTGCAATTTCTTCACCTGCAAATTATTCCTGGTGACTATTTTAAAGCTTCCCTAACTGGCAATGGCAGAAATTACTGTCTGAATCCTTCTGTTTGCAGACGGATGCTGTTGTCCTTCTGATGAAACAGTGGGCTATTGCTTTGATATTGAATGATAAATTGTTTCAAATAATATCAGATTAGCTTCTCTAAAGAACAATTCTTAAATACGCTGAATAGGTCACTCAAACTCAAACTTATTGGAAAAATCAAATTTTTTTCCAAGTAGCTATTTCTTAAACCAAGACTGTTACCATGCTATTTTGAGTTTTAGACAAACTCAAGCAAATGAACATCAACTATAATGCCTTCCCCTCTGACCACAGGAACAACTACAAATTCTTTGCCATTATTCCTGGTATTCCTAAAGGTTTCAGTAATCATTTGGAGATATTAAAAAGGAAATAAACAGGGAGCTATGCCGATTTTTTGCTCCATAAAAAAGTAAAATAAAAACAATGTGTTTTTCACCACCTGTCCTGTAACAAAGCAGGGAAAGAAATGACAGTTTTGCAGCTTCCAATGAGTTACTGTGACTGGCTGAAATACAGCTGTGAATTCTGGATGTAAATAATGAAAAGACAATGTAGGAAAAAACCACTGCCTTATTGATCAAGTTATTAATTTTTAATGGCACACACAGGCAGGCTAAGGAAGCTTACTGGCACCTAATTTAATTTTGAAGTTTGTCTAAGTTTCCTAGAACCATATACTACTACACAAAGATGAAAGTATGCAAAGGATTCCCCATCACTTTTGGGGTCTTTGGGATTGAGTATCTCCTTAAAGATACTCACAGTCACATGTGATCAAGCCTACTGCTTGCAACACCAACAAAACTCTCTAGCATGGGTTACACAGGGGTAAAAATTGAAGGAGTAGAATGGTCTCTTCCACCTTCTTAACATGCAGCAATGGGTGTGTGGGGAGAGGAGAGAAAATTGGTGATAATCCCAAAATGGGGTTCCTAAACGTACTTACCAGAAGCAACAGGATAATGGGCACTCCAGCTCCATCAGCTGCACACCAGCAGGGAGCAACCCCTCAGCTCACTTCAGGATCTCGCCACATTGTCCTTCCTGAGCGAAGTATTTTGGTCACAGCATAAAGGTAGGTCTCACCTCTGGAATCCTTCCCTCAGCTCTTAACCCTTTCTGAGGCTTCCTAGGGATGCAGGACACATGCCGAGGGACAAGTCTTTGGAACAGGAGCTTTAAAACAGAGACCTATTCAGTGACCGTAATACATCAGATGGCTTTTTTGTTTGCTTGATTTTAACAAAGAGCTCCACCATAAATCTTCACTTCAAATTTGATTGCTTTATAATATATCATACTGTGATGTAACTGGCATCTGCACTTGGCTCTTATTAGGTGGTGCCATATGGTACAATTAGAAATGGAGACAGGGAGCGCCATTTGCATAAGTTAAACTTCATTCATCTACGATTAAACCATCCTCATTCATCTGCATGCATTCCAGATCCTAATTTAACCTCTAAAGAGATTCCCATTTGATGCTGTGTATATCTTTTGTATTTTTGAAACTCTAAATCACTAAGCTGGCCTTCTATTATAATTTGTGTAAGTTGTTTGTTTGTTTTCTTACTAACACAGTTTCGCAGTGTATCGCGGGGTTAGCTGGATTGGGAAGTTGTGTGCAGTTTCCAATACCTCACGTTCTCAAAGCAAGCAAGGGCTCTTTTACATGTTGCTTGCCTCCCACTGGGAGATCTACACAATTGAATTAAACTTTGTCTTGTGATACCCACCATTCTAGCTATGGCACAAAATAAATCTGCAGGTTATCAAGAAAGGATTTTTAATTGGCAAGACTGTTTTATTTATTCATGGGAAGATAAGTGAGTCCTAGAATGCCTTCTTTCCCAGAAGGTGAGGGGGTTGCACACAACTCACAAATCTTTCTTGATAATCCTTTGCTTGAACCAGAAATTATATTATGCTTTTGTTCTTTCATGCCTAAAACTGACCAAGCGGGCAATGATTTATTAAGCTAGAGTCTTGAGTCTCCTGCCACACAACCCACTTAGTCACAGTAATGACTATGAAACAGATCATGCATTCTAAGATAGGCTATAATTTGTGTTAAAGAAACTTGTCTGTTTCAATTACCAAATTTAATTTGCAAAGCCCTATAAAAGATTGTGAAGTAAAAAGAAACAAAGCAGCTAAACTTTAGGTTGTAATGTTATGTGTTACACATACACACAGAGAAGAAGAGAAAATAAGAACTTGGAATGGACCCAAAAGATAAAAAACAAATGCTTTCACATAACTAAACTTTAAGCAGGCCCTTGCAAACACGTAGCATTCTTCCAGTCCACAGTTTTGCATCCTGAGTCTCTGTTTACACATAATCGGAGGTAAAGGCAATCATATGCTTTTATACGCTTCCTCAGTGAAAGACTGAAATTGGAGCCCACTTACAGAAGAAGATGCTTTTCTTGAAGGACTGACTCTGCACTGTAAACAAAGCTGTAAATGCAAAACATGCATTTTTAGATGCTGATTAAGCACATCTTAAATTTGAATTTTAGTCTCATTGATTTCAACTTACATCCAAGGTTATGTGCATTACAGAGTAATTTAAGCTGGTGCTTAAAAACTGGTTTTTTTGAGAATGCACCAGAGAAAAAAAATCTTCACCTTTTAAAAATAAATTTAGTTTCTCAGCTACTGCAAATCATTTGGAATATAACAATTCATTACAACTCACTTTAGATAAAAATTATTTAATAATTTCATATCTGGAAAAGAATGAGGCAACTTAATGTTACTTTTCATAGGTTAACAATCCAATCTCTTGCTTTGAAACAATGGATAATAGAAGATATTATCTATTATGACCATTGCAGTAGATTCCACCAGCTACTTATTATAGAGATGAAAAAGGAGACGAGAAGAGGCACCTTTGGAAGTTTCTCCAACATAATCTATACATTGACCTCAAATATCACAATAGCTTTATGATTTTGTTTTCCTGTGTGAATGTGCAGTTAGGAGGAAGGAATGTTAACTGGGAGGAAACAAATGAAAAGGCAGAAAGACAGAGAGTGAAAGAACCGAGCGGATCAAAGTGGAAGATGCAAGGGACAGCACGGCTGAGATGCAGATGGTGAGGAGAAAGCTCAGCAAGTTCATAGCTATGAGAGGCTGTCACTGGACAGAAACAGGCTCAGAGGTACAGCCCCAGCCAGAAGCTAACATCCTCATGACGAGGGGATGCTTGCCAGGCTAACTTGGCTCATTTTAAGCGTGAAGGGGCCACTTACTTCCTGCCACTGAAATCGATTAAGTGTTATCAAATGATTTCAATAGCCAGAATCAAGACATTCCACCCAAGTTTAATCTTATATATCTTTATCTTATATCTTATATATATATTTGCTTGTTCAGGAGAATGAGCGAACTAGATTTAAGTCTCAGTCACACACGTATCAGGCCAGCAGGTCAAGTGGGAATTTCTTTAATTTGCAACTTTGCAGTTACAATATGTGCCTAAGAAAAGGGAGATGTGGTACATTTCTGCCCATGCCCACAAGCTCCTTTTGTGATAACTCCAGGCAAACCACTTCAATTACCTCTATTTCAGCTTGTTCTGTAAAGCAATTACAGCAATATTTGCTCACTCTGAAGGTATTGCGAAGGTATGCTGGAGTTCGCAATACAAATTTTGATCCTCGGACTGCAGCTGTTACTTGTTGAAACTATTATTATGCAGCAATTGATTCAGACCTAGAAAGTTTCTATAAGAAAACTGAGAGGCTGCCAAGCCATTTTAGTCACCTTTGAAATATTTGTGGGGATAGATGCAGATCTATTCTAAATGGAGAGAGATGAAGGAAAGGAAGAGGTAGGAGATGAGGCAGCTGTGACCATAGCCCAACACACAGCACTGCATGCTTCACTGACCGGTATTACTCATGGGTGACAAAGCCGTACAGCATGATACACACGCATATACACCTGCACCCATTTAACAGCTACACACTTAAAATACTGACATTCTTTTCCTATTTCATCTCCACTGCTCATTCAGCACCCTGAACTGAGATATAGTTTCAATATATTTTATAGTAGCTACTTTTTAGAAATTGCCCTGCATTCTTCACAACACATTATTTCAAAGCAGCAGAGATTGCTGGATAAGATTAAATGTTTTTGCCAAGATAAAAAAAAAAAAAACCTCTGAATTTTAGACCCAGTAATCTTGTTTCTTTTAATGATTGATGAGAGATCACTATTGAAACCTTCAAGTGAGTTAGCAGTGCATGCAGCACAGATCAAGTTTTGCAAGTGCAGAAAAACATACACCAGAAAAATGGTCTTGAGACTTCCCATTAAAATATACCCCCTTGCACCTGGAGAGAAGAGGCACAAAGCAACCACCTGAGGCTTTTCATAAAGTATTTCTATCACAAGAATTACAACAATGAAAATATGCTGTTATTAAAAGATATAAACAAAGAAGTAGTAAATTATCATGTTTAGTGAAATTAATGCATTAAATCCTCTAGGGTCTCTACTATTTAAAGTTACAGAAGTCTTTGCATTGTAATAGCACAGATATTAGTAACCATCTTCGGCTGGGCAAGCTGTGAGGGAAATTCCTGTAATAAAATAGCATCAGTGTGGAAAAGTTTCAGATAAAGATGATGTTGTATTATCCAAGGGCTCAATGTTGACTCAAGACTGACCCACATATGCAACTGGCAGGTCTATTCAGGGGTTGTTTGTGTCAGGAACTGCAAGATAAGGTACTATATTTGTAAATATGGGTTTTTTTCTGCAAGTATGGTTTTGCAAATACGATGCGAACAAGACTATGTAAAAATGGCTGCTCTTAACAGGAACAAAGAAGCCTATATGCAAAAAAAGGCAAGGGCCTTTACTAGCCATTAGCTTTTACTTACCTCTTTGTTTCTGTTTATTTTCCTTATAGAAGCCATATCAAATAAAGGGAAAAAATCCCCATGAATAGACAACATGAATGTCAGTGAACAAACACCTCTTCAAGTTATTTAGACAATATTTTAAAATAATAAAATATTACAGAAATGAGAATCCATTTTTAATCATAAAAATCTAGGCTAAATTTTTTTTACAGGGAATTATTCTGCCATTTTTATGAAGGTGTCTTTCAGTTGGTCAGAACATTTTTTGATGCCAAAAAGGACATAATTTGTGCTATAAGAGTTTTTCCCTGACAACCTCTTGCATGGCAGGTCAACCAAAGACAAATTGTTTATTTCAAGCTCTACCCATACTTGAGTGCTGAATGCTGGTCTCACAGGATCTTGTGGAGGGAAAAAGCTCATTTCCCTAAACAGACAAGGCACCCACACAAGTTAGTGTGGGGCCAACTTTCCACTGAAATTGTTCCATGGAAGTTGATGCTATTTAAAGTGACTATTGAAGTGAGAAAATTGACATGCTTTTTGACTGGTTGTTAGGAATCACTCTAGAGATTTTACAGAAGCGTGGCTGCAAATCATGTTACCCTTAAAATCTCTTCACTGTCGTCTTAAGCCAGTACCAAAATATGTTTTAAAAGAAAGATGAAGGTCCTGACAGAATGGTTAGAGAACCCCAGGCAACTACATGATAGGAAATGATGACTGAATACTAGCTCAGACGAATGGGCATGCATGAGTAGAGATAGCAAAGTTAAAGGTGCTCAAAAATGGGAGCAGTCCTAAGAAACAGCAAAGGCTGGAGCCCAGACTCTCTATCTGCTTGGTCCTATCATTTGCTAGGTGTCTGTCAAAGTTGGAAAAGCTACGTTCATTTACACTTGCTACTGATTTGGTAGCACAGGTTTAGAAAGGGGTTGAATGCATAACAAAACAGAGCCATGCAAACATAACCTGTCAGATATTGAGAGTGAGATGGGCTTTCTAGTTCTGCCTTGAAAAAACTGATGTTTCGCCTTGCTATAATGGTCTTAGACTGCAAAGGCAAAAAAAAGTTTTCAGCCACTTGGAACTTGTGCTTTGGATGATCAAAGAAACTTTCTCAGACATTTCCAGGAGAAGCAGCTAAGAGTGCACATGGAAGACATTATTAGGGGACACTTGACTAATTGTCCAAGACAGAACACACACTGGAGAGCCCTTTGGTCTCTGGAACCCAGCACAAATGAACAGCAGAAACAACAGAAACTGAATGGTGCTGATCAGTTCTGATATTTGAAAAGTTCCCAAAGTCAAAGGTAACATTTTTCCTAGTCATTAACTGTTTAGACAATGCTGATTTATCCAGAGGAATGAGAGGAGCAGGGGTGAAAAGAAGGAGTTGGGTGGCGAATGGGGAAAAACCCCAGACTACAGAAGATGAGAAAACTGAGTTGTAAAAAAAAAACAAAAACAAAACAAAAAAAAACCCACACAAAAAACCCAACCCACAAAACACACCACCACCACCTCCCCCCAAAAAAAAACCCCAACCAACCAACCAAACCAACCCACACCTGATGATATTACAGGGAAAAGTAGTAAGCCCAGTGACACTGCAGATTACGAACCATAGAGATCCCTGAGCTAGAGCTGGCTCGGCTCTGGAAGTGCATGTAGTGCAGCACAGCACTCCCCAGCTAGCACTGGAAACAGCACAAAGCACTCTGCACTCACAACAGTTCACCCACAGCCTAGGTAGTCTGGACGTGGCTTAGAGTTATTTGCATGTATAAATTACCAGAAAAATATTTATGGCAGGGAAGTTTATACTGAAGCTTGGACAAGGTCACCTTTACTTTCAACCATTGGTTGACACCCTAGAGTAGTTGCTTTGCAATCAACACACAAGTCATCTTTTTAATCTCCATAGCAGCCAGGAAGCCATCCAAATGCCTGGCTTCCTACTGCAGCCTGCATAATGGGGTGGGTTCTCTGCCTTGGCTGTGAACCTTGTGAACCTGCTTTGGCTGACCTTGGCTGAGGGTTAAGTATCTGGGAAGACTAAAATCTTTCCACCAAAGCGCTTAAAAGACACATAGCCTTAAGTTTACATATGGCTTTTTGTGGTGTGCAGCCCAAGCGTTCAAGTTTTTGCCTGCCTTTATCTCTCTCAAACCCTGGCCAGACCATCCCTCAGGCTTCTATGCTGCAGGTAAAGCATAACTGTAACTTAAGTAAAAGAGTCATCTTCTTCCTTTATCTGATATATACTCATTGCAACTTTGGCGTACTTCAGAGATGGTGTGAATAGCACATTTTCACCTCAGGCCTGCCTATCCAAGTGCTCGCTGCCTACTCCTCTCGCCCTCCTCAGACGTGCTCCAACAGGGGCACAGTAGCCAGTACTGAACTCCTTTCAGTTACGTTTTTTCCAGTCTCTCTGCACCCAACTCGCTACACAATTTCTTTCATGTCCATTTGTCAGATATTTATGATCCTGCCAACAAGCAATTACACCTCATAGACAGCCCAGAATGATCAGCAAAATACACAGAAGGACTGAACTTCAAGCTCAGCACCCCTTTATTTCCCTATTAAAACCAAGTAGAGAAGTATCCATAAGACATACTTAAGCTGCTAATTATTCTACTTTCAAAATATTTTACTTTTCAGTTCAGAGTTTATGCTGCTTCCATTTCATTCCCAGAGTGAATGTAAACTCAACAAATTCAGCCACTTTTTCAGCAATTTTCTAATTCTTCCACTATTCTTTCTGAAATGCAGTACAGCTGTCAGCAATCAGTGCAAATAGGTCATGAGCAGAAATGGGATGGCTCTAAATCTCCCAGACTTACAACTCCTGCTGTGGGACTTTGTGGGGTTTCGAGGTGGTTTTTTTTATTTTTCACAGCTCTTAGTGAAGAGCCTGTTTGCTGGAGTTTGTACGTGGATCCTTCACCTAGGAAATCTATTCTGTAAAACAATTCTGAGTGTAGATCCAGCAATTTTACTTGTTTTGTTTTTGTTTTTGTTTCCTAAGCAAGGAGGTGCTCAAGTGTCCTGAACATCAACACACCTCCACTCTCCTACCAGAGAACAAACCTCCAGGCTCCATTCAGGAAACTGCATCCTGACATTACTCAGTAACTGGCTGAGGAGGGTCAAGTGAAACAGCCATCCAAGTCAATACAACTCTGATATCATGGTTTGGGGTTGTTGGGTGGGTTGGGTATTTTTCAAAAAACTTGAACCATAAACCTGCCCTGTTGCTAGTTCTGCTTCTGCATCTTCAGTAAGAGCTTAGCATTTGTGAATTTTCAGTGTTACAACTTCACTTGCATTTAGGTGTTTCAGGCAAAATACTCAGAATGCAAAGCTTTAACAATACAATGTTAGATTTTTTGAAATATAATTACCAGGACGCGGTTAGCACTGGGACTCGTGATAGCCACAAGTACTACAGCAGTTACCACTGAAGGATCTCAAAGCACATGATAAACCACCATTAGGTATCGTAGCACCTTTAAGATTTAGGCAAAAAGGTGTAAGGAGACAACCATTAATAATGTGCAAGAATATTTCAAATAGTTTCAGGATAGGGAAGGGTACCTCTGCATATATCACACCTGTGCTCGGAGTTGAGCTGATTTCACTCTTTTGCCCTTCTTCATCAAGTTCCAACAGAAGTCACAAACCTGAAGGAGATCAGCTCAGAGGATAACAGCAAACTGATACAGATAAGCAGGCTGAATGTTTTAACAGCTAATTATTCTTGGGATACCCGGAACCATTTAACATCATTTTAAGAAACCTTTATTTGGCTATGCCACTCCATAGAAAATACAGAGAAAGGGAAGGAGGTAATGTATTACTGTGTTTTGAGTAGCATTTTTCAAGCATTTCCTTTAAATACTTTTTAGCATTAAATAATAAAACCATGCAGTTAAAATGTCATGAGCAGAAATGTGATAAATGTAAATCTCCTAGACCATACAGTTTCTGCTGTGGGTCTTTTGAAGTAGGGAGGGATTTTTGGGGGGAGGAAGGTGCTATAACAGCAAAGGGAAAGAAACAGAGAAAAGCAGGGAAGGAGAAAAATGCTGGAAATTTAGCTACAGTGCAGGTGAGACGGAAAGAACAAGTCTCTTTGCACCTCATGTAAAGGTCTAGTAACAGCCTTTTTCACACAAGCCTGTTTTAATCTAGTGTACTTTTTAGAAAAGAATCCTTCTGGAGGGAAAACGCGACAGACCTGTCTCACAGGTCTTCAGAGTTGGGTGTGCAGCCAGGCAGGCCCGCTCCTCTGGGAAAGGAGTCTGAGGATTGCATGCTCCTCATACTGCCTTGTCCAACGGTGGTCAGCAGACACAGCTTTCCCTCTTCCTTTCTTTCCTTTTATTTTATTACTATATTGCCATTTTTTATTGTACTTGCAGAGGAACAAGGAAGATGGAACACTGTAAATATTCTCATTTGTACCTAGCTAAGATTATCCCTGGATGACTCCTGCTGCCTTCTCCTCCCAAGACAGGTGCTGGAATTGATCCTGAAATTTTTAAAAATTAAAGTTCATTTGTATTAGCCACCTTCAAAAGGCCTTGACAACTCTTACGCTAAATCAAGCTTTGATGTACTATAGATTACTACATTTGAATTAAACATACCCCAGTAATACTCTGCTATTGTTTAGGTGAAAAATTATGTGCAGATTCATCTCTGCTTCAGTGCAGACTCAGTCATGTACAGACAGCTAACTCTGAATAGGTCTCTGCAAGCATAATTATCTAGTCTGATTAAGATATCGATTATATACTACCATTTTTGGAGTTCTGAAAAAGCAAACTGAAGATTTTAAAGATAAAGGTAATTGACTAAGAGAAGAATGATCACTATACCTTTCAACACCCTCTATATAAAAGAGGCATCATCCCAATATACAAAAGGAGTTTAATTGTACAGTTATTAGACATCACTAGAATTTCAGCCAAATGCTTTTTAAATGCAACAATGTAGAAGGTTTTATTACAAAGGGAGTGCCCTACAAAAATCTGTGAAAGGATCTGAGGTTCCAGAAAATATCCAGAATTACAGATAACAGTATCTACAATGCTATTGCATTGTTTGCCGTTACTGATGCTATTTGGTTTCCTAGCACCAGCTGGTTTTCTTTCAGGCCTCTCATCCTGGTAACACAAGACGATTCCTAACAGTTACCCAGTGATGTAACTGATGTTAAATGATCTGGCTAAACTTTACAAGCGGGAAGTGTAATTTGGGGTGAAAGTAAGTGGTGTCAGAGACTCCACTGCAAAGACCAAAGTGGAATTTCTATGGGAGAAAACACCACAAGAATGTAAGAGGGTCAGTTCTGCAGAATGACTTTATAATCCCAAATTTATACCACGTATCATGAGGCTTAAGTTTATTAGTGTGTGTAAAGACTTCAGGATTAGTGTGTGTAAAGACTTGCAAAAAGGCACAGTTCTCAACAGGTATAAATGAAGCCTGAGCTGCTAGGCATACACCAGTCCCAGGAGCTACAAATCAGCAACACAAGGAAAAATATTGATTTATTACATTTTTTACTTTTAACAATAATAGAACGCATACTTATTAGTTTGTTATTGTATAAGTGGTGCAGAAGTTGCACCCAAGCTGACATCCTGACAGAAAATAAGACAAACATACTGAAAAATACCATCTAATCACAGTAAAATAAATGTCACATTTCTGTTGCCCTGTACAATCATTTCCATGTTAACTGCTTTAAAAGTGTATTTGGATCCAATACTGCTTAACAGTTGGGTGTGGGATGCAATCCCAAAGAAGAAATCTTGTAAAATTCAACACAAGGTAGTCATATTCAGGAAAAGCATGTACCAAAATCCTTCTAAGTCTACTTCAACATAAAAGGTATTTACTTTTACAATATTTGCAAATGCAGTTCTACTGACCAAACTCAGTGCTGGGAACGGAGGATATCAACAGATGTAGAAAATGGCTGCTGCTTCTATTTATCTCTCTTTTTTTTTTTATTTTTTTTTTAAATGAGGAATCAATGTAAAAGAGAAATGAGACTGGGGTATAAAAGGAGAGCTTGAAAATGAGACATTTACCATCTGAAACCGCTATCCCTCTGATGTTTTCCAACACCATGGGGGAATATAAGGCCTGAACCAGTGAGATGCTGAGTGGCCTCAGCTTCTGCAAATACTAGAAGGAATGAAGGATGCTCAGCCTTCAGTAGGAGGAGTTCAAAACCTGACAGGCCCTAACCCCCACCATGCATGTGGTATTCCTGAGCTGTGGCTGGCTGCAGATGTGTCCTGAACAGTGTTCTCGTCCCAGCAATAACAAATATCAGATGTGAGGCAGGATTATACAGTTTCAAAATAGAGCATGCTCTGTTGCCCTCCAGAACATTAGCCACATCTTTGGTTTTTATTCACATAACTGCATAAGTCTCAGTAAAATTTGGCTTCTACTTGTATGAGTCTATGAAAAATTTGCATTAGAAATTTGCATTACAGAAAGTCCATACTAACTACTTCTGACATGGAGTCACTGCAAGTTGTTACAGAAAGTCAAGGACCTGATTCTGCTTCCAATTATAAACACCCAAACCTCACTGTCTCTAGAGCACCGCTTCACCCTAAGGTTTATTTATGAGAGCACATGTTGATTGGGTAAGCAAAATATTTAATTCTGTATGGTAAGCAGATCAGAAGGATAAAAGTACAAAGCACGATAAACTTGCTGAGTGCAAGCCTGACATATTCAATCCCTCTCCTCCAGAAGAATTTCCTCCATACTTAAGCAACACAAAGAACCAACAATAGTAAAGTATTTAAAAGGGAAGGGTGGGGGAGAAGTTTTGCTAGCTGAAGGAGGTATGCCACCTCAAGAAGAGCAACTGCAATAACCAGCTGAAGTGATTTCAGAATCTAGTTACTTACAGAGAGCCTCTTCAGATGCTGACACTGTATTTCCAAGGTGATGGAGAAGAATCCTTACAAGGGTATTTAGAAAGAGTGTTCAAATTGCACATGCTTGGAGTTAGTATCCACAGACTTAATTTATTATGGTATTATAGCAATTTGGCATAAAATAACACCCAACACTATAATTTGTTTTAATATTTACCTGTCCAGTAGTACTGGAGGAATGAAATTAAATGGTTCCAGTTTTCTGATGTTTACAATACACTTGAAAGCACTGGAGTGCTTTTCACTTTCAAAACAAGTGATGCACACCATTCCTGAGGAATGCTAGTACGCTGTCACGTGGCTGCGCTAGCACAGCAATATATCTGAAATGAAAATTAGAGGCCAGAATAATCAGAGGCAGAATATAATTTTGGGGAGTTCTTTCATCCACTGCAGTTCTGGCACTTAAAATAAATTCTTTTGGTACCAAAGGCTTTGGCAATGCCATCTCGCTGACAAAAGTCAAATCATCTTATCCAGTACTTGACTGGGTAATCGATAATCCTAGCCAGAAAGGGTTTGGATTACTACCCCTACTTTGTTTTTGCTTTTATCTTTACTTCTAACATTGAAATCCAGGAGCTTTTTGGAGAAGATTTCATTCTGACAGATAAAAGGAACGTGATGTTTCCCTGTCAGGGTTGGCGGATTAAAAACAGGATAACATTAGGAAGCATCTCTGCACATAGAGCAACCCACCCAACCCACCAAGACAGAAATCTGCATCCATACATTGTTGTTAAGGAAAATTATGGTGACACATCACAGTGAAAAATCAAATATTGATGGAAAATGCTTTTCTCATCTTCAAAACACGTGTCATCTAAAATCAGAGGAGGGAGATGCATTATCCTGCTATCTCAAGGCCCAAAGTAGTACACATGTACCCACACTCACATGCAGGTACATGTAAGGTATAGCTCTCATGCATTTAGCCCTGATCCCTCGTGTAACAAATTTTACCACACAGAAAAATATACATATTTTGAAGACAAAATTGTTTACAACATACCTAACAGGCGAGGCAGTCCCTTGCAAGTCAACATCAGGTGAAAGACACCATCTTCCATCACAAGAATGTTGCATTTTTGTGTAATAACTTACAAGGCATTTCAAAGGTTGACATATTTTAAATTCCAGATTAGGACCTGCTAAAACTTGGTATACAAAGTGGGTCTCTGGTCTCAGAATTACCAATTTGTTTCTTAATACACAGTTGCCCTGACTTCTCCACTGGGATAGCAGGCAGCCAGAAAGCAAAGGCAAGGATGGGTACACATTTTTGATCTTACTCTGTTCTTTTATTGGTAGGCATTTAATCTTATGGAGAAGAGGCACAAAACACTGTAATTCTTAATGAGTGAAGGGGCAGGGTAGCAACTGTGCTTTCTGAAAGCCCCAAATTCTTTTAACATACTACATTTAGGGATTCTTCCCTCTTCTTCTTCTTCTTCCTGCAGTACTTTCTGAACCATCACTTCAAAGGCTGTTTTTTAGCTTATATCATACACATCATTTTCTCCTGCCCTCAGGACACCATCAGTTCAAGGGAAGATACACCAGTGTGCTGTTGTCAGGGTCACAGATGGTTGAAATCTGCACATCAATTCCACTGTTCCACTGCATAGTTTTAACGTGGGATAAAGTAACCTAGCCCAGAATGAACTACATGTAAATGAGAAAACAAAGAACAATCCTTTCTGTGCAGATTCAAGTAGCACCTGATATTCAAGAGCAATTATCTTAAGTCACAAGAAGTACCTTCCTTCAGTGGATCTATCTGGGATGGGAGCACTCATAAAAAGTATCAACTCAATGCCAGAACTGCAGAAATCTTATGGAGATGCTGTGTATGAAAAGCTAAGCAGGGTTTTAGGAGGGCCACAGGGCTGATAGCTGCTGTTTGGTCTATGCAATTTATTCTGGCAATGACAATAAAACATTTGAAAAGAAAAGATGCAGAGCTGGGCTCAAGTACAAGCTAAAGTCTACAGCATTACAGAGGACTGAACAGACATACAACATGCTTCTTATACCAGCTGCCTTTCCTACAGGAGGGCAGCTTTAAACCCTTCCCTCCTCCTACGCACCAGGATCTTTATCCTTTTTACGACATTATTAACCTCACTGAACAGTTATTTCTCCTGTCTTTGGCAACTCTGGAATACAAATGAAAGTCAGAGGGAGAGATATCAGTAAGAGCTGGGAGAGATACGTAGAGTGAAACCAAGAGGAAGCAGAGAAAAGAGAAGAGAGCAGGGGAAGCCAAATGACACAGATGCAGTACCCACCTACAGCAATTGCACATGATCATAATTAAACTTCAAAAAAGAAGGCATGAGAGAGATACTGGTAGGAGAGCTAAATGCTGCCAATATAAAATCTATCTTGAGTGCTTGGAAGAATTTAACAGAAAGGTGAGGTCGATGCTACGAGGACTCACAAGCATGACCAGTATCCACCTTCCTCTGAGGAGACAAAGGAGCACACTAAGATGAAGATGGATTTCCTTGGTAAAGCAAATGCTGTGGATATGTTAAGTATAGAAAGGATAGAAAGGCAAGTTGCAGAGTGAGTGTGCATGCAAGCACACACCAAGAAACAGCATCAGATTACATTTATAGGGCATTGGAGATGTTAACAGAGGGGACACTGGAAAGGAAACATGAATGACTTTGATAGCTAATCCTTAATTCAACTCAGTGACTTAATGAGAGGAAGAGAAATGACACAGAAGGGAAAAACAATAGGACAAAAAGGAATTGCTCATGTCCCTTATACAGACACACTATTAACTTAGTAGGAAGCTAAATACCATCCGTGCTGGAGACAGAACCTCACTGCTGTTGCTCCTACTTCCAATTATTGTACAAACCCTCTCTTTACATTAGCAGTCCCACAAAAACACCAGCTGACTTGTCATAGATGTGGTCCATTCATGTGTTCCACATGAAATTACATGGTGAACAAAACTTCTTTGGCCAAGTGGCATCACAAAGAACAGTAGACCACAAACAACAGTGGAGCTGAATAGGAAACATAGAAATATTTATATTGAAAATGCAATCTGTGGATAAATAATGCATTCTACAAAACATACAATGTTGTGACTAGAGACAGCACAGATGCGAGACACACACGAAGAAGGGCCAGATGATCTACTGCGGTAACTTACACTACACCATTTTATACCCTAAGGTTATGACTTTCATATTTCTACTTTCATATTTAGGGAACTCAAATCACAGCCAGCTAGAGGAGCTCCAGCACCCCACCATGCCAGCAGGACGCAGTTGACCAGCCACGGTCAGAGAACAAATGCACAGTGCCGTAGCCTCACCAACAGAGCCATGTGCTGAATTGTAAGTGTGCGTCTAGGTATGGGATGTTTAAGTGCAAATTTTCTTTGCAGGAAAGACAGACTGATTTATGGATGGCAGGGACCGCAACACAGCCCTATCCTCCCAGAAGCAGGATAGAAACTTTGATGCCTTAGACGACTTTAAACTGTGTACACTTTCCAAGTATCACTACATTTGGCTTGATCCCATTCTTGCTTTTTCAGTCTTCAGTATGGTCACTCACTGTGTTAAATAAGCCAGACATAGGTTTCCAACACCACACAGGCACTTTTTGTACAGATGAGCTGCAAACTTTGGAGCCAGGCTCATCTGGCTGCATAAACCCACATCTAAGACCAAGTTTGTGTCCTGCCTCCCTGATTATCTAGGAGGGCACCCCTAATAAAGTGCTTGAAACTCTCTCGGCTTTAGCAAAGACACAATCCAGCCAGATCTTTAGAGAGAGGAATAGCAAAAGACAAATATTAATGTAAGTTTCTTCTTAAAAAGGTGTGACCTGGCAAGAATGGTCTGAGACTGTACCAGCTAAACCCAGCTAGCCACACAATAACAACAGGTTTGTCTGGAATATCCATTAATTAAAAGCCCATTAATAATCACAGCCCACCATACTTTCCTGACATTGTACTGCCTTATGGTCTAAGTCATTCATTTAGATCCACATCTGTTGATCTGCTGGTATGCCCTAAATATCAATTTGAAACCATCAGATCCAGAGCCTCTAGCAATTATGATCCACCATCATTATAATTAATCTTTCTTAGTTTGCATAGTATCTTTGCAGTAAAATGCTTTCTAGAGAAGAGACATTTCTGGATGGAAAGAGAACTGGCATGCTATCTGTTATTTATAATGAGTGAAAGTTAATACAAATTAAACCCCCCAAACAAATAAAAACAAAACCATCTGAAACCACAAAATAAGACTAAGAAAATCAAAACCAACTTTATATATGAGTTCAGAAAGAATATAATTCAGAAAGAGATTACAGCAAATAAACAAATGTGTGAGTAAGTATACAAAAAAAATAGTATGTAGATAATGATACTTCAGCTTTGTCACATTTTATGTCAGAGCCATTATGTCAGAGCCACTGCACATCTGTGGACAGTGTTCCATGTCACATTTTGTGATACTAAGGCACAGAAAAGTCAAAGGTCAAACATCAAATCTATGGCAGGGTTGCTTCTCCATCTCTCATCGTACCCTCAAATCTGTTAAACCAAACCCTGAAATCCTAATATATCACATATAAAATTTCAGAGTAAGTTCAATATCGTCTCAGAAAGATTTGAATCCCAAATCAACAAGAGAGAATCTTAAAGGAAACAAGCAAGTAATGAAGAGAGAACAATTATAAGGCTTTCTGTATGTTTGCATCCTTAACCTGAAACACTCATAATCAATTTCTATATGAACTGTATGTCTAGGTAGAGACTCTCAACTATTTAGCAAATTATTTTATAGTGACATGAATAATTTCTCCCACATATATATTAATTTTGGTACATAAACTGTGTATACTAGTTGCATACGTGTATATACTAATTGTATATTTGTATAAAACAAAATTAGTTTTGGTAATAGAGTTAGTAACAGAGTTGCAGCGCTTGGAAACTGCTTATCACACTTGTCAAAATTTGCTGGGAGGTGCCAATGGTCTATTTACTTTCCAGTTTGCCCTGGGAACTCAGTTATCTGTAAATCAGCATAGCACTTTTGGCTTCCATAGTTCTTGCTGATTTATAGCTGACCCCTTTACACAACATTAAAAAAACCCAAAACCCAGAGCAAGGCACATGAGACCATTATTTAAGTTTCTGCATCAGCACTCGGAGACAGGATGCACCAGTTTTACAGCTACTTCTGCAAATTGAATTCTGCCATATTGTGTGCTCACCCCTACACACTATACAAAGTGGGGTCCTATAGAGGAAAAATGACATTTTATAATTGTAAGCAGACTGTAATGCCTTAAAAGCAACATACGAAAGGAAACAAGATAAAGGAGCCTCTTTCCTCACACAGCTCATCTACTTTGTGGTAGATGTGGCACAGACTCCAGAAGCCAGGACAGCATCCTAGCCCTGCAAAAGAAGTTACACACCGAGTGCAGGGATCAACGCAGTCTGCAATTACTACTGCTGCTCCCCGTGCTGCGTGGTGTCCGAGTGGGACCACGGCTGCAGAAGGCCTGAGTGCAGATGCTGCTTTGACTTTCCCCCAGTATCATTCGCAGGTCCACAGCTCAGAGAAGGGGGATGCCAATTTTCAAATGTTCTTTTTTAGAAATGAAGAAAAAAAAAAAAAGCAGCACTTCTCCAGGTAATGAATTTTCTTCCCAATAAACTTCAACTGTTGGCTGCAACAATTCACACATTAGTGCAAACATTTAAAAAAAGCCAAAGAAGAAAAAAAACCCACCTTCTCTTCAGATGCAAGCTTTCATTAAGTCCAGTATTACACAAATCAGCTGCAGATGTACTTATTCTAGAGCAGTATTTAAAAAACTGAAAGATACCAATCCAAAGGAGATATTTCATACTGAAGCTCTTGCACATCCAGAATACTTTTTAGATTTCTCTGTTCTACCATAAGCCCACAGTGTCTCTTCAAGCTTACTACTTCTCACAATAAAATTTATTTGCAAAAACATGCGACAACGCGAATTGCACTACGTAAGTAGCACTAATTCTTGGTGACATTAAGCAAACTGCATCAGAAACTGGTGAGGAATACTTGAAAGCTATAAGTTTTACAACTAACTCAAAACCTGCAGCAGCCAAATTAGTAACAGTCAAGAGAGCTTTTGTTTTCATTTATGAGGGAGGGAAATTTATGCTTTTGATCTGGAGATGCTAAAGGAAGAAAATTAGATTCCTTTTTCCTCGAAGCATCTTCACCACTCCACTGTTTGACAGAAATCTACTGGACTCTAGGAAATGTTTAATCCGCTTTTTTAGAAGATGGACAGATGTGACTTCTGGTAGCAAGTCAGACAAATCCTAAACTACTGTAAATCTATACAGCTCAACTGATTTTATTAGAATTAGATGTACAGAATAACTCATCCTATACAGTTTCTCAGTAGAGTCCAGAGTACATACTCTGCTGGAAGTGGTCCACACTAAACACTGACCTCACTAAAAAGCATCAGGATCCCTATATTGTTCCTGAGGCCAAATGGAAACAAGCAACCAGCACTTAACATGCTTCTCATATTTTTGCAGCTAAAATGTCAATTGTGCCCTTTAAATCAGTAAAAAGTAAACTTATTAACCAACCTGAACTGAAATAAATAGTGAAATGATTTACATGAAAGCTGTTCCAGGCACAAATTTGTGAATAAACAGGGGCTGTTTAAAGGAAAAAAAGAAGCCTTCTGTTTTCTTCACTCCTGGCCACATGCTATCAAGATGTGATCAAGGTGCATTGTAGCTGGCTGTCTCCAAGCAAATTACAGTAGGGGCTTTAGGGTCCTACTTACAGCTGACATGTAACTCCATCAATCACATTTGTTTTCATCATAAATTACTGAAATCCCAAGATGCTTTATGGTTCACCATACTTCACACATCTCTGCTCCCCTTTTGTAAAATTTCTTTGGTAATAGAATATACATGAGGAAGAAAAAAGTTTAATCTATATTGGTTTAAATGCATAGCTTGTCAAAACAAGTTTTCCCTCCAGCTGACATTGAACTTTGTAATTATTCCTGAATGTTGTGTTTTAGAGACCGTCTCTGTGCTAAATTTATGGAGATCGTGTTTTCTACATCCTGACTACATGCCCGCCTCTCTCTGAATAAAAAGGAATATCATGGCTTTTAAAAAGAGACTTCTCTTGCCTCTTCACCTTCCTTCCCTCACATTATTTCTTCAGATATTTTAGCCCTCAGTTTTGTGGAGGCAAACTGCCATTTGACTTTGAGGAGCAAAACCTCAAGGATGAGGACAAAAGCACAAGGTGAAACACTCATGCACATCCTGAGTTTGACAACCACGCTCTGCAACTGCACCCTAGTACGCAGTCCAGACGCATGGGGCCATACCTCCTCCTGAAAGTGTACCACTGTGCAGCCAAACACACAGGACATGGCAAGACAACGAAGCATGATATAGGCTAGTGTCCAGGGCACACATCTGAGTGGGACAGGAGAGGGTGAAGCATGAGTGTAAATTAAAGCTATTGACCAAAATTACAAAGATTTGACTCCTGCAAATAAGACCCAAATCTTGATGCAGAATTTATTACAGAGCATGTACCAATTCTGCTTAAATTCAGTACACACATGACTATGCCTAGACACAAAAAAGTAAAAATTTCAAAATGAATATACTTTTTTTTTTTTTAAACAGATCTGAGATGTCTCTGTGATTGAAGGTATATTATGAGTGCATAATTCAAGCCAAAAGACAAAAGGATAACACTGGGCTGCAAATTATTGAATATGTTGTAAAGGATGCTCTCAGAAAACCCAAATATAACAAGTAATATATTATCTCACATATAATCCCCATTAGAAGCCATCATCCCTGTGCTACGGGGCTGCACTGCAGCTTTTGTGAATGTGTGTTAGTCAAGCAGGCGAAAGGTCACCAATAAGAGCGTTCCTAGTATATTATTCAGATGTAATATTGCAAAATTAACATTCTTAAAGGCTAAGTAATATAAGCTGATTAGAGTAAATGGCTTTCCCTCTTGCACGTTTGTAGAGAGAATGAAGAGAAGTAACACCAGAAGAGGGAAGAGGTGATTTACAGAAGAGACTGCTGGGTGGCTGGAAAGAAGAGCAGAAATACATGTGAACTATTTTCCACAATGGCACAGTCTTCTCTCAATTTAAAGCTACCTTTGTGTCAAGCTGGGAAGAAAGGGTCCACAAGGTATCAATATATCAGCATTTCGTTCTCTTTGTGACCTTTCAGAGGTGAGCCCATCTACCCAACTAGGCAATTTCCCCTCTCCCCTTGCATTCCCCAAGAGGCAGATGTTGGGATAATCACCTCCTTCAAGATCCTGAAGACTCAGAAAACACAAATAATGCACTAGGCCAGCAGTTCAGCACTCTCCTTCAATTACCAATATACGTAAGTCAGGAGAAGCAGGCAATAAAATATCCACTTTAAGGTAGACTTTAAGAGACAGAAAAAACAAACCCACACATACACTCTCCTCTTCCCCACCACATAAAAGTACAAATTTGTTCTCCCCCCACCTTCCTCAAAACATCATCTAGCAAGGAAAACTTTTTAAAAGGAACAAAACATATATTCCTCCTTAGACTCTCCTGTATCAGAAGAGAAATTTATCATTCTGTGTGCCTCAGCAATATTTTCTGCTTCAGCCTATATGCTTTCAAATTCCCTTCCAAACATAAAAGCAAAGCATCGATGAAAAGAAAATTGATGTCCCAATGAGCAAGAGCTCTTGCAGTGATTACAACCAAACAGCAATTGGCATGAACAGAGCCAACATTTAATACCATTTTAAGGTATAATTAAAAAGGAGAGCTGCTCAGAAAGGGCTCTTTACTATAAAATATGGCAGGTACACACTACAAATACTCCACCAGCTTCTTCCCATGCAGTGGAAGCCTAAAAACCTTCAGATGAAAATGTATGGTGGGCCTGCAGAAGCCCTTTACAATAACACTTAGGGGCCTTTCAGCACATAATAGACTTTGCCACCCTGCTCTCCCTGTCATTAAGGGTGGCACCAGGAAGATTTAGCGCTGGAGTTTGCCTCCTCCCTATCTCACAAAGCGAGTGCTATAAAAGGTTGTGGTACTTCCACTCCATGTCTGGTCACAGTCTGATTTAGGGGAATTTGATAGGAGGCCAAATAAAAACAGATTTGTTGTTAGATGCCTTGTCTCCTGTTGTAGAGCTTGAGTAATACTGCAGTTTAAAAGGAGCTGTGGAGTGAAGGGGAAAACCACAGTAGTTTAGCAGTAGAGCATGGTAACTGCAGAGATATGAGCTATTTCACTGAATGAAATAAGAACTTCATTGCCAGGAATTTACCGGTGCAAAGCAGGGAGGTATTCAGTTGTCTGGGGTTTGGTAAAGTTCTTTACTTACACAAGAGCCAGCTGCAGCTGGAACTGGATCCAATTTTCCCTGCAAAGCCTAGGATCTAAGTATAATCTCAATGCATGCGAGTACCTGACTGTGCAACTAGTAAAAACACAGGCATCAGAGCCAACTGTCAAGAGCCAAGGTGCATAATAACGTGTTGGATAGGAGACTCAGTAAGATGTGCCCACACATCTGATGGCTGGGTCTTAACACTGAACTGACAACCCCCTCAGGCACACCGGGTCCTCTTTTCTTCTTTCAGGACAAACATATTAATTTCAAGTTGTGGAAGCCAGGAACGGCTTTTGCAGTGTACAAAAGCCCTGTATACAATGTATCTAGGCCTTTCAGCTTTGGCACCCAGCTCTCCCAGTCATTATGGGGGGCACCCAAAAGATTTAGAATTGTCTCTATCTTTCACAGGGACTGCAGAAAATCTGTAGTTAATTAGTGGTTTAGTCTCCCAAAACCACTTGCTGCAACTGGCCTGTAAGAGGCAAAAATTTGCCAACTCATGTCTAATCCTTCAAATACAAATAATATGGTTTTCTACGCTAGAAGCCCAAGGAAAAACTTACCACCAGCAACCATGGTGTTAAGTGAGGCACAAAGGAGGACAGTTGCATCACAGAATTGCTGGAGGATAACTGTGGAGGATAAGGTGAAGTTTCAACACCTAAGAGAAAACTAACTTTCTGTGGATCAGCAAATTAAAATGCCACATATTAAAATCCTAGATCTCTTTTGGCTAGGGATTGTTCTGCAAGATTACATGGGATGTTTTTAAAATAAAATTATTTTGTCTGATGTGCAGTCACATGCTTTCTGCCTGGTTTCACTGAGGACCTACAGGAAAAGACCCTTTTAAAATCCATCTTCACTCTGTTCAGGCTAGGTAACTCTCCTCCCAAGGAACCAACAGCTTTAGTGGCCTCTCAATTTAGAAATGTGTCGCAAACCCTTTTTTCTGGAAAGCTCAGAAAGAAGTCTATATACAGCCTGCAGGAGCAGAGATGGCAAACTCTCATACATCTTTTACTCCCAACCAGATGTTTAAGAGCCGTACTAATGCAGCCATCCTTGCACAAAAGTGCAATCTCACCAAACTCTTGATGCTTCCAAAACTCACCACTTCCCTCCCCACAAAGCACATGCAGTGGTACCCCAGTTTATTCATTCTACTTACTAGCCAGCATTTTGGGTCATCAGATAAAACTGGGTCAAGCAGATATTCTAAAAGTAAATACAGTTCTTGTTGGAAAAACAGCAACATGTGACTCAATATTTTACTGTTTTAGAGAATGTAAAAATCTAGGCTGTAAACAACAAGATGGGCACTACCATCTCACAGCCTGGTGCACACATCAACTGAAAGCATATGAGAAAAATATCTACAAGAAACAACTAAATATAGAAACAAATGCTTCAATAATCTCAGCTAAAGAATAAAACCAGTTGTTTCAAAGTACCAGGCCTAAAAATGTATTTGGCCACAAGAGGGAGACAAATACACAGATGGACAGTATTTCACACTACATTCAGCTTTCCCTGGGAGAAAGTTTTATGGAAAACATGGATGCAGTCAAGAGGCACAAATTTAACTTTGATCTCATTAATTAATTTCCCATGCGTTAAACGTAAAGGACTCCTGGATCTCGTGAAATTCAAATCCAAGCCAGGATAGCTGCATTGATGCTTGCAGTAACAACATGACATTTCTTTGCATATGCCAATTCTAGCCCAGTAAGACAACATCAAGACCAGAGAGGAAACTGAATTTTCATTTTAAGCATCTTTTCTAGAAGAAAGAAAGATCTTGTTGCAGTGATGAAACAGTTTGGCCATAAAAATCAAACTTTTCTGAAACATCAGGGTTAAACAGAGTTCACAGCATTCTCAAGATACACTTTTATGATATCTATAAGGCTATCATATGTTATAAATTAATGGCAGATACAGCACATTCTAATTATACCACCCATGTCTATATCATTTAAGTAATAGCTCTAAAGGGTGGATTAAAATGATAAAAATCTAAGGAATGGCTGCAGATAATTGTGTGAGGTGCTACACCTCACAGATTTACAACCTACTGTACAATATCACCCTCTGCTGGCCGCCAGTGAGGAGAATTTGCATGGCAGCATCTTAAGAGATTCCCACAATGCACCGGGGCAGAACAAGACTGGTGATGCCTTATTTGATTGAAGCACATCATCTGATGCACAATTTGAAGCATTTAAGCTGTAAGAGTTCATTACAACTCAGGATAAACTGATCAACTGACTTGAGGGAACAAAATGGCAAAAGTACATTCAATGTGTGGTAAACAAAATAATCCAGGCTCCTGGTCTTACAAGGCTCTGCTTCCCCCTCACCTGGTACGGCTGACTTTGAACCCTATACAGTCAGGATTAGGCCCAAGTTGCCTTTTACTTTCAAATCTTAAGGTAAAAAGTTATTTTAAAGAGAGGAACTGTTTGGAAAAGAGCCATTTGACAAACCAATGAAAACAACAGAGAACTTAATCCTTATTTCATGTAATTCATATAAGCTGGTATTTGCAATATCAGGCTACCCAGCACCACAGTTTGAAGTTGCACATCTGGCATTCAGTCCGTAATACCGCTGCAGCAATATAGCAAAACCTATAAGAAAGTCCAATAATGCAAAAGGGAGGGAATCGAAACTATTACCTTATCCATGTTTCACAGGTGGACCAGTATTTAGATCTAATATTACAGAATGTCACCTCATAGAATAATTCACTTCACATTAAGAGGAACATGCATTCATGCCATACAATGCAGGAAGCTAAGGAAGGGCAGGCTGCAAATCCCGTGCTGTTGGGATGAGCCTGACCCCAGCTGCGGACAGTGGGAGGGGAGGGGGCAGCTGCCACCTGCCCAGTGCCTCACCCAACTGAAGCTGTCCCTAAAGCAAGCCAGAGTCCCCCCAGGCGACGCCATGTTTTTAGCTAGTCGCAGAGACTTCCTATGAGACCATTTAGCAGTCTAGAGTAGCTAGAAGGCCGCGTGATTCACTCACAGCTCATTCTTCCCACGTCTCTGTGTGGGCTTTAACCACTGGGGAAATCACCTTTACACCAGGCGCAGCTCCACTAGCTCTCCAACCCCAACATTTCCCTGGAGGCAGGCCTCGATTGGAGCCCTTATCTTCATCATTTGTTCCTTTTATTTTAAAATTTTGCATTCTGACACAGGACCAATAATGCCAGAAGCTGCTGTATTTAACTCATTTTAGAAAGAACCATCCCATTATATGATTCTATTCCGAGCAAATCCATACAGGCTGCAATTTTCCTTGACTCCAGTGCACGCTGGAGACAGCACGCGAAGATGTGCTACAGATTGCCAACCTCTCCTGAACTCCAAACTGCTGTGGATTTAAGGTACACTGCACTGTGGAAACCAGATGCTGTAAGATCCTCAAACTCTTACATGCCCCAAGAGAGATAATGCAACTGAACTTCTTTCTTGTTTTATGTATATGAACAATAAGTTTTAAAATTATTTTTATTTCATTAAAAGATTAATTAATGTGGACTATATGCCATAGCAACACTTAGAGAAGCATGAAATGATGAATGCTGCTAGAAGGAAACACATACACTTTCTAGACAAGTCTAGATTTCAAATTTTTTTTAAGTTCAGGCAATCAAGACTATTTGTGGACTTTTTTTTAATCCACTGCAAATGGGAGACATGCAGGTCAAATGTTTTATGAACTTGCTTTCAAATTAAGACTTCATTTACTGATTCAGGTTAAATGAGCATAAATCAAGCTTAAATTGAAATTAAAGCGATTATCTCAGTTTGCATCATATGAGTTTAAAAATGCATCTGTAAAAAAAATACACACTTGCAAACACATGTATGAATTGATGCAAAGTGTGAGAAAATACACATGCTGTCTTTAACCTCTTGCAGGCAGCCAGATAGGACAGAACACAAACAATTCTTTCCCCAAAGAAAGATGTACAAGCACAGTTTTAAGCTAATACTTATTTTCTTTATTCTCAATAAGTCTGTTTAAAGTTGGAGAAAAGTGATTCTTTATCACTGCCATGTGGATCAGGGTCTAAGAAACTCTGTTTGTCTAGCAACAGACTGAAAACAAAATAACCATCACCCCTATATGACCCCTAATTGTGCAAGGAACCCCATGGGTGCTAGAGGGGTGGCTCACGTGCACAAGGGTGGCAGAATCAGGACCACACAATTTTCCTGATGAACCAAAAGTTATCCCCAGTCTACAGATTTTCTTTCTGGGCTGCAGAGAAGTCGATAACTTCTGTAGTGTGAACTGTGGAGTAAACCCCTGCATCATCAGTGTCTTGTAAGTGAACCCAATTTGCCTGTGTTTGAATTCCCAGTGAACAGTATAACCCATCACTGCCTAGAAGAAACTAAGCCAACAGCAGCACCAATCTCAATTTTATTCAAAACCACAAGTCATGCCTTGAGGATATAAATTTATCCCCTCCCTTTCCCATCAACACACACGTTTTGCCACTCGCCTTGGGAAGCATGTGATTAAAAAAAATTCATTTCCCCCTTGGATACATTTTTATATTGTATACTAAATTATGCATTTAAAATCAAATAAAAAGAATTTACTGCCTTAAGATTACTGCATACATCAGAAAGCTCTCTGTTTCTAAATTTTGGAAGAATTTTCCACCTTCCCACCCAAGCCAAGCAAACATCCAGTGTTGTTACAGCTGAAGCAGTGAGAAAAAAAAAGACAAAAATATTTTTCACATTAGAAAGTTGTGGTTCAAGTAGTAAGAAGGAAAAGAGTACATCTCAGAAAAGGTACTGCTCAATGCCTCCAAGAGGGAAAGGGAACTTTAATTTGAGGGCATATCTGAAAAGTTCACAGTTTAGGTCAGTCTCAGATAATAATCCTCTGATCCTCTCCTAAACAATGTGAAACTTAGAGTCTGATTAATTGGCAGCCTAATGCAGAAGTTTATCTTGCAGCATTTCACTCCTTTCAGTCATGGTTCTCCTTGTTGGCAGGAAACTAAGAAGTTAAACAATACACAGAGATGATTCAGACATGGCAAAGGTTATTCTAGGGTTTTGTTTTGAGGAGAGCAGAGGATGGGGGCGAGAAGTGACTTTTTTTCTGGTATTAACACAGACTGAAACCTACACACAACAGCAAACATTTGCAAAGCCTGAAAATGGAAAATATAAGCACCTCAGTTCTTATTTAGAGACTTAAATAAAAGTGTCCTGATTTCCTGAGATGATTTCCTGCCCCATCCCCTTCTCCTGGAGTTGCAATTGCTCAAATCTTCCAAAAATCAGGAGACTTAGATGCTTAAGTATAATTTTATGACATTAACCACAGGTAGTCATATTTGGACAAGTTTAACTTGAGTTTCTGTAAGGAGCAACTGCAGCCTGTGACAGTCTCTAACACACAAGGTTTGTTCTTCAAGTCATGCAGAAGAAATTGATGAACTGAGGTAAATAGGACAACAAGCAGGCAAAGATAGACTTAATTTAACTACAAACTAGATTTTTTTTCCATGAACTACTGTTAAATGAGAAACCTCAGCTGGACAGGGATGGAGACCCACTGTGCAAACACTGCTGAAATTCTCCTGTGGAACTCCACCAACTCAAGTGAGACCTGCTGCCCTGCTATTCATGATGCCCTCAAGCTTGTCAGTGGATGGTAGCTACAACTGAAGAGAAGTTATAAATCAGAATAACAAAGAAATGGGAGACAGAGGCTCAGAAGCATTCTTGGCTAAAGAAGGCAAAAGACCAAGTCAAAGCAGAGCAGGGACTACACTGAAGAAAGGACAGAGGTTTAGGACACAGAGGTACATACATATAGATAATGGTGCCTAGCAGAATACCTGCAAAGAGGCGATATAAGGAGGAAAAAAAAATGTAAAAGAATCACAGAATCATATATGTTGGAAAAGACCTTTAAGATCACCGAGTCCAACCGTAAACCTAACACTACCAAGACCACCACTATACCATGTCCCTAAGCACCTCATCCAAACGTCTTTTAAATACTTCCAGGGATGGCGACTCAACCACTTCCCTGGGCAGCCTGTTCCAATGCTTGACAACCCTTTCAGTGAAGTAAAATTTCCTAATATCCAGTCTAAACCTCCCCTGGCGCAACTTGAGGCCATTTCCTCTTGTCCTATCACTTGTTACCTGGGAGAAGAGACTGACACCCACCTCGCTACACTCTCCTTTCAGGTAGTTGTAGAGAGCCATAAGGTCTCCCCTCAGCCTCTGCTTCTCCAGGCTAAACAACCCCAGTTCCCTCAGCCGCTCCTCATCAGACTTGTGCTCTAGACCCTTCCCCAGCTTCATTGCCCTTCTCTGGACACGCTCCAGCACCTCAATCTCTTTCTTGTAGTGAAGGGCCCAAAACTGAACACAGTATTCGAGGTGCGGCCTCACCAGTGCTGAGTACAGGGGCACGATCACTTCCCTAGTCCTGCTGGCCACACTATTCGTGATACAAGCCAGGATGCCATTGGCCTTCTTGGCCACCTGGGCACACTGCTGGCTCATATTCAGCCAGCTGTCAACCAACACACCCAGGGCCTTCTCTGCCGGGCAGCTTTCCAGCCACTCTTCCCCAAGCCTGTACTGTTGCATGGGGTTGTTGTGACCCAAGTGCAGGAGCCAGCACTTAGCCTTGTTGAACCCCATACAATTGACCTTGGCCCATCGATCCAGCCTGTCCAGGTCCCTCTGCAGAGCCTTCCTACCCTCAAGCAGATCAACACTCCCACCCAACTTGGTGTCATCTGCAAACTTACTGAGGGTGCACTCGATCCCTTCATCCAGATCATTGATAAAGATATTAAACAGAACTGGCCCCAACGCAGAGCCCTGGGGAACACCGCTTGTGACCGGACACCAACTGGATTTAACTCCGTTCACCACCACTCTTTGGGCTTGGCCAGCCAGCCAGTTCTTAACCCAGCAAAGAGTACACTCATCCAAGCCATGAGCAGCCAGTTTCTCCAGGAGAATGCTGTGGGAAACCACGTCAAAGGCTTTACTGAAGTCTAGATAGACAACATCCACAGCCTCTCCCTCATCCACTAGGCAGGTCACCTTGTCATAGAAGGAGATCAGGTTGGTCAAGCAGGACCTGCCTTTCCTGAACCCATGCTGGCTGGGCTTGATCCCTTGGTTATCCTCTACATGCCGGGTGATGGCACTCAGGATGATCTGCTCCATCAGCTTCCCCGGTACCGAGGTCAGGCTGACAGGCCTGTAGTTCCCCAGATCCTCCTTCCGGCCCTTCTTGAAGATGGGTGTCACATTTGCTAATGTCCAGTCAACTGGGACCTCCTCAGTTAACCAGGACTGCTGGTAAATGATGGAAAGGGGCTTGGTGAGCACATCTGCCAGTTCCTTCAGTACTCTCGGGTGGATCTCATCAGGCCCCATAGACTTGTGAGTGTCTAAGTGGTGCAGCAGGTCACTAACCATTTCCCCCTGGGTTATGGGGGTTCCATTCTGGTTCCCGTCCCTATCTTCTGACTCAGGGGGCTGCGTATACCCAGAGAAAAGAGCCGGCATAACATAGACCTAAAGACAGTCTAGGAGCAGGGAGATGAACATGATCCAGGTCAAGAGGCAGATAAACAAACCTGCCAGGGAAGAGAAGGAAGTTTGACACTAGTTACACATGGTGCTGCAAAAGAGAGAGGCTTCCAACTGAGAAAGCCAAGGACAGAACACAGCAAACACCTCAGCCTAATCACTAATCAATTTTGGTGTTTTTTTTTTTTAGTATTATTTTTAACAAGCAGGGGAGTCTTATAGAAAAGAGTACTGAATGCAGTATCATCCTATTTTTCCTCTATATGCAGACATAGTGCCTTTCTTCCCTTCTGTAAACTCTGCAAGCACATTCAGGTGGCAGGGAAGATGACATTTGGAACAGCAGGAACCCAGTGGCAGGCTACAGCATATTTATTGGAAAGCTCTGGTCATACCTGAACCATCAGAAAGGGTTTATCCAAAATCTTCACATAACTCCACCACTTCCTCACCCTTACACTTCAACCAGACAAAACACATGTTGGATACTGTCACTGAAATGGGTTTAACATTCCTACAGTCTTCCCCCAGCTTTAAACTCCAGGCCTCTGGGTTGCACGTAAAGGATACCATCATAATTTAACTCAGCTCATGGACACTGAAACAGGTCAAACATTTGTCAACTCCCTTTAAATGTCTTTTAAAATATTTCCAGAACCACTAAATAAGTCCCCAGAGAAGCATGAACAAAAGTCAGAGTCTGCTAAAGAGAAGCGGAAGGATTGCTCTCTCCCAAAAGGGGATAGTCAGGACATCTGTTGAACACTCCAGTTTTTTTCCTTTCTTAAGGTAATTGTTGACACAGTCCCATGGTCCCACTTATGCTTTCAACTGGAAAACTAGAATTTGGATAGCATCATAATTCATTGTTGGACCTTTCTACCCCTGAGTTAGATGAGTAATTAACACAGCTCCTGGGACTGTGGTTGGACTGCTTGGCACTGCATGTTTGGTTGAACTGGAAGTCTCCATAGCCTGTAGCAAGGAAAGCGATTCCCTTACCAGGCTTGATGTAGCGTGGCTACCAGATACAAAGCAGGCAGAGGATTTGTACCATTGGTGGTGGTGAGCGGGAAGACCAGTTCACCAGACTGCACAGGTGTCTTCTAAGAAAAAAAATGAGCTTTGCCATGGCCATGTCTGCTACAGCTCCAGATTCAGTGTTCTGGATACAACGAGGAGGCAACAGACAGGGGGATCTACAACAATAGGGATGTACCATGACACGTGGCAGAAATCTCAGAACGAACAAAGCTGATTGGGAAGAGTGTGTCTTTTCCCACGTCCCACTTGTGCTGAGAACAACAAATTTAGCATTTCTACCTCAGACAAACTGCTGCCTTCTGTGAAGACAGCAGCTGTTGCTCTGCACCCAAGATAAAAACTGTGTGTTCCCCTCCTGTCAGTGAATTTAATGATAGTAACAATTGCCACATCAATGAAACAGGAGATGTAAGTTTTCTGCTCTGGCAGAAAAACTTTGCAGAACCTTCCCTCTGCACCTGGTGAAAGAGTAGTTCTCTCCCATACCCAGCATTCAGCCACAGTATGGGATTGCACAGAGAAATATAGAGAACACAGAAATAATGGTGGAGTCTGGACTTCAGGTCTCTGAGGAGTTGATCTGAGCAAACAAATTCCTTTCAGGCAGGCCATGGCACAGGTGCCTCAATGTCACATATGAATGACCCTGCTTCCCATGTTATCCATGTAAAAAACTGGCTCTGCAGCTTTGCTAAGCAAACCTTTGCTAAGCAGCTTTGCTAAGAAATGAGGACCTAGCTAATACAACCTCTGAATTTCAAATAAACTCACAGACCTCATTCAATGGAGCCCATATTCTTACTCAGTTCCTCCCACTGTAGACAATGGAAGTCCTGTGATCAGCTTCAGCAGGACCAGGATTTGACACTAGCTGAGAGACACAGCCCCTTTGTTAGTGGAGTTTTATGTAAAACCTGATGCTGAACATGCAAGTAAAATATCAAACCACTCAAATATTTGTGTTTGTGACAACACACCAGCTTGTCTTCTAGAGATTCTGTCAAGTGAAAATTGCTGCTGCACTGTAGATGGGTGAAAATCTAGCCTCATGCCAGCAGGCAATCATCAAAAGTGAGTACTTCTAAAGGAAAAAAAGAACCACCCAAAAACTTCCCTAGTACATTCATGGTCAATAAAATAATTTAAAATGTGCCATAAATTCACATCTTGTAAACTCTTGTGCATTCATATAAAACATCAGGATCTAACCTTTGGTGGCTAGCTGCATCCCACAACGGATCCTGGAGCAAACAAACGTGTAACCATCTAACTAGCAAAGACGGTACAGTGAGGACTGTATTGAAAATATTCTGCTGCTTGGTGAGCTGTCAAATCCAGTTCCAACCAGCCAAATGGATCTTGCATGACTTCTGCTATGTGAAAGTACTTCTGTACATGGTGAAAGATTATCTTTAAAGGCTGTCCAGTTTTGAACTGTGTGACAAAAAAATGCATCAGTGCTAATTGAAGAGAAGGAGCTGACTGTCAGTAAGAAGCGACCATTTCACACTAAATGTTTCATATATGCAACACAAATTGATACTTCTGTATTTGTTTCTGTCATCGTTCTCTCAACTGCTCCCTAATGACATGTAGTCAAGTGTTATATTTTGATTTGCATATTTCACATGAATCATTAACGCAACAATATAAAATGTAATGTTGTTCCCACCAAAGCCACATTATGTTCCTGGAGATGGAGTGTGTGCACATAATGCTTATACAAGGAAAATCACACAGCAAAAGAATGGGCATGCGTGCACATGTGCTTGGCTTTCGTAAGCTGCTGTGGGCAAAGACCCCTCTTGCTTGTTTGCATTTACCTATTTTAACGTGTTTCTTTTTTTTTTTTTTGTTAGCAGCAGCTTGTCTACAGTTACATTTGTTTTGATTTTTTTTAAAGAATTGTGGGATGTTAAATGGACTTGCTTAAAAGTAAGTGGAGCTGGTAAGTGTTAGGCAATCTCTATAAGATTGTTGCCATGTGGATCACAGGCTGTAGGTTTTTGTCTCAAAAGATGTTGACGCATGCTGGCACAACTGAGCTAACACTTCACAACATATCCCCAAGCACCAGCTGGTCCTAGCTTTTAAGACAGACCTGCACATATTTTCTACGTATCTCATTTCCCAAACTCATTGCTAATGCTACAAATAAGACGACTCGACCAGCCAGGAAGGCCAACTAACTGGTCAAGAAGATAATTTACAGTTAATGTAAACTTACTCAGCAGGATTACCAGCCCATTTATACATGTACAAGCATTCATGAGTGGCATATGATGCTAATGGACATTAAAAGGAAGGCTGCATGATGAATGATGGTAATTAATGATTAAAGCATTACACAACACGTTTCCCTGGGAGTGCCATGTTAGTGTCACTAAGTTAAGATCCATCAACCTGCAGCTTAAGAGGTCTTGGGGTTGAAAATCACTATTAGAAAAATAAAGGTATTTTTACCCTTGCACTTTTACTCTTGTAACCACATGCAGGATTATTAATAAAAGAATGAGGACATCTCCTGTTTGATAAACATACATCAAGTATGTGCATGGGAGGCATGCATGCACCCCCTTTTCTGAAAGCTTTAGCATTTCTTAAGCTGCTAACAAATCCTGCCTTCCCCTCCATCTAAAAATGCTCTGTTAAGAAGTACCTTACATTAAGACGTTGTTTGCATCACTAATTTTTCTTAATAACCAAGTAGGCTAGCTTACCAGGACAGACAGGGATCCTGTTTGCTCTACTCTTGCTCATGGTTATATATTATGGTAGAATTGGGGGGGGGGGGGGGGGTGCGGAGGGGGGGAGTTCCCTGACCACTATTTTTTGTCAGGAAAGGGAACAATTTTCATGTCATATAAATGTGCATGCAGCACACACAATCTTTCCCTGGAAGGAAGGTGGCGACAGAGCGCATTGTAGCCTCATTGTTAAGTCAGTAAGAGGTGTTAATTATGAATACATCAGGGCACTAATAACAGTGAGTGTGACGCTAATGTCTGGACACTGAAGCAGATGAGGATGACTCAGCTTATCCTCTGAGCAGCTCTGGGGGACTGGACACAGCACCAAGGAGGTGGCTGCTGGCTTGTGATCTTACGCTGCCCAATGCCAGGATAAGCTGCGGTCACGCACAGCTCCAGCTGCCGCTCACCCAGACATGGGCTGCTCCAGGTTAACACGCTGCTGTCCACCCAGTCTGATACTGGCCCTGCAGGAGAGTCAGCAGAGGGGAGCATATGCCCACATCTCAGCCAACCCCCTTTAGCATCTGCTATCTTAGCCCAAACACACAGTGATCGGTGCTTGAATTTAGTGGTATCAATTGTCAAATAGAACAGCTAACATGTAGGTACACATGACAGCCTACCAAAACTGCTGTGGGGGCAAAAACCCTCGAGCAGGGGAATAGGGTGGATAGATGGACACAGCAACACCTTAAACTGCAGCAAAAAGGTGAGCTAGAAACTGGTCTGTCAGACTCCTTGCTTGACATAGGATCTCCAGGTGGTGACTAACAGCCTGCTTAAGGAAACTGAGGTGTGTGTGAGCTTTTTAGTGTGTGGTTTTTGGGTTTTTTTTCTTATGCAGGTTCAGTCTCATCACAGCTGCAAGCCTTAACATACCTATCTCCTGTGATTTTTAAATTGCGTCTATCCAACCTGTTTCTAGAAGGATTAGATAGCACGGTGCTGAAGAGGTAAGCACATGCAAGATGCAGGTCAGCATTAGAGCTTCCTAATACAGTAAAAATGTGAGCTGGTCTTAGAGAAATCGGTTCTTAGCCCGAGAAATTGATTTTCCCAGTCTCCTGCACTAACCAGACAGACTCACTACTTTAACTTAGTATCTACTGGAATTATGCTGACTCTGCTAATCTGAGTAAAACTAGCTGTTATAGCAAGAGATGCAGGTACTGGAAGAGTTACCTTGGCTCTGCAATCAAAGTTATTCCCTGTATTAAGTTTCCTTTAAAAAATAATAAAAGTTAATTTAAAACTCATACAAATTCAGAGAACACCACTGTATGCAGCTGGAAAGGATAAAAGACGCATATAAATTTCCCCAGCTATATGGTCAATCAGGCTCATTTCATCAACCATCTATAGCCTGAACATATTTTTCCATTCTCAGTAAAAACACAGCACAACATTTTCAGAGCATAAGAAGCAGCCAGTTAGAAAAGAATGAGAAACTTGAAGTGATCACTTGATCCTCATAAATGCCGCTAAAGCTGATTTCAGAAGTGGGCCTTTGCCTTCCTAATCCCAGTAATTCCTTTAATTGAAACTGCAAAAGTTGTCTTTTTCAGCTAGGAAATGCTAGTTCTTCACTCTTAAAGTGACTGAAAGGCTTTTTTCTCAGACTGGAAGGTAGGTAAGGTTTGCACAGAGCACACTAGCTGAAGGACCAAGAAATAGCAATGATCAAACACAAACTTACGTGAAATCATCAGACACTTCATTTTCACATGTTGAAAAGCAGAGAAAATGCTGTGAAGTTGGGGGAGGGGGAAGAAGCGGAGATTTCGCCTTCCGCATTATTTTTCAGGGAGTTAAACTGGAAAACTAGAGGTGATGAGTTGTTATGAAGAAGCAAAGAGGAATTATGCCTAACAGTTGTGTTCTAGTTAAAAGAAAAATAGAGGACAATCAGGAATCACATATTCTGGGTTCTGTTTTATGCTCAGCTAGTGACTTTGAATAAAACACTTGGGGCCTGATTCAAGAGAATAAATCCACATGGGGCCACTAAAGGACACACTTAATATCAATGGGACTTCCACATAGGATCCTTAATCATTCTACGGCCAGATTTAGCAATCCAAGAAACCATCATAAATCTGATGGTTCGCAAACACCATATGGAGGTTAAAAAAAAATAAAATAAAATCCACCATTTCCAGATAAAACCTACTCAAGTCCAACAGTAGGAATCCTTATTTCTGATTTCCAAAAGAAATCTAGCACCACGTGCTAGATTTCCCAGCAAAGAGCATCACTTTGTCCTGGAGCAGGACAATAACAAAGGCAGCACTGTCTGTGTGCCAGGACACCAGCCAAAGGGCAACTGTGGGACTGAATTTTTTTTAAAAGATATTTGTAGTGGTATCTTTGAGAGATGGTTCTCTGAAAAGTAAAGGGTTCTCTAAAGAGTCTTTCCAATTATTTCTGCATCCCAAAAATAGCTGGAAAGAGACCTGAAGGATGAAAGCTGGCAGGCTTCCACTTCTAAGAAGCCAGGCCACAATCCACCTGCTTTAGGATATTTGATCATGATCTAATTGCAGCCTGGTGCTTGTAGGGCCCAGCAGATGATACCCAACAGACTGTATTTGTTTTAAATGAAGAAATGAATTAAGCCTTTAGAGACAGAGAAGTAAATGGATGTCCATGGTAATGAGTGTACCAATACCGCTTTTAAAAGACTTTAGAAAGAGAAGTCAGAAAAAGAATGAGCTAGTTTAAAATGAAAATACACTTGTTTCCATCCACAAGCAGAAGGAGAGACAGACTGCAGATACTTAAAAAATTACAGTTATACAAATACCAATATATTACATTAAAAGTACTGAGATAGCAGCTGTACAACTAAAGATGAAGCTCAGCTTTACAGGTTTCAGTAGTACTACTCCAGTTTTCAGCTGGTATAACTGAGACTGGAATCCAGCCTGCTGCCATTAAACTACATGAAGCAATACCTGATGACTTTTTCACAAGCAGAAATACAGAGCGAATAGAATGTCTTCCACGTACATCACTGTAAAGTGAAATATTTTTTCATCAAGAAAACTTCAAAAAGTTCAGCAAGTACAGCGGTGTGAGCCCAACTTTAAGAATAGAAAAGTCCAGGCATCAAAGTGAGGATGAGAAAAAGGAAATGGGTAACGAGTACTCTATCTCCACCTACAAAATTAACAGAGATCACAGGACCGTAATTCATAAAGCCCTTATGAAAAGGTCTTCCACTATTTAGTGCTCAGGCTCTTTCACCGTGGTCACTTCTTGCTCAGTTTTCCATCAGCTAGAGTAGACGTAGTTGGTCATGTTAATTGGGTGAACACAAGTGATTGCACCTTTCCAGCCTTTGAGGACCAACACTCAAAGTAAACAGTACAGTTCAAATGATTAACACCACTTTTCCTTTCCTATGTACTGTGATAAGCATTTAAGTATGTAACAAAGTTGTTATTAAAAGCAATGATTATTTTAGTTGGTATACACACACATTAAACTAAGACTGTCCTCACCTCAGGGCTACTGTATGAGACTACATGCAAACTCTGGCAGGCATAGCACATCAAGTTCAATCAGGTCACCCACTGGGTTTCCCTTACAACTTAATAGTTTAAAAAAAAAAAGTCATCAGTAGCTAAGAAAAGGAAGGTAAAATGTCTGACACTTGAAAAGAAGGTCATTTCTTGGGCAGCCAGTGCTACACATACGAACCTAGCGGCATTTAGACTTGTCAAAACTGGCTTTATGCAACAAGAGACTCACAGTACATGGGCAACTTCAAGCAGACAGAGGCTTTTTTATTTATGTCTAGAGATGTGAAGCTAGCCATGTAGTCATGCTCAGTAAATTCTTAACTACTCTGCTGACTACCACTGAAGATATTTTTGAGCTTTTTTTTCCCTAAAGACCTTTGTCTTATTTCACAGGAGCTGAAAACATCCTATTTCTTTTAGTTTTGGATTACTTCATCTCCATGTTCAGTATCTAAACAGAAACCTACTCACTTGTACTTGTGCACAATCTCCTCTTGCATGAGGAAACCAAAGCACTCTTAGAGTATTTGCTCATTAAACTCTCATCTAAAGAAGAAAGAGTCCGTCTCCCATCACCAGCACCCTGAGCCAGCCAGAACAGGGATCAACATAAGAATTATCAATGGACAGAATACAAGCTGGATGACCAAAAGTTTCTATAATAGAATGTGCTGGTTTTGGCTGGGGCAGAGTTAATTTTCTTCATGGTAGCTGGTATGGGGCTATGTTTTGGATTTGTGCTGGAAACAGTGTTGGTAACACAGGGATGTTTTGGTTATTGCTGAGCAGCGCTCACACAGAGTCAAGGCCTTTTCTGCTTCTCACCCCACCCCACCAGCGAGGACGCTGGGGGTGCACAAGAAGCTGGGAGGGGACACAGCTGGGACAGCTGACCCCAACTGACCAAAGGGCTATTCCATACCATATGATGTCTCAGCATATACAGCTGGGGGAAGAAGGAGGAAGGGGGTCACGTCTGGAGTGATGGCGTTTTGTCTTCCCAAGTAACTGTTGCTTGTGATGGAGCCCTGCTTTCCTGGAAATGGTTAAATACCTGTCTGCCCATGGGAAGGAGTGAATGAAATCCTTGTTTTGCTTTGCTTGCGTACACAGCTTTTGCTTTACTTACTGAACTGTCTTTATCTCAACCCACGAGTTTTCTTACTTTTACCCTTCTGATTCTCTCCCCCATCCCACTGGGAGGAAGTGAGCAAGCAGCTGTGTGGTGCTTAGTTGCCAGCTGGGGTTAAACCACGACATGAATTTACAAGCTTCTAGCTTCTTCTTCTATCAAAGAAAGTTTAAATGCCTCACCTATTCAGTAGCATTTCTAATTCCAATGAAATTAGGAGAACAATGAAGAAGCAACGACAGAATACTTTCTCCTCTTTTGTGTTAGACCCAGAATACACACTTGTAATCTTGTGGTTTTGGTTGGCAAAATAATTAGCTGAATATGTGAGACTTGAAAATAATTTGGTGACACTCCTTGAAGAGGAAGGATTCAGGCACAAGAAACCTCTGCTACCCAGTGAGTATTACTGGTAATACACCTTAAACATGATTCTTTTCTTCAGATGCAAGTAGTTTAACCTAGCCCTAATTACAGTAAAAATTAAAGAATAGCATCAACACAAATAGTTTGGGTACTTTTTTTTTTTAACCGAAAAAAAACAACATTAAGAAAAAGTAGAAGAAAAATAATTATACACACTTCAAAAGGTATTATATTAATGTCTACGCCATTAAGTACCTCTGATTTTTCATTTTATTTTAGATACATTAATATTATTCCTTTCCTACAGAACAGGGAGGGCTGTGAAGTGACAAGACTGTGATTTGAACATCCTGAATGAGTGAACTTGTACTGCATCAATAAGGTCATGATATAGGTCACTAGCAACATCATTTTCACTAGGCTGGCAATAAGATCTCAGATTTGACGTATGACTTCACTGTCACAAGATGTTAATTATCCCCACTGAGGTAATATGCAGGCAAACAGAGAAGTGCACGTTCTCTTTTGATTTATTAGAAACTGTATTAATGTACAAGAATAAACACAGAACTCATTAATTTCAAATAATGCAATTTAGCTACACTGAATTACACCTGTTCCTTAGCTCCACCACAGAACAGAAAGGCATCAGGTAAAATAAAAACCTGAAAATTATTAAAATACTGAGTCAGGCCAGGGACTATTCCCTTTTTTATTTAACACAGGCACTGTCTATTACAAGCAATTTTCTGAAGGCTATTGCTCTTGCATAATACGCTGTATGAACATGCAGAGGGTGGGGTCCCAACAGCCCAATTCTTTTAATTCACTGAAGTGGAAACAGTCAAGAACAAATGGAAAGCAGAGATCAATTGCTCCCACTGGCGATGTCACCAATTATGAATTTTGTGGAATTAAAATGAATTTACCATCTTGGCTGTGTTATTATGGTTACATTGTGTAACATTATGAAAAGCACATTCATCTCATATATAAGATTAGCTGAAATAAGTATATGATTATTCTCCTTTTGAAATACTGTACATGGTAATGATACTTGATCTGTTGTAGCAAGATGTCTCAGGCTCACTTTTTAACTAGTCACAAAGCAGCTGCCAGCAGTATCAGGAAGCAAATGCAGCAAAAAAAGGTAAAATTCATTTAGCCACACATCAGCAACATCTGGTACAATCTCTGACAGCCACTGAGGAATCTGACAGCCCCATTCTCCCACACTAGTGTACCTCCAAAGGGGAATTGCCTTGCCTTCAGAGGGATTGCAATATATAGTGATAGAAGAAGGAACATGAATTTGGTCTTCAACTTCAAAAGCAGGCTACGTAACTCAGAGATTTAAGTATCAAGTAAGCAGCGCCACCCTACAGAGAGCAAGTGTCCAAATGGGAAAATCAAACATTTTGTTATTCTTTTTCCAACCAAGTTCATAGCCTAATGTTGTATAGTAGTAATGTAGTAATGTTGTATAGACCATGAGTGACTGCAGCTGAGGGCTAGACACACGGCAATCTCCATTGCATAACAAGGGCTTACAGACTGGGAGTAAGTAGTAACCTTTTTAACCATTCCAAGGACATTCAACAATACTTATTCACCACAGCTTCTAGAGAGCTCCAAAGTAATTTTGTCTTTTGGGTTTGTGGAAAGAAAAATGCTTCTTATAGACAACTGACACTCCAAATTTGCCAAGTTTGTGTTTGGAAACGAAACAAAGAGAAAGTAAATATTTAATTACATTTAACAAGATTTGGGAATGGAAGTGACAAAAACACGTATGACTCTTTTGCAAGCTAACATGGAAAAAAGGCTTACCTGCATCACTAGCGCCTAGCAGGGAAACTGTTGCTATGGCACACTGCAGGCAGTTTAAGTCACAAGGGTCTTTCTCTCACATTATGTTGATGCCAGGCACATACTAGACTTATTAAGGAACAGCATTACATAGGGAATAGGAACTGGGAGAGACAAGAGGAGGAAATAAAAGCTCTACAAAACTTCAGATTCAAACAGAAACTAAAACTCCTAATAGCATGGGGGAAGGAAGGCAATTTCAACAAATCAGAAGGAAGAACCTTTTACAGGGTGGAAAGAGAGGTTGCAGGGGGCAAAACATCGGAGAGGGAACCTACATGATCAGGACAACACTGCACAACAACATTTTGCACAGCCTGGGCCACAAAGAAAAGCACATAGGATTTGGTTGGAAAAATGGCTTTTGTCCAGTCTGCTAAGACAGCACTGATCCATGGCACTTAAATGGAAGCAACTGTACTACCTGCTCAAGTACCAGAGTTCAGTAAATTATTTTAGATATACTAAATTCATTGATGGGCACCTAGCAGTGTTGAAAATCTGCTTCCTGTAATACAATTTCATTCTAGCAGGTAAAGCAGAGATAGTGGTGCTCAAATACCATTATAGCTAGTATTTTAGCACAAATGATAGGTGAGCCACGAAAAGGAATGTTTCAGCTTGGATCAGATCTACCTCAAGATCTGCATGTTTGGTTGGACTCTTGCACGCCACAGTTTAAGGACAGAAGCTTCCCGTGAACAGGCTGTTTTGCAAGACTGAGGTTGTCCTTTCAACTTTTATTCTTATTATTTATACTGCCATAAGAACCGACAATCAAATTCTATCAAGCTAAACACATGCTGGGACAGCTTTCTAGCCAAGAGCCGAAAACCTTAATACAGCAATTACACAATGAGTGGAAAGAAAAAAGGTGATGAAATATATGTCAAGAGACAAAATAACTTGCTCAGGGCCCAGATCAAAAGAACCACCAGGGAAACAATTGTACAGCCTACAACCCACATGCCTGTGCTACCTTCTGCTCCTAAACTGAAGCCAGGAATATCTCTGAAGAAATACAGAAGAGTGCAAAGAAATTATGTGAACTTTTCCTAATCTGGATCAACCAGCCATACTACTACGAATAATAATATTCTTAAGGAACAGAGAATAATTGTCTGTTGAGTATAAATATTAACTGCCCTCTCCTGGACAGAGCTGGAACACTCAGATATCTCATTAACCCAATTTGACATCTATATGCTCCAGAAAACATTAACACTATTTTAAGCACCTGGAAATTCTTTGGGGGTGGACACTGAATTCTCTGAATAGCATCCAAAATTACAGGTGTATATGTGAAACCCAATGTCAGGGTTCATGCTCTCTCTAATCTGATTGAAGGCATTGTCAGGCAATAGCCATCAGTTCATGGTAATACACAGTAATGGCTTTTGAGCTATAAGCTTCAAGTAGGTGATGGACTATCACAGATCCAAGACTTACTGAAGCTTGAAACGGCAACATCCACACACCCACACAAACCCCAAACACACACACCCACTGCTGCCACTTCTAGAAAAATGAGGGGACAAAAATTTTGGGAAACCCCTGCTACATAACACCTAGCTCTCCTTTGTCTTCCCAACAGCAGTATTGTACAAAACAAATCAGGAGACTACGCAAAGGATATTCAGAAACATCCTGCAACAAGGCCAATTCCAGCAAGCTGCTAAGTACCTCCCACAAGGTGCCGAGTGCCCCGACTCCTGCTTGAAGTTATATCGCAGAAGCCTTGACACATTCGGACGCGTGGAGGACACCCATTATTTTAGCCATTTGAAAGGAAGCCTGATTGATATAAGACACCCACAGGGGCAGTAGAAGATGGCTGCAGTCTGCGCAGTGACATAGGAAGGTCAGAGGGAGGTAGAGGGACTACACTATGTCAGATTTAAAAAATAAATATACCCTCCCCCTCCTAGAGCTTTGGAAGTGACCTACATGTCATTTTGTCAAGCAGTTTCTGTGGTGATACAGGCCAACACAATAGTTGTGACAGCAGCCCTGAGTGGGACATGGTGGTGGGGGGGATGCAAATGTGCAACAGAGATAGCTTGCTTCTTCAGATATACGGTTCCTGAGCTCGCAGCAGCCGAATGTTATACTTGGGACCACAATAACAGCTTTCATTTTGTTACATTTAAAAAATATTTAGTAGCTTACATCAATTAAAAAGTTTTTTTAACACACAAATACCCTATTAGACCCTATTAGTACCGTATAGTTCATCAGATGTATGGAGTGAAAGAAGCATTGCATTCCACTAGTTAGTAAACATACCTAAAGATATGTTTTTCACTGTGGTTTAAGAGGGTGAGGACGGGTAAATTACAGAAACAATCCTATAATATACACTTTCTGCTAGAAAACCTAGTTTCCGAGTCAGTATTTCTAGAAATGTAAGTACTGAAACTGCACTTTAGTTGTCAGTAAATTCATTATCACATTAACTAGGTCTAAATTATTAAACCTTAATGATGTAGGTTCTCAAAATGCATTGGGCTTTATTTTCCCACACAGAATCAATGTTAAACATTAGCAGTATAAATTAAGTAATACTTTACCATGGCATGCTGCTGCTTTGAATTGAGTTACCCTAGGAAGATGTATATTCATGGCTACAGGCTCTCTTTGGCCTCCTAGCGAGGATGATATAGTTTATTGTAACAAATGAGCAGTCGACCTGTAATGACTTAAATGATGTATACATTTTTGCCAGTGAAAATGTACCAGTGAGGACCTTTCTGCTTAAGGGAATGAGAAGAAAACAGGAGCGTGTACTATAAACATAATTTCCATGAAAGCCTGGGGGAGCATCTCCCTTTACACAGTTTAGAAGCATGGCGCATATCACAAAACATTTTAGGATAGTTAAATTAATAGAATATAGACTCAGGCAAATTTGAGAAGGATAATTTTTTTAAAAAAGTATTTTGGCTTTAATCCTGTGCTACTTTTTTTTGTGGCCTTCAATCTGAACTGTGCAAAAGACAAGTTAGGAGACTATACAGTCATTATCTTGATGCAATTTATGGGTCCTTAAAAGAGGAAAGTATTTATATTGCAAAGTCATCATAACCATTGTCACATATTATTGCTGGGCTTCAATTTCTTCTGTTGCTATTTCTTTTACTCACCCAGAGGGCTTTAAAATTGCAATGAGTAGTTTATCTGATAGTCTAAATGTTACAGCAGTCCACGTTTTGCAGTGATATTTGAATTAGAGAAAGCAAGATAAAATATACATCTTATATTGCTTTTCCAGGATGCCTAAAATCAGACTGAATAGCCGTGGATGCTAGCTTGTCAAAGTCATCAGCAACTATCACCAACACACACTAACAGGTTAAGAAGAACAAATTAAAGACTGTGATAATCCAGGCCATTTGCTACAGATCCCTTGACTGAGCTGCCATACCCAAAGACTATCTTACCTCATTCGGAAGTGCAAAATGAATGCTGATTCTGGCCAGGTACAGAACCAGAGGTTACTGAACAACAAAAAAGTTATGTGATAAACCTAGAGGTGAGACACTGCACAGTCAGTGTGACAGAGAGCTGCTTTCTCTTCCACTGTTGGTAATACTAGGAGGTAAAAAGAAATATTTTCTCTAACTATCATGAAGTATAAAAGACAAGTTACCAGAGACAGGTGACAAGAACTTAGGCCTGACCTAGGAGATAAAGAGAGGAGAAAGGAAGAGACAAATGTACTAATGTTAGCAGCGTGGTACAATCCCACGAATGGGACATGGAGATCCAGATGTCTCCTACCTCTGAAAATACCCAAATGATCCAACTTTCTCTCACATTTTGGTAATAATTACACAACAACTTTTTCAACAAAATCTTGCTAAGCAACATCTTTCAACACTGAAAAGGCAGCTTATATCCTACGTCCCTGTCAGGATGAAAACCAAATAAATACACAGGCCAAGTTCCATCCCCGTTCCATTCAAGGACAGGACCACCAATGCCAGTTGGACCAATCAGGGCATAAATTTAGAGGATCACACCACCACTTTACACAGTGGCATACGGTGCTCTTTTCTCCTGCTGGGATTGCATGTGGGATGCACCTTTGTATATAAGATTGCTATTCCTAACTGCATTCAAGTAGGTCAATGGAAAAGGTGCACCCCAGCCTTCCTGAGAGAGCAAAACACTGTCAACATAATGCAGCAAGTTAGGCATTCACACAGTGGTTTAAGTCAAAACAATCACACACACAATGAAATAAACAACCAACCTAAAACTTAGAAAGGTCTGGGAAGGCAAAAAGGAAGATAAAACTGCATTTTCAGCTACTATCTAAAACATTTTTACGTCCTCTGCAAAAACTTGTATTTGCATTCACATATGCTGAAATTACCAACTGGTAGCCAATATTTCACAAATGTGAATCAATGCCTTTAGTAATTTCACACCTGGTTTCCCTTTTTCTATCCACTGTCAAACCTACAAATGCAACTGATACTTAGAAGTAGGGATATAAGACTTGACTTTAGCTATCATCCATATAGAATCATAGAATCATTTAGGTTAGAAAAGACCTTGAAGATCATCGAGTCCAACCATTAACCTAACACTGCCAAGTCCACCACTAAACCATGTCCCCAAGCACCACATCTACACATCTTTTAAATATCTCCAGGGATGGTGACTCAACCACTTCCCTGGGCAGCCTGTGCCAATGCTTGACAACCCTTTCGCTGAAGAAATTTTTCCTATAATCCAATCTAACCCCCCCCGGCGCAACTTGAGGCCATTTCCTCTTGTCCTATGGCTTGTTACTTGGGAGAAGAGACTGACACCCACCTCTCCACAACCTCCTTTCAGGTAGTTGTAGAGAGCAATAAGGTCTCCCCTCAGCCTCTGCTTCTCCAGGCTAAACAACCCCAGTTCCCTCAGCTGTTCCTCATAAGACTTGTTCTTCAGACCCTTCACCAGCTTTGTTGCCCTCCTCTGGACACGCTCCAGCACCTCAATGTCTTTCTTGTAGTGAGGGGCCCAAAACTGAACACAGTATTCGACGTGCGGCCTCACCAGTGCCGAGTACAGGGGCACGATCACTTCCCTAGTCCTGCTGGCCACGCTATTCGTGATACAAGCCAGGATGACATTGGCCTTTTGGGCCACCTGGCTGGCTCATATTCAGCCGGCTGTGACCAACAGCCCCAGGTCCTTTCCCACCAAGCAGCTTTCCAGCCACTCTTCCCCAAGTCTGTAGCGTTGCATGGAGTTGTTGTGGCCCAAGTGCAGGAGCCAGCACTTAGCCTTGTTGAACCTCATACCATTGACCTTGGCCCATCGATCCAGCCTGTCCAGGTCCCTCTGTAGAGCCTTCCTACCCTCAAGCAGATCAACACTCCCACCCAACTTGGTGTCATCTGCAAACTTACTGAGGGTGCACTCGATCCCCTTGTCCAGATCATTGATAAAGACATTAAACAGAACTGGCCCCAACACAGAGCCCTGGGAAGCACCACTTATGACCAGCCGCCAACTGGATTTAACTCCATTCACCACAACTCTTTGGGCTTGGCCAGCCAGCCAGTTTTTTACCCAGCAAAGAGTACACTCATCCAAGCCATGAGCAGCCAGTTTCTCCAGGAGAATGCTGGGGAAAACAATGTCAAAGGCTTTACTAAAGTCTAGGTAGACAATGTCCACAGCCTTTCCCTCATTCACTAAGCAGGTCACCTTGTCATAGAAGGAGATCAGGTTGGTCAAGCATGACCTGCCTTTCCTAAACCCATGCTGACTCGGCCTGATCACCTGGGTGTCCTGTACCTGCTGCATGATGGCACGCAAAGTGATCTACTCTATAACCTTGCCCAGCACCAAAGTCAGACTGATAGGCCTGTAGTTCCCTGGATCCTCCTTCCGGCTCTTCTTGAAGATGGGTGTCACATTTGCTAACCTCCAGTCAACTGGGACCTCCCCAGTTAGCCAGGACTGCTGATAAAGGATTGGAATTGGCTTGGTAAGCACTTCCACCAGCTCCCTCAGTACCCTTGGGTGGATCCCATCCGGCCCCATAGACTTGTGTGTGTCTAAGTGGTGTACCAGGTCACTAACCATTTCCCCTTGGATTATGGGGGCTTCATTCTGCTCCCTGTCCCTATCTTCCAGCTCAGGGGGCTGGGTACCCAGAGAACAACTGGTCTGACTATTAAAGACTGAGGTAAAGAAGGCATGAAGTACCTCAACCTTTTCCTCAGCCTTTGTAACTGTGTTTCCCCTCGCATCCAATAAAGGAGGGAGATTCTCCTTAGCCCTCCTTTTGTTGCTAAGGTATTTATAGAAACATTTTTTATTGTCTTTTACGGCAGTAGCCAGATTAAGTTCTAGTTGGGCTTTGGCCCTTCTAATTTTCTCCCTGCACAACCTCACGACATCCTTGTAGTCTTCCTGAGTTGCCTGCCCCTTCTTCCAAAGGTCATAAACTCTCCTTTTTTTCCCTGAGTTCCAGCCAAAGCTCTCTGTTCAGCCAGGCCGATCTTCCCTTCCAGCTCATCTTTCAGGACATGGCGACAGCCTGCTTCTGGCACCTTTAAGATTTCCTTCTTGAAGAATGTCCAGCCTTCCTGGACTCCTTTGCCCTTCAGGACTGCTTCCCAAGGGACTCCATCAACCAGTCTCCTAAATGGGCCACAGTCTGCCCTCCAGAAGTCCAAGGTAGCAGTTCTGCTGACCCCCCTTCCTTACTTCTCCAAGAATCAAAAACTCCAGCAATTTGTGATCACTATGCCCAAGACAGCCTCCAACCATCACATCACCCACAAGTCCTTCTCTGTTCACAAACAACAGGTCCAGCGGGGCACCTTCCCTAGTTGGCTCTCTCACCAGCTGTGTCAGGAAGTTATCTGCCACACACTCCAGGAACCTCCTAGACTGTTTCCTCTCTGCTGAATGGTATTTCCAGCAGACATCTGGTAAGTTGAAGTCCCCCACGAGAACAAGGGCTGGCAATTGTGAGACTTCTCCCAGCTGCTTATAGAATAATTTTGTCTGCCTCTTCATCCTGGTTGGGTGGTCTATAACAGACTCCCACCACGACAGCTGCCTTGTTGGCCTTCCCCCTGATTCTTACCTATAAACACTCAACCCTATCGCCACCATCATTAAGCTCTAGACAATCAAAACACTCCCTAACGTATAGGGCTACCCCACCACCTCTCCTTCCTTGCCTATCCCTTCTGAAGAGTTTATAGCCATCCATTGCAGCACTCCAGTTGTGCGAGTCATCCCACCATGTTTCCATGATGGCAACTATATCATAGTTTTCCTGCTGCACAATGGCTTCCAGCTCCTCCTGGTTGTTGCCCATGCTGCATGCATTGGGGTAGATGCACTTCAGTTGGACTATTGATCCTGCCATCTTTTTGGGGGAGAAGCCCTAACAGTTGATAACCCTAATTAGATAGTTGATAACACATTAAAACAACCAACCAACCACCCATCCAACAAAAATGTTCCTGTGTCACTGGTGAGTTTTGCTCTCTCATACTTCAGTTTTCCCAGCATGCAAAACTTCAGATCCACCTTTTGTTTTACAATAGGTTCATTTTGACTAGAGATCCATTTCCACACATTTTATTGGTCTAAAGGTAAGCAGTTCCTAGAAAGCCAACAGTGAAATATAGACTAGTTTCAGCAGTCTTATCCTGCCTGCAATAAAAGATTACACTTTATGGTATCCCCCGCTGGCTTCTAAGGACTCAGATTTACAGGTCTTTTTCGAAAAGTTTGATTAGGTATAGATGCTGGCTTATGAGAAGAGGGGCAATTAACTCTCAAAACTAAGATATGCACAAACATCTCAGCATGGTACCATACCAAACATTGCTGGTATACATCAAGTATGTCCAAAAATGCTTCCACAATACTGTCTGTTTATATCTGTACCTCTGCTACTGTGTCTCCTAGAAATTACCATGTAATAGTTTCAGCCTGAGCTGAGTGCTTTCTCATTCACATATCATCAGAAACGGTTTGAGTCAAAGGCTGCTTTCAGTAACACTTTTCCTAAAGAGATTGGCTTAACGGAATTATGAATCAATCTACTTCTACATTAAAATACTTATTTAAAAAGAAAATAAAATAGTATTGTGCTTTAAGAGCCTTCTACTAATAACTAATGTATGTTGTACTAAAAACATACTGTTTGAGCTGTAGAAACTACCATAGTAGTAATTGTGGTCAGTAAGACGCAAAATAAAACTAAACCTGGATTTCCATTTAAATAGTATGCTTACAGCTGGAATTATTTGTATTTATGTATTTCCTCTTGGGTTTCATTCCTGACACAGGGGATCTTTAGCTCCTATAAGGCTATTGCAGCATTTTTATACAACAGCAATTCAGGCACACTCTATAGTTTAGAGCACATTTCTTCCCCATGGGAATGAGTTTTCCACTCACGTAACTTTAAGTACCTCGAGTGCTATTGCCAGCAAAGTAGTAATAAAGCCCTTGCTTGACTCATTTGGTACAACTTCTCATTGGTTAACACACAGCTCTCAAGTCTATCTGTTCCACTTGTTTAGTAAACACAGAAAATGCAGCAAATTGCTTCCCTGCTCCTTCTATCTGAATACTATTCAGAGAACCTCAGAAAGGGTCTGTTTCCAGTTTTGTATTAAAACTGCTCCATCAGTGCCAGCACCATGACCAGTAACAGCAGAATTGGGCCCTGCATCTCTTCAGTGTTTTTAGGTACCATGGCAACATAACAACAGTGTGACTGGGTTTGAAGGTGTAATATTACCATCTATTTACACAACCTCTAATAAACAACAGCTTTGCGTTTCCTGTAAAAAGGAAATTAACCTAAAGAATGAAGAAGGGGTTTAATCTATCTGTAAATAACACCAAAGACTCCAAAACTTTGTCATGGTGTGTCTGCATCTGGACAGAAAACGCATGTGTGCACCACTGAGACGGATAAATTCAAACTAAACAAAAACTAAACACACCAGATGTTAGGTCACCAATCTCTAACACTACCATCACCCCCATGCCACCTATTCCAGAGAAATGAAACAATAAGTCCAATTCAAACAATTTACATGTAACAATATTCTTTATTTCTGTAATGGCCACCTCTCAGGGTCTCCAGCATAAAGTCAGGATCCTTCTATACGCAAACAAAAACAGAAAGAGCATATTGATACCAAACAATTGGCCACTTTACAAAGTTAACACACACCTCAGGAAACAGTGGGTTCAGAAGGAGGCTCTCCAGAAGCATCAGGGCAACCACAGTGGGAGGCTACAGTCACTGCACACCGACCACCTCGCTGGTGGGCATCCCAGGGAACAAGACACTGGAAAATGCAGGAGTTGCATTTGGCTGGCTCAGCTCTTACACTGCTCGCAGTCTGGATGAATTCATTGCACACACGGAAGCTGTAGTGCAGACATAAATGAGAGCAATGTAAAACCCAAGCATACAAAAGGTCTCAGAGTGGAATACAGGGGGAGGTTCAGATAGCTGAGCATTTCGGACTGGGAAAAGTGAATGACGTGATGGGCCAGATAAACAGACAAACAAATTCAAAACCTCCAAACTTGTTTGACATTGCATCATTACATTACAGTGTATTTCAGTGTTCCCACTTTCAACTGTCCAAAACCAGACACTTACAGAAATTACTGTATTAAACTGAACATTTTGTCCTTATTTAAAATAAGAAAATTTAATGTTTGGTGCAACTCTGTCTGCTTTTTTTAACAGACATTTCATTATGTGGCTATAGGATAAGTTCCAGATCTTAACATAAGATGGAGAAAGTATAAACCTGTTAACATAGTCATAACTACTGGTTCCTACTCTGAACCCCACCATTACATGCAAGGTGCAGCGCTAAACTGTAGCGGTTTTTTTTAGGTTACTCTGAGCCAAGCAGAATCTCATTAGGGACCTCTTCAAAGATCAGCTCCTCTGAAAGCAAAATGAAATTATCCTGTAAGTTCTGGCTACTCACAGCAGCACCTTTACATTATGTATAGTTCTTGATTGCTCTTAGTGTGGGCAAATTGCAGAGCATACTATTAGGGATTTTCACTTTTATGTGAAGTATGGGAATTTATTGCTGTTTTTATGCTAACACATTGGTGTTCAGAGTATTTATAACATATTGTTGCATTTGTTATTAATAGAGCAGTGTACTGGGGAGGGAGTAAGAATCAATAAAACTCACTCACATCTGCATTTATAGTATTTAAAAACAAGATAGAACATAAATAGTCCACAGGGTTTACCTGGGGAGATGTGTTTCCTGAGCAATTTCATCTTTCTACCTTGGGCGGTGGTGGGGGGGGTTGGATAACTGGTATCGTTGGAATGTGACGGTGAAAATAAAAGAAATAGAGAAGCAGTATTTTCTATGGGTTGGAAAATTCTAAGACTGAAAGCAAAGACACCAAGTTCTAGTCCCATTTATATGCTATGTGATACGCTATGGGCCAATTTTTAAGAACATTTAACTGCCTAAAGACGGTACCTCGTGAGATTCCCAAAGGAGCCTCACCCTCAACCACCTTGAACTTCTCTCTGCTCATGAAATAAAAGTAGCTACACCACAGATTGAAGCCACAAGCAGTTTGAGGAGGCAATATGTTTCAAGCAGGTCTAATGTAAGACCTCAGCAGGTGCAAAACATGATTCCTAGGCAGCCTGTGTAGGGTGCATAGCTATGAAAGCGTTTAAGCAGAGAGAAGGATGTATGAACCCACTGCTCTGACTAGCTCTAACCCACTGCTCTGACTAGCTCTAAATTTTCCCAGTTTCCACACGAAACTTCCCTTTTGTTACCTGCAGGGATCTCCCAGTATCTGTGCTCCACATATTCTGATAAGGCCAGAATTGGCCTCTCCTGAGGTCTGTGTGTACTGGGAACTCCACACCATCAACAGAACAGAGACCACTGCCTGCGATTCTTGCTGGGCTGCTCATCCTCACATTTCCTACCAAACCACCATGCATCCCTCCTGTGTGCAGCATTCACGCCCATGTTTTCTACATTCTGGCAAGGCAAAGCAGCCACAAGGCAGCCACATTTACTCCATGCTTTTTGCAGGTTTCCAGCTCCTATTGGGAGAGGGGGCTGAACAAACCTGAGGAACACGCAAGTGGCAACACGCAAAGGACTGTTCACAAATTCCCACACCAGCAGCCGCCAGGGAGTATGAAGGATTTTTGCATATTCTGCCTAAAGGCATTCTGATGGGTGAAAGGTGGGTAGGTAGGGCAGAGCACTGAGGAAAAGAGAAGGAAAAGGCATATCATATTCTGCCTCTACCTAAGTAATAAAGTACTCTGCTGCAATGCCCCTGCAGTTGTGTCTGGTTCCTCCCTCATCTCTCAACTTCTTGCTCTGCACAAAAACTTATTTCCAGATTCGGTCCTCCCATTTCTGTAATCCCTTGCAAAAGACACTTTCCAAAACTCCTACCCTCCCTCCACCCATCCTGCAGCCCTCCAGTCTTCTTGGCTCTATTTCTAAAACAGGTATATGAACATGTTTTATTTCAGATGCATAGGTAATTTTTAACCTCATGTACCTGCTGGAGTGAACCTGGCCTAAGGACTTCAGTTAGTCTGCAGGATCTGGTGATGCAAATAATAAAATTATTTACTGAGAATTAGCAAAAGAAGAAGAATACAATACTGAGAAAGCACACTTGTGCCTAACTGGCTGTACAGGATCTACTTTATATGGCTTTAGCTGCTAAGGTGTTGGTAGAAGTCAACAGCTCTGGACCTGAAAACCTGGGAAGACAGGTATATCACAATAACCAGAGGACCAACAATTTAGTCCCTTTGATTAGACAAACATGTATCTGTGGATGTGGTGGCAAACAGAGTATATGTAACAGTTGACTCCTTCAGCGACATTTCCCTTAATGCCATTTTTTTTGGCATGGAGACGTATCACTTCCTGCGGGTGCCTGACTGGTTTCAAGCATTTGTGGATGGAAACGCTAAACTATGCAGATAAATTTCAAAAGATGAATGAGCATCTGCACTCCAATATAATTTATATGCAGTAATACATGTTATTTATACACTCTGAAGGCTCTGCGAGCCAAAACATCACCATTTTGTCTATTTTCCGAATGTATAAATAAGACATAGGATTGTAGAGAAATTATATTGGAGTGCAAAGGCTCATTTATCTTTTGAAATTTACTTGCATACCCTTTACACTAGGAAAAATAACCCCATCCAGAATTTACACAGAAATAAAATCAGTCAGATGAAAGGCTCTATATGAAGTGTTATGGTAACACACTCAAATTAAGTAAATTCAGCCTTTTTCAAATTCTTTAACCCCCACCATAAACTAAAAACAGTTTAAAGTATCCATATGTAGAAAACATGATGCAAAAGCAGGTCAAGTTAGCTAAAAACTAAGAACTGCTCTCGCAAGGAGGGCCAAATTTTGCTTTCGCTTACACCAAAGTAGCAGCCATGAGTTTAAAGTTATTATTCTAGCTTTGCATGGATCAAAGCGAGAGAATAATTTGCTCTAAGGAAGAAAAACACTTGCTCAAGCTTTAAGAATCTCTAAAAACTGTAGCACACCAAACTTGAAATACCATTCCTAACTCCATAGCTCATCTCCACTATGCATAACTAACTCCTGCTTAGAAAAAAACCTATGTAATATGCTTGTTTATTACCAGTAATTACAAATTCACTCTTCTTAAGTTAACTGATTAGAATTTACATCCTGCAGTTACAGCATTTGGAAGAAAATATTTCAAAAATACTTTCCCAGTCTTTTTTTATATCAACTTCATTTTTTCTTTAAAATAATAAATCCAATGGCAGAAGGTCAGATTCCTCTGTCCTCTTCATAATAACTGCCCTATTCCTTTTTACACGGTCTAGTTTTTTAATGCATCACCCACTATGGTTTCTGTTTCATGTCCAGAGCAGATCCACAGTTTTAATGACTCAGGTAGGGTTACAGCTTTCATACCAGCTGAGAATCCACATCAAAATGTGTCCTACAGCTATTCCTGCTTCTCCTTTCTGGCTCTTATGGATGAAACACACACTGCTCTCATAAATTAATGCTGAAACATCTTCTAAAGGCTTCCACATCTCTCAGTTTTTCAGGGTAAAAAAGCATTTAGTACATCCTGCAGGAGAGCTCAGACTCGATGACAAAACCACCGAAACGCACATGTTGTCAGAAAACCTAATCCAAAGCCACTGAGGTTAAAGGAGACATTTCAGTCCAGATGTCAACAACTAAGCAAATAGTTATGCTTCATTCTCCCCAAACTGCTCTCTCTCCTAACACTTTTTAGCCTTTGATTTGTCACACCCAAACTTTATTCCACCACTACCTTTAATGCAGAAACAGCACTGGGATTTCTTGCTTTCATAAGCAAAGGTTTGCTAAGCTATTTGAAACTGAAAAAGTACACCAAATTCCACATGAAAATGATAGTTTTTAGATTACTTTTATCTTTAAAAGTTTAAAAAAAAAGGGGGGGGGGAGAAACCACTCTGGGTGAAAAAAGCAGCAAATCAAAGAACACCAAAGTACTTCCTAACCAGGATTCTTCTTGTTATTTCCACTGTACAGACATATTGAACTTCTGCACAAATCAAAGAAACGAAGAACAGTAAATCGGAAGAACTCAAAATTTCCTTAGACAGTCTGGAAAATCCCTTTTTCAACAGAGCCAGTTTTGAAGGAACCAAAACTATAATCTAGGTTTGCTGTTTCTCCAGTCACAAATATAATTGCTGGTTATACTTTCTTCCATGTTATGCAATCCTTTAGATACCAGTTCTGGTCTGGTTAAATACAGTACAATACACTAAAACTTCTGCTACAAACTGCACAAATAAATAACTGATGTTTAAGTGCACTGTGAGATGAAAGCTTTATAGATCCAGAAACATTTTTCATCTGCTCAGTTTTGCAGCACATACCTGCTTAAGGCCTTCTGGCAACATCACATGCAGCCACAGTCAGGGAGTTCCCAATCCACCAGCCTACCCCTATCTTTCTTTTTCTGCAGATGCTATAATCTTTTTTTTCCTCTACACACATTCCTAGTACCAAACAGCAGAACCAAAAGCTTGATAAAGTGACAACAGAAGATAAAGTATTTCTTAAAATCTAAACAGCCAGAAGCAAACGTAATCACAATATTTCTATACCTCTGGTTGGAAGGCAGTACATAAATACAGGAGTACCTCATTTAAACTACTGAATTGAGCTTGGTATCCAGGTCTGGGCAAAGCTATCTTATGAGGGTGATTTTTTTATTTCAACCCAGAAAAAGAATATCTACAAGTTCACAACTAATATCTTAGATGTTCCTTTTGCACTAGAAAATTAGAAAAAATTAAAATTATGCATCTGATGCAGCTTAAGTGGTAGCTTGTGTCACATGGTGCTGCTTCTCCTCTTGGACTGGGCGGTTCCTAACCCAGCTGTTCCAGAACCTGTTCCAGCTCTGCAAACAATTTCAGCAGGCAAATGCACACAGTCCCATGCATGCACAGCCACTAGCAATATCCTCTCTCAGCTGACTGACCATAGGAAACCATACAAAAAGTTTTGACCCCCAGAAAAGAAACATGAAGATAGACACAAGATGGATGAGAACTACAGTATCCAGTTTTTTAGAGACTGATAAAATGAGATGCCAAGCCAGAGTTACACAGGGTATCAGTAACAGAGTAGAATCAGCTTAGAGCCTCCTGGAAAACAACTCAGTGCCATGAAGAAACGAGCCGCTAAGATGTCTCCTCTAGACTTATTATGAGGCCATACCACACTATCAAGTTCTACTGGGAATATTCAAGCACTAAAACCTCCTACAAGTAATCAGTCATAAGGAGAAAAAGACAAAAGTCACACAGGAAAAATCAGCTTCATAGATATCACCAGAGTAGATTTTAACTCTTAAATATGTCAGCTTAAAAAAAAGCTGCCCAACTTCCCTTCATGAGTGGTGTCCTCTCCAGGCTGAAAGAAGGCAGGTAACTGTCAGCAGACAGTAAGGAGATTCCAGTTGGTACAAATGCATTATCCAGAGTTTCCTAGCTAGAGCCTATTCAAGCATACCATGGAAATAGCTTCTTTCTTTCTTCCTCCCTCCCTAAGCAAGCAAGCATTTCTTTGGACTTGGTATTAACCTAGGTCAAGCAATGAAATTTAAAACAGAACTGCTTCTCTTGGTGCTTACTGAGACAGATCAGGCGACCTCTTGAACATATCTTTCTAATACATGTCAAGACTGTAGCACGTTGTCCAACACTCCAACCAGGAATCCGTGGAATGGGACAACCAAGGCTCCTGCCGCTACTCAGATGTGCAAACAAACTGAATGGGACACCCAGGTAAAGGACACCAGGCCAGATAGGTTTTGGTTAGGATCAGAGATGGAAGGGAGGGGAGGTCCTTTTTAGCAAGATGAACACACAGAACAGCTTTTACACAGATTATCTCATGAAAAGCGAGCACAGCAGAGGTGACAAGGTCATGCTAACATTTACAAAAGCTGTTTTGTCTTAATTAGTCTTTTTTAAATTCAGGAAGGAGGTGTTGGTTGGGGTTTTTCTGTCTGCTTGGTCTTACACACACCCATGAGAGAGAACAGATGATGGAAAATGTATATGGCTCCTCTTAGAAATACACACAATTGCCAGCCCTTCCAGGAATTCTCTCTATAGTTTTGCAATAGCTATGAAAAGATTACTGCCTGCATTTCAGTTAGGAAGCTGAAAGAAGCAGCAAGCAAGACTCCAATCCAGAAAAACCATCATTTTTATTATTGCATTATCTAGGGACTTCTAGTGTGGGAACACTAGGAGCGTACAAGTCAGTATCGACTATCCCCCTAAGTGCTACCATTTAGATAAGCACATACTTAAAAGATAATACATGCTGAATTAGATCAGTGACTTGTCACTCTGCTTCAGTCACCCACACATGCTTTTGCCTCTAGTTTCCAAGCCTGGGAAGACGGCTACTGGGAAGAAGGCTACACGCTTAGTGTGGAGAGACAAGTCCTTTCTCTGGAACACAGCGTGCACAGCTGAGCATCCACTGAGGCCACTGCACTGTTGTGACCTCTGGGCATAGTTACAAGACATGTATGTCTGTGGAAAGCTAGACTTAAACTAATCTAAGAACAGACTTGTTTAAGCAGCACAGGGGCTAATTTACTCTGGTCCGTAAGCAAGTTTCACATCCAATGCCAAGCTTAGCGCTGCCGTGGTTAGATTACAAATGCTTCAGCTAGCTGCTTTGAAGCAAGTAGCTCTTCAGCAGCAGGTCTCAGACAGCCCTCCTACTCCAGCAGCCACCTCGCACCCCCTTCGCTTTGACAACTACTTCACAGCAGAGAAGGGACATTGCCCAGGAGCTCCTGGGAGCACACTGAAGGAATATGCTAATGAAACAACACCTCAGATAGCCCAGAGGGTAGATAATGAAGATCCACTGACCCAGCTTCACCCAGGGAAGGCGCAGACAGAGCAGACAGCAGAGATGATGCTTCCAGCAGCCTGCTACACCACTGCTGGGACACGTTCTGGCAATGCCAGGTTCTTGCCACCCCTGCTCCCCACACAGTCTTCCTTTTCTCAGGACAGAGCCTCTCCAGCACAGCTCACCATCCTCCAATGCACAGGGACTGCCAATCCCCACCACCCTTTCCTCTCTTCCCAGATACAATTCACCCCCGCCCCCAGCCCTCCCTTTGAGGATGCTTTCATTTGATTATAAACTCTTTCGGGCAAAGATGATCTTTTACTATGTGTTGGTACAGTGCCCAAAAAAATGGGGTTCTGATCTCAAGGCACTACTGTAATATAAATAACAATAATTCACTACTACTAGCCTGCAGTAACTCCAGGAGTTTCACTGGGAGATGGCGAGTCATGCTAACATGCCTTTCTACAGCACAGAAATAAATCATTTTTGCACATTTCAGTATTTTGGGGAGAAGGAGGAGAAGGAGGGAGGAAATGCAAAATGAATCTAAACCACATTTGATTCTTTAAATTTATAATAAATCCAAGTGATTTACCAGAACATAAAATTCTCACATGCAGAGTCAAGGACAATATTCTATTCATGTGCAAGAGTCATTTATTCATTTATAATTAGATAAAATGAACTGCAATTTTTTAAGAAAAAATTTGCATGTGGCAACAGTAATGTATTATGGAAGGGTGGCACTTTGTTACATCCATTTGTTAGTCAGGACACTGGAGCTGCAATTTAATAGACAAGAAATAAGTACAGTAGAGGAAGGGAAAAATTAAATTCCGCGTGATCAGCAAGGTTTCGAACAATCGCTAGCCAACTGAAGTGGGTGCCATATCTATAAGTCATTTTGTTTTATAGGCCATTAGGATCTCCTGAGAGAGGCTGCATGGAGACCGCTGCTTTTTGTTGAAATTAAAATGTCAGAGAAAAAGAAATAGAACAAAACAGGGAATCTGCAATTAATTACAAGGCCATAAAAATTCAATAATCAGGAGGCAGTGCTGCTGTAGGCACAGCGGTATCTGATTCAGGCTAACAGGAATGGAATACATTAATCTTTTCAAATTAGTTTTTTAATCTGACGGGGATATATAGTGACGTGTTCTTTTACTGTTTGAGCAGAGCTGCTGTCTAATATATAATGCTGAGTGTCTGGAATTAGGACATCTATAGCCATTTTGTGACTACAACATTTTCACGGCATTTATTCAACCCTATCTGTACACCTGTCCTACAGTAATCAGGCAAAACATGTTCAAAGTTCACATCCTAGATACTGCTTATGAAAAAGTATTAAAATGCTGGGATTAAGACAAAATCGCAGGTCCCCAAACAAGCTTGGCACAAGGCTGCTTAAAATGACAGTCTGCTCTTCAGGATATATCACTAGGCTTTGAAACTAGGTTCCCATTCCTTGTCTACATTGAGTTTTCCTCCTTTCCCCCCCCCCGCCCCCCAAGATGACATGCAAAAAGACCGTCTTCATGCTTCCATGTCTTGCATGCTTTAGAGTGAAGCCCTGAGAGTTTCATAGATTAGAGGAATTTCTTACTTTCGCCTTTAAATATCAATAACAACCCTCAGACCTATTCTCCTCCTGGTGAATGCTTCACCACTCTTCCTGGTGGCCCCTTTAAGAAGCCCAAATGCACACTAGAGATTCTTACATGTTACTTAGACACTCAGAAGACGGATGAATGCTTACTGGACACCGGTTACCTACAGCATGTGTTTAGCCTCAGAGTTACAGAGATGTACAAAGATTATTTGACACTGTTCTGTTTTCAAACAAATCTTTTCCTCTCCTTTGCTAGGCTTTACCCTCTAATTCCACTGAAATTATATTAATTACATTTTCACTTATTATTGGATGTGGCCAACAGAGAGACTTTTCTATTGAATGAAAAAACAGGAGTCTGTTCCCTCTTTCTCCACCTGCCCAAATATCTCTTTCTTTTTAAAATTATGTAAAAAAAACCCTGAAAGACTACTTCTACATCTTCTTTCATATGATACATGGGAAAAAAGGCACACAAACCCCTCTTTTTGACTTGTTCATAGATCACTTTGCATGTTTTATGAGAAGACTCTTTTTACATAGACTCACTCTTTAACTTTGCACTAGCGAAAACAGCAACATGATTATCAAAGCCTACGGGCTCAAAACTTTCCTGTAGGTGGGTAAAATCATTGCCATCCTGTTTGTCCTGGGTGCACTGGGCATGCTCGCTTTGCTCTGTTTGAGGTTTCAATCCTGTAAACACACATCCCAAGAAAAAAAACTCCCCAGGTGAACATTTAATGTCTAAGCTCAGGTTTGAATTAAGACTTTACACCTTTGGCTAATTTCATTTTTAGTTTACAGATTTTTTTTTTCCCCCAATCAAATTCCAGTGCACTCACTTGAAAATCCGTTTTTCAATTCTTTACTGTGCCTGGATGTAGAGTAACATCATTTATGCATTCATTGCTTTTTCCTGCAAGGCAGAATAAATGGGCATGGATGTATCCTTTTCATGGATCCTTCAAAAGGATAAATAATACGTTGGCGTGGGCGTAGATGAAAGAATGGAAGAGTGAGAGAGCAAGAAGTAAGCAAGACCTAATACTTCGAGACAGGCTTTGCAGGTTAAAAGAAATAGTAGCTCCATTTAGGAAACATATTCCAAGCATGGGAAAGGGTAGGAAAAGCTTCCTGCAATAGGCATTCATTGTTTTCTATACATCACTTTTCTTTTAAATCACGATGACAGCAGAACTCTACCTTATGTGGTTAGTTTATCTAACACCCTTTTCCTATAAAGTGTATCCCTCGTACGTATGCACATGAGCACATCCATACTCAATGACAACAGAGAGTACAAACTTACCTCCCCTGATGTCATTAAGTATTATCAATATTACTGTGGCAAGAATCTCCCCCTAGATCTCCGTAATGAATTGATCTGTCCTAGTTGTCTACTACTACCAAACATGCTTTAGTAGTTTCAGTGTGAGATAACCATGTCCTCTCATCATAATCTTCCATATGAAATTCCTCTCATCAGAATGGGTCCCAAGATGCAGTTTCCTGACTATGAAAGCCATGAGTAGTGATAATATACCCGTGACAATGTTTGAACACAGCACCCGTTCCATATTATATCACATTAGTCCACAACTGGGACAGGAAAGAGAAGAGCACTGCACATAACAGAAATTTCAGGGGGAATTCAGGCATATGTAATTTCCCGAGTTGCAGTACAGCCACCACACTGTGGTGCTCACCTCTGCTACCCTTATGTCATCTCATGGGAGGCATTACATACCGAACGTACCCGAGGCTAGGGAGAATTAACTCTCATTCTCACATCCTAAATGCAGCCTCACCAGGTGAGAGGTGAAACCAGAGCTAGGAAAATTGGCTTAAAATTAATACATTAAAACATTTCCCTGTTCGTAAAGTGTTATGAGCATATTGAACAGAATATTATTTCCATAAATGTTAATGACTCAAACTTATTTGTAGTATCATCATTGCAAGTTGCCTACCACAAGTGTTGAATACTTAAAACAAGCTGGATCTCCCTGTCATTCAGTTTGCTTTTCAATCATAACTAGACAAGCATAAACAATTGGAGTGATACCAAAAAAGTAATTTTTTTCCAAATTTAAAATGCTTCCAAATATACTACTACAGTTGCTTCAATAAAAACAAAGCACACAGAGTTATCACAGAAGGGGCCTGAACACAATAGAAATTAAATTTGTTTAAAAATTTGAAAAAGAACTTAAAGACCCAAACTTTTTGCATGATTGTCCAGCTCTGCTTGAGACAGCGTGACACTGTCTACACTACACCCTGACAGTTTTAAACACTGTTTCACATCTGTGCAGCTCTGTTTGGAGTCTGCAATGCTAGCTGCGCTAAAAGTCAGGCCAGTGGCATTTAAACAGCAGAGATACCTAGACCTAAAGTGAATAAAGCTTGAGAGACAGTAGCTGTAAGCTGTGCCAGTATCCCTACACTTCTGCTACTACTGGTGAAGTCACACCACTGATAGCAACTGGGAGAAGGCTTTAAGAAAGTCTAGCTTACATACCGCATCTGCAGGAAAGTGTAGAACAGTTTCTTTGGCTCTTTTTTCTACTGTCCTGACTCTGAAGATAAACAGATGTCTCTTGAAACATGTCCTATTGGCAAGAGACAGCAGCCTTAAATTCACTTAGGACAATGACACATTCCAGGGTAAATATTCATAGTGACTTATGGGGAAATTAACCATGCGGCTCTGATTAGCAATAATAAAGAGACAGACAGCCAATATCTACGACTCACAATGAATATTAAACATACACCATCCTTTCTTGCAGGTCCTATATTTTAACAGGAAAGAACACATCCTAAAAACTGTCAAGAAGAGAGAAAATAATACTTTGCACTTATCTTGTGTTCTGTTCAGCTGAGAAAGAAAACACTAAGTGTTTAAACCTTGCTATGTCCGTAAGACTTACTATATTTATATACAGATGGTAACATGAGCCATCTGTTACATCAGAAGAAAAACCTAGGAGTTTGGAAGTCTAGACAGTTAGTCTTCCAGTTGTAAGACACATATTCCTGGTGCTATCATGATTTTTTTTTTTTAATAGTCTTCAAAATAATGCATATGTTCACAATAAGGTATCAAAATAAGGTATCAGAAAATAGGATATTATTACAAGTTGATAAGAAAATAAGGTATTGAAATTATACTTAACCAACCTGGAAGCCTTCTGCAACAAGATGACTAGCTCAGCACATGCAGGAAGAGCAGTGGATTGTTTCTTGACTTTTGCAAGGCTTCTGACAGTGTGCCATAACATCCTCATAGACAAACTGAAGAAGGGCTAGATAAATTGACAGTGAGGTAGACTGAAATCTGGCTGAACTGCCAGGCTCAAAGGGTTGTGATCAGCACATGAAGTCCAGCTGGAGACCAGTTACTGATGGTGTAACCCCAGAGGTCGATACTGGCACCAGTACTGCCTAACAGCTTCATTAATGACCTGGATGACAGGACAGAATGCAGTCTCAGCAAGTTTGCAGATGATAAACTGGGAGGAATGGCTGACACATGAGATCATCATGCTGCCGTTCAGAGGGACCTTGACAGGCTGAAGAAATTGGTCAATAAGAATCACATCAAGTTCAACAAAGGGAGATGGAAGGTCCTGCACCCGAGGAGGAATAAACCCATGCACCACGATGATCTGGGGGTCAATTGGCTGGAAAGAAGCTTTACAAAAATGGACCCCTAGGTTGTCCAGCTAGCAGACAACAAATTGACCATGAGCCAGCAATGTGCCTTTGCAGCAAAGAAGGCCAGCAGCACCCTGGGCTGCATTAGGAAGACAATTACCAGCAGGTCAAGGGAGATGATTATTCCCCTATGCACAACACCAGTGAGGCACATCTGGAGTGCCCTACCCAGTGCTGAGCTCCCCAGGGCGGGGCGGGAGGAGACATTGACAGACTAGAGCAAGTCCAGCAAAAGGCCACAAAGATGATTACAGGACTGGAGCACCTGTCATACAAGGAAAAGCTGAGACACCTGGGACTGTTCAGCCTAGAGAAGAGGAGGCTCAGGGGGATCTTATCCATGTATATAAATGCACGATAGAAGTGACTGAAGATGACAGAGCCAGACACTGCAGTATCCAGTGAAAAGACAAGAGACAGCAGGCACAAACTGAAATACAGTGTATTCCATTCAACCATTTAAAAAAAAAATAAACCCTCCACTTTTTACTGTAAAGGTGATTAAACACTAGAAAAGGCTGTGAGGCTGTAAAGAGGTTGTGAACTCTTCATCCTTGGAGTTACTCAAAACCTGACTGGAGATGATCCTGAGCAACCTGCTCTAACTGACCATGGTTTGAGCAGGGAGATCCATTCCAACCTCAACTACTTTGGGTTTCTGTGAATAATTCTCAATATGTGTATATCATAAGGATGACTATTTGCACTATGATATCCCATACAGGGCCCTAGCCATGACTGCAAGATGAGCATTAATGTGTATATGTTGGGGGGTGGAGAGGGGAAACAGGAAAAAAATAAGTCTCTCTCTTCAAGACACTGCTCAGCTTCTCTTAAAAAATTATATATCTAATAAATTATAACTTTGCTCTGATAGTCTCACAGGACCACAAACAGGCAACAAATTATCTTTCCTCAGCATCCTTTGGGGTATGAAGACATACACTTTAGTCTCCAGTCTATTAACAGTACGGATTCAATTCCAGCATTCCCCGGACATTCAGGTATCTGGAAATTGCATTGCATATTCTAGACAGGTATCCTGATGCATCAAAAAAGCATCCCATTCTCACCATATGCCTACCTTTATGTAATGCCTCCTACATAAGTACTCATTTTTATATAATAGTAAACAAAAATGTGTGCGCTTTTAATACGCGCTTACTCTTTTGATGTGCCACCATTAATTCTTTCAGTAGGCAAATGGAAGAAAGAAGAGGGGATGAGAAAGAAAGCTAAGCAGGCCAGAAGTCTGGTTTTGCAAATCAGTGGGGAAAAGGGAAGGGGAATAGCAGTGAAAACAGAATTCAGACCTGCTGGGATAGGAGGAAACAGACAGAAAAAGAAAAACAACTGAAAGAAATCCAACTCACATGAATTATGCAGAAAGGCCAACTATACACACTACGTAAGAATACACTGTATAAGCCTGGATCTCTCAAAGTGCTAATGTTCTGGACATCCAACTTCAGCCTGCAGAACTGAGGAACCTTAAAATCCCATGATGGAAGGCAGGGAACAGGACAAAGGTTGAGCAAGAAGTAAAAGAAATAACCAGCTAAAAGTGCTGAATGAGAACATGAGATAGGCAAGCTCAGCCCCATGAGAAATGCAGGATTGAGCTGAGGATGGAAGGAAAAGGAATAAAAGGGGAGAGAGTGTTCCAATACCTGAATGACTCTCAGAAGCCAGCTCTGCCCAGCAAGGCAGTCATTAGGTGTCATTTTGACACTCTGCTCAAGTCCAGAAACCTTGTAAAAAACATTAGCTTCAACCTACTGAAAATTAATTTAAAATGCAGCCCATGTTTTGGCATCTCATATTGACACAGTATGCCCTGTCTATCTGTTTTACTCTCACATGTGCAATAGCAACACCAACCTTTCAACAATACACCAAAATAACAGATGGCACAGGAAAAGGAAGCCAAAAATGCAACATGGGACCTTACCGGCTCGCGGTGTCAAGAGATGGAGTAGTAAAAGTACATCATTTATGAAAAAAAGATTTGGTTGTGTGAGCCAGGAGACTTGATGATTTAATAGAAAGCTTGTGACTAATCTATTGTCCTTTGAGCCTTTTCTAGGCTATCACTAAATCTTCACAGTCTCAGACTCCTAAAGATTCTCAAGACACCTTGGTTGCCATTCTCCACCCCCAGCACTTCTTAAGCTTAATGTACAACACCCTCCAGAAAGCTGCTGAGAATTACACCAATCTCTGCAATAGCATTGTGAGCCCAGAACTGCCTATGTTAAAATATTCCCAACCACAAAGAACTGACAATCACATGGTCAGCGTGAAAGCTCTGGGTTCTGTCCTAGTCGTCTTCTACATAGGTGTGTCTGTGGTTTGGCTGGAAGCACTTGCAAAGAGTATGAATTAAGTGATACAAATGCTTTAAATTAATATTTTATGCCTAGAAACTGAACAAGTCCCCTGCATGCTTCATTATTCAGTCATTTATGCCATATCTAACAAAACAACAACTACAAAAAATTCTCTTTTTGGATCATCAAAAAAATTTATTTTCTCTTTTGGCTCCAGCAGTAAGAGAAAGAAGATGTTTCAACTCAGCAGCACTGGATTAACAACCCACCATTTCTGTGCAGCATTACCTTGATGCTATACCTATTGATTTCACATGACACAGCATAGTGACTCAGCACTCCAACCACAACATACATATTTCCTAAAGGGCAACGTAGCATTCAAAAGAATGAATTTAAATGATTTAGAATACAAAGAGGTAGAAAGGATGAAGGCAGTGTTTCTCAGTCTTCTCAGACTGGTAAGCCTGCTTTGTCAAGCAAGCCAAAATGTTAAGATTGCCTTAACTCTAATAGTAAAGCTAAGAGTAAAAATTATAGCCATGAAAACACTGCTACACATGCAAAATTTATCTGTATGTTTCAAGAAGCCAACAGAATATTTGGCCTTTAGAAGTAATGAAGCAAGAGCAAGGTTTTCTTTGTACTAAGCTGAAATCAAATTTTCGATGCTTTGAGAACCTCAAACGTCTTCTGAAACATACCAGTTCCCCACTAATAAGAGCAAACTGCCAACTGAGACACAGCATGCTTTGATGTAACGCCTCTGAGAACCAAGGGAACTGGGTTCAATTCTCAGTTTAGGCACACATTGCAGCCTTAGCTCTGGGAAAGTCACTTAGCATACCTGGACTTCAATTCTTCATCCAATAAAGAAAGGTATTACTTTATTTTGTGGTGTGTGTCAAATGGCTGAACATCCATTGATGACTCTGACATTTTAAGACAAACAGGAGTCATGTACGTATTTAGATACAAAAGGGAAAAGCTTTGACTACGTGGATATAATTTCTCTAGGATATTCACACTGGGATTTAATTTACTCCTAGATTTTTCATTTATTAATTGCCAATATTTATGCCATAGAATTCTACTGGCAGAAATGGACAGAGAAAGTTTCCTACATAATTCATTGCAGAAGTTCTTTCAGTACCCATAGTAGTTCACAAATTGTATGTTCCTCTACTCAATAACTCTTTTTGCATTTCTGATTCAGAAGCCAAATACGCATTATTAAAGCAAATATGTTTGAGTAGCAAATAAACAATGAGGAAATTACAAAGATCTGCATGTATAGACTGCAAATACAGTGAGATGGATCCAAAGCAAGTTAGTCATTAAGATTAATTTTCACTGTTTCCCACTCCTTCCGGGTGATGGTCACCACTAGGATAATTTGTTATGTCTCTGATGTAACTACAGCTCACCTGCACCCCTATGTTAGCATCAGAGTGCCTCATTAATGGAACAATACTGATAAATTGGAGGGACATCAGGTATGGGCTACAGAAATTATTAAGAGACTAGAGGGACTGATTTATAAGGAAAGATTAAAAGACTCCAATACAAATAACTTGGTTTGCTGAAGATGGGGGGGGGGGGGGGGCGGGGAGTGTGAACGTGATTAGGGTCTACAAGTATCTGATGGGTATAGGCATCAGGAAGGCAGAAGAATTATTTAGTTCAGTAAAAGGTAGCGTAACAAGGAGTAATGAGATGAAATTAACAGAGACCATTTAGCATGAGCATTGGGGAGAAGCTTCCAGAGTGAGAACTGACTGGCTGCTGGAAGGATGTGGTAGGTGCAACACTTGGTAACTCACACAGCAACAAGGAGTCTGGGCTCAGAGAGGGCTCCATGCCACAGCTGGATATACACCACTTTCCTCAGTCTGTTCAGGCCTATACTAGGCAAGTTCAAACACTCAACACAGGCACTTGCAGCCACTGTTGTAAGAATGCTACAGCACCTTATTTTTTGCCCAGTCACTCCTACATTATTCCCCTGCTAGCTACCCATGGAGAAGCAAGCCTCATCATGTGAGGTGTTTAGAAATAGATTGGACAAGCATTAGAAACTGTACTCCAGGGGGCTGGCCCCAGGGGACAGATTAGATGACCTCATGTGATTTTTATTTTTTTTCTTCTCTCTAATTTATGCAGTCTGATGAATACTCAGCTTTTACTGAAGGTTCATCAAGGGTGCAATGATTGCAATAATCATGATTTGATACAACAGTTTTCTTCCAAATTAGATGGCTAATACAGTCTTTGCCTCATTCCTGCCTTCCTCCCCCCCATCTCTAATTAACTCCTCTGTGCAGTGGCTCAGGAATGCATGTAATCCCTCCTGGAAGGGTTTTTTCATAATCCTCCATGACAGGACTCACAGCATGCTGATATGGACTCCAAAGACAGATGACTCAGAACAACTAGAGCAGCACACAGCAGACTTGCTACAAAAACCTACCACATTCTGCTCTGTAGCAACTATGAGTTGACTACCATCATTTTTTGTTGGGGTGTGTTCTGGGGGGTTTTTTTGTTTTGATTTTTTTTATTTTATTTTACCCTAGCATCCAATTGACTTCTGAGTTCACTAAAGAAACAGGTTAGGAACTGTCCAGTTGTGTAGGATTAACAGCAGGCAGGTGGAGAACATTAAAGGCACTAACTACTTTATGTTTTAGGGGTCATAATCTGAACTGCCATCTTCCATACACTGAACGCCTGAGCCTCGTGAGGAATCCTACTGACTCCAGCCACAGCAATCAAGCTTTCAGAAAAGCTATAGCAATAAAAACAGCATAGAAACTAACCTGAACTCCAGTCTGGTTGCTAACAGCTAAATTCACTCATAATTTTTTCCTGCAATGATTTTGAGAAACAAGAAACCAATTTAAGTTAAAAATAAACAGAAATATTCATACTAAAGAACCACAAAAGCCTGATAAAGAAAAAAAAATGAAAAACAGAGTGGAAGGAAACTATCTTCAGACTACAGGGGAGTGTCACAGATAGGTGGATCACAGAAAAAATAAATCTAAATGAAACTAAAGTATTGAAAGTGACCTTGAATAGTTTAAGCTAAGTCTTTTATAAAATACCTAAATGATTTAAAGAACTACAGAAATCAGCATAAGGCAGTATAAGTACATATATACACATACATATAAATATTTGGTCAGGTATATAAAAGGATCAGACTTAAGGAGTTTTTAACATATTGTAGATCAGTAAATCTCACTGTCCATTTGTAATGATCTCTTCTTGTTCCACTGAAACATGCCGCCTTTTCCAATTTACACCATGTGTTGTAAAAGGTGAAAAGTAGCTAATCAGTTGAGAGAATAATCAATTTAGGAAAATTATGTCACACAACTGTAAAGATGAGCAAACCATTGGGGAGGTCATGTTTGGGGAGCAAACCATTCTTCTGATGTGTGTGCATATATGTACACACTCTACTTCTAGATACAAATAAATATACTTTATACTCTTCTCATTGATGGCATTTGCTTGCAACCACAAATCCATGTAGTTCTATCACACAATATTTTTCAAAAGTGATGTGTGATTTAAAGTGCCTACCTTTGGGTCCCCTTACTCTTTTGGATTCAGACTTTTCAGGACATCATCCATACACAGTGAAAAATCAGGTTTCTTCCTTGAGACATCTTAAGGTAGGCATTGATCAGTTATGTATACCATGCCTTTGGTCTCCATCAACGCAGTATCCAGGTAATAAGCTTTTTCATCAGCAAATTGGTCATGTCTATACTGCAAAGCAGCATACTCAATATAGCTTTCCACTTAGAATGGCTACTGGAGTTAGTATAGCCTTGCCATTGTAGAGCATCGCAAAGTGTTTATTCTGATTTCCCTGTATCGCTTCTGGCAAATGGCTTCTGGTGCATGAGCAAGCCCTGATATGCCCTTACTACACTGCAGCATATTGTGTATAACTCTAGATGAAAAGAAGTGCCACCCACAATGGCTGTTCAGATTTTTTTTTAGCCTAAAGAAATGTCCACTACTGTCAAAAGAAAAGTATCAGATCCTGATTTAAGAGTTGCTCTTCATTATTATTAACAAAAGAGCCTGTTTTAAAACAATATGATAAATTAGATGCAAGAGAGACTTGAAGATGAACTTGAACATGACTGTAAACAATGTAAAAGTCTAAAAATTTGCATGTTAAATCTTAAGTTAAAAACAAATCCAGTAAAACAAAAAAAATTCTCAATTAATGGAGAGTGGGTGATTAGCAAGATGGAGCCTGCTGAACCTCAAGCACTAAACTGGGTATCAAAGCATACTAGTAATTAATTAAGACTGTAGGTGAACAAATAAAAATCCCACCATACATTACGTTTCAGGAATCCAAAAAACATTCATTATAAGTGATAAAGGAAATCACATAACATTCCTAAACAAGTGATGTTGAAAAAACAAAAGTCAAAAATAAGAGAGCATATTTCCCTAGTTTATTCAAAGGATTGACTAAACAGTGAGAATCACTAGTTCTAGATTTAACATCGTGCTGTACATAGAATAATAGTAGGTTGGGGTTTGGAGGTTTTTTGGAGGTTGGTTTGGAAGTGGGGGGGTTATCACATTTTTAAGGTATCTATTGGACAGTTCTCCAACTGTTCCCTATGAGCTACCTCAGAACCATTGTGTCACTATTTAAATAAGAATCATGCAAAATTTAATCTGAAGTTTTGAGTATGCAAATTATGTCACATTTAACACTGCTGTCATCCTTATCTGCAACCTGTTAGAAACACCACTCTTACGAGTTTTATTACAGCAAAGAGGAGTGTGTAGCAACATGCTTTCAAATTGGCAGGACTCTAAATGAATGATCTTGGGAAAGGCAGTTGACTTTCCTTTTCCCCCAAGAAAGTATTGGATGAAAAGCAAGATGGCTAAAAATACACACCACACCAAATCAAACTTCCTGACAGAGCCAAACATGATAACTGATCTCATTCATCAAAGGATCCAGATTTCATTCACACACATTCAGACTCTCACCATGTCTGAAAGATGATGGCAGCTTCCTAGGAGGTGCTCAAAGGCTTCTGCGTAGAAGCCAGACAAACAGTGATAAGAAGCTTCAGGGTGCAGGAGGAAGCTGTGATACCACCTGATTGGTTTTGGTTTGATATAAAAGGATTATTTTAGTACAGAATTTCACAATTCAATTAATATCTGCCCATTAGAAGATTTAACAAAGCAATTTTGGTCCATTATACAGCTACAGAAAAGAGTTGCCCTGGTTTCAGCTGAGATAGAGTTCATTTTCTTTATAGTGGCTGGTGTGGGGCTATGTTTTGGATTTGTGCTGAAAACAGTGTTGATAATACAGAGATGTTTTAGTTGTTGCTGCACTGGTCAAGGACTTTTCAGCTTCCCGTGCTCTGCCAGGTGCAGAAGAAGCTGGGAGGGGACACAGCCAGGATAGTTGATCCAAACTGACCAAAGGGCTATTCCATACCATATGACGTCATGCTCAGTATATAAAGCTGGGGAAGAAGAAGGAAGGGGGGGACATTTGGAGTGATGGCGTTTGTCTTCCCAAGTGACCATTGCACGTGATGGAGCCCTGCTTTCCTGGGGATGGCTGGGCACCTGCCTGCCCATGGGAAGCAGTGAATGAATTCCTTGCTTTGCTTTGCTTGCGTGCGCAGCTTTTGCTTTCCCTATTAAACTGTCTTCATCTCAACCCTCGAGTTTTCTTACTTTTGCTCTTCCAATTCTCTCCCCCATCCCACCAGGGGGGAGTGAGTGAGCGGCTGCGTGGTGCTTAGCTGCCGGCTGGGGCTAAACCACGACAAGAGTGCAGAAGTAACTATTAAAAAAATAATGTTGAACTGCCATAGATAAATATAATATAAAAATATATATAATATATAAATGTAGCTACCAATGAAAACAACCACTCTCATCTATACTCTGCTGCCATCTATTGCAAAAGCAAAATTTCTCCACAAGGTGACGCTGAGCTGTGTCATCAGTGGTTCAAAGGAGGGTCTTTCTTCCAGCATCAGAAGAACCAAATTTGATTATGGGTCTTATTTATGAAAAGGATATGGATTACATAAACACAACAATTAATATTTCTTACTTTTCCATTTGCCCAGCTATCCACACCTTCTACTCTACCTAAAGAAACAAAAACTGTAAAAGGAAAATGACTGATATAAGCATGCCAGCTTCACATGTTTTAGCATGAGAAATAGTGAAAACATTACAGATCTAATACAGACAACCATAAGAATGTAGCAAAACAAATTAATTCCACCAAATCTCCCAAAATAACTTTTCTTAAAGATTACAGATAAAGATGATAACAGCACTGATGACACACATCCTACTTGGATAGTCAAAAATCCCCAGATTTAACAAGAGTTCATCACAAGAAGCCAGCACAAAGATAAACCATAAAGCATATACACACAGGGGAGGTGTTCTAAATGATAGAAGTGGAGGGAGAAAGGGAAAAGGAGGATGCAGTAGTTCAGTAAATAAAAATACATCTGAACTATTGGGATTTTTTGAATGTTTTCTTTCTTCTTTGCTCTTATTTAAGTGGCTCAGATGGGTCACTTTCACTTGTGTTAAGTAGAATACATCACATGGGACTAGGGAATAGTAACTATATGCTGTGCAGCAAGTAAAATTCTTTTTAAAAAATAAACACCAGACCTAAACCCCCACCCCACCCAAAACCGCACTCTTACAGGATGAGAAGTCAGAGAGAGAAATCAAACTGTCAGACAGTTTAGGACTGCAAGTTAAGATTATCCTAATCAATTTAATACCTGGCACTAAAGAGTATTAAAGAAAGCAGACATTAAATTATTCTTCAAAAGGGCCATGACAACATAAATATATGATTTAAAAGTCAGATAAAGATATAATAGCCATCACATGGACAAGGAAAGAAATTCAGTGACTCCAGAGTTACTCTGGATTTGCTGGAGTGAAGCTTAGATTAGAATCCACCCTTCAGTATATCGGCTGTTCAGGCATAAATCTACCTGAACAGAAAAATATTTCTCTTCAGGAAACCATGGAGCAATCCTTAAAACCATGGGTGTATTTTTAAAGCTCTATGCAGGATATGAGCAACATTGCTTCCTTTAACGATTTGCCATGTCGGTCTGCTCTGCAAAGTTACTGTAAAAACGCCATTGTGAGGTTCCACATTTCACATCTTTCAATAACTTTAGATCAAATATAACAAATTTACAAAGACAAGAAAAATATTTTTTCTCCCAGCCACCAGCTCTGAAAACTCACCCCAAGCTGAGTTTGCTCTTTCCTCCCCCCCCCAACTCCTCCTCATTACTAATGAAGGTCCCACAGAGCAAGCCAGGTCTCTCCAGTAAAACTCCAGTACATTCCCATTGTCCCCTCTGGGTTTACACAGGTGAAAAAGATCCACGACAGGAACATACTAAGCTGTTCAACAGAGGCACATGAGGAACCCAGTCTAGCTACCACCTCTCTCCCAGCCCGTTAGCTTATATTCCAAAATACTTCAATATATGTCACTGAGAAACAATTGCTTTAACTTGCCAGTTGGACTAGAAAACCAGACTAACCTTCCAAAGTGTTTTTTGGTATATTTTGATGACACTGAAACTGAGTAGAGAAGAATGTTTTAGTGAGTTTGCAGATGAGAGAACTTAGAGATTAAGATATTTTTTGCTGCTAAAAAATTGTATATTCCTACATGAACCCAGACAAAGCAATATTTCTGCACCTATCCTCATTTATTTCTGTGGTACATGAACTGTCCCAAGATAAAATTTTCTTGAGCAGTACAATTTATAACACACAAACACAGAGAACTTCACTTTATAACACAAACACAGAAATCGGGGGGGGGGATCCTCCCTTAATTCTAAATAAAAGGTCATCCAGTGATGATGCTGTCGAAGGCAGTACATTATGAATGTAACTTGACTTATAACTTGTGTTATAAGATAAAGAGTTATGAATCAGAAGATGAGCTGCAGGGTGTACAAAAATCTGAAAGTGATCGCTTAGTTTGACACCGTTCTACTGTATCTTAAAATATGTAGAATTCCCCAGGTTCCTGTAGAGGAAAGCTCTAAAGCATTAAGAAATAGTGTCAAAGACAACACTATTTGTTCAAATTTATTTTCTTTTTAACTTATTTATCCATTCAGGTTTAACATCTCAAAAAATAACTCATTACTTCTGCAAAGTACTGTCAATATGATAAATGAGAACAGAAAGATAAGAGCATGGAAAACTAATATGAAAGTACATAGCTTATATAACACAGTCTTTATCAGTAGTGAGAAATAATTTTCATGAACCAAAAGTTAGTTAAAACTTTCCTGCTAGCCCTGTGACTTTATAATCCTCCTTGGTATGGCAATTTATTATAGGAAGAGACAGAGTGCCTTGCCTCATAGCTCCGTCCGATTAGATCCATCTTCTAGCTTCAGTAGTGTGATATTACAGATAACATTGATGAGGGAATGAAATACTTTCAAATACAAGAAACACCTTCAGTCAAATAGGTCTTTACTTGCATGATATAAACATAAACAGTTGAGCAATGAAGCCTACAGTATAATTTGTGCCAATGTGAATGATACAGCTTCAGAGATACAGTTAGAAACGTCAATGAGAAACTTTAAATAAGAAAGGAAAAGGTGGCTCTAGTTTATGAGTGTAAATATTTCTCAGCAGCCAAACATTGCTGTTTCTCATCCAAAATATTTGGAAATGAGATACAGAAATCAAACACTAAGCACAGATTCCCCGGACTAATTATCCCAGACAATCTGACATCCAACCAGACTATGAACTTCACTGCAACAGGGGCTGATACGGAATTTAACAATAAAACTAGTTGTTCTTTCACAGACGCTAATGTAGGTCCTACAAAAGTATCTAAGGGAGTATTTAAGATGTGCAGACAGTCATGTGTCATTAAACTAGATAGTTTAGCAAGATGTTGATTAATAATGGGTCGTCATTCATTTTATCAAGGCAAGAAGCCAATATTGCTCAATGTTGCTGGGAGGCTGATGTTTTTCTTTCATTAAACAATGCATGCTGGTGCAAAGCTGTAAAATAGATGGTGACTGACCTAATACTACAGGACAAGGTAATGCAAACAAACTTTGGTATTCTTGCCAAGCATAAATATTTTTATTCTTGGGGTTGACTTTGTACAGAATGCTGGTCCTATAATAAATTCAACTTCAGGACATTACTATTTGAATGAAACCCAAATCTACTGTTTGCATTGGAAGATTCTAATGAGACCAGTCATCTAAATGGATAGGATTCAGAACTGAGACCCAGAAAAAACATTACTTTTGGTTAAAAGCCATGTCATCATTGGGAGTTCCAACCAAATCAACCAAAAACTAGTTGAAAGAAAGATGCCTTACACTATCCAGTGAACTGAAAAGTATCAAAATAATCAGCCACACCATAATGACTGGAACATTGACAGTGGTTTCTATGATCTAGAGTAACATCCATCAGCTCACATGTAGGCAAGCAAGAAGTTCTGGTAAGTGTCACTAGCATAATTTTTGCAACAGCTATTAAAAAAAAAAACCCCTCACATAGGGAACTAAATACTCACCTACTGAATAGTCTATTTGACTTCAGTGGAAACTGGGCCCGAGTAAAGACTGCAGGAAGAAACTCACAATGTTACAGTGAAGGGAACGAGCAGAGAAAACAAAGGAAAATTTCAAAGAACATTGGCAGAGGGTTTCCAAAGTATAAGAGGGAATTGGAAGTTGGATGTGCAAGTCCCCTTTACTGACTTTGAAATGTTATCCGTTAAGCAAACAACAATGACCTAGATAGGACTCCAAACATGACACACATTAATGCTGGAGAAACTCAGGAGCTCATGATCCACAGGAGAGGGAAAAGTAACTTTGATTTGACAACTTTTGTGAAGGGTAGCTAAACTGTGACAAAGAAGTAAAGATCTTTTTCATGTGACAAAGAATGGATGTTTTCCAAGGTGCCAAATTCCTGAGTAATTCTGTTCGTCAGAGAATATTTTGAGAAACCACTAGCAGAACCTGGTACTATTTTTATATTGCCTCCCCCATCACACACCTTTTACACATACTTGGGAGTTTTAAACTTTAACATTGCTCTCCTGGGACCCTTAAAAACTGGCAAGACTTTCTCAAACATGAAAAAAGTGTCGAGTGAGGAATAGGCAGTGCAAAAGATTCCTTGCCTGTTTTGCTCATCTGGTCTTCTAAGTTCTCAATATCATTTAACTGATTGCTTCCAAGCTGAGTAAAGTAGGACCCACTCTCAAATAAATGGAAGCAATCTGCAACATTAACTGTTGGAGCCAGACAAACTGTTCACTATGCAAACCTCACAGTTGCATCAATTCTTAACAGTAACTGTCCTTTATTAAAATTCCAGTCTGTTTATGGTTTACAAAGTAACTTGAACTTTGAAGCATCTGAAATTAAAGTTACTTATAATATTTCAGAACAACTTAGTTAATTCACTGCATAAAGAAATTGATGCATTATGGTTTTTAATCAAGAACAAAAGAATCTTAAGTTCCCACTAGTAGGGCCTTTTGTAGAGGAGCATAAAGAAGCCCTTAAACTTGCACACAGGGAACAAAGTACAAAGCAGACTTCAACCACAGACAAGCTTGCCTGAAGACACTAGCTGGCATACCTCAGTCTTGTGCTGTAATTCTGTGACTTGTTGTTTCTTGTCTTTCAAGCAGGGGAACCTCTGCTTCTTCCACTGTTGTGATTTGAACGCTGCCTAAACAAATCTGTAAAACATGAAACAATTCTATTCTCATTAATTATAGCCTGAAGAGGATTATACTTATCTGTCCTAGTGAAAAATACAGCACAACCCAGAGAATATTTAAGTTAGAAATTTGATGCTGGGTACAAAGCAATTCTCTTCTAAATCAGTATTTCAAATCAAATTCAATACGTTACTGATGAAGATTCATTATCATCATCTAGTGGCTTTTCAGTGCTTTTCTTGAAATGCATTCACAGTCTTGAACACAAAATTCAGCAATTCACAATTAGACCCAGTTAAAAGAAGATTTCAACTAGAGGGGAAAAAAGATTTTCAGATGGCAAATATAATTTTGTCAACAACACAACCTTCTGAAATATTGATTTTGATAATGGAATATTTAAATGGAATTTAAATTCTAATTTAAATTTAACTTTTTGGTTTTGGCTGTCAGACTGTATTTCATTCTGACCTTTAATTTTGTATTGCATTTTATTACAATATTAGCATATATAATTTTATGTGATGTTGGAATGTTCCAAGATAAAAGCATTCTGACATCTCTAAAATAAAGTATTTCTGACTTTTCATATCATGTTTAATTTTACACCCAATGAGGGAAGAAAAAATTTCAAAACATCACAGCTACCTTCAGGGACAGCAAATTTATTTCTCAGTCAGATACATCCACAAAGAATAGTATGACTACATTAGCTTGCTAGTTCCTGATGCACAGGCATCCACAGAAGAAACATACCACTATCTCTGTGTCTTAGTGACAAAATCCAGAATCAGGGACCTGAAAATGAAATTACATTCTACTTCTTTCTAGTGATGGTTTGAAGTATTATGAAGTATTTGGGTCATTTTGGATTTGTTCTGTGACATTTGTTCTGTGACAGAGGATTTTGGTCTTGAGCACCTTTCTCCAACAGCAAAATTTGTTTTAACAGCATAAGGGAAGAAATGCCCTTGCAGGCAGAACATGTTAGGAGCCAACAGTTTCAAAGCAGCAGCTGAGGAAATTAAAGACCTTCTTTATGCTTTTGTTGAAGCCAGTGCCCAGTGTATGTCTTCCAGCCTTCAGTGAAGGCAGCCTTTGACATGGTAACACAACTGTTCCATTAGGGCTTACAAATGCATTTCAAAAATATATCTGAAAGAGGTGCAGTGGTACATGTGGTGACTACTATTTGTCAAGCAACTGAAAGTAGGGAGCACCAGGGGAGGGGGAGAAAGGCCACACAAAAACCCCCAGAATTTCTCAACCTCACTATGATTTCATAGCCTTATGAAGCCAAGACTCCTCAGAAAGGAAATACTCAGGTAACACACCCCTCAATATTACTGGCACATTCAATTTCAAAGTCAAGAGAAAACGAGCTTTTTCCAAAACTGTTATTGAGAGGCTCCTGCCTGGAAATGTATATTCAGACATTGTTGCGGACTGCTCTCACAGAAAGGAAACAACATTGTCCGGTTGCCAGCTAAAGTGTGCTTTATGAAAACAGAAATTCAATTTCAATGCTGTCAGCTACAGTATATTGATGGCATTGATGATACTTCCCTTGATCCACAAGTCTGTGAATCACCTTCCTGGGGACACAGTGGCATAGGCTGTGCAAGACAGTAAGAGTGTCACTGTCTACTGAAGGAACCTCCTTAGATTCATGATCAGTCAGATAACCAGCCAAGCTGTCTTAAGGATAAACAAATCATTTCTCCAAAGTCCCACACCGTACATCTTTGTGCGGATGCTGCCCTTGATTAATATGCACTTTCATTTAGCAGCCACAGCTTTGCAAGGAAGCTTTTAACAACTGTTGACCTAATAAAATGACCACCTTTTTAAACACAGGGCTTTTTACAAAGCAAGAGAAGGATGCAAAGGATAAGTCACCTACACTAACAAGTCAAAGAGAAGCAGCTGAAAAACTACAAGCAACTGAAACAACTATCTTAACCCAAAGTACGTTATTTTGTATTTGCAAGTTCCTTGTGTTAAACTCGGCAAATTGCTGCTGCTTCTCCTTAAGCTCATGTGTCATTACTGATGAACCACATTATTTTCCTTTTACCCCAAATTCTGTCATGCACAGAGGGAATATTTTCCCCAACCCACTTTGCACCATGCTGCTACTTAGACTCTTTTAGACAAGCCCCACATTAGGCATCAATGGTATTACCTTAAGCCAACAACTCTGAAGTGCAGTCAACAGATTTTTTTTGTTGTTGTTGTTATTATTTGGATAATTAAAAAATCCAACCCGTTGCCTTTCCATGAACTAGCAGGTGGTTGAAGGCAAGTGCAAGTTTCTTTAAGACCCCAGGAAGAGTTAGAGGAAACTATTCCACTTGGTGGCAGCAGTGGTCTAAAATACAATGAAGTTCCATGTTCCAAAACATCGTCACACCTTCTTCAAATTCATCATATAGAAAGAGAAGTCTTCCTTTCCTTGATAACCTCCCATACTTTAGTTTATCTTTTAAACATTAATAAAGTTGATACCTCTCTGCTTTTTTCCCTGTGATTTTGAACTTCATAACAGTATTGGAAACAACTTCCAAGAAAAAAAAAAGTCAAAACAGCTTTCTTTTTCAGTGAGGTTGGCATAAACATAAAAAAATATGCTAAACAGTAGTCTCTCTGAGAGAGAAATGACTTTGTTATCCAGTATATTCGCTGCATTGCTCCATCAAACTTTTACAAGAGAAGAATATGGAAAAAATGTCACCTTCTCCCAATGTTCAGTGGATTAGCATTCTGGCAAGAGAAGAGACACTGACATTGGTTATATCATCATATGGCTTTTGATGTCAGCTCCTGGACGAGCAGTGTTATAGATCAAATTCTTGTCCCTAGAGCAAATCCTTGGTATAAAAACGATGCCCAGGGATTCCTCCTTGTCTACAGAAAAAGTATACTGCCAAACTTTGTCATACTAACAAAACTGCTCCATGATAGCTATAGCAGTTCTCCATAGCACTCTATGTTCCCTCCAAGATACACATCACTTTTAACAGTAATTTACACAGCTGCAGACTAGTGCAGCACTTTTTTTTTTTTTTTGAGTTAGGAGAAAATCAAAGACAAATTATTCCATGCACACAGCCTATGCACAAGTAATCTGCCTTTCTCATTGTGGTTCCTTCTTTGCTTTACCAGAGATTTTTTGAAATTCAGTTTCTATACTGAAAACTGCATACAGAAACTAAACTCTCTCCCCACTTTTTAACTGTATTCTCTTGTAGGTGAGCTGGCTGTAGGAGTTTACTGTCCTAAGCAAACTAGGAAATGAGCAGCATTCCCAACTCAGCTGCTTGTGCACTACAGAGTCACTGGATATTTCTCTGCTCTAGGCAGCGACCTGCTCCAAATACATGCCAGTGCCATCTGCCCCTTGGATGAGAAAACGCATGGCCCATGCAAGAACCTCTGACGACTTACACCAGACAGCTATTACCTATGGTCTCCCAGTCACAAGACAGGATCAGGAAGGGGCAACAACTTATTAGAGCAGGGAATTATTGATATTTGGCTATTAAACAAGAAATCCCCTAAAAACTGCTCTCTAGTCTTAAGTGACTTGAAGTAATCAAATTGCATAAGTAAGGCTTTCCTACAGAGACTTGAAGCATGAGACAAAGGAGAGGGACAGCTGGAGGAAAGGCGCTTAAATCCAGTTAGAGTTAGCCTGGGCAATTGCATACTCTTACAATTGTGGCCCTTGCACTTTATCTTCCCTTGGGCACCTTCCACCTGCTCTTTGTCAAACTTGCTCCTTGCATTTTAATTTCAGTTAGGTCATCCTGATCCTCTGAAACACTTTATTAACAAAAAACACAAGTCGGCTACTTTGAACTGATGCACAGCTCTTTGGTCCTGAAAATATAAGCACCTACATCTTGAGCTGAAGAACAAGGCTTTCTGACCTGGTGGCTGCTGGCACCTTTGTGGATAAACACAGGGGAGAAGCCATAACATCTAAACACCAGAGTGTGGGTGCAAATGAACACAGCAAGATGCTACATACACATGCAAGTGGTAAAACCATTGATGAAGGAGCAGTGGTTTTCTATGCACCTGTGAAGACCTCTGGAGCAACAGGATCTTCATCATATCCACCTGGAAATGCTGCAACAGGTGCTGCACAATTACTAAGAGGCTTCACAAGTGAAACTTTTCCCTCGTTTGTAACACAAGAACATCCCTATTCTCAACTACATCCCTGCATTTAATTTGCCTACAGAAGGCTTTTGTTTGTTTGTTTAGAACATGCAAATCCAGTAAAAGCTTCAGTTGTATTGATTATTTTTCAGGTCATGGGTGGCGAAGGAGAGATCTTTTAAAATTTTAGTAAGTAGTTTAAAGCTCATTTTCCCTTTTCCCTTCATACTGGTTTGTTTGAAAAAGCAAAAATCCATTTGTTACCCCCCAATTTATCAACAAAACGAGCCTGACATTAATTGCATTCTGTTATTACAAGCGGAGGTCATATGTGCTTTTCTTAATAGAGTTTGCAGCTCTTATTTTTATAGATATTCCATGTGGGCTAAATAACATTAAGAAAGCTAAGGTCAAAGCCCAGTCATTTCAAAGGAATAAAGGGAAAGATTTACAAGACATCTGGCAAGAACAGTTTATAAGGGGAAGCAAGGCTTTTCTTCTGAGATTACACCAATTGAAGCCTAAATTGGGGAAGAAATCCCAAAGGAAGACACACTCCACTTGGTAAATCAATACTGCTCAGAGATGCAACTGATTTGATCCTGTATTTTAAATGGGAGATAGCATCTCAGACTCCAGGAATCTTCCCTACAAATACTAACTTTTGATTTCCATAAAGCACCTTTGGGATTTCCCCCCCCCTCAAGCTTTGCAATGAAACAGTCAGACGTCCTGTTCAGGGGTTGCCACTTTTAGGTCACCCCAGCTGTTTGTCACCAATTCATACCTGCCCTCACAGATATGTTCTCTCAGATCTGCTGGCATAATTGCTTATGAAATTGTTTCCTAAACCACTTCAAACAAAATTATTTGCCTGGGTTAAACATTTTTTTCCTAAGCTGACTGATTGTAACCACATTAAATTACATGAGCAGTTATGCCAGTTGACCAAAGGGAGGGGTCCCCATGGCAAACAGCCAGGGACAAGGATAGCCATAGGGCAGTAACCTGTCAATCTAGTATAGCTAAAGCCATAAAAGGACTGACCAAAGCCTGATCTTGCTGTACTGACATCTATTTCTATTACCATAAAGCAAACAAACATTATTTTTTTAAAAATTATTCTTAGCTTCATTAAAAATGTTTTCTTGCTTTTAGTGCATGTTGTATGCTACCCAGAGTTTTGCTCACACAAGCTATTGATTGCTTGCCTGCCCATACCTGCGCAGGTACTGGCTTGAATTAAGGCAAGCACTAAGCACATCACCTAACTTCAGATCCAGAGTGAAGTCAGTGAGATCTAACCTGTGGTTTCACCTTACAAAGACATTTTGGGCTGTTTTGTTTCTGTAAAGGCAGAGCAGCCCACTCGCCCAGCTCACAGCACTTACCTCTCAAGCAGCTGGGCTAGCTGAGGAGTTGCTCCACCTCATGTTTTTGTAGCAGCAGCCCTGGCCTAAGCAACTTGCCCTCACATCTGCTCCACACTTGCACAGCATTAGCAGGACTGCTCAGTCCATTCAGCAGCCTGGAACAGGACCTGATCCAGCTCAACCACCATCCCTGCCCTGGGGTCAGGGTGGGTGTTTCTCAGCTGGATCTATTAACCCAGCTCAAGCGGCCCTACAGCTGAACATGAAACTACTACTGAGGCGGTACTGAACCATGGGTGCAGCAGAATAAGTAACATGGGGCTGAAAATGCAATAAACCAGCATTGCCACTAAACTTTGTATTGTGTAAACACAACCTGGACATACAAAGAGGCCTTTTATGAGATACTTTTATGAGTCATTGTGTCTGCCCATATATATTTTCTTGGGTAACACACACAGTTGGGTAAGAGTTACTCTACAAGTGCAAAAACACCTTTGTAAAGATAATTTCTCCTGAGCATTCCCCAGGCTGTCTGCACCTCAAAAGTAAGTTTATGCAATCCTGCACCTACCTTGGGCTGCAAGATCACAGTGAGATCGTGTTGTTACAGATCCTCCTCCCCCACCACCCCTCCAAATGCCAAAAGATAGCAGTAGATTTAATATTGTAGATACCTGCGCCAGAGATACCAAGCTCTCAACTTAGAGTGAAACAGTCAAGTGGTGGTAAGTTTCAGTGACTGATAAATCTGAGCTTAATTTAAATTTGCACACTAACCTGGAGATGGTTAGGTCTATCCAGCTACTATTTGCTTTCTTTGCTACCCAGCGTTTCATACTGACTGCCAAATCCCCCTCCCTGTGGGAAGTAGTATGGCTGGCTGGGGCCCTGCTAACCTATCCAGAGACAGCCGCCAGCACTCAGCCCTCTCACCTCTGTGTGCTCCACCCCGCAAGCTCTAATACTGCCTGCAAGTGCATTAGCAATGTTGTCTTCTACAGGTTACACGGCAGTACAGATGCTACATGTCAGGATGATGAACGGCTTGATTTTGGCAAGCCTAAGATAGAGGGAGAGTGAGCTAGGGATGAGGGCAGCACACAGCAAACTATACAGCCCAGAAAAAAAACTAGGCTATAAACAGGAAGTTCCACACTTTGCACTAATTCTTATTAAAAAGTTAAGAAAAAAAAAATCTGAACCACAGAAGTCTATGTACCATTGCTCAGAAGCCTGCACAACAGAGGTACAATTGTCTTAATTTGTTGAAACGCTGTCTGTAGCTATAAACATTAGTTGCGTGGAATTTAGTGTTTTTGAAAAGGCATTCCATTACTTTGCCTTATGTGAGAGATATAACATTAAGGCTCTCTCTAATCAGAGCTTTTCCTGTTAGCAAACTTAGGGTCCTCCTGCAGTTTCATGCAGTTCCCTATTGAAAGATGTCATTGCATCCTCATCCTCTTCTCATAAGCAACACTATGGAAATGGGAAAAGAAAAACAAGAACAAACCAAAACCAAAGCCAATCCTGGTCTGTGTGTCATAGAAGGAGAAAGAAAAGCAAAGGTGTTCTAATCTGCTAGCTTTTTCCTTTTGTCTTCCTCCTCCTAATTTGCTTTTAAAGTGTAATCAGTTGGTCCCTCTTCTCCTTCTTGTATCCAACAACTCCTCTTTAGTTCCAGGGGAGAATTCTGCTGGTAATCCTGCCAAGAGTTCACTTTGGGCAAGCCTAAAAACTGCTGATATTAGTCCTTCTTAGTGCAAGATCTGGCTTCAGCAGGGTCCATACATCAAACCTGCATCATCTGCTTTAGTTATCATACATTTTGATCAGTCTCCTTCTATTGCTCTACCTCCTGTAATAGTATTTTATTTGCTATGGAATCTGAGACTATTTCTTGTGCATCTTCAGTAACTTTGCAATTAAGTAGCCTGGCACAGCACCTTGCCTTGTATAAACTATATTGTTCCATTGGCTTCATATACATACAGATGCTAAAGATATGGTGGACAACCGCTTTTTCCTCCTCTCAGTGACCTATTCAACTATTATGAATATAATGCATTGCCTGAATCCTTTCCTTTTAGCACTCATTTCAGCCCTGTCCCCAAATATCTATTTAAAAACTATGATCTATTATTTTGCATGGCTTCAAGTTAGCCCTGAAACCCTACATGGCCAGCTGAATTATCTGTAGCCTGTAGGTTTGCCTCAGGCTAAACCATCTCCTGTACTAGCAGTCAAAGCAAGTACCTTCTCATTTATTAAAGATATGTTGCATTCACATGTCTCCAGCAGCTACTGTGGCTAACTGCATAAAAGATAAACTACAGTCAACCAGTTTGGATGAGGTTCAAATCAGGCTTTTAGCTCCCATCTAAAAAAAAAAAAAAAAAAAAAACAGGTTAGAGAGAAACCCGAGTTTAGATTTTTTTGATCTGACCATCTGGAATTATTTAGAAATATCAGCTAGAAATCTGGACCTCAAAAAAGCAGGGATTCTAAGATAATACAAACAGCCTAAAAGTTCACAGATCTTTAGGACAGAAATCTCAGTCCAATCCTGTATCTAAAACCAGAAAGATAATCAGAATAAATACAGTAAGGTCATGATAAAAGCTTAGCCTTTAGGCCAGTATCTTTAAATTAGCCATTTGGATTTAAAGATTACTGTGGATATGGCGAGGTCCTTTCCACAACTATAGGGATTATCATATTCAGTATGTGAGAAGACATTGTATTGTATTTCAGTACCCAAGTATTACTGTTCAGCACATCAATATTCCTCAACAGAACTGTTACAATATAAAAACAACACATCAGACTTGTAAGCAAACAGCTGGAACATTTGTAAGTCTCATTCAGGAGAGGACACCACTAACCATGCAGTTTTACTACAGTGTCATCCTGTGGATTTCAAGAGAGCTACTCACAGGCTGAAAGTCAGACACAGGACCAAACCTGAGAAGGTCTCACAGCCCTCTTTCTGGAGGTGGTGTGCTGGAAGCCAGCATTGACTGAAGACTTAGCTAGTTTTTCCCTGCTTGGTCCCTTTCACATTCAGTGGTTTCTAGCTTACACAGAGCCAGTATTCTAATATTCCCCCTGCTATGACTGGAAGGTAGAAATATATTTAACTTCCTCCTCAGAATTTATTCCTAATGCCCCCATTTCTGCTACGGTGCTTCTCATGCCAAGTCTTTAGGAACAGATAGAGATTTTCCTTCCTTGCTACAAGACTACTCTCTCTAGGACTAGATGTTCTGACAATAAAGCCCTAAATTGTTTTTAGAACCTTCTCCAAAACCCAATCGACTTTATAAACTATGCAAGGGCAGAAGCCAACCAGCCCTAAATTGCATATGTTTGAAGAGACAAGCGTTACATTAACAGTCTGCAGAGTCTCAGGCAAAAGCGCTGGGAATGACCTCAGGATGCTCCCAGAGTAGAGTATTTATACCTACATGCCTTCTTGTCACAAGGTCTTGTTTTTTCTGTAAAAAATTGTTCTAAAAAACCCCCAAACCAGCCAAAAAAACCAACCAAACAACAACAACAAACAAATTGAAAAACCTCCATTGGTAGAATTTCTACAGCCTTCCTGGGTAATCCATTTCACCATTCAGCTATCCTCAGCTGGGAAGTTCTCTCAGCACCTTAGCTAATTTTTAAGAGAACACCATTATTTTGATTTGCCTGATCAAGAAGCCTGGTAACACTATGCTAGAAAAAGCCTCAAACTTAACATTTCAGCTCAACATTTCCAAAATAAGTAGTTTTCTGAAAATACTGAAGTGCACATTTTATAGAACAGACACCCAGAGATCCTGTGGGAACAAGACCTGCTTGCAGGAGCCAAGGATCTGGTCCTTAGCTCGGGGGGGTGGGGGTGGGAGTGGGATTCCTGGTGTTAATTCAAGTGTAGTGAATAAGATATAGAGAGACCAATGATACCCCTGAAAGAAAAACAAAAGGCAAAGATAAAGCTTGAGGGAAAATTATCTGATTAAAAAAAGCAGAAAATATTTATCTTCTGATAGTTCTGCAATAGTAACTTTTCCCCTGTTGTCCAGGATGACTAATATACTACAGATACTATATTTTATCTGATGGATACAGACTCAGTACAGTGAGAGCTACTCATCGCCGTATTATTGAAGAGGTGCATGCTGATACGCCTTGAGATGGTCTTGTTCTGAAGCTCAGGCAAATCAGAAATCAGCTTGCTCATTAAAAAAGCAGCTCTTAAATAACTGCATACGGAAATCTTATGCATAAACTAGTTTGTGATAAGCTGAAATTTTACCAACATACTTGCTGACACAATCTGGTTTCATATCATGAAAGTCAGAATCAAAATTAGAACAATGACTTTGATATGTCAAGAAACTACAGTTGCATTATATAATTTTCTTTAGCTGTGTCTGTACTTAAAATTTTTGATCTCAAGGACAACATTCAAAAGCGAGTTTCTGCAGTTCTTGTATCTTTTTCAGCCTATGTAATTTTCCTTCAAAAGAGCAGTTTTATGGCCAAGATCCTAGGCTAGAACCTGGATTCATTTCTCAGCTCTGCAGTAGAATTCCTGGGGAGCCTTTGCCAATCATTTAACCTTTTTTAAGCCGGGGTCTCAATTACTTCTGTATCTGTCAACTCAATTTCTTTGTCTCTGAAGAGCAGCTATAGTACTTACCACATCTTGCTTTTGCTTGCCTCACCAGATGGCAAACTTTTTGAGCACAAACTGATTCTTAACATATGTCAGTACAGCACCTGGCATGCTGAGGTCCTGGGTGGGTGGCTAAAATAAACCAAACACCCCAACCTCGTTCCCCCCACAACCAAGAAAACCCCCAAAACATTACTTGATTATGTATTATGAATTTTTTTTCAGCCCCCTTTTTTTTCCTCTAATATCTTCCAGGATCATTTTATGTGAAAGCAGGCAGTAAATCCTACAGCAAAACAGAGGGAAGGCATCATGCATCAAGCACCAAACTCCAGTCCACCTCCCTGCAGGATCTGCAAATCAGGTTGTTGTGTGGATCCAGCGGAGGAAACCCCGCTCAGTGGAACAGAATCAACATCCACGTTCCAGAAGAATCAAACGCAGAAATAGCTTTTGCACCAAAGCAAGCTCAGGACCATCAATTTTGCGGGATTTTAAAAGATGACCCACCTGGGTCTTCTGCACAAAAGCAGAACATATTTTCTAACCCCGATACAGCAGACATGACAACCCAGAAGGTAATTAAGCTATGCCAGAGGTGGAAGATCCTCTACTTATTCATAACCTTCCCTCACTACTGGCCACCATGGCAGAAATGTATATTACACTTCAGTCAGCAAAAGTTACTTGATTCCATACAATAACAGCCTGGGATGCGCAAGAGTTAAGACAAGATGACCTAAGTACCCCTTCTGGCCTTATTCCCCAGCTTAGATCACAAGAGAAATAGGCTAATGATATTTAGCTTAATACCTGCTCCTGGCTACTGAAAGACAAAGGGGTTTCTATGGATGCTGCTCCTCTCCACTGTGCAGCAGTGGAGTTACCATAACTGTTGGCTTGTTGCAGACTGTTCCTGACAAAGCAGCTTGATTTGAGGGCTCAGGCATACCTGAGATATCCCCACTAAGTATTTAACCACCAGTTTCTGAAGACAACCACGCACCTGCTCTACTCAAATCTTCCTAAGAGGGTCTACACTTCTAATCTCCAGTTGTTACTGTTCCTTGGACCCACACAGCCTTTCAAGAAAACAAGCCCTTGCCTTTCAGCACTATGATTCCCTCATCTGACTACAAAAAGGTTAAAAAAAAAAAGTATATAGAAGTGTGGCCTCTTTTCCAAGTGAGACACTTGACTCCTTCCACCAAATTCATAAAAATCCAGTCACTTGGATTTTGAATACCACAACTCTAATTTCCATATTGATCTGGCAAGTGTACAAAGACACAGAAAAGGAGGCTGTCTAAACTATCCTGAAAACAAGTCTCTAATTTTCATTCAAATACTAGCTTTCAAACAAATACTGCACTATATCCACACTAGAAATCAAAGTTAACATCCACTTCCAATGGATATTCCATTGTTAAGACATGAAATTCTTACTTAGCAAAAGTATGTCCTGCTAACGCACAAAACATAAAAATCTCTGTCCAAAGATCCCACCAAGACACAACAGGAATAAGAGACAAAAGCCTTAGGCAGGCACACAAATTCTAAGAATGAGCTAAAATACCTGTTAAATTTTACAATCTTATATTGCAAGTATTTGTAAAAATACATTAAAAGTTACCATGTAATTTTGCCAAGATCATTTTCTGTGAACTTCTGCTTTTTCCTCATACAAGAGTCTCTGCAGATATTTTTCTAATAATTTTTTTGCTTTTATCAGAAATTAATGTGGCTCATCAGAGCAGCTTTAGTGTGATGGTTCTGTGCTAAGATAATACCCCATGTATAATAATTTACATTAAATCTTTTTGCTAAATACATATTGTTCCCATCAGTGAACAAACAGCCTATCCAAACGTCCAGATAATTTGTTTTAACAACATGTTACTGTTCTTGTGTAATGCAACAAAGCAGGCAATCACAGATGAGCGAGCAATATGCCAATAAAATTGAAAGAAATAAATTAGTATCATGGTAACACATGTGTCTTCACAATTAATAAATTCCACTCCATCAGTCTGTGATTTAATTATGCATTATGTATAGGGCTACCATGAATCATTCATGTATTCTGTTAACTAAATGGCTAGATACAAAGCTTATCTTTTCATGTAAATATTCTCATCATAAGTGTTCATGAAGAATAGGACACAAAATGATCCTAAATTAATTTTTAGTTCCTAGGGGGTGGGGGGGGATGAGGGTTTTGTTTGTTTGGTTTTTTTAAAAAAGTTGCTGTGTTTGGGGTTTCTTGGGTGGGTTTTTTTGTTTGGTTTTTGGGTTTGTTTTTGTTTTTGTTTTTTTTTTAATAAAAAGGATTAACATTTTGGCCAGACGAAATAGCTTTCTGTACACTTCAGCTGTAATGAAGTGAGGTTTTTATTGCAATAGTCCACAGCTGAAGGTACTAAGCAATTCCTTAACATTCTTCTTTTCAGGAAATCCAGCTCTGTCCACTGTCTGCCAACAGAGCCCTAAATGAGGTTGCTCAAAGTAAGATCTGTCCCTGTGGTCTCCTCATTCTCCTCACAGTCTATTGCTCCTTTCTGTCAAGAACCATCTCCATCAGGACTTCCCATCTCCTGACAGACTGACAGGGCTGCAGATTAAGACATAATGCTTCCTACAGAGGAGAAACGCTCACATAACAGGAACAGAACACCACACTAAGTCAGGACTATACGACTTGCATGCATTGCAGTGTAAAAGAATAATACTCAGTCATTCTCTGCGTGGAGGAATTATTCACTCCCTTACTCTCAGGCGTAACGAAGAGGAGACTTATCCTTTCACATTGTCTGCTTTAAAGATTACTAAAGCTAAGAGTATTTTGATTAACTTTAGTGAGTTACAGATGAAACTCAGTTAGCAACAAGCATTGAGACAGGGAGGCATGACTATTTAGGGCTCGCCGCCTGCCACTAAGACAAAAGGTACCTGAAATCACAGCAAAATTCAACAGGATCAGGCATTATGAGAGGCAAGAAATCCTTGCAAAGGCAAAATAGGAGCAGGGGTCTCCTTCCATGCATCCCTTATGGCACACTTTGATCTAGCCCTATTAAGCTAAAACTTCAGAACAATTACATAAAGACCTAAGACGGTCTTGTTCCAGAAGCTACTTAACACAATTCTAGTATCTCCCTTTAATATATATTTATGAATAAGGCATGGACAAATGTTTCTGATATTTCAGTCATATGATAAAGAGTTGGATATTTCTAGATGCTTTTTGAAAGTTTATCCAGATTCATCCTCTCATTTCCAGTGAGTTTTCCTGACTCTTACAAGAAAATGCTGCGACTCCATCACTTCTTGGCTGAGGTTGATAGAATAAGAAGCTTTTGAGCCCTCTGTGTTAAACTCTGCACTAAAAACACTGTTACTTCTGTGTTTATGCAGGAACTAAGGAGAGAATTTGGCTGCAGCTAAATTTGGATTTGTTGACCTCTATCTGTTCAGAAATACTGAAAAGGTATTACCAAAGGCATCCTGCACTGAGTTGCAAAATAGAAATATACAGTCTGCTCTGACTCTCTACTCAAGCAGTTTTATCTGGAACATCCTGTTTTAGAAGAACACATCAGATCTTTATACAGTACATTGCATCTGGCATAAGCTGTCTGCAGCACATCCTAACATAGAACTCTGCCATCTTTATGGCTGCAGTACCGCTTGCAAGGTAAACACTCTCCCACAAGTCTCCAGGTACGTGGTAGCAGGAGGGGAGGTGGTCCCCTGCTACTTCTCTTCTCTTTCCTGCTACTTCTGAAGCTCTACAGCTTCCCACACAGACCTCTGCTGCTGCTGGAGAAAGAGGAACTGAACATCCCTTACTCTTCCACTGCTGACTTCCTCACTAAGTGTGCTGCCAACAAGAGCTTGGTGGACTTGCCCCCATTACAGACAGCTAACTAGTAAAGGATGGCTCTTGAGCCTACAGAGGCACTAGAGAAGATAAAGCAGAAAACCATTCACCAGCTACTGTTCCTGTGTTTTCTGTCCCAGAGCTGGTCAAAATTGTGTGGGGATTCCTCCAGCTGAAGGGAATTCTTGGGTAACCATCCTCCATTGTTGTGGGTGCACAACATAGCAGCAGCATATAGTGCTATGGCCGCTTTATGAAGCTTTCTGCGTAACACAAACTAAACACATCAAAAGGGCATACATGTTCACATCTACAGTATAGACTCTAGCTCATTGTTGGTTTAAACAGGGTGGGGGAACCTACAGGTGTTTTTTTAAAGTTGCAGAGCTAGTCTCAGACGATAGTAATAATGTCAACTGTGTAACTGCTGCAAAGAGCCTGGAAGATCAGAAGCAATTTTATACTCCTAGAAAGAAGCCATTACTTTGAGAAAGGGAGTGAAGAACATAGCTGTTATCAACAGAATACATATTTGGGGATTTAGGGATTATCTAGTGCCTGGTTCTAGGAAACCCTAAGGTTAAATCCAGTTTGAGCTCTTCAGAGTTTGAGGCATGCAGGCAGCATCTTTTATTCAGCAGCCTGGTCCTCGAAAGAACAAAGCCCTAAGCTCACCAGCAGAAGGTTCCTGCCCGTACTTCTGGAAACATTAAAGCCATCAGACCAAATGCAGGATTGTGAGTCCAAAGAACTTTGGAATATCCAGAAATGATTAAAAAAAGCAGCCTGTGCACTACGGGGACACAATAACTAGAAGGGGGGGAAGTGCTGCAATTGCAGGGCTCAGTTTGCATCAACATCAGCAGTGCTGAGAGCGCCCGAGTTAAGAAGAACTTGTTTAGCTGTCAAGGAAATCCAAAGGTGAGTTCATAGGCACATGAGGTTTTGTTATTTTCAATCTACTTCTCTCTGCTTGTAGTGTTGATCTGGAATAAATAAATCCATGTGTTTTCAGCAAGCTATTTCTGCCACTGCCTTTTAAAAGCCTAGATCACAGAATCCTTTCCAGGAACTATAAAAGGGGTCAAATCTACCTGGGCCTGCCAGAGGCAGCATCTCCCTGCCAAACAGAGATGCTGAGTACTCATAAAAATAGTGAAAACTGCAGACTAACAGCTCTAAGGACAGATATGGAACTGGAAAAGGCAAAGTTTTCTCCCAAAAGAAAGAGAACATCTAGACCACATACACATCCAAACCAGTAAGACTGGTTGCAATTGGGGAACATCCAACTCATTTCAACCAGTTCCTGTTGTGCTGTTAAACAGGCAAAGAACCTAGTGACATTTTTACAGGATGCAACAGAAAACCTTGTTTGGTTCTACAGACAGTCAATGGAAAATCCTGACAGAGCACAAGAAACAGAATGAACTGCCCCTTGCAAAGTCAACCAGCTTTCTTCACATTACCACAGCCATCACAGGATGTCAACTTACCCTTCAGCTCCATGTACCACACTAATTCCTGGATAAAGGGGGTTGGGGGGGCAGCAGTAAATTTAGGAACATTTTATGCCTATGCCCTCCTTGTTCTAATTTTGCTCTTTCTCTCCATTCCCACTTCTGTTTAACAAATCTTTTCAGGTTGTTTTAATACTGTTGCAATTATCATTTATGATTACTCCTACCCACAGTGGAAAGCTGCAGTCAGCGTTTCTTGCTGGAGGGGATGTTGTACTTCATACAGTGTAAAAAATTTGTAATGCATGCTGACATGCAATACAAGTGTCGGGGGAGGATATCAAAAGCGAGATATCTGGACTCTTTTGGGCAACAGGGTAAGGTACAGGTGGACAGACCAACTGATCCAGGCTTTCTGCTTCATCTGGACCCATGAAGATGTGTATTTTTTGAACATTATCATTCTGCAGCCCATATACAAGAGGATCAGATTTTCATCCCCCATTTTAAGGTGTTGACATGTTTAGCTTTAGTTACGGTGAGTAAAGAATGAGACAGAAACTCTTCAGATGAAGTATAATCTCAGCAGTGCCTAGGTTCCAGCATGAGGAAAATGGCAACACCTGGGTTACAGGGAAGCTGAAAAGCCAGTGAAGGTGTCAAAGAAAAAGTGCACACAAGGCAGAGCTCTTACCATGCACCTAAAAAATTTCTCCCTCATTACTGAGAAAGAATAAATGTAGTTTGTGCGCAGCAGCCACGGAAACTTAGGAAAATTGTCTTAGAAGGAAGATATTACAGACATATTCCACAGAAAATGGTTTATGTTACCTACTGTGGGGAATAAAAGTTGCCTGCGGTGTGCTCATGCTCCGTAGTAGATCATTGTGTAATTTCAGTCTTATCCAAATATTTAAATAAAATGTTTTAATACATAGATATTTCTAAACAGCTTTGGACAATTTCCCTTCTGTGCACTGAAGCACAGGAAATTCTTTTCTAGACCAGTTGAAAGGCTTGGTAGATAAATCCTAGGAAAAATGTCTGTAGTCGTACCAGTTCAGAAGCATGGGATCTCCAGCTTCCTGGGATGCCTTGAAGCATAAGAGCAATGTGTCTGAGCTTATTAAAGAAGTGAAAATGGAGGAAGAGGCTTGACAGTTTTCTGGCTGGACCTAGCCTATGTGTATTATGCCAAGTCTGTTCTAGAAAATCACTTTAGTAAAAGGCTTCTTTATGTTTCTGAACTAGTTTGGTTTCATGAAATATTAAAGACCAGCCGTCAAAAGGGAACATGTCAGTACGAACATTCCTCTCCCATACAGAAACATCCCACAGTTAAGTGATATGACATTAATGTCACATTCTTATCCTATTCCTTTTCCATGACTGCCTGCTGCCTGGACCTTTGGAGAAAAACAGCCTGGTTTTGAGGGTCCGTTGTTTCCTGGACCTTTGCGTAACGCAGAAGAGAGCTGGACGCAGAGTAGGCCAAGTTTTCCAGCAAGAGTAAATTGTTTCAGCTGATGAGAGCTATGAAATCTGAGACACTCCAGTTGCCTTGAAACATGTTGGGGGACCAAGCAACACACTGGCAGATGAAATTTAACTTGCATTAATTTAAACTAATGTACACTGGCAAAACAATCTTAACTTCTCGTGTATGCTGATGAGTTGCAAATATGGAGGCCTCTCAGAGGAATAAAGGCAGAGGAGTCAACCTGAAAAACACAGTAAAGTTGCCTGCCCTTTTCCCACCCAGAAGAGTTACTAAAGCAGACAGCTTCACTCTTTCTTGGCTCTGTTTAGCAAAGCTTAGAAACTATCCACAAACAGAAAACTTCTAAATCAAACTGTCATCTGAAATACCTAGGTCAGTCTTCCCTCTGGAAGCACAGGGAAGAAACCAAGACAATTGAAAGCAGATCTGTGAAGATGAGTGGAATCAAGAAGAGGCCGCACAGGAACTAGGAACATTATTTTTGTCTGTTATAGAGCAGTCTGCTCTCTGCCACCACACAAGGGCACACACAGGGGCTGAAACAATATCCTTTACTTCCAGTGCATTTTTCATGCAATGATTGAAAAACAATCACCTCCTTTACACAGGCTGTTAGCACAAGCACCGCTCCCTTTTAGCACCACAGCCATTCTTGTTATTGCAGGCAGGGCTAAAGAGTAAGGAGGAGATGACCCTCCTCTCATGCTTGCTGAAGTAGCAGGCAACAAAACATTTCTTGAACAATTGAAAAAAAAGACGCCACACACAACTAGATATAATTTTATAACTTAGAAGTTCCCAAACCAGAGCACAAGCAGAAGGTTTGAAAGGGATAAAGATTATGTACTAGAGGTACAACCATACCATGAAGCAGGAGAACAAAAAAAAAAAAAAAAAAAGAGTTTCAAGCAGCAGAGCCTATGTGGGAGGGTCAGAAAGCAAAAGATCATGGAGAGCACTGGTCAAGGGACAGTCAGAAGGCATGTTTGCTACTCAGACACACTGTCCACACAGCAGGACATCACTTTGCTTCTCTGTCTCCCCACTTCCCATTTCTCTGTACATGTTCTCTCCTCTCAGGATATAAACACACAGTAACAGAGAGTTTCTATAGCATCTTGTACAAGAGAGCCTAATCACTCACAAACTTTGTCCAGCAATTGCTGAAGGGAAGTATGTATCAAGCATCTCAGCCAACTATTTAACACTTCCACAAATGTTATATCCATAACAGATGTTCAGTGGGAATAGGAAGAAGGGCCAACTTCCCTTCTTTGTAGCAGCTACAGCCTGGAAAGGTTGTTACCCTCTGCAAAGCTCTCCTAAGCCAGTAACTTACAGCAGGAAGGGTTCACTAATGAAGTTAATGACAGATAATGCAACGATGATTACACTGATGCATTCTTTTGAAGTAGAGCAAAATACAGGACTAGAAGCAAATTTCAGGGACGTAAATCAATTTGGCATTACAGACTTCCAGTGTATTAAGAAACTAAAATCTATTAAAATAAATCAAATACGGTACACAGGGGATTTGTCATTTAAAAAGGACAGTTTCCACAAAGCAGCATTCATACAAACCACATCATCACACACACACAAAGCAGAAGCCAGCCTCTTCCTCTCTAGATTAGAGGTCACCAGCACCCACTACATCTAGAAGTGGCTGTCAGTATTATAATTAATCTGTGCTGATGGATCCATTAATTGGAGCAGATCACAGTACTCAAGCAATGTAGGTCACAATGCTTTAACAATACCAATACAAAGCAGTCAATGTTTCAAGTGACCTCATGCCACAGCCATTTCTTTTGGAAAAAAAAAGGCCTCCACAAAGTGAAATCCTTGCACCTTTTTCCCTTTCCTTTCATTGCAGTCTCCTATGATAAGGAAAGAATAAGCTGAGGGCAGATGTGGGAAAAAGTCATTTGCTATGCTGGTAAATGTTAGAGGCAAACGCTGTACTGTCAGTTGCAATTTGATTTTACAAACTGTTTCATTGGAAATTTTATGTATAGCAATAAGATTTCCCCGCTGCACCAAAAATAAATCTGTCCATCCAATTACCAGCAAATTATCAACCGTTAACTTCATTAGTGAACAGTAATTTTTTCATATCCCACAGGGCAAAAGGAAGCTAGAAAAATCCTACTCATGCCTGACTTCAGTGCAGTTACAGGACAGTTGTTTTCAATTCATGACACTTAATGTGCCCAGAGCGAGTTCCCTGGTCACTGTATTGGTGTGGCTTTGGAAGTAACACAAAGTCATGGAAACCTGCAATGGCAAAACAAGTTCTGCAAGGAGTAACCCTACTTGAGTCATATATATATATATACACACAGCTTCTCTTCTTGCTGCACTGATGCAGGTTCCTTATGTTACCCTGCAGAGACGACATTTCTGCATCAGATGTAGCTGGCCTGAGAACACGGCTGCCCTGCAACACAAGGAGATGCTCCGACTCCCAACATACAGTTAGACTGCTCTCAACACCTCAAAAAGTAGAAAGGTTAGTTAGATCAAGCTTGTAGCTTTAATTCCAAGTGTTTTACCTTCAAGGGCTTTATGAACAGCTAACCCCTATCTGTTCCTTGGGAAAAGCAGATATTAACTACAGACTAAGCAGAGAGATTGAAGCCAACCTTTGCACAAGTCTCATTAATTCCAGGTGCTCCAGTTTTGCATGCCTGTTAAGAGCTGATGTTTTGTCATATACAAGAAGCCTTTTGGTCCTACAAAACGCAGAGGCACCAGCCTGCATATTCTTGATTGCCACCTACTGGTATTCTACATATTAGAGCAAGGCTTACAAATATGCACATAATAGAAACTAGACAGCTTCAGGAAATCTTTGCTGAAGTGCCCAGGGTAAATAATTTTCTAAGTCCTAGCTTCTCTTAAGTTCTGTGCAACAACAATGAAAGACAGACAAAGAAAAAAACAGCCTCACAAAGCCACTACTTGATGACTGATCTAAAAGATTATAAAATCAGAAACTTGACTTTAGAAAGGCTATGAAGATGCCCCTATGGGTTTTTTTCTACAAGCGATTACCTCATTAACAAAAAGTCCATCTTCTTGTTCTACTGCATTAGAAATTTAAAACTATCAAGCTTTAATCTGACTTGGAGCTGACTTAGTGATCTGCAACACAAAGAGGTAGAATAAACGTCACCTAAGACTTTCTGTAGCACTTTTCACCAGGAGACCAGAATACCAGGACAAGTCTCCTCCTGTACTGGGAATGCTGCTTGAGAAGGGTTTGTATACCAATATTTGCCTTTGGATCTTAAAGGAAACCAGAATCCTCAACCCCACTCACCAGACACAGAACTGGACACAAGAAATGGGAAGAGTTTACCCCAGGCTACCTGCCAAACCAGAGAAATGACCAGGACAGAATGTAGGTATCCTCTAATCACTCCACCACAGGGCATGTCCCAAACCAGAACCCAAGCTATTTTCCCAGCAGAATGACTTCACCAGCAGCAATGGAGCCAGCCTTGTAGGACCTCTAGAAGTTACTGTCCTTTATTAGGACACAACCTTGCACGACTGTCACTACAATCAGCTTTAAGAAGTCAATAGGGGCTTTTTAGAGAACAAACCTGACTGCTCACTGTCCTACACATTACATCTATTCAGACAACTGGTCTCTCCTTTCATTCCACTGCAGCAGTGTTGAATGCCAACAAGGCAATACATAAAGCTGCTCAAAACATAAGGAACAAAGTAAGATTCTCCAGGTTTTGCAGTCTATTAAAACCATGCTTTCTGAAGAGGTCTTTTAGCCAATGCTGGAGGGACAAGTAAAAGTGTATTAAAACCATACCAGGTTCATAATTCTGCTATGAAACCATGAGAAACTAGAATACACATTCAGATCAGAAGTCACTGAAAACAAAACTCAAAGGCAAGAGAGTGCAGATACACAAGATGAAAACTAACGATTTTTTTCTTTCTTTTAATGAATCGAGACAGTGAAAGTTTCACACAGTAAGAAGAAAAAGAAATCAGCCTCTATTTTGAGCCATTCATCAAAAAAAACTTCACCATGGCCTATGAACTAAAGTTCCAATTAGTAGGTTCCTCCTAACATTATTCTACTGTTCAGCCTCAGTGCTCAAATTCAGGTACTGCTACTTATGCACCTCAATACAAACTAAGGACTTAAATAGCAGCATATGATATTTACAGCTCCACAGCCTTGCAGGAGCCACCAGGATTTGCAAGTTTGAAACCTAGATTGCACATTAATTCATTTCAAAATCAAGCATGGTCCTTTGTGGAAAAGAACAACATACTTTGAGATTCATGTAAATATAAGTGTCCAGTTCTCCCAGCAGCATTTTGAATTTATATAGGTTTTAGTACATATGCCATTTTTTTCATGTCTTTCATACTTAAGGGTTTCCTTTGCTTTTTTTTTTTTAATCAGTTATTTGCTGGTAACAAGTAGTGATGCCTGGAAGAATTCCTAGGAAGAACAAATCTTTATTTTTTAATTTGTTTATTTTTAAATGACCTAAGTAAATCAAGAATCAATATTTCAAAAATTTTTCACAGTCGAAATCCACAAATTCTCTTCAGCAAAAGCCCTGATATATGAGACAATAGTTTCCTAAACACTTCATAAAGACCAAAACCAGAAATACTACACCATTAGACATACCCCCTTACAAGCTATCTCATTCAAACTCATAAACCAGCATTTCATTCTGCCAGTGAGAAACTGAAAATATTCTCTCAGTGTTTATTTTTCTCCAAACCTCTGCTTTCTTTTCTACCTGAAAGATTTTTCTTTTTGAGGGGGAACAACAAGAAAGAACAAAAGTTCCATGGCAGCACAGTACTTTTCTTCTTTAAGTTGTGATCAAACTGCACTTTGAGTGACAGCAGCCCCCAACAGAAAGGTGCTTAAAAGCAATAGGCCACATTACAAAATTCTAGTAGCTCCTGGCTATCTGCTGCTTACTGATGACATTCACGTTGCCTACCAGAGAGGACACAGATCAGCACCTTTATCAAGTCACTGGGCTGAAAGCAAGCTTATCAGATAGGATTAAGACATGAACATTACATTCAGATCCAGACTTCCGAAAGTTGAGAGCAATTTCATCCAGGCTTTGCAATCAGTTCACTTCTACTTCAGAAGAAAGAAAATAAATCATTACTTATTTTCTCCACTTTTATTATTTTTCTGCCAACTTCTCTGTAATCTCACAAGACTCCCTCCATTACGTAACTGTCCAAGCCATTCTTCCTTGTCTGTCTTTCCCCAGCAAATCAGATAAACTGATGGATCAAACTTCAAAGGTCAAATTTATCTTTGGTACTCCATATTAGCCAACTTATTTTCAAAGACTGAAGGTTGCAGCATATGCTTACATGCATTCTATGTCAAAAAAACTAACTACGGTTGATGTCAGGAGGACAGGTTCCACTAAATGCTCTCCTAGTAGGACTGAGGAACAGACTTCAATGTTACACTCACCCCACACAACACTTCTTCAAATACAGTTAAATAGCAATGCAGGGAGGTTAGCCTCTGTGTCAAGTGATACACATTTAGGCTAAAATCAGGAGTTAGTCAAGCAAGAAAAGAATTCAACTCCTGTGAGCCACAGGAGACAGTATTTACATACAGCTGTCTTAACTGCAACATTTTTGAAGTTTTGCTAACAGAGGAAACCATGAAGCCAGACACAGTCAAGGATTCAAAGCTATGACTCGCTTTTACCTGATTAGCTTCCCAATAAAGAGTTTGAGAGACAACAGAATATAACCACTTTAATTAGATATTATGCAAGAAGCTGAATGACACTGCAGTGCACAATTAACAATAGATTCCCCACCTACCTGCTTATTTCATATTCAGACAGGGGGTCCCCACTTTACAGAGCCAGTCTTGATAATGGCAAAAGATGGAACCAAACATAGCATAAGGAATGTACTCCCAGATGACAGTAGGGGAACCAAGAGTGAAGAAATTAAAAAGGCCTCCATTTCTTTCAGCTGCTAAAGGATATATGTCACTCCAGACTGAAAGCATGCAGCTTTCAACAAGAGAAATGTCATAAAGCCAGTTAGAAGTTAAAGATGTTAAGATCAGATCATCTTGTAACAGCACTGACTTTAGCATGGTCATATCAGAGGTAGGTATAGCTTAACACCTGGCAATTTGAGCATAAGCCTTCATGAAAACCAAGCAATGAGATACAGCTCCACTTGTGCAAGTGCTGGTTGTATTCCTCCAGTACTACTCTTCACTACTCATAGGAGCCTCCTCCTCCACAAATACTTCCATCTGTCTAGGCTAGCAGAAACACAGATCCTATCTAGCATCTGATCAAAAAAATCATAATGAAGATGCAGACAGCTGGAAAAGTGTTGTACACAACTGCATTTTACTGAGATCAATGGATACTGTGGATACAAACACCAGCCATCCTATTACCTGACCGCAGCGCAGGCAAAGACAAACCTGTGCTGCTAGAGGGGCGAGGGATTTCACAAGGGGCCCAGGCTCTAGGAAGCTCTTCTGTATATACATACATTACACAAACACTCTCACTCAGCCTGACCTCCAGACAGCTCTAAAAATACCCAGACCCCAAACGTGTTCATTAGCCAATTACAGGATGCTCTGTGAGCTGGGAAGGGGGGAGGACAAGTTTCTCGAGTCTTTCTGCTGTGCTACGCATAGAGGCCCTCAGGAAAAGCCAAGAAAACCTTCCCTGCCCCAAAGTCCTTAAATGTATCAAGGCAATACAAACAAAAGGGTAGGGGGCGACCGGTAATACTATTCACATTCCTGAGTACAGGAAACTGAGACACAAAAGAAAAGTTTACAGTCACACCAGAATCCTTTGGCAGCCGGAACAGATGATGTCAGGTCTCCTAAGTCCTAGAGCAGTGCTTCTCTTCCAAGAGATAAAGTCAGGCAAGCAACTGAACCCTGCTAAGCTCCGAACTACACAGCTAATATCATAATCAGAACAACAACAAAATCTGAACTCAGAGACAAGCAGTTTTCTCCCTCTGCATTACTAGTAAATGAAGCAGGAAGGACTTGTGTGCACACAAGGATCAGTATATGTTGCACACCCAGGTGGGATGTGGATTCCTTTCTAGTGATTGCTTGTAGTTTTTTCTGGAGGGGAGGGAATATTAAAAAAAAAAAAGCGTCAAACTTCCAGAAAGATGACTCTCATGCTGTCAGATGGATGCTAGTATGGAGAAGCAGAGGAGCCTCTGACAGGCCAGCTTCTTAATCTAAATGATTCCACATTGGCAACTGACAGTCCTTTCAATGAAGAAGCACCTGAGTACTTAATAACAGAGAATTAACAATCTGACAATAGGCAAGGTACTTGCTCAGGCATTAGTAAGGAAACAGAGTGACACCTTACATGAAAAGCTACTTGAATGCCATTTAAACTTGTCAAATTGCAGAAAATAGAGCTGCAAATTGATAAAATCAAGGTTATTCATTATGTGAACTAATGTCTAATTTTCTTAAATTGCATCCATTTTACACAAGTTAAAACAAGAGACATTCACTGCCTGAAATATTAATGTGTGGGAACAATCCTGGACAGGGCAAACTACCCAGTACTGCCAAGAACTGCTGTAATACCTTCAGAGATCCTACAGCTAGAACACACCAAACCAATCACCCTCTCTGACCAGCTATGAAACACAGATCATACCATTCCCTAAATGAATTCCCTGTTTCAACTAGAAAATAGTGTCAAGATAGGATGAAATTGCCAGCAAAGAAGAATCCATGACAACCCTTGGTAAAACACTCCAGTGGTTAATTACCCTCATTCTTTACAAACAAAGCTCTTTCTTCTAGCCTAAATTTGTCCAGCTGCAACTTCCAGGCAGCAGCAATCACACTACACTTGTCAGCTAGATGGAAGAACATTTCTGGTCCTTATATAGGTACTTATAGACTGGTCAAGCCACCTTTAAACCTCTGCTCAATAAGCTAAAACAGATTGTGCTCTCAGAGCATGTCACTAAAGGACATGTTTTTCAGACCTTTTAATCACTCTGACAGATTGCCTCTGATCCTCCTCCAATTTATCAGCCTCCTTCTAGCACTGTTGAAACGAGACCCAGGCATACTATCACAAAAGCAATGGCAGCAGTGACAAAGGCATTACCTCCTGACTCTCATTTAACAATCCATCGTTTTCACATCCAAAGACCTCACTAATCCTTGTGGTAACTTGGGAACTGGTTATTCAGCAGGTGCTCCAAGTCCCTCTTAGAGTCCTCCCCTTCCCTCCCACTCTGCAAGCATGACCTCTTTTAGTTCCTAGATGCCAAATTTAACTTTTAGCCCCATTAGGAGGCTCCACATTCTCCTATATGGTACTACTGGCTTGGAAACCTGGTATCACAGAATACCATCTTCCTTGTTGACACAAGACTGGGGGGAGCATATCTGCAGACTTTAATCACTAATGATCTGGGATTTTCTTCCACATTCACCTATTTAAAAAAAAAATATTAAACAACATAGAGCTAAGAATCAAATGCTGCAGGACCTTACTAGAAACACACCTGCTCAGCAATAATTCCTTGTTAACCATCACATTTGGAGACCTGTCACAGCTGGCCAGTTAGTAATGTCATTAGTGTGTGTCATGCTAATTCTGTATCACTGTTCCTCCAAAGTGTCCTGTGGCAGCAAGTCAACTGCTTTAGAGGAGTCTAGACTATTTCCTTTAATCAACTAAATTTATCAAAAAAGAGATATCAAGTTAGTTTGACAGGATCTATTTTCCATAAACCCATCTTGACTGACATTAATTATATTACTCTTTTTAACTCTTTGCTACTCAAATCCTTTTTATCAGCCTTGTCATTATTTTGCCCAGGATCAACATGAAGTTGACAGGGCTATAATTACAAGGTTTGTCTTGTTTACACTTTTTATACATTGGCACAACATTAGGTTTCTTCCAGGCTTCTGGAACCTCCCCACAGATCCTGGAACAAGCATCAGTGTCCCAGAGAGACAGACATACCATAATTTTAAAAGCTGCTTATGCATGCACAGGGCAAATTGGCTCCAGCACCTACTTACCTGGCACAGGATGCACATCAAGCATCTCACTAAAGCACAACTAAGCCAGGAGTGAACAGGAGTGACAGAAGGGACAAGCAAAAATGCTAGATTGTAGGTGCCTCAATCTAGCATACTTTCAGGGACTTAAGTTACCACAATAGCATTTCAAGACACCTTTGAGAGGGAAACCCTCTGCAGCTGCCCCCTGACCTGTCCATGCAACAGAAGCAGGGAGAGGACCCTGAATGCTGCCCTGCTTTGCGTGGTTTGATCAGAGACTGCAAATCAGAGCAGCTGTGAGAACTGAGCACAGGTGAGCACATTTGGGAGGGTGGTAACAACAACTCGTTACCATGAGAGGAGACACCTCCTTCCTCAAGCCTTCCCGGCATGGACCCTAATTGAAATCAATGCTGAACTCTCAAAGTCGGAAGATAGGGAAGCTTAGAGATGTCAGCAAAATCTAACTCTTAATGAAAAATGATTAGACAAGTGGAAACCAGGCTAAGAAGAGGCTAGAGGGCCTAGATAGAAGTGATAGTTGATGTAAGAGATGGGGACATGTCAAAGAGTAACAGAGGCATTGCAGAATGGCAGTAAGGCAGCAGAGGAGAAAGAAGCAGTTAACATGAAGAAGATGGTGGAGAAGGAAGAAATTAAATTGACAGTACCACTGCAAAGCCAGATGTAATTGCATGAAATCATGTTTCAGCAATCCCCTCTCAGCCTGCTTCCGTCAGCTTTCACAGCCTTTGCTCAGTGCTGTCAAGCCCCATACCACTGCACAGAGGGGAACAAATATTACAGGCAGTGAGAAAATGAAACAGGGAACTTTTCAGGACTGAAACCTGGATCTCCTTACCACTCACTGCAGTCATGCAACTGTAGCTGCTCTGCTCTCCAGGGCTATTTGTGTTGACATTGGGTAGAGCCAGGACATTTGGCTCTGACAAAAATGGTAGACAACAAGAGTCTTGTTGGCAGAGGTGATGCAGGTAAAGTTTGTTTCCTCCTGACACAAGCAGTGTGGTGTTGTGTTGTTCTGAAGAAGGGAAGTCACAAAAGACAAAAAACAAAGAAACTTCATAATTTCAAAGAGTCGGTCGCACCCTTAAAAGCAACCTTGGGCTTTAAGGGTATAGAAGATACATTGGAGATGTGGGCTGTGTGTTTGCAATCTTACCCCACTACATTGCCCAAATTAATTTTGGTAGGAAGAGGAGAAAGGGAGGAATGAAATTTCTGACTCAGAAAAAGAGCAGGATCCTGAGCAGTATAGCGAAGAACAGAACGGAGCTGTATTTTGAAAGTACAAGGATAACTGTACTTAATGCCAGTAACCTGACAGCACAAGGGCTTCAACTGCAAGGGTGACAATACTGGCAAGGGAATGCTAGTTGTGCCTCATTTTCATGGTAACAGACCTAGGCAAAAAAAATACATCATCTATTTACTAGGTTTAGTAAAACTTTATTGCGCTATGTTCAAAGCATATTTGCCTGTATGTAAAACAGTATCAAACCCATTACAGAGCTGGCCAAATTGGCTGGCAACTCAGAAGAGATGGCATAGCTGACAGCAACCAAGCTAAAACATTGGGACTAAATCAAACTGACAATGTCCCTTTAAGGGAACAAGCATAACCAAACAGGTCTATTTTTAAACCACTTTTGCAGAAGGCTTCTGCCATTTCTAACGCTGTTACCAGTGGCCGAGACAGCATCTGCGGCAGCAATTTCATGGAGGCAGTATAGTGGGAGGGTACTCCTCTACCCCTCTCCCCAGCCTTGTCTCAGGAAAAGAGCAGTGAAAAGATTTTAATGAATTTTGTTCCCAAAAAAACCTCAGAAGCAAAGCAACCAAGCATATGGTGCATTCATCAAATGGAACAACAATAGCCATGGCCATGCACGCTCAGCGCTCTCATCTTTCAGACGGTGTTGCTATTGTTAGTTAGACCACTTGTGGCTCTAGAATATCAAAGAGCAAGAGATGCAGCAACTCATCAGTATCCATAGGAAATAGGTATGATGAAATCTACAGCCAGAGCCACAAGGTAGCAGACTTCCACTCCCAGGACAGATTGGTCTCCAGAGGACTTTTCCACCTCTCCTCCACCCAAACAAAATTAATTCCTTTTTCAGAAAGTCTGTTGGGAAAAAAGAAGAAGGAAAAACAAACCAAACAAACAAAAAACACCAAACCACACTGGTGATTATCACGTGAAGAAACAACACTGTTCCTTGCAGAATGCTTTAAAAGACATCATGATTTTTACATTTTCTTAAACAATTTGCTTAGGACTTCTGTGGTCATTCCTATACAATATTAGGAAACACAAGTCTGAAGAGGAGATGTAAAACACCTAGGCAAAAGACCCATTTTAAAATACTTAAGCCCATAATAGACTTAGAGGAAAAAGAAACCCCTACAAATCATATAGTAGGAAGTATTTTTCATCTCCCGCTTCTACCAATTCACTTGACACTTCACCACAATGTTGCTTTAGTGACCTAGCCAATTCATTCAGAAGTAAAATCCAAGAGATGCTCCATGCATCAGGAAGGCTGTAGTTTTAGATTAGTACATATTGACACAGCTTTTAAAACAGGACTTGCTCATTTGCAGCCTATATTCTCACAAAACAGGGAAACGGCTGCTAATTAACAGTAGTGCTTCTGCAAGCTGAGTAGTTGCACCCAATATTGGCAACATTTTAGGTTTTTCACACTAGGGAATACAGCATTAACTCAGATCAAGCTATCTCTGCAATTCTTAAGACTTCCTTCACATTGCAGAACACAATTTAATAGAGACATAACCTCCCCAGCATCTTCCCCTTCTCCCATTAACAAACCTCTAACATCCCTGTGGCACCTTGAGCAATTGCTTGCACAGCAAAGAACTAGCAGAGAGGCATTTAAACTGTTTCAGCTGTCTTTCATGCAGTTTTCAACAGCATGTGATCAGCAAACACTCTATAGACCACAGCAATCCACAAACTGTAACTTCATTATCTATGGCAAAACTGGACGTTTACATGGATTGCAACAGTGTAGCATAGACTTCACAAAGCATCCTCTTCTAAACTTAAAAAGTGTAATTTCCAGAGCAGAAAGTGCTCCCTTCTTCATTAGCATCAAAATGTCACTAATGGTGCCACTAGACATCAAGCAGCATCCTTTTGAGAATCTGGCATATTCTTCACTCTCCCAGCTTTCAGATGAGTACAGCATTCAGCTGAATAGCTTTTTCAACAAATGACATGTCACAGCCTTGACACAAAAATACTTGCACCTTGTCAATCATTCACTCACCATCAAGTTCAAATGCTCATCTTCACAGAGATGAATTTGATCTGCACTGCAGTTAAGAATGTTAACTATGGACTCTCAGAGGAGAAGATGAGAGCAAGTAAAAGTACAAAGCAAATGTAGCAAATCAGAGAAAATACCGTGCCATTTGTACAGTAAATAGGTAACGCAACTTCTGTAGCACGTGGAAATTCAGACACACAGAACAACAAAAGCTGAGTGTTAGATGACAAGGATGGAAATGTAAGCTGATATAGATGGTCTCCAATTTTAAACTGGTGACCTAAATGTCCCAGCCCAAAGGTTAGCTACTGTTTTATCTATCAAGGTTGTTATACTGCAAACATCACTATAATATAACATAGCCAGTCAGGTCCTTTATTGCCAGAGAGAAATCCATGTGTCATTTCCAACACCCCAGTTATTTCTTTGATAGATGGGTAAAACAAAGCACTATTGTGCACAGCAAGTTGCCTGTACTAGCCAAGGCATCATTCATCACTCCATTCAAACCAATTCGTTCTGAACTGAAACTATGGTAAGAATTAAACATAGTCACTTTGGAATTATTCAGGCAAAATAATAGCAATTACTAACTTTTGTAGTTAACTGTTTTGGGTTCATGTCACAAAAATAAATATCTTAAAGATGCCTGCAAGGAAAGAGCAGAAGCCAACTAAAGGCCTAGTCTGGGATTTCTGAAAGGTCCAAAGGACTTTAATTCAGAAGAGCTGGATGCTTAATACCTGCAGTTCGCTTCACAAATAGCAATCTAAGATGCCTGGAATGACAAAGAAAGTGGTGTCTACAGAATCCAGATGCTAGCAGAATTGATAATAATGCAAGATACAAGCTATAGGAAAGGTCTTGTTTAGTTTTACACCCTTACTGCTTTTCAGAGTCATTTTAGAGAGTCATCTTGGCCTCATTCTCCCCACCTCCCCCTTTCCCCCAAGGGCTTTCCACTGAATGGTATGGTATTTTGCAATTACATTTTTACTGGAGAACTACATTTAACCAAGAAGCCAGGTTTCTGGCATAGCACTGCTTTAACATGATGTTTTTAACCAGCCTGTTCCCAGACTTTTCCCAGTCCTCCCAAATCACCCAGATAAGCCACTTTACCATCTGTGTATGTTATCTTCTGTGGAGACCCTGCTGGGCCACCTCACATAGCTAGGACACAATCGAGTTTTTGTCAGGTATGTCTCACTTTACAGTTAAGGATTTGGATATATTATTCCTCTCACTTAACATTCTGTTTACATCCTTTTATCTTGGTGCCAACCATCTTGGACAATGAAAGATTACACAAACCGGTTGGTCAGTGTACATCATCTAAGCTGATACACAAAAGTTCTGAGGTTATTGATTTTTGTAGATTTTAATATCTTATTGAACAGCCCAATCTGATTAACTCAATTTAATTCAATGCCACTCATTCATTACTTCGAGCTCTTCACTTCCACATGCTAGGTTAGCTAGGTTTATGTCTCTTCAGTTTTCTTTTCAACCCTCTTTCATGGATCAGATAACTCTATACTGTATTTGCAGTCAAAGAGCTCAGGGAATCAACCCAAGAGCAGCAGTCTTCAATAAAGCTGAGTTTCTCCATTAAAGCAGGCTCCACTTAATCACTCTTTGAATCAAGGTGCTGCAGCTTCAATGAGAACAGCTCCAGTGCAGGGCATTCCCAAGACTCTAGGCAATGGATAACTGGCACACCAGGAGACAAAACCTTGCTTAAATGACACATTGGGAGATTGTCTCTATGATCAGTGACAGCAGATACAGATGACAAAGCCTGCCCTTGTGCCCCTCTCTTTTGGTGTTTTGATGCTTTTTCAAGCTACTTTCAAAAGCCTGGAAGCACTTCACATCTTCTTTTCACAGTGGTCTGTACGTACAGGGCTTCTTCCTGCTTTACTGTGCCAATGCAACACAACCATATTTCCCATTCTAAGCCATTGTATCTAAGGAGGTCTCTTGGAAATTAACATGGGCATGGCGGAGAGAAGGAATGTATTAGCAAGTCCTGAAGCTCTTAAAGCAACGTATTTTTCTCCTGGTTCTAAACGATTTTATTATATCTCAGATTTTCATCACATTACCTCAAATGGCAGGAACTGGTCCACAACCCACTTTCATAGCATTGCCATTACTGCAAAGCAGCATCTCTTTTAATGATGCCAGGGTTAGTGGCTCCAGACAGAAAAAAGGGATTACGGTAGGGTGCCCATTTACCCACTGCTACCTCATTTCATCAGCCATTTATCAACACATTCTTCATTTGGAGAAATAAAATCAATGGTAGGCGGAGATCTTTCAGTGCATTTAACTTCCCTGGCGTGATACAGGTGGTAACACAGCTGAGATCAAACACTTTCATCTTTCCTCCAGAGCCAGCTTGGCTGCAGACTCGCTGCTTCTCAATTAGAGATTGCAGTATTTCTGGCAAGGGTTAAGCATGCTTTCTACAGCTGGGATTTGCCTGGCTGTTGCTTTCTTACTTAAAGAACATTCAGTTTCTTCTTACTAGCTCATTCACCTTTTACCCAAGGTCCATAAGAGGAGAAAGGCCTGGCTCAAGTTATGTACGAGCGAGACATAAATCTATGGAAAGCTTCAAGCAGATAAGGAGACCAAGATATTACAACACTGATGCTGCGTTACGGTTTATAAACCCTGTCACACACTGCAATAAGCATTTCTCTGTTAGTTTCCTACAAAAGAAGGGTTATAACTGCATTGTGAACAAAGCCCGAGGAACCAACAAGCCAGGAGGTCTCCTGAAGCTAAGTCATTTACTGCTCCCTGAACATCTTTACTCCAAGTTGGGATAACAACAGTTGCCCAATGACAATTGCCTTGCACAAGGAATTTTACCAAGTTTAATTTCTTGGGATACACATGAGGACAATAGAAAAAGAGTACCATCATTGCAGTGCTTCACAGGGAGAAAGAGGTACTGTAGTAGCTTGTTCCACTTTCAGAAATCTTTATCCCTCTCTGGGTTTTATATTCAATATGTAAGGTAAATACAAATTAGCTATGCTATCTCTAGAAGGATTAGAGATCCTGGAATCAAAATGTTAGTAATGACTTATGTTCACATGGCACCAAAAATGAGATCTCTGTTATGGCTTGCAAGACTCACCAAGAATGGCTGATACAGAATCAAAGCCTGAAGAGAAGTCACACCAGCACAAACCTTTTCTTTTTTATAGGACAGAGTATTTTAGAATGTAAACCAAGGAATAAGGAAGCACAATTATATGTTCCTACCTTTGCCATAAATTCCCCATGACATCTTTAAGGATACTTATTACTTCATGTGATTTAATACTGTAGTAGAAAACTTCAGATCTTTACCTGTCTCCACAACTGGTGCCTCTCTACATCCCCTGCAGAGTCCACAGGATGACAGTATGACACTCTTAGTTCATCTAACCTTCTATACATTTCAGTCAAAGTGTTATTATTTGCTTCAGCTGGTCTCAGTCTTTGCAATTTGTCAACACTTCACAAGTAATCATTCAAAATAACTAGGATGCCTGGTTTTCAAGTTTAAAGCCAAATGACTTGTAGTCTCACTCCTCATACAAAAACCAGTAACTTCTGACTGACAGGTAACATACTGATTTACATACTTACATACATATATAAGTGTTTAGAACACTACATACTAGAGACTCCTTTTCCCCATATTCAGGCTAGCTTCTCATCCAGTAATGTACACATTGTGTTTTTGCACTTTAGAAATTTCTAAGTATGCATGTAACTCGATAAATCAGCACTTATATATCAGCCACAGCCCCTGTGTTGCATCCATCTTCCCACTCCCTACCCTGAAATGCTTTGTCAGCAAAGGCTTGAGCTATTGGTTCTGCAGGTGCATGTAGATCAATATTAAACACATGGTAGTTTAGTCTGCAGTGACTATTAGCAGCTCTGCTTCACCAGTCATTCAGAAAGTGCAGTTACCTAGGTGAAATTTCCAAAGCACTCAACACTGACCGAAGTCAGCAGTATAACTCTTGTTGAAGCCCAGCATCACAGGTCCTCCCTTAAGCACTGATTATACTGGCTACGGACCACAATGTTGCTTAAAGTTTAGTAAGTAGGACCACGTTAAAAGAGATGCCAGATGATTCAGAACAAGCTGTTGCTTTATGGCTAACAGCTCTTTCACCTGCTAAAACCCACAAATCTTGGCTGTCCTGAGAAAAGGCACATCTTGCCACATCCATACTACGTAAAATGTATCTGTCAGCTTTCATTTCTAATCTTTCCCACATAAAAAAATGGGTACCCAGAACTCTCACTTCACCACCCTTCATTGATATTCAATGCAAAGTGGAGTCAAATTTTTCTACATACGTTAGGTTGCACCTTGCCCGAGACTCAAGGAAGTAGAATCACAGAACTGTAAAAAAGAAAGATAAAAAAACATACACCAGAGACCAGGCTGAAGCAGCCACAACTTCACATAAGCCATTCTCATCTCCAAAAGCAATCCTGACTCTTAATGGCATCAACATTTCCTCTTACCAAAGAGCCAGGAAATAGCTTTGCTGCTGAAGTATCACATGATTTTAGGCAGGGTATCGTCACAAGTTGATGAAAAGCAAAGAGCTGGGATATGATGGAAAAAATGGATTATTAGTCATCTTGGAATGGATGTGGAAAAACACCACCAAGGAGGCAGCAGTGTTTCAGCCACAGGTGTCACAGCTTAGTATATAGTCCCAGAGTAGACATAGGAGGGCAGCAAATTGATCCAGGGGTGCTAACATAATCAGAGACCGTAACTGATACGTCAGATCAAGGAAGCTGACAGCATACAAAAAAAAAAAAAAAAAAAAAAAAAAGAAACTGACAATAAGTGTCATTGTACATTACCTGCCCAGCCTGGCCGTGTGGGCAGGCAGTAAAAATAATTCACACTGCAAAGTTAGCACCTCTGTCAAGGGAGACAGTATGTCTATCATGGAGTGTCATGACATACCACAAACAAACAAAGCCCTTCACAGCTTTGAACTGACAGACAAACCAAGCACAAGAACTATTTCCTTCACCACTGGAACACAGCCTCCTCTGGAGCAAAACACTGAAGAGATTTAACAGCAAAAATTTACCTCTGCACTGCAGCTAGTCCAAAGGAAACTGCAAAGATAGGTGAACTTAAGGAAATAGTCTATAGCTGAAAAATAGCCATATACTGGAGATAACAAGTGGTATTACTTCCCATCACTGTGTGCAGCTGGGGTTAACAGCCACATCTAACTTAAGTCCTTGCCTTAGAAACTTACTGTGAGCCACAGCACAGTGCCAAGGCACCTGGAACCCTGCCAGTTCAAAAAAAAAAAAAAAAAAAAAAAAAAAAAAAAAAGAACAAGTCACCTACTAAATCATCACCCCACCTCCTACAGCACCCAGCACCTAAGGTTTCTGTATCCAACTGCTCACCCAAGCATCCTCAAGATCTTGTCAGTCACAACCTGAGTGCCACTTTTGGAGGGGAGTTACAGCAAGGCTCCAGACTGCCACGACAGGAGACAAGACTGTTATATGCAGTTGCTAGGTGCTGTGAATACTCTGTCAGACTGGATCCTTGCTCTGTACCAAGGGCACCTTTTTACAGTCCCCACCAATGTGAAATATGCAGGCTATTACCTTTATATACTGCCTTCATGTTCTTTTGCCTACCATTGAGCTGCACTGCTCTCAGCCAAATGCCAAAGAAACCAGGCTTTCATCCTCCATGGCAGCACTCTACCCCACAGGGAAACACATCAAAGCTGTCAGTCCCACACACATATCACCATTTACTGAGAAATCACCCTGTCCTCTCACCCACCCACCCCTCAACTGATGAGCATCTTCACCACATGCATGTCAGCCTTCAGCATGAAATGGAAAAGCCTGAAGCCAAAGCAACAGCTGCCACAGCTGATTTAGCCATTGGTAAAAAAGGAAGTGAGGGAAAGAAGAGAAGACTGAAGCTGTCTAGTCTCTGCTGTTATTTGTATTACAGAAGGCCTTGATCAGCACTGTTACAGATACAGTACCTATACACACTAAGACTCTGGCTCAGGGTAAAGTCCAAATACAGAAGTCATGCAAAAGAATTAGTATTTCTGTTTCTACAGCCCATTAATTCAGTGACCACATGACATGACTAAGGTCACAAAAGGAAAACCGGGATTTGTATCTCCTCTTCTCTGACACTGATCAGCACCAGACCAGGGAATAGGGGGCCATTTGAGTGCAAGAGCTCCAGCAGCCCAAAAGGAGCCTTTAAGAAGGAAATCCAATGGGCAAGCCTTGAAACAGCAGTTGTCAAAAATGGTAATTCAAACTTTCATGCTAATTCTCCTAAGCTGCTCCCAGGCCCTGAACTGGCTCCATCATCTGTACAGAATGGTGCAGTATAGGTAAAGACACTAACACTGGACCCACAGCACACATCCAGACCAGGCAATCCAGCAGCTGTTGTCCCTCTCCTGAACTTCACTTCTCCTAAGACTTCAGCAGAAAGCTCTACACAAGATCTCAAGCCCCAAGGTGTAGTGGTTTTTTGGTGGGGTTTTTGTTTGTGTGTTTGTTTTGCTCCTGATGGAGCTTAATTTCCACTCATGGATGATCCAAGGTGGAGACAAAGGAAAAACTGAGGGAAGCGATAAGCCTTTCAGCTACTCCATTAGCACCAACTATGTGTTCCTGTATTCCAAGATGCTGCTGAAGCCACATAATTTCACAGCCCTCTCTGCTTTGAAGGATGCATTTGCCCTGCCCTCCAAGCATATCTGTGTTTGTACTACTGTGGTAACTAATGGCTCCAACCAGAGGAGGACTTCATGATGCCAAATGCAGCACACATGCATAATAAGAAACAGCATCTGCCCCCAAAAGTGGTCCTAATTTAAAACAAGGTGCAATGAGGGGGATGAACCAAATACAGAGGACAAGGTAAGAGGATGAAAAAGCTATTATATGAACAGGTGTTTTCACTGTCTCTACTCCCCTCCTGTTTTTCACAGAGCTTAGCTGCCTACAACAAACACACCATAAAGACTGAAACCATGAATTGGGGTTTGAGGCTTTTTGTGGTCCAGAAGAGGGCAGAAATATAGCATATATAATAAAGCTATCCTAATCCAGGGAAGTTCAGCTGTTCCAATACACTTTCAAGCAAGCAATTACAAGCGATAGGGTGATTCTCTAGAGGAGTGTTAGGGGAGGCAGGGATTTGAATGCTGCTCTCAATTTTACAACAGGTGAAGGTACTTATTTACCCTGACCTGGCTCTGCTTTTTATGACTGGCTTGTTCCATTCTCAGATGCCTAAAAACGACAAGAGAGAGAAAGAGAAAGTGTGGGAGTATCCCTCTTATCCCTGCCTGCAGCAAAGACAATATTTAATTTATAGCACACGCACTACACACACCCCTCCACAGCTTGTATCCCTCAGAATCCACACCAGAAGGGCATGACATTTCCTGCAGATTGCAATATGCTCATTCATTTTCTGATACCAGTGCTGCTGCTTAGGATGACTACTGCACACCAGGAAATTACTAGGAAAAAAAGAAAAAAAGAAAAAACCCCACACCATACAATACACCCACATGCCAAAAGAAAAGGAGACACATGTGCCAAGCTCCTTTCCAAGAAGATTATGCTAGAAAACTGGGCAGTGATCTGAAAGGATAACTTCAGATGAACAGACTCATATGCAGCCCATGTACTTAACCTGTATGCCAACAAGCAATATAGCACAGCTCTGCTATTCATCCCATCTGATTGTAGAAGGGTGGGAGTTGGAAGCTTTGCACTGCCAAAATGCCAGCCACTAGCCAAAAGGTACATTTGGTTGCTTGTCAGTGCAGCAGATGTGAAATGGGCATCCTTTCCCTTCTCTGACCTCCTCAAGGACAGCAAAAGCAACTCCAGAGAAGGAAATAAGAGGTCAGCAAAAGTAACTGATTTTCTGAAAGTTCTGCTTTTTGGCACTATTCCCACATTGTGTTTTTCCACCAGAAATTTGTCAAGAAAATATAATCCCCTTAATATTTATCTCTTGCATAAGAAAATCCAGGGAGCTGAGGACACTCAGATTAAAAAAAAAAAAAAAGACAGTTATCAAGAGCAGCAAGGAGGGTTTGTGCTGACAGGGTTAAGAGGAGGGCTGTCCAGCATGTGGGAACACTGAACACGTGGGACTGAGACACCACAGAACCATAAGCCAATATGAAATCTCTCAAATACCTTGCTTACTCACTCCCTGTTGAAGCACTAAAACATATAATGGGGTATCCCAGTCCTGGAGGTACATTCTTTAAATTCAACGGTCTCTTAAATACCAGGGAGATAAGTTGTTCCACCTGGCCATGCAGCAGAGAGGAAAAGTACTGTGACCATGAATACTGAAGGAGACAGCAGGATGGAAGCATTCACTTTATGCCTCTACTCGAATCAGTGCTGGGGAGACATAGGGTGCAAACAGGCAACAGAGAAATCTGTATGTAACAATTCTACGCTTAAAGGAGATTCCTCTTAGTAAAGATACAACAAAAAAGCAATCTTGCTGCTTAACACAACAGTAAAATATCTGCCCAATCCTACCATACTATAAAACAGTAAAAAGAGGGAGTTAATTGCAGCAGCTATTAGACAGATTCCATGCAAAACAGAGACAGCAGAGACGTGAGCAGATGCACAGAGGAGAGGCTTCACAGAGTTACCATCCTGAAAGAGGAAAGGACACTTGCTTCTTGGTATGCTCACCACCTTCTAGAAACTCCATCAAAAACTGCCGAACCAAAGATATTCAGATTGGGCCTTAACAATTTATAAAATTTTTACATCTGCCTGCTAGGAAGAGCTCCTGTATTACATATAATTTTAAGCAAGCTGACTGGATAAATCCACCAGTCATAAGCTTTTTAAAAGTTACTAATTTAATCAGCCATTGTAATTTCAAATCAGGAACTGCATTTAAAGCCACTGGGACACTGAAATTATTAAAAGTGGGGTTTATTTACAGAACTGTTCTTAACGGCATATTTATTTAATAAAATATATGTAAATTGGATGTACTATTAATAAGCTCATTAGAACAGTTAACCCAAGCAAGCTCATTAGAACAGTTAACCCAAGCAGATTTCTAACTTAATACAGTAATCCATAGACATCTCACTTCTCCTTCCCTTTTCACAGGAATTTACAAGGACCAGCCTCCTATTCTTAAAGCCAGGCTGCAAGAGGGATAATCAAAAAGGTTAAGAGGAATGACCAATGTTTTAACCTGCTCTATCTAATCAGAATAATAAGAACTTTAACAACATGCTCCACTTAGTCACAACTCCCTTTTTAAAAGGAAAAAAAAAACAAAACAAAAACAAACAAACCCAGGGCCAAGTTCTTCTGTTATCCTGGTACATCCAGTTGAGCAATACTGAATGGTACTGGCAGAGAATGGCAGAATTTCACCTTAGCAAGGCTGCAATACAGTAATAACGATCAGATGGAAACATCTATATACACAGAACACACTTCCATCTACAAAATCACCAACACCACCTCCAGGCTGGAAATGCCAGGAGGCACTAGGAACCAGTTGTCTCAATGAGGAACTAGGTTTCTCAATGACTACATTGTTATTGTGTTCACTCATTTACTTTCATATAAATATCTATGAGACTTCCCAAGTATTCCTGAAGTGAATTAACAATAGTCTCACCATATTCCATTTCCCTTTCCAGCCTAGGGAAGATGCAAGGTGATAATGTGTCATAGTTACACACCCCCACACATGCAAAGCAAGCAAGAGCTAAAAGATGAGGTTTTACACCGATCACAAAGGCATGTCTTTCTCCCGTAACAGCTGAAGATTCATAGCCTTCCACCTCTTCTGCCAGTAGCTCCTCTATCTGCTGTCTCTATACAGAAGTAGGACAACTGAAAAAACATCCCAATTCCTGAAACTCAGTCTCTTATAACAATACTTCAGTAACTAATGCTTATCCTTTCTCCAAGCTTAGAAAATTCACAAATGCTCCAGTCATTCACTCCATGCAATATGAGACATTTACAACCCTGACACCTACATCTGACTTAGTAATACAGAGTAAGAGAGGAACAGGCATTTACAGAACACAATTCACTCATCTTCGGAGATTTTTGGACATCTGCCTTGGTATGAGCTGTGCCCCCAGAAATATCCGTTTCTCTCCACCGATCACAAACAAGAGTCTAGACAACCTGCTCAGATGCAGGTGCCTAAAGATAATAAGTTGAACCCCCTTAAACTGAGGTTTACAGAGCACTTCTTCAGAGACAAACAGTAGTTGGAGCAAAGATACAAAATTAATAATTTCTTAGCTAGTACCAGAAGTACACCTGCAAATAACATTAAAAAGTCCCACACTAATTTTCCAACTCAATTTACTTGTCACAGTTGCCCAAGTCTTTGGGCTCAGCTCAGAGCCAAAGACAAGGGTATCCCTTTGCTGTCCTGCACACACAAATTTTATTACATTTCCCATGAACAAGTCGAGTCTCCAGTCCTCATTTTCAGGTCCTACTCTGATTGAGTTTGATCTGAGAATCAAACACAGTTCACTGCTTCAGTATCTGTTCTCATAGTGCAGGCTTGAAAAACCAATAGCCCTTTCTTTGCCCAAGAGAGTAGCGAAATGAATGATTCATTTCTGGTCATCCTGTATCAGGTCCAGGATTTTTTTCCCCTCACCACCCCCTGTGTTGCATTAGAACAGACAAAAAGGGAAGCAAGCTCCATAGTCTAAATCACTTTTGCAGTCTCAGAAGGAAGCAGGGTGACGGGGAGATGAGGGGGAGAGAAGCAACCCTTGCAACCAACAGATCGCATGCAGACAGTCATAACCAACTAATGATGAAAATTAACATTTTGCTTTTACAAACATCTAGGAGGAACTGAACAATGCTGATGCTGTGCACTGACTTTAAATAGACAATTAAATTCCTTTATAATGGCAGAAAGTAGTAAGAGGAAGCAGGATTTTTCACTTCAGTCTTTCTAGCATTACCATTTGTATGTTCCATTTGTGCTCAGGTTCTGGTTTGTGCTGGGTATACTTAAAATACTTCACTCGGATAAACTACTGTCCCTTAGAAAGGATTCTCAAAGAATAATTTTGCTGCCTCATGGGTTCAAGGCTCTAAAAATGTGCTACCCGAGGAAAACAGAAGTGAAGCATGACTTGCTGTAGTACTACCAAACACTGGAAAGGTGCAGCTTTGCTTGAGTTTGATGTACTGTAGAGACCAAAACAGAACAATATATGGCATCATCCTGCAACATCAGCATGCAGTAGTCCTTGCCAGGACTCAGGAACATCTGACACGTGTTTAGTCAAATGTTTTATGTGTATTAATGCCTAACAGAAGCTCTTGGCATCCTCCGAGTGGAGCCAAACTTCCCAAGGCTCCAGAGAATCCCCAGGTACTCCTGGATTCCCACACTCCAGACTCTGCATGGTGACAAGAGCGGTCCTCCAGTGCCTGCACACCTTATAGCCTTGTAGCTTTCTCCTTCACCTTACATGCACGACCTCAGAAGAAAAGATAAAAATTCTTTCAAAGCATCTAGATTTCTTTTCTTCTTTCCTCTTACTGTACTTCATCTGTCCATTAAGAACAGACCAGTTGTCACCTTTGTGCTTTAAGACAAGAAATAGGTCTGATCCAACAGACTAGAGCCAGGCTTTCAAGCATGTGAATATTTGGGTCTGCAAGTTTATTTTAGCATTGGAAGACCTACTACTTCCTACTACCACTTCTAAGGACATGCCAATACAGAAACCTATGGAAAAGGTACAGAATTGGGAAGGGGCGGTCAGCCTCATGTTTCCTAGGATTGTGGTGGGACACACAACAGTCAGTCTGTTACACCACTTGCCCTTTTTAAGTCTGAGCTGATTGCACAATATACACTAAGTCCACATTTCATGCCTTATTTTAGGAATACAACAACTCTGTGGGTGCATAGACATCAAGAAGCTAAACAGTCCATGAAAGACACTGCAGCTAGGCTGGAAGAGTTAGTAAACCCCATTTGGTCAGAGAAAATGTCTCCACCTTGGAACCAGACAAACAGCTTTGATTTTCCAAAAGGCATTTCATCAGGAAGGTGTATGGCACGCAGTAATTACCTATGTTCTCAAAAGTGGCGAGACAGACGACCAGCTGCATACCCATCCTCCTCCTGGCCTAGCTCCCAAGCACTCTGGCATTTTCCACTGTTGCCTACATGAATTAGACTGAAGACAAAGGCAAACTGCATTAAGGTTTCTGCCAGTTGGGTAGCGCTTCAGGTTTTAAGGACCACAGCCTAGGATTCAGTTACAGCAGTTACTGTTTATAACATGCTACAAATACCCTGTTAGGAAACATAACAGCTCTCTAACTGCAGACCTGCTCTGTACTGTGAAATATGTCAGCAGGGCTTTGCCAGGGTACAGCAATGTTAAGCATTCTGCATGTCCTTGAAATCCAAATGTTCATGCCACCAAGTCTGACGAGCCTCTCACATACACTCCCTGGATGGGAACTTGAAGGCAACTAGATTAATTTCTAACTTTCTGTTTGGTTTTTGGGTTTTTTTTTTATTTCAAATCAAAATAGTGTGTTCACTGTTCTGCATCATTACGTTTTGTCCTTATAACACAGGACATACGAAAATCCAGAGGCAAATAAGGGCAGCTTCTCTTCAGTGATATGATGGTACCAAAACTTCAATTTACCTTCTCCAAGTTACCCGTTACCTCTGAAGCCTCATTCAGAAAAACACTTGCTTCTTTTTGAGGAAAGAACACTTACAATAACAAGCAGCTGCTGACTCAATTGCCCCATTACAACTGCTCCCATTTTCAGAAGAGACTATCCTATTTCAAGTATTCCTTTGCCTAGCAGAGTCTTTACTGACATCATGCAGGTACAGCGTAATTTATTTCAGATAAAGGAGATCAAGAGAGAACAAAAGTAAAGCTCCCAGGAAAGAGCACAGCATGACTGTGTTTCCCCTCTGTGGCAAAATGCAGCAACTTCAAGAACAAAATGGCACCAGAAACCATCTTAAGAAACACAAGGGGGGGTGCAGGGGGCAGAGAAAAAAAAAGACTAAAAGACTAGCATTTCTAGAGCTGTACTTGTTACCCAAACAGATACAAAGAATAAGGGACTACCTGCAAAAGAATTGCAACAGGGAAAGTAAGGTGCAAAGGACTACAGGGAACGCTAGGTGCAAAGGAAAGACTGCAAAGTAAATTTCTCCCAGACATTTCTTCAAAGAGCATGGCAAATTCAGGAACAGATTCCATAGCAATTGTGCAATGTAACCCAAAAGAGCCAACTGTTGTCCAGGGATATTTATGATGCTTTATACAGGGAGGCTATTATCCCTTGGAATGGACTACAGAAGAATCATTTTGCTACTTCACAGGTCCAAGGCTCTAAAAATCTGTGTTACACTTAGGAGAGTAAAAGTGAAGTATGCAGAAGTGATCAAAGGAGACCAGGCTGGTTTTATAGCCTGCAGGGGAAACAACTGATCATATATTCTTCCTATGACAAACAACTGAGAAAGTAATTGAGAGCCTAGCAGAAACCAATGTTGTTACCTCAGCATTATTGATTTTAGGCAGACATCTTAATCTAACACATGACAAAACTTTGGTCATTGCAGTAAGATATAGCTTTCAAGGAAAAATGATATTTATAAAGGTAGTTTATGGCTCAGTTAGAGATTCCTATGAAGTCAAGCCCAGGCTATAAAGGAATGGAAAGAAAGGGACTTAAAAACAAAATTGATAGAAAGTTCGATTAAAAAGTGAAAATATGATTCAAGTATACTAAAGCAGAAGGATCTTCTGATCTTCAAAACACTAAAAAGAAGCAGTAAAAACATAATTTTAAAATACTATACTAAGAAAGCCTTATTCTTATGAAAGGGATGACTGGCACTGAAAAATTCACAGTTCAGCTGTTAGGGGCTCTTTAAAAAAATTCTTACCAAACTTAACAGAAATGTTCCAATTGTTTATATTAAAAGGAGCTGAGGTTATTTAAAATATATCTATACACACAACAAAATGAAGCAGAACAGTATAAGAAGATAAAAGTCTATATAGCCCTTTGTTAACATTCAAACTCAAAGAAATACAACAGTAAAGAAATAAAAAATATTAACACTAAAGTGCAAAATTATATAAAATTGTAACAATCATCTTAAGAACATATATAAAGAGAAAAAAGTGAGTTCAGTTCATGGCAATTACTAAGAGTACATCTTCAATTAAAAAACAATAAGTGGGGAAATAGAGGGACCATTGCACACAATTAAAAATTCTTTCCAACCTTCCCTCTGTTTCCTCCTACAAGCAATCTGCCCTTTAGCAATGATGTCAGACACTGCTCTCTGCACCTCTCACTCTGCTCTGTTTGCTAGGGATATCTGAGCCAAGCCACCCCACCCTGCGACTTTTCAGCCTGAAGTGTGTAATGCACCACATACGGAGTTTCAGCTGATGACACTAATTGGGCTCTCTCTCCAGCAGATGTATTCTACCTGCTAAAGCCAGTACTGTCTTCTTCACATCTGCATCATATTAGCAAACCACAGTTGACTAAGGTAGATAGTCCCTTCTCTATTCTTCCCAACTGACAGTTTACTAGGAATTCTTGATTTTAAGTCCCAAAGTGAATAGCCTGGCATGGTTTTCACATGCTTGTGACAATTGTTCTTCATGAAATGGCAATCTGACCTAGAGGTCTCTAGGAACCAGATCTAGTGAGATGATCATTAATTGTTCTTTAATATGCTTGGGGCAGACTATCTAAGAACACCCCAATCCTGCACCTCTCCTGCTGTCATGCTGCTGCTGTTGCTTTTGTGCACTGGAAACTCTAGGACAAATGCCCATAAGGGAAGGGAAAAACCACTGGGCTTCCAAAACTAGCCTTCATTTTTGGCATCTGTTCACACAGCTGGTATGAGATAAATCCTGTCTGCTGCTGGCCTTCGACAGAGGTTTCTTCAGATGTCAAAAAAAAAGAGGCAAAAGATACTGGCATGGGAGAGCCTGGTTAATGAGATGTCACAGCTATGGTTGATTTGTTCCCTGCTTATTTCATTTTATTATGTTTATCAGAGTGATAAGGTGCAAAATTTCTCACATTTTATTTATGCACTATACAGTTTAAGGCCTAAGTGGAGCAGCATCTTGAGACTTACAGCAGGCTCCATAAGTAAACCAGAATGCTCCACTCAAGTTGTGCCTCTTTTCATCACTTGGGGACCATTTGCAGGAGCAAATTAATACCAAGCTTTATTCCTCAGTAACAAGCACCCATTGCACCACTGTCCATGCTGTTGTTCCAAGTGTGAGGCTGGGCCACGACCTGGAAGGAGATCATTCAGAACAGTCTGTCACCTGTTTTGAGAAATTCAACGTGCCTCCGAACCACATCCTTCAATGACAAACTCTCTTTGTCAGGAGAACTGCTTCTATCATTGCATCTGTCAAGCTGAGCCACAGAACAAGCTATTTCACTGGGTCTCCCCCAGTCAAGCTCAATTTGAGTTTTACAGTCCTTGATACTTGTGGGATATTTTCATAGAAGCCATTAACTTACTTTGCACTGGGAATTATGCTGCTTGGCAGGGGCTATCTCTCCTCACGATACCTGCATGTCCAAAGTTGAACCTAGTCTTGAAACGAGATGGCAAAAAGTAGTCATATATATTCAAAATGTTGGCCTGTAAGCCAGTAAGGCCTGAAAATATTTACCAATATGTCAAAATGCTTCTAGCTGAAAACCGTTTCTAAACCATTCGCTGTTTGCAAGTTTAATGGCTGAAGGCTTATGGGCTCATGAATCACCAGCTTTCTTAGCAGCAGCATTTGAAATGTTGATACCTTAGCCTTGAAATAGATGTGAAGGTACCACAGCCGTTACAAGCTGTTATCGAAAGACATACTTTAAAAGCTCCCACAGAAGACTGAATGCAATCGAAGTAGCTGAGCAGGATGAAAGTAACCAAACCAACTTAGTTAAAGTCATTGTTCATGTCTGCGTTCCATTTTAGTGATTACCCTCCAGTTGGACAATGAATCATATTAAAGGAAGCTTTGATACTTACAGTTTGTCTGATAAAAAATCCAGATGACTTTAGAAGCAATGATGAGTATTTGGGAAACTATTAGTCTTATTTCAAATTACTGAATTCAACTATCAGAATAAAATTTTGGAGAGCAATTCCATTTATCACAGATTAAAAAAAAAAGACTGTACCATTCTTACAATCCCAAGATTTTCAGTTGAGAAGACGTATGAAAATTCCTGGCAAAAAAATTGCTACAACAGATATGTGTGGAATGAGTATCTCTAGGGTCAAGGAGGTTATGCCAGTAAATGGCAAACACTGCATTACAGAACTGTAAAATTAAATGTTAAGTGTACACTATACTAGAGAGATAACAGGGATGGAACAGACAAATACAATAGCAAAACGAACTGGAAGAAAAAAAGAAATCTGAATTGTGAATAAAAAAATAATAATTCCATACACAATCCTCTAAAATACGCCAGCATCAATTGATTTATCTAGGTCTTGCAAGGGGATATACACTGTGACGTGTAAAATTATAAAATATATACGTTTTGTCTACAATGCCTAAGACAGACAGATGAATGAACACATAAATAGGGTAAATAAGTTCTGTTTCAGTTTTAACCAAAGAGATTATGAAAAACCATTTAAATAAATAAATAAATACAATAGAATGTTTATGGGTTTGTTTATCTGTGAATAGCTTAAAAGGTATGGGAATTCATGACTTCCTGTTTTTCTGAGTAACTGGCCCCATCTGTACATGCATTTATCCACCATGTCAATGCAGACAACTTGCAGATCTGCCTCTTCACTCCTATCTCCTCGCAGCCAGGTTAAAATCCCAATCTGTTTCAAACACCTGAGGATAGCTAAAATCAGGTCAGCCTCAGCTCTCCAACCTTTCTCCTCCATCAATATAGATAAAAATGACCATTTTGCCGATCACAACTCATAACTCTTCATTTTAAACTCTAATTTCTCTCCAGGCCCTCACATTCAACCATACAAAAATGATCAGAAAGATTTTGACATATTTCCAAGATTATTTCTGTATGTTCATCTTCACAACTAAAAACTGTTGTCCAAGCTCTCATCACCTTGATTACTGCAACTTCTTTCCCCAGCTCTAATCTCATTCAGGTCCCATCCATCCAGAATGCCATCTCAATTAGCATTTTCAGCAATTAGTCTGACCACGTGAATGCATGAATGCATTCTTCTTTGGTTCCTCCTTGTATTTGGGCTCTTACTCATTCTGCACTCATATTTGAGGTAAAATCCTTGTAAACAGCTCCAAATCTCATTTTCCTTCCTCCTGAATTCTTCTTAAAACTTATCTGCTCTGATTTCTCCTGGGAAACTTGACAATTAGGCTACTGCCAAGCACACCGATCAATAGAATCCAACTCCTCCTTACACTTCCTGCCCATGACCATTTTTTTACATTCATGTTGTAAGCTCTTGGGGGTCAAGACCCCTGTCTCCTCTTCTTTCAGCAGCACATAAGCTCCAAACACATTTCTACTTTACTCACTGAACTAAATACATGCTTCTCAACATTTTATGCAAATGCTGCCATGTTTTAGAGGACTGTGTGACTGCTATCTTCATTGTAAACAGAGGAGAACAATGTGTGGGTAACCAAGATTCAAAGGAAGCACCATTTAAATTGTGCTTGAAGCCACACCAGCAACACTGAAGCCTGAACTAAGCAGACATACCATGCAACTCCACTGAATTCTTTCCAATGTCATAGGCCAATATAGCTTCAACAAATGTATAGGGGTTATTTCCAGTGAGTTGTGCTGTTCAAACATGCTTATACACGCTTCCTTCAGGGTGTCTGTGGTGTACAATGATTTTCCACCACAGAGTTAATATGATTTTCAAAAGAGTCATCTATACCCACCCTGGTCTAGTAAAACCATTCTAGCTGCCACTAGGGTTTAGTACGCATGTTGCCAATAGGTCTAGTAAAACCACATCAGCAACAACTGTGGTTTAGTGCATATGTTGCAGGTAGGCTTTCAACCCCTGGCTGTCCACACTGGACAGTGGCTGAGCCACCCACAGATTTTACTTCTTTGTAGTGCAGCAGAAAGACAATCAAGGTGGTTATACCACCAAGGTGGCTCCTTAGCACGACCTTGGTGCAGCCACAGAACACCAGCAACGTCCTGGAAGGCACAGCCTGCCAGAAGACACGGCTGAGCTCAGGTAGCTGACACATGGAAGAGTGAAGAGGGGAAGAAAAACAAAAACAACAAAGAAAAAAAAATTAAAATATGAGGATAGTGGAAGGGAACGGCTTATTAAACTCACGGCAAGTCATTTAGCATTTTACACTGGTGCCTCAGTTACTACACACTACTAGTCTATCTAAAAATAGCTGCAAATGAAAGGTGGAAACCCAGAAGTTAGATGACAGCCTTATCAGCAGTCTAATGCTTTACCAGTTCCATTTCTATGATAAGCCTACACAGCTAGATGACACCAAGGTGTGCAACATTCCCACATACAAAAACACTCCTGGAAAGAAGGTTTCAGTAGAAGAACAGACTATTGCAGATATCAATTACTCAGTGATTGTAAAGCCGTAGATAGATTATCAATATGAATAAAGTGAGGATTCACACACCCTGAGGTCAACCACTGACTAGCCAGTCTGAATCCTGTCTGTCCTACTCCTTATCTTTCACAAAAGCGATCATGTTCTGGCTCCAGTCTGAAGATGCTGCCAAAACCCTCTTACCCTTTCAGGAATTCAGCTCCAGGGAGAAGGCTCTTTCAGGTACAGCAAATATGCCTACTGACTGGGAATATGCCTACAACACTGGGAATAATCCTGATCTCCTGTGAAATCTGTGCAACTGGATTTACCTTACAGATATAGGGAGCAGTGGGGTTTGTATCCAAGCCCACTTCACACACAGTTTTTATCTCTAGGTAGCCTTCACCTTACTCAGCACAAGAAGTAGGCAGAAATCTACCAAAATGTTTAAATGCTCAAGTAACCACAGCACGCTGCAAGCATGTGTCTAATTAATCTGATTAATCAAAGTTTCCTGTTCAGTAATATATCACAGAGCTACATAAAATGAAAACTGCAATGGCTCAAAGAAAAGCAGCTGGCTTTTTTCTATTTAGTTGGATGACTTGAACTCTTTTGCCAATCTAAGAAAGTGTTTTATCTTGACTTAGATATCTGTAAATCAGCTTCCTTATCTAAAGGAAACCATACATTGTCCAATACACCAACACAGTAAAACACCTTCTGTCACTGCCACCACAGGTAAGCTATTACTGCATAAGAACTTGGGGCAAAAAAAAAAGGTTTCAGACACATGTTTAAGTATGCTAGCAATTCTGTTCATCAATCCTCTTGGAGTTTTCAGAAACTTGGAGTTTCCAGAGAGCTTCAAGTGAGGCAGCTCATCGAGTTGAGAGTCGAGAGGCCAACACAACATTGGAAGCTTACAAATTTAGTGTTTTACGAAAAAGGCAGCGTATCCCAGTCACTCTCTTCCTCCTGCTGCAGTTGTAGAGAATAATCACTAGATGGAGCTGCACAGTCACAAATCTGATTTATGGCCGCTGGAAGAGTTTGTTGTCTCCTATCGTTCTGTTTGGCCTAAAACTGACACATTCCAGCGCTCCCTGATAATTCATCTTCTGAAACATGAGATGAAATGCTTTCATTTACAAAAGCAAAATGTACATAGAGAAAGTGATGAGATACTGAGTACGGGGAAAAAAAAAACAAAAACAAAAACACAAGAAACCAACAACACTCACAGCTTTCAAAATCAACTAAATTTTAAAAGTAAACTGAAAGATATTCTACCTGCCAAGACAGATCAGATGTCTTGCTTTGCTCTGCAAGTCAGAAAGCACAGCAGACTCCTTAATGCCTGACACAATTAGCTGCTGCAAAAGAAATACAAGAGCTCTGAACTCAATTCTTTGTAAATAAGGTCTAGCACATGCTAAAAATGCAGCGATAGACAAACCGTTTCCCATAAATGCCCTGGTGATATACTTAATCATGCACTTAAGATGTACTTACAAAAGAATCTTTTTCTGCTAACTGCACTGACACTAGACAGTTTTGCTAGTGTAGGAAGATAGTTGAAAAATCATCATCCTAAATTACCGGCATACAATTCGTCTGGCTTTCTAGAGATTAACTGTGTGCCAAAAGGGAATTTTTACCTGCTTTCATCCTACACCTGTTGAGCCCAAGTTGCAACCCACTCCATGCCTGCATATTCCTGGTCTATGTGCAACGTTGCTAACTTCATCTCCTGTAGAGCGACAAAATGATAGATCTTCACATCTTGCTTGGGTTTTGCAAAATCCAGATATTGCCAACACTTCACAAAATAAAAACGAAACCCCCAGCCCATCTCCAAAAGGCACTGCAGGGTCCTTTCAGCACATATCTACTATGTAATGAAACAAAAGCACAGAAAAGGTTTTTTAGCCTGATTTCTAAGAAAAGAAGATGGCAGAGTTGCTGTTGGTTTATATATCACTTCCCTCAGCAACAGGTCAGGCCGGGGAGGAGATCCCTAAACAACCAGGCTGTCAAAAAGTGGCAAGGGCATTGCTGCACCTAGCCTGGAAGGTGCTGCAGAAGAGGGCTGAAACAGTGGCAGAGGAAACGAGGCCCCGTTCCCCCTCTCATGGAGGATCTTCCTTGATCCCTTTCACCTGGAAACTTGTGGTTCTTTTTGGCACAGGACTGAAGTCCCACAATCTCATGTGCTTTTTGATAAGGAATCTGCTCGCACCTCAGCTGCAAAAAACATTGCACTAGGGAAGGAGAGAACACGTTTCCAGGGCTAGTTGGAGGCCCAAGCCTCTCACGAGGACCTTTAAGAGCTCCACCGTCGGAGCTCATTACCAGTTCACACAACATCTGGGTGTGTTTTAAAATGAAGACTGCAGCGAAAGCATACCAGAACCACCCTCTGAGGATGTGGCGGCACAAACCCCAGGTGCTGCTTTTGTCACTTTACACACCGCTACAGTGTATGTCACTCGAGAGGAAGGCGCGCATCTCCCGCGGGATGCCCACGCTCCCGCCAGCCCAGCCCAGCATCGGGCACCTCGGGGCACGGGTGGCGTAAAAGCCACGAAAATCGACCAGAGCGCCGGCCAAGCGGCCACCCGCGCACCGCACGGCAGCGCACCGCACCGCTCCCCCGGCAGGAGGCGGCAGCCCGGGCCGCCCCGAGGCGCACCGCGCCGCCGCCACATGCCAGCCGGCCCCGCCCCGCCGCCCCGCCCCGCGCCCGCCTGTGACCGGCCCGGGCCGCGCCGCTCTCAGCCGCCGCGCCGCTCCCCTCCCGGCCCCGAGATGCCCCTCTTCAGCGTGCCCAAAGAAGTGGCCGTCGGGACGGCGATGCTGGGGGTCGCCTTTGCCACGGGGATGCTCGCAGGTAAGCGGCGCCCCCCCGCCCGCACTCGGGGGGGGTGAGGGCTGCAGCCTCCCCTTGTCCCCACCGGGGCCGGGACGGGGACTGCGGCGCCCGGGCAGGTCCCCACCGAGGGCGACCGTCGGGGGAAGCATCCCCCTCGGCGTTCCCCTGTGCGGGGCTGCCCTGCGAGCCGGGATTTCGCTGAGCGGCGGCGAATACACTGATGCTATTAGAGCCCAAGCCGCTCCCTGTAATCCAGCGACTGCAGCGTGGGGCCGGGGAGCCGGCGGGGTCGGGGCCAAGGTCTCAGCAAAGGCGAGGGCACGCTCCCAGCCTGGCCACTGCCTGCGTTTATTTGGCCAGCCAGAAGACGCCGTGGTGGTGGCCTGGTCACAGCTTTCTCTTCTGGTAACTGTTTCGCTTTCAGCCCCTGCGGTCAGAGGAAGTGCGAGCCCACGATCAGGCTGGGGAAGGAGGCTGGGGTTGGGTTTGTAATGCAGCCACTTGCTTACTTACCTTTGACTTCAGGCAAGTTGCTGAAATAATCTACACCTCTGCGTGATCGTCTGTAAAATAGAGCCATTAACAGAAAATAAAATAAAAACCTTGAAATAAAAGTGTTCTTTAATAGCAAACAACCATCAGGAGATGCGGAACTGAATTTTTTTTTCTTGTTATTTCTTTAAAATAAAGCATCTTTAAAAGAAGTATTGGACATCAAAGCTGAGATTAGTTCTGTATTTAAGTAGACAAGCAATAGTCCTTAAACTTCACCTTTCAGCACCTACTTTTTTTGCACACTGGTTTCATGCTAAAACCATTGAGCAATGGCAAATTTCCCCTGGCTACATGGCAGAACACTGTCATTAGGAGAACACAGGGCCTGGGAAGATGCATCAGCCGTAAAGACCAGCAGCCTCTATCCAGACTAAGAAAATCGTGTGCCTCATTCATGCTTCTCTCCTTACACTTGCCCTTTGAGTTTTGATGTGGTTACTTGTCCTGTAAGAATATGACAGCTTGTAGTTGTCACAGTGAACACCATACCCAAGCCTTTCCCTTTCAGCCTTTGCAGACTTGGACTGGACATCTTAGAGCTTAAAAAGGAGGAAAAAAAGTATTATAGTCCACTGAGATGTCCAGCTATATTGTATTTTCCTTTTTTAGTGGATTTTTCAGAGCAAAGAAGTCTTTAACCTTTAGTAATACTTAAGTGCTTGCTTTATTTAAGCAGGCAATAACTGAAAAAGATAAAAGTTCTTATTATTCCTTTTTTTTTTTGTAGGTAAAAGATACCCTTCTTTAGTTTTTGGGACACCCAAATCATCCAAGAGTATTATTGGGAAAAGCGGTCCTCTCTGGCAATACATACTGGATCACTCTTTGCGGGAACATCCAATTCTAAAGAAGCTGCGACTGGTCAGTATTTTATCCCCCAACGCAGGTTTTCTGTTCAGTGCCGTTACTGTTCCACTAGGACCTTTCGATATCACCCACCTCTCGTCCTGAACTGCTGGACTCTTTGTGATATTCCTTCCTCCATCTTATTTACATACACATTAGAATTTGTTTTGAACTGGTAATACCCAGACTCTTCAATGTTCAGGGCTACCTAAATGAGTATTTAATAGTATTGGCATGCGTTTTAGACACGTCCTTTTATCCATGGCTCCCAAGTCCATGTGTTTGGGCTGCACTTGATTTTGACTTGAACAGATGACTTCTGTTCATTTTAGTTGGCATATAAGGAAACTGTAGCTCAGAGAGGTGATGTCCTCCAGCGGGCGTCAGAACAGACCTCCTGACTCAGGACTGAGTCATTTTGAGTAAGACAAACTGCTCCTATATAAAAGCAATTAAACGTTAAGAACTGGAGCTGGGTGGTTGGAATGAGCCATAGAGGAAGAAAGGAAATGGGAGGACCATCCTTTCCATTCAACTGCCACAGCACAGCCCTGCTTCTCCTGCTGCCCTCTCCTCAGTGCCAGGGGCCCTCCCACCCTGGCATGGGCATAGCTCCTCCAGCTCTGCACAGTGTAGCCAGAACCACATGGTCTGACCTTTGGCAACAGACTTTAACCTAGCAGTTCATAAAACCATCCTACATGTATTGGAACAATAAGGGCATAAGTACAAAGGTTATAATTTTTTAAAAAAAGTGCATCTGTTTATGTAGATATACAGAAATAAAGCACTTTCCCAGCCAAGGTTCCTCTATGGTTCTTCATCAGTTATAACTATTGCTGAGTTTGCCACAGCTGTGGTAACTTTGGGGCATATTTCTGCTTTGAATGATTAGCCACTGCTTATGACACACACCTCACCCTCCTTAGTTCCTGTTAAATTCAAACCAATTTCTTGCTCATAGATGGAGCACAAAGCCATCTAAAATGAGAAAGGTAGGAGTATCTGTTTCTCCTAGGGTTTCTCTAGGTTTTTTGCCTAGGATACTGTTTTGGAAGCTTTGGGTTTTGTTTGTTGTGATGTGTTATTTTTGTGTTTTCCTAGCTCACCGCTGATCATCCCTGGAGTAAAATGATGGTGTCCTGTGACCAGGCTCAGCTTATGGCAAATTTGGTCAAACTCATTAAAGCCAAAAAAGTTATTGAAATAGGTAAGAGTGTCACTTTGTCCTCCTTGTAGTAGAATAAAGCTCCTGGCTGTGCTTTTCCAAATACAGCCATGTTCACATAAGGTAAGATATCTAAACATAGTAAGGCACTGTATACCTGTCTCAGCAAACAGGTGGACAAACTACAGTGTGAAAAGTAGTGTCTGATTTGCACTTACTTGCCACTTTGTCTATCTATGCATTCAGTAATTCTGGCATCAGCATGGATGTCTCGTCAACTCTGAGGGAATCTAAAAAAATAAGATCAACAGATCACTTGGGTCTCCAGCAGTTGCAGGACAGGGTGTATTCTTTTCTTCCTGTATCAGTTTCTTGCTGGAAGGAAATGTTTTCCTGCACAAGCCCTGCATCCAATCCGCTTTCCTTGATGCACCTATGTTAGCAGGATATCCCAGAGACAGACTGATGTGAGCAGCCAGGTATGGGTTCCCAGCATCTTCATTCTTGGCCTGGCTGTTATGATGCCCTGGTATTTTGCTGCTGGTCCAGTCCCTTTGGCTCAGGATTTAGCTTCACTTTTAAACAAGGGTGTTCCTCAGAGATGCAGGACCAGACTGCCCTCATGTCCAGGAGACTTTTGGAAAAAGCCAACATTAAGCTTCGCTAAAAGATTGATTTAAAAAAAAAAAAAAAAAAAGAAGTAAAAATGCCTCCCAACCCACCATTACATTGAAATGGAGGGGAAAACCTTTTCTGTCCATTAACAAATTGCCATCCTTGACTCCATTGGGGCTTTTATTCCTGAAAGGAGCCCTGTAGTTCACTATTTACCTTTTTTTTTTTTTCCAACAATACAGTAAGTGTTGATGACTCTTATGATTTTCCTAGGTGTTTTCACAGGTTATAATACCTTGAATATGGCACTTGTCCTGCCAGATAATGGCAGAGTTATTGCCTGTGATATAAATGAGGACTATGTCAAAATTGGAAAGCCACTGTGGAAGGAGGTAAGCAGCATCTCTTCTGTTACATGTTTGGGACAGCTGCATTTGCATGTCAAGGGATTTTGGTATCTTAGACTTGCACATTCACACACAAGGATTCATATCATTAAAGGAGGCTGAGACAGTTCAATTTGGAAAGACAAATAAGTGCTGTCTGGAACCTAGAAATAATAGGAAAAGTATCTGAACACCAGTCACTCCCTGAGTGCAACCTACTAACACGTTATTTCTTGACCACTTTCATCAATTCTTTGTTCTTTTTCATTCTAGGCAGGAGTAGAGCATAAAATTGACCTGCGGATTAAGCCAGCAAGTCAAACACTTGGTAAGTAACCTAAAATACTTTTTTTTTTCCCTTCCCTAGAAATAGAAGATGGATATAATACTGATTAAATCTAAGACCAAATATGCTTGTGGATGTGATCCCTTTGCTAACAGTGAGACAGCTTCTCTTATATTAAAAAAAAAAATCTGAAAAATTCACAACTTCAGAAGTTCACCGTTTTCCTACATGCCAGCAGAGAGGAAAAAAATGCTTGTCCTGTGTAGTGGGCTGTACTGGTCACTCACCTGTCCTGTCCATCACCTTGTTTAATCTATGAAGTACTATTGTCAGCTGCTTCTGGGAAAGCTGATTAAAACAGATTAATTAGACAAAGCCCAATTTCTCTTATCCATTGTCCATTTTAAGCAAGTATTTATTTGTTATAGACAGGAAGAGTTTTCTGAAAGGGCTGAGTTGCAGAAAAAAATACAGAAGCCGATATAAAACTTAGGGTATAACAGTTGAATTGTGTCCAGAGGAGTTCAAATTTAGGGTGTGCCAAAAGCATGCAAGGCCATTAGAAAGGCAATGACTTTTCTCATTCAAGAAAAGAGAAGATGTGGGGCAGAGGGAATATTAATAAATATTCTGAAAATGCAAGAAATTTGCTAGGAACAGAGGAGGCGGAAGGTTTCCAACAAAGGTGTTTGATGGGTCTACAGATCCATCCATAACCTTGTATTACTTCTAAATTCATCCATCCTTTCTAAAGAGGCAAATATTAGCAGTCTGCTAGGATGCACTGTCCTTGAAGTCTGATGGACAGCTTTGTCTAGGCAATGCTTCAGACAAAAAGATGCTCTGTTGGCAGAGGATAAGGGCAGGTGAGTGGGGTGGCAGAGAACCTTAGCAAGGCAGCAGTCAGCCCCTCTGCAACTGGCGATTTGGAGTTCTCTGTCAAGAAGTCCATTTAGGAGAACTTATAACTGAATTCCACTTGCCTTGGCCCAGAGAGGGACTACTTACAGAAATCTTTTGCTATGATAAAGATCTCTGACAGGGTTTGTTCATTACGTGTATCATGGCACTTGATCATCAATGAGAGATTAGCATTTAGGACCTGTTCATAAATGTGAGAAAAATCCTAATCCACTTAAGAAAATGGTTCTCCTCAGTCAGCTCAAAAAATAGCTGAAGGTGTACAGTGTGACCAGTTTCAAACTGCTTGACTTGTTTTTACTGCACCTTTCAGCAGTCCCAGCTGTATCCTGCAGGTTTAGTACTCCTCCATGAACTTCCAAGTAGGCAGAACTCGGTAACTGAGTGTTTTATGGCATACATCATGTCTAGATTGGTTTCTGTGGGTTAAGCTTTTCTAGTAATTAGCTGTAGAGGAATAGGCTGCCTGGTCAAGGCACCAAAAACATTATTTAATGAGAACTTTGACACAAATGGACGACTTCCTCCTACACAGCATTAACCAGGGTGTAACGACTCACTTTGTTGCTCATCTAGATGAACTGTTGGCCAGTGGAGAAGCAGAAACCTTTGACTTTGCTTTCATTGATGCGGATAAAGAAAGCTACAATGAGTACTATGAAAAATGTTTGCGCCTCATAAAGAAAGGGGGAATAATAGCTATTGATAATGTAAGTACTGCAGTTGTAGTGGTAGTAGCACAGGGAGTTACTGCTTTTGCTCTGAGAAAGGAAAAAAAAAAAGTCACAGTGGGATTCTAGTAATGTGATTTCTGACCTGCAACTCGGTTGCCAATTGCAATGTGTTTGTTCCATGTTATACAAAGGAGGCTTTTAAAATTCAACATAAATTCATGAAATAAGCTATATGGAACACTAATATAAGCAAGGAATAAAACCCTACAGAAGTAAGAAGTAACATGTTAAATTTACATTAGTACATAAACAGCCTGTGATAACAGAAAATTATCAATTTTTTAGTAATTCATTACAGAGAATGCTCTATTATTCTGATTTGCCTTGTACTGCATTTTCTACTATGTACAGTACTTACACAAGATCAAAGGTAGCACTTGTAATCAGTAACTACTACTAAGTTATCAATTAATAACTTGTACTAAAACCAAAGAAAAATGTTAAACTTCAGGCACCTTCAGGGTTATGGTGGCAGCTGGACAGGGGCTTTTAAAAATACCTGTGTTTAATCACATCTTTTTTTTATTTTGGCTTCTAATTTGCAGTAGAAGTACAATTAGGCAATTCTGTGGACTCCCAATCCCACTTGATTATGAGAGCTCCATGGCAGAGACCACTAGAAGTCTGAAATACAATAAATAATATCAATTTCTAGAAAATATGCAGGACCTTTTCCAAAGCTTCCTTTGTGGTCCAAGGAACGTATTGGAACAAATGAGGTGCATGACATTTCTTTTTTCAATAGGTCCTTTGGAGTGGAAGGGTGCTAAAACCAAGAAAGGATGACTTGGCAACGCAGAGCATCCACCACCTCAATGAGAAGCTTCTCAGAGATGCACGAGTCAACATCAGCATGCTCCCAATGGGGGATGGAGTCACATTAGCATTCAAGTTGTAAATGGAGGAAGCCCAGCAGATGGGAAACAACAAGCAGCATCAAATCATCAGGAAAAATGCAGGCAGAACAGTATCAAAAATGGTTATTTAACCTGTATCTCCGCTGGATAGCATAGTCTGGGAAAGTAGACTTTAGGAGCAGCAGGATCCTAAGGGCAGCTAAGTTGGGAAGAGAGACTTATTTTGAGATCTACGATGGTTTCTTATTTTAATTGTAATAAAGCAAGTAAACTTATGTGAAGTTGTCCTTGTAAGACAGTGGTTGAAAAAAATCTCCTGTAGAACGACTGAGTTCCAAGTCAGTCAATACAACAAAGTCATTTTCTGTCCTAAAAGAGGCTACTGAGTAGCAGAATAATCAGTCCTACCATCAAAAGGAAAAGAAGTGGAGTTTACTAATGTTAAAAGCCATAATAGAAAAATGGATTTTTAATGAAATGTACATGGCATCAAGGAGATTGCTAGCCTTCTCAAACTAACGATATTGAAAGTCACTGGTAATCCTTGAAGGGTACTACGTAAGAAGCCTCAAATATACACCATCTGGGGGGAAAAAAAAAAGTTGCCTTTAAAAGCATGTCAAAGGAGAAACAGGATTTCCAATACAGAGCACTGCCCAAAACCTTTCTGTGCAAGGACTAGGTTTCTTTAACCTAGATAAAAAAAATAAATCTACCTGCACTGTTAAGTCAGAATGAGAAAGAGCAAATGGGCAAGAAAACCAAAACACTTCTTCCTCCTTCCGCTCTCCCTCCCACCTGCCCGCCAAAGAAGCAACTTGCTAGGTGCTTGTTTCCTAGAAAGTTGCAAGCACAGAGCATTGGTGGCAAGTCTACAGAAGGAAAGTGATGATTGTATGAGGATGCAATACAGCTGTTAACTGGCTCTTCAAATAATTACTGCAAGCAGAGATTCCTTTCCCTAGGCAGCATGCTTTTTCCACGCCCTAGTAAAGTATTTTTCCTACAGTATTCTTAACTCCTAGTTAACTTCATTTGCTGTTGTTATCCATTACTCGTTTCATCCTGATGCATTCTATAAAATTTTTGATTAAGAAACAGTAGTTGAAAAAGCTCACTTTACCTGGGACCAATGAAAGAGACTTAAGGGGGTGGGAGGCATATTCTGTTCAAGCTAGAGAATAAGAATCCAACTAATGACTTTTTTCCATGGTGAATTACAAATATTAATGACTAATTTTTAGGGCTTTTTATTTCAGGCTGAAATTCTTATTACAGAGAAAACCTGATTAAACAAGAAACTGAAACTAGCATTTTACAGACAAAAGCTCCACTAGCTACTGTTTTGGGGGACTGATACACTGGAAGGGTATCATATGCATATTGAGGAAAAAGGTCATTTTAGATTTGTTGGCCTCCTGTAGGGAAGCTGTATCAGAGCTAAGAGAACCCTTCTTCTATTTGCTTAAATAATGCACTTGAATGACTCAAGGCACCGGGGGACAAAGATTTCAAGTCTCAAAATTGTTACAACTGGCTACTTGGCTCGTATTTTTTGAGATTTCAACTGGGTGGCTTGGGTTCTGGTAAGGGGCAGACATTCAGGGCACAGGTCTTACCTGTCTCAGACAGTCATGGTAGTATACTGCAGGGGGAGAATAATGAAGAAAGGAAGCATTGCCTGATGGTTTCAGAGTGGAGCTATGAGTGAAGAGATCTCAATTCTATTTCTGTCACTTCCACTTAAAACCCTGATTCAGCAGAGCATGTCAGGATGTGCTTAAGTACTTTTCTGAATTGAGGACTGGCTGCTGTAAAGTAAAATCCATGCCTGGGAGAAGGCCAGGACAAGGTGCATATGACCCTTAAATGAGATTTTAAATAGGGCATAAAAGCTTGCCCAATTTCTTTTTCTGGGTACAGTTTTACCCTGAGAGCTTCAAACCTCTGTGTGCCTCAGTGTGCTTATCTGCATAAAAGAAATAACACCTTAGCAAAGTCTTAATGACTATAATAGCTCTTGGAGTGGCTGAAGGAATATACAAGATCATTATACATTTGCATGCAAAGCTTCTGGCCATGTTCTACATTACAATTTTACTGTTTAAGTAGATAACAAAAAACTGTAAGGGTTACAAACAAAATGGGACACTAACAGCTGGGGCATCCTCTCAAATATTCCTGCTTTCAGACACTGTAGGCTGATTATCACGCGCGAGCTACAAGCTGTTAAGAATACATACCCTGGCCTGAAGGTACCATGATGGCCTTTCGCAAACACACAGAAGTCACTGGAAGATTGATCACAGACTCTGTAACTGTTTTGCTGCTTATTTCCAAGTTGCAAGAATCCTCTCAGTAAAGCCGAGCCAAAAATGGGCAAGCACCATATTTTTTCAAGAATCTGCCAAATAACAGTTTAACAACATTCAAAACCAGATACAATCATAGTTCATGATTTCAAAAACTCCTGTTCCTTGAATGGTGGGAACTGGCAAAGTCCCTGTCATCCAGGCTAGAGGAAGACCTATTGAATGCCTGAGGCTGAAGCTGCATACAGCGGGCTAGCATTTTGCCTCTGCTTTGGACTCTGCTCCATTTTAAATATGCAGAGCATAGTGTGAGCATTTAATCAAACCTGTCTCCATCCTGATCACGTAATTACCATTAGAAAGAATAGCAATGTGTCCCTAAACCATAGATTGATGAGCCATCTGTAAGCTGAAACAAAGAGCAGAAGGAAGCTTAATTGAATCAAATATTTAGAATACATTACACTCTATCTTGTAGTTACTCAGAAGCTGGCCTTCTCTTCAGGCTTCTGTCCTGCGCGTCTGGAATTCATCACCACTAACTGCATTTAATCCTTCAACCTTACAATAAAGTGACTGCTGATAATATATAATTATGGTTTAATTCAAGTGGTGAATCAGCTTTGGGGAATTTGTGGGGACAATGGGACTTTAGTCTTTCATTAGGTGGTGAGAGTGGACCACACGATAATGCAGGGCAAGTCTTGTCTCTCTCTAATGGCAAGACCAAGTATGGGAGCTTATGGGTCTGCTCACCCCTCCCAGGTAACATACCTGCCTGAGCTACTGCTCACACTGTAGAGGTTCAGGATTTTCCACCCCTAAAGAAGAGCTGACCTGGTGGCACAGCTATTGCCCAAACTCTACCACCCAGCTGTTCATGCAACACTGGCGTGTCTTCTAGTTGCAAGGGTTGACCTGAGAGAGGCCAATACCAGTGACAAATGTACAGCTGACAAATGTACAAAAAAAAAATTCCCCCTAGTGCAGTAACTCCCAGAAGCCACCATGAGAATGAAAGCATGTAATCCTAGCTGTTGGTCGGGTATCTCAGTGCCTGCTCCAAAGATGTCACATTTGAAACGGTGTGGTGTGATATTTGGATGGGTAATGGGGAAAGGAACAGAAGACTGTTTGTCTCTACTAGCTAATTAAATGAGCAGACGACACTCACCCAGCAGTGCTGCCATGCTCCCCCTTTGTACTGGCCCTCTCCAATATGCCCAGAGGAAAGTTAGCAAGAGCTTGGAGTTATCTACAGCATGGAAAACACTCAGGACTCAGACTGGGTGTTCAGAAACCTAGAGAGAGGGCTGCCCCCAAAAAGAAACAACTCACTGTCCAAGGGTAGACACAGGGGTTCTTGAATGCTCAGGGCTCACTTCTGCATTTTCAATGCTGCAGCTTTCAATCCCGCTGAGACATGTGGGGGACAAAGCAGGGAGCATCATCAGTCTCTCATGTTGCTGCAGGCCTAAAGGAAAACTGGGCTTCTGGGTGTAGCGTAACTTAGAGGCATTTGTTTGAACCTCTCTCGCTGCCGTCCCTCCTTCTTTTAAGAAACTCATGAAGTGTTTTTAATCTGTTTGAATTTAGCCACATTGCACATGGACAGCGCTTTCTGTGAATTGCTGCTCATAGAAAACAATTAGCAAGCTTTTTGTGACAAAGCCCTTAGGATAGAAGGAAATGAATATTAATATAAACCTCATCCAAATCCCCTCCTTTGAAGCATGAGCAGCTCCCCGCATTCCCCAGAAACCTTGCAGCTCAGGCCTTGGGCATACGCCATGTCTCAGGCACTGCAATCTTGATGATATTCGGGTGGCAACAGCAGCAAGTGCCATAACATGCAGCTGGCTCCTTTTTGACAACATAGTAGCACAGTTAGCTGCATCCCTACTTGCATTCTCTTTATCACTTAAAGAAATCCATCCTAAATGGCCACAACAGGGGTAAATAAGCTAAGAGGTCAGTGCTGTTTTAAGACACTGTTCACCCTACTAGTTGAGATGAATACAGCTTGATTTTATCTAACCCATCCACTGAAACTGCACAGGCCTCCTCCATGCCTGACACCACCCTTGCATTACCACAAGGAACATGACCATGCTGAGCGGCTCCATCTGTTCTTCCAAACAACAGGTACACCAACACATTTGGATAACCTATGAGGTCCCCACACACAAGAGATCTGGACCCATCTCTGGGTGGATTGCAGCACGTTTGATTTTACTGCTCATTTCAATTTCATGGGAGCAGCAGCGCTATCATGTCCTTCTCAGAATGAAAGTGTGGAAAGCCATAAATAAATGAGAAGGGTCTTTTGGGGAGGGATTTCTGGTGAGATCCCAAACAAGAAGTACTGAGCAGGGTACTACAAAGCTCATTCTTCCCTCTTTGCACACCTAAGAGTTGCAAATGAGCATTTCCTGCCACTGAGCACTGAAGTTTCTTCAGAGAAACTTAAAGGTAATAAGTTATTTTTGTTTTCTCGCCCATCAGTTGCTCTGCTTTCTGGTCTGCCAAGCCCTGCCCCAGGGCAGTGGTGTTTCTCTGCTGCTGCATGTTGTGCCCAGTGATTTACACTGGGATGAAAGGCTCTGCACGAGTATAAAGCATTACCTCTGCATAATTCTAATCACACACAAATTGGTCTCATGCATTTGCAGCTACTCGTGGTTTCTAAGTCACCTGTTTTATAATAATAATTTTAAAAGCAATGTTTTGAAAAAGGAAATGAACAAACATAAAACCTGTAAAAGAGGGAAATTAATGTGGGATTTCAGACAAGTTATTTATCTTCCTTTTTGGCTCAGTGCAATACTGTAGGGATAAGCACATAACTAGCTGCTTTAATATTTATTCCTATTATAGGAAAAGTAAACATTGCTGATAAGTCACTGCTTTCCAGGATTAGATTTCATATTTTAGAGGCTGCTTTAAATTAATGCAGAAGCAAACATTATCTTTTCTTCTTATTCATATATTTCCCTAATGAGTTTCAAGCAAATTGTGCCTACTTATATTTTATGATTTTAAATAATTAAAACATTTTATGGAGGCAACTAAAATTCTCCCCAGAGTTAGCAGAAAGATTATTGATTGAACAGATCTCAAGCTACAAGGAAAAAATTATTATTTAGTTTAAAGGCTCGTAATTTTTTTCCTGTTCACCTACTGAAAAACTAAGAGATTGTGCATTTTTATAGCAACTTTTTGAGTTATGCTGGGGTAGGCACTTGGGTTAAGTAGGTGAGCTGAAAGTAGTAACTTTTTGACATTGTGAAATTAGATTTGCAGAAGATAGTTAATGAGACTGTTATTGCTGCTGTCACAAGTAAATGCAATGCCTAACTACTGCATACACACACAACCACCCAGTGTTCATTACCCAGGATAAAGCCCAGCTGTACATTCACAACACCAAGGATTTTAATCAAATCTACAAATGCAAAACATCAACAGAAGAAGTCTGCTCTCAGAGGAGGACTGGTTCACAGGAGACCCAGGCTCTACGTGTCATGTTGCGTGGCATGGCCACAGGAGTCCATAGGGTTATGGCCCAGATGTTACTGGCCTGTAGCACGACCCCCAGCAACAGAAAGGGGGTTTCTACCAGCTTGAGGAGAAAAACAAACAAACCAACCAAACCACAACAACAAAAAAAGAGGCAAAAACAAGAGACAAATGCATTTTAAAACAGGTGCAAAGAAACCTGTAGAAAGGAAATGGATGCTTGCAAATCTAAATGGAAATAAACACCACTAAGAGATGGAGATAAAATTTAGGCTTATTTGTAAGGAATCTCATGCTTGTCCATGATGTCACTTGTATCTTTTAACATGTGTTTTGTTAGGAAGCAAACATTAGGAGTTTACATTTAAAGGTAAGCAAAACATGTAGCTTCTTGGACTAGCTAAAAAAAAAAAAAGGAGAAATTACAAAACTTAGGCAAATTATATAAAGACCCAAAATGCTGACTTCTAAGCATTATTGTTTGCCCTGCAGGTCCTACTGTTTTCCCTGTAACAGCTAAACTCACACAGGCTGTGGCTTACAACACTCAATGCTTACTTCATTTCTTTATAAGGTACGTATTTTTGCATTTGCCTACTACAAGTCGACATGGCTGATGTCTGCTACAGGTCAAAACCTGGAATGCAGGAGGAGCAGTAACAGCTGCACCCAGCAGAAGTGGAAAGTTTCATCAGATGGCGATGGACACCTTTGAATCCAGGCAGAGCTGCAAGGGCTACGCAGGGACAGGGAGGGGGCAGTGAGACGTCCATGCTGCTCTGTGTGGAGGGACCCATGTCTGCCTCCACCTCTGGCAAGGTTCAGCTCCACAGACAGAGGTGAGAAAGGGTCCCTCAGGTGCCTTCACCCACAGCTTCCACCCAGCTACCAATGTCTCCTCAGCCTCCCGGGCACATCAGCAGGGTATTGGTGTGCCATTTCCGCAGTGTCACCTTCAACGTCCTCTAGCCATCTAAATGTCAGCTGCTATAAAATGCTCTCCCAAGACACTTAATCCATCTTTTCAATGTAGAGTAATTAGTGGGGTCGTTCCAAAGCAGAAAGCTATAGTTAATTGTGCAACTACTGTGCCATCATGTATTATATCAAAGAGATTAATACAACCTGAAAGAAATTACAGTGCCCTCCTTGGTTTCCTTTGAACAGCAGAGCTAGATTATATTCCAGTGAACCTCAAAGACATCCCCAGTGCAGAGGAGCATTAATTCACTATCAAAGTGCAAATACAAAATGATACTCACTAGGTCAAACTCCTGACAAAACGGTTCCTGTACAAAAAAACTGTAGTTTCTCCACAGATGCGTAGAGCCAGCTTCTACATCACCTCTGGGTCTTCCCATGGCTGTTGTGGATTTTAGGCATGGTCATTTCCTGGGAACTATTCCTACCAACAAGCAGCAGTCCCTCTCCTCAGGTTGGGAGGACCATCAAGATAGAGCCAGTAAGGTGTCCTGCTGAGGGTCTGGGCCACAGTACCAAAGCTGAGCTCCCTTGGCCCCCATCAAGGACTGCTGCGTGGGATCGGACCTATCCTCACAATCTGAGACTGATCCAAGTTATCATTGACAACTAACTTGAAAGAGGCAAAAGCACAGACACATTTAATCAACATGCAGAGATTTGGGGCCCCCAAATTCCTTCTGGTGTTACAGAAAGGTCCCAGGTGCCACCAAGCCCATCACTCTCCCCTCTCTTACACAGCTTTGGTTACTTTGATGGGTGCTACCAAGTCTTCCTTTCTTGATTTTCAACATAGTCACTCATCTACCAGATATTGAGTGATGACCTTTAGCTCAAGCTTAACTTTAAGTGTATATTTAAACTTACAGACATGGACTATGGTAAACTCGTAATGAAAACTTCAGACTTGCAGCTAGGGTGTCTCTGTTGACCTTAGGAACCATTTATGGTCACCTCCACAAACCACATTAAAGGCACATGATTAAGGCTGCAAAGCTAAGCACTCAGAAGGTTACAAAAGAGTAATTAAATTTGCACAGGCAATCTTAAATTTTGACCATCCATATTACATATAAGCATTATAATATAGATTTTAATTTTGTGATCAAGCATTTCTGCATTCTACCTCTTATGTGCTCCTTCCTGACCTTATTAGGTGTCATTTTACTTCTTTTGCCTTCAGGCTAATAAACTGAGAACCTATAAACAGGAAAATAGCTGGTTTTACGCAGCCTGTGCCAGTAGAGGATTCCTAGGTCTCAGAAGGGCCAAGCAGCCTTGTGCCGTGGTCATGTTTCTCCAGAAGAAGAGGTGGAGGAAATTAGGGAATCACCAGCAGAAGTTATAACTGCCTTTTCTGTATTTAATTACCTTTTTTTTTTCTGCTTTGTGTTTATCTTACTTCATCTCCATAAAAGAAAATTGGACTGTAACAGCTACAGCAACACCAAATCATTTCAGCTAACTCCCTGTGCTTTTCCTCTAAGGGATCAAAGGTTATCAAGTAAAAGGGAAGAAAAACAGAGGAGAGGTAAGAATGGGTTTTCCTATGCAACAGGAAAGTTATCCTGTGAAGGAAAGTATTAAAATTAAAGCCTTTCTTTCCCTGGAAAGTTTACATTTTGAATGCTTCTCTACTTCTCTTTCCTCCTCTCCCTTGTTGCTAACCAGGCTGAGGTCTTTGTGCCTAAAACCCTGCCCCTCAGGTACCCATTTGCTGCTGTGCAGGCAGCTCAGCTCACACGGCCAAGGCAGGCACGTATCCCCTTGCAATGAACACCAACACAGCCGCACTCTGCAGTGCGGCCAGCATGCAGGGGCCAGCTGTGCCCCAGCCCCACCAAACGAAGCACATGTCTTACAATGACACACCATATTTTTAATTCAAGAAATCCCAGACAAATGTGAAAGCAATCTCATTTCAGGAAGAAGAAACTGGATTAGCCTAACAAAAGCCTTGCAAGGCAGTGGGCTCATGCTTCCTGCAGAGCACCGTTCTCTGTGCTCGGTAGCGAGTGATGCTTTGCCAGACACAGGGTGAACCAAGAGCAACCACCTAACTCCCTGGCGCTCCTCTCAGGATGAGGGTGTGCTGTGAGTTAGGAGGAGCTGTGCCTCTGGGAGAGGTTGCTATGAATGACTGGAGTGGGACTACACGGTACACCTCTCTGCTACAGCTTCCCACAGAAGAAAAGGAAATGGTAGGAAATGGGACTTTGAGCCAGACTGTTTAGACAGCCCACAAGAGGGAGAAATTTTGAAGCAGAAGGTGGGTTAGTTGGGTTGTTGTCGTGGTTTAACCCTAGCCAGCACCTAAGCACCATGCAGCTGCTTGCTCACTCCTCCTCTGCAGTGGGATGGGGGAGAGAATCAGAAGAGTAAAAGTGAGAAAACTCGTGGGTTGAGATAAAGACAGCTGAATAATTGAAATAAAGTAAAATAATAATAATAGACTATACAAAGCAAGTGACACACGATGCAATTGCTCACCACCCGCCAACTGACACCCAGCCCATCCCTGAGCAGCAGTCACTGCCCCAACAGCCAACTCCCCCCAGTTTATATGCTGAGCATGATGCCATATGGTATGGAATAGCCCTTTGGCCAGCTGGGGTCAGCTGTCCTGGCTGTGCACCCTCCCAGCTTTCTTGTGCACCTGGCAGAGCACGGGAAGCTGAAAAGTCCTTGACTAATATAAGCACTGCTTAGCAACAATTAAAACATCAGTGTGCTATCAACCTTATTCTCATACTAAATCCAAAACACAGCACTATACCAGCTACTAGGAAGAAAATTAACTCTATCCCAGCCAAAACCAGGACAGTTGTGCTGGTTTGGCAGGGAGACCTACCAAGACTCCAGCATTTATGCATACTCATGAAGTCGCCTTGTGATGGGCATGATAAAATTAAACCAGGTGAGCTTCAGGCTATGTGAGTGGGCTGTAAACAACTTCAGCATCATGCTGATGTACCCTAAATGCAGAGAGGACCTTTGCTACAAAGCATTAGGTCTCACCTGAAAGCCTACCAGTCTTGCACCTGGACTGAACACTGTACCAAATTTCCCAAGGAACTTCAAAAAAAGTAAAAAAAAAAAAAGTATTTCCTCAAACACAGTGGAAGGAGATCAGCCTTCTGTTACAGAGGCTACAATACAAGCCTACATCCACACTAAATTACAATACACCAGAGAGGTATTTGTGAATTGCAGTTTACTTAAAAACATGTCATAAAACACTGATTCCTGAGACACCAGAAACACCCGATCACACTCACCTGGTGCCATCTCTGCCAGTAAAGGCTCCGCAGCTGGCTGTGTAGAGGGCCACCAGCTCCACTTGCCACATCCATGGGGATATCTGTCAGAGCTGGTCCCATTCAGCCCAACAGATGAACCTCCCAGGTATGACGGCAAGCAGCCTGCATCCAAACCCTACTACAGCAAACACTATTACACCCTCCTCTGCTACGGGCAGGCTTTTGTCCAGGCTAAAGGACACACGTCAAGCGCCAACAACAACAAAAAGGGAAGGCAGAAACGCTCCCTGCCCTGCTCCCCAAAGCACATACTGCCAATTAGAGAAGTGAAAATGATACCAGGTGACTCTTGTGATCAATTGTAACCCACCCAATCCACTCAACAAGGTAGCAAGGAAAAAATTCACTATAACTGTAAATTTGGCCTGGGACCACGCCCAGCCCCCTACACCAGGGCAGCTGGCAGTGCACTCACTCCTCCTGCCCCCCAGCAGCTGAGGGGCTCAACACACCTAGCAGAGAAGTGTTTGCATGCTCTGCTTGAGCAGGGAAACAAAGCCCCAAAGACCAAAGAGGGTCCCCAAAGAGGGGAGCAGGACAAGGTGAGGCACCCTCCGGGAGCAGGTGGTGGGGAGCCTAGGGCAGCAGTGCTGTCCACACAGTTCACTGCCCAGCACCATGGACACAACAGTCTTCTGGTTTTATACAGGAAAAACAAATTTTGTATGCTTATGAATAAAATAGTCCAGACAAAAGTTGTCTCTGCTCCCCAGAGTGCTGACCACCCTGCGACTGCTTCTGGTGGAAGGCCGATGCCCCTGGGCAACTCAAGCTTCACCCCAGCATTCCCATGGGACAAGCCCTGAGCAGACTTGCTGCCCTCTCTTCTCTCTCTCCATGCTCTAATTTCTTGATTGGGATTTAAATTAATTGCAAAGATGGGGGAAGAGTTTCTGAGTTACCTACATTGTGGTAATGCAGGGTCCCTGGGCTGGGGCCATACACCCACACTGCTGGCATGCCACGTGGCCACCACAGGGTCAGCCCAGCCCCGCCACGGTGCCTGGTGCCACCAGACATGGGAAGATCATGAGTTAGGCAACTTTTTGAATCTTTCCCCTTTGCCTTCTGGGTTTTGGCAGCTGGTGTGCCCTGTCCTCCTGTCAGCAAGTGCTTCTCAAAGCTGAGGGTGGCCAGAACATCTCTTTGGAAATCAAGGGATCTCGAGCCATTTGGAGATTTCTAGAAAAGTATTGTCAAGTCAAAAGCAGAGCAGCAGTCAGGAAGATAACCTGCTTTGTTAATTAATTTCGTTTAGATAGGAGGGGGATGCACCCAGGAACCAGCTGCCAGCAGTCCAATGTAGAGAGCAGGACCAGCTGCTCCTTCAGAAGTCGACAAGTGCTGCTTGGGTCTCTCGGACACAGGGCTGGAGGACAACCAAGTGCCAGCGTATGCAGGGGTTTTCCTCCTCTAATTCTATTTCTTTAGCTCAGAATCAGGCTTAGGCTTACTGCAAGTATTGTTTTTCCGACGATTTCTCTCAGTCGGTGAGCTAAGCAAAGCTACCTGCGAAATGCCCGAGGAAGCAGCTCTTCCAGAGGCCATTACGTGTGGTTCCCCAGAGAGGGACGAGAGGACACCAGCGGCCACCAGATGGCGCCGTTGGTCCGTGGCCGGGCAGGCGGGAGGCGAGGAGCGGGGCCGCGGCCCGGTTCCCGCCACGGCCGGCGGCAGCAGCTCCGGCCGCCAGTCTGGCCCGACTGCGGGGACGATCACACCCCTTCTAGCGACTACCGTGGCAATTACCGGATTGGGTCACTGGAAATAGTAAGTTACAATAAAGCAGCTGCAGGGGAAAACATCTCCGTCTCATCTATGCAGAAAAAAATAGCCCTCCCCCCACCCCTTACTCACACAACAGCCAAGCCCTAAACACAGCATAGCAAAATTTCTTAAACAAAGGAGTTACATGTGCCTAACAAAGATTCAGTTAAGGTGTGTTTTTAATAATGCCACCATGGATCAGTAAAATACCTAAGGACAAAGCTCACTGGTCCCTTGTGAGCTACTTCCTCGGCTCTCCCACCTGTGCTAGGCCCAGCTTCAGGCTGAGCACTGGTGACTCACCCTAGCACACCCAAACCTACTCCATGAGGCACACCACGTAAGATTAGTGAGCTTTTTGTAATAGCCATTTAGTATTTCAGTGCTGATAGGAGCACAGGCAAAGTAAACAAAAAAGGTACTGAGTTGCTAACAATGCAAAATCATTAAACAGAGTCATTACTTTAGCATTAGGATCGTCCCCCACGGATCCAGGACAAAGAACATCCCATGAAAACACCCACAAACCCTTGAAAGATTTCTGATGTGTGCGCTGCTGTTAGCCAGCCGTAACTGTACTACAAGTACTGCCATGGAGTTGGTTTCAGCAGAAAATTCTCATTTAAAAACACATGCTGTAGTAAAGGTCAAATGTTTGGAGCTGAAAAATCCGACTGCGTGCCATCTTTAAAGGTCTGTCAGCGCTCTTACCAACAACAGTAGATAAATATGAGTGTAGATATTAACCAAATCTCAGTGTATAACACCCCACATTTTGTCTAACAGCATTTTTACAAACTTTAATTGCATATTATTTTTCAGAAGTTGCTGTGCAAAAAAAAGTTTGCCTCTTTTTACATGAGCATCAGTATCAAACTCACAGCTAAAGTAGAAGATGCTGTATGCTAGGCTCACAGAAATTCATTCAGTTGTTTATTGCTTTCCATTTGACCCAGCAGCACGTGGAAAGACAGACACAACGGGCAACTAAAAGGCAGGTCCAGGAACAATCATGAGAATGGGAACATCACTAAAATACAATGAATGCACACTACAATAATTGATATCATCTGTGTTTTTATTCCTATTCCAGCTCAGGAACAGAAATATTCCACTGCAAAGGGAGGCTGACAAACACGATAAAACTGCTTGCAACAAATGTAGCCCTTCCATGCCACATAACCCAACCAGCTTTTTCTTTGCGTTTTCCTTTCTGCCAGTTCACAGGAAGCATTTGTACCTGCCATTAAGACACTGCTGCCACAGGTGCAATCCAGTATTTGTCATCATTAGTGGCTTACCTTGCATAGAATTGCTTCTGTCTTTGCTGACTGGTACGATAAGGAAACAAGCACCTTTGACATAAGCAGGGCTGTCTTCTGTTTGCTCGGTTCTACTTCCTATAGAAGTGCAGTCACGACAGATTTAAATGCGTCTTTGTGCCCGGTAGACGGACTATTGCAGTAGTAAGCCAAACATCAGAACAGGACATTTAGAGGGCAGTAAGCACACTCTATTACTACCTGGCTTTATCCCAGCGACAGCCAAGGGAAAGGTAAAAACCTGTGCCCCAATGCTTGGGGGAGAAAGGTTGCCATGCCCATTCCAAAATAGTTCCAAACAAATTTCCTGGTTTTGAATGACTGCAGTATGCAAGAGGCAGATTTAAGAATATACCACACCAAGCTGAACCACGTGAAGAGTGCAAGGTTAATTGAAACAACCTGGAGAATTTCTACAGCACAGCAAGAACATAAACATTCAAGTCACTCAGACAGTAACTTGCAAAATCCAGGGCATCATAATCTCAGTGAAAGGATTTTTATTTATGAAAGTGTGATTAAGTCTCCTTGCAATATGCACACAGACAGCCCCTACTCCAGCTGTACCAGGCAGGAATGCAATGCTACAGTTCACACAAACAAGATGCACAGCCATGCTCAGGTCATTGGTTACTCAATTGTTTTTATTTTATTCAGAATGACACCTGAGGAAAGGCTGGCTAGCACTGAAATTTATCATTAAGGCTTCCTACATGTTCTAACAAAATGGAGCTATTTAAACTACTGACATTCCTTACCACAAAACTCCAATTATACCACCAGCGTCTGTAACACACTTGAAAAGAAAGTTTGAAAGCCATTTTTATAAACCTCACTTGAGAGGTGTCAAGAGACAGACACTGAACTTCCTTTTCATGCTCAAAGTAGTGATTTATGTCAGAATATTTGAGGAAAACCTCACATTTTCAGAATTGTCTTAACTACTGCAGAGCCCTTTTATTTCTCCAGTTGCCTATCAACATTGTAATAAATGAAACTACTTAAGGTTTAAAGGCTAAGAACTAGTAAAGTGATGCACATGACAACAGAGTAAAATGAATAGGTTCAAGCTTTCCATTACTAATTTGTACCAAGAGTCAAAGAGAAACTGCAGTATCTGCTTTTATTTCACTTGCCCATTTTGTGACCTCAGGAAAAACAGCTAGAGGTGAGCAGATAGGGAAGAAAAGGGTTAGAGTAGTTGTTTCTTAAAACAAACAAACAAAAAAAAACAAACAAAAACCACCCAAATACACAACACCGAAACAAAACACCCCCAACAACAACAACAACAAAAGTGTCAGACCACTACAGCCCTATCAAAAGCTTCCAAAAACTGAGAAACCTCACTATTGCAGCCATGCTGGTTTAAGGGTGCAAAAGACGGAGTTCTTTATTTGCTCAGGTGCTACAGCTGCACAACGCATACAGACACACAATTTTCTTTTCCCCCCAGAAGAAGCCTGGACACACTTGGCGAGGCACCAAAGGCGGTTATACTAAAAAGAGAATCCGTACTAAAATTCAAATGTCTGGCTGCACGGTCTCTAGCTTTAAGTGGTCTAGCACATAAAAACACTTCAAACGAAAAATAGTTCGCGAACATTAACATGCAGTGAGAGTGCAACAAATTGCACCTTACATGATTCTGCCATCACCAAGTGGTGGAAGTGCTCCTCAGAAAAGGGCATTTAGTGACAACAGCAGTAAAGGTACTCCAAAGCACAAATGCTGCTAAACCTTCTCTTTGTCATGTAACAAACCTAGTCAAATACACTAGCAAGCCTGCTCAGGGGCCTGAGCTGGAAACTAAGCTCTGCTCTGTCTTCCGCAAAGAAGGTGACTCAGCTATTCCACAGCTAAAGCCTGAACACAGGCAGTTTACAAAAGAGTACTTAACTTGAGAATTTGAGAGCAACAATGCAGGATGGAACAAGACCTCGAGCAAATCACTAGGACTTTTATGGGGGTTAAGTCTAATCCATCATGAACCACACACAGCTTGCAAACCAGAGATAAAGCTTCCTGATCATAAGCTAGCCACCTGCCCTATAAAGGAAGCTGCTGTGAACTACAGACTGCAAGACTAAGTATCAAGATACCTTTCTCAGTTATGTGGGACTGTAAGAAGTAGGCTCCAGGCACTCCCCTGAACTCAATTAATCCCCATTCTTAAATGTAAGCACTGTAACTACATGTATTTAATATATTCCACATTAAAAGCATTCACAGCTAGTTATGTTTGATCTTAAGGGAACTTATGTTCACAGACCAAATATCCCTCATAATTCTGTTCTCTCTTAATTCTATCTTGGAAAAACATGGAGAGTTTTTCCATTATTCTGCATGTTTCTGGACTTAAAAATTGATATCTGCCAAGATTTATTAGTCAAAGGGAAAGCAGAATCGGATGCATTTTCCTCCATTTCCATTTAAAATTAAGCCTTTATTTCAGTCATTTTAAGCAGAAACCTCTCACAGCAGTTGGGATAAGCAGGCTGTTATACCATTACACTGTTACATTCAGTTGCAGAGATACATCTCACTTCATACAAATATAAGCAGAAGGTGTGTTTGTGGTGAGGTTTTTCACCCCTTGGGCAAAAGCATCAAGGAGCAGTTCTTAAATGTCTCAGTGTGCCAAGTACATCATTCTGCACTCTCTGCATCAGGAGGCCGACTAGTAATGCAGTAAATCTTGCCCATGGAACACAGGGGGAATTAAACCATTGTGTCATGACAAATCTTACCTGACAGAAAAGCACATTCAACTTGCTTGAGGAATCCAGCCGTTCAGTGAAAACCATCTATATTCAGTGTTGTCATGGGTGGGGTAGAGGTCCTTAATTGCACAAAGGTACAGAGCACTACTTCTTGGATTATTTTAAGTTAAAAGTTAAGTTTAACTGAGCACTACCCTCACATCTTAACTCTTAAAATATCTGAGGCACAAGTATGTGTATGTACTTGTTTTATTCATAATTTGTCTTGGGATACCAAATGTTTTTCTACTTCAGGTGATTTAACAAAACTGTTGACCTCATTTCAAAACATCCACTGATCCATTTTTCATTCAATGGCAATATCGAATGTTAAAAGGAACATAAAAACAAACATGCACACAATTGTACAGTTTTCATAGATGTCTATTTCATTATTTGTGGGTAGCGCATTAAACAGTTAAATACATTTAAATAATGTTTAAGTGACTGCACTAATGCAGAATTTTAACTAGATGGGTAACCAATTTAACTAGAAACCAGCTAACAAGTAACTGTCTAAATACTTCAAATACAGCTCTTGTTCTAGGTCATCCTTCTTGGAAAAAAAAAAAGCCTGCTGGTCACATTGGAACATTTTAAGGCCAAATTCTTCTGATATCCCTTCTCTGCAGCAGTTTCTTCACCTTTTTAAGCCTCCAATTCCAGGCCAAGACCAAGTTTATGGCCACCAGCATTGATGCTCTTTCCATCTATCAGGGCAGACAGCGTAAGCTTCACACCTGTAAGATTTTTAAACAGCATGTTTACAACATACAATCAGAGTAGCTTTCATGCAACTCAACCCCTGTCATTACAAGTCCCAGCTGTAGCTCTTTTTCTATTTCATTACTTTCCTCTTAAAGATTTCTACAGAAGAATCCATTTACCCATTAAATCTATTGAAAGCTAGTCATGTGAATCAAGCTAGATGCTTTTTTGTAAATATCGTGTTATAAAGTGGATATACAAAGACTCTAATTGGTAAGTACACAAGAGCTCTCCTTTTCTACATGAAAGGTGTGCAAAGAAGAAAAATTATGCATAGAAAGACAGACACTTGTACCAAGGGAGGGATGGAATGAAACTACGATTTTTATTGGTTTTCAAATAAGGAACTAACCAAAGGTAATATAGCATTAACAGGTGTTTTCATATTTAAGCAGAACAAGTTAAGTTCTGGAAGGTTTTTTTACTAAATATGAAGAGCAGGAAGTGTGTTCTTTTGAAGAGTAATCATTATTTCAAGACCTGATATCATTCAATACGATGTGACCGGAGAAAGCAATGCTAAAAAAAAAGACTGCTTTGCACAGCCTAAAGCTAAGCTATCAAACACAATACAGTCCACTCCTACACAAACCAATGAGGAATATGATGCAGAAATACCATTAGATACAATAGAATTTGTCTTGTTTAGATAAAGGTTTGATGTGCAACATAAGCTACTGTAAAACATCTACTTTGCCTTCAAGACAAAATTATTCAGAAGAATGGAACTGCATATAAATACATAAATCTCAACGATTTTCTTTGTGATGCATAAAAGATGTGTATGTGACGTAATTCATGTGATAACCCTTACCTGGCCTCAGGGTCTGGGTGTAACCCACTCCAACTAGACTAGAGTTGTTCACTTTGGCCTGAAAAAAAAAACAAGACAAAAGCAACTGAAATGTCATAACTGATTAGTTCTTTGTTATCATTCAGAAGCTAGAATAACTATGGCAACACTGCCATTATCAACTTAACCAAATTTTACTTGTTCTTTCAATATCTCTGTGCTTACTAGATTCTCTTCCCAGCTATGCCCTTGCCCCCCAACTTACAGCTGAAGTAGTAACATTTAAGAGCAGACAGAATGTAAAGGCAGGGAGAATTGTTACTGCAATGTAGTTTGGCAGGTGAACCTCCCCACTCCCCTCTTTTCAGAAGGCCATAGCAATTTCCCACCACAGTCTCCCAAAACAAGCCACTTCAGAAGAATCCTCCATGTTCATATTATTACAAAATAATTAGTATCTTGCAGGTCCAACCAGTCAAGCAGCAAACATTTCATAATATCATCATAAACAATATGTGCAAAATCATTTATGTCACTTTGCATCACTTCCTCTATAGGATGACTCCAACAATCCAGGTTCAATTCTAACTTTATAACATACAGAAAACTTTTCTGCATATCACCTTTTTAACCAGTATCACCAGAGTTCTTACCATGAGAATGTGACAGAGGTCCCCAAACACTGTTTTTAAAAAAATTCTGTAAACTTACAGAACTAGACATGAAGTGTTTCTTTTACTTTTTTTTTCTTTAATAAATACATTAAGTCCTCTAGAGTAGCACAACATTTGACAGTCAGATTCTAAAAGAGACTTTGCTGTATGCAACATTACAGAATTTAAATACTGCTGGTTTAATTATAACTGCCTGGATTGTAAGAGTAATTCCTACAAGACTTCTTGGCCTATTACTTTCTTTTGCACTAACACCACACAGATTTGCAGAAACTGAAAATACACTATGCTTAGCATAACCCTTTTGGTTAGAGCCGTACTTACAGAGATAGAAGCAGTGGAATCCAACTTGTATTTAGCCGCGATGCCAAAGCGAGTGCTGTTGCTACCTGCTGTCCAAGCCAGGTTTACAGCAGTTTCAAGATTGTCACTCACTTTCTGGTAAATTGACCCACCAAATTCTGAACCATCATTGCTGCACAAATTAAGAAAAAAGTTAGTTTCCTATATTTACATAATCCCAACACTTTTTTTTTTTTAACTACTTCAAATTTTTCTTCAAATGAGAATTTCTAAAATTTGAGCTGTTTCACATTTTTCGACAGGAGAAGGGGAGATGAACAAAGGCTTCAGGGCAAAATTAACCTGCAATAATTCATGGAGAAAAAAAAAAAAAGATATTTCAGAGTGCTACAGCTAGTTCTCACACTAATGTTGAGCTAAGTACTTGAATGTAATTTCAGCTCGCATCCTTACCAAACTAACAGATAAATGTTAATAGTTAGGAAACAGGCATTCTGAATTCTATGATTACTGAATACATACGATATTCCTAAAGAATTAGATGACCTTTTTAAAAATCTGTCACAATGTTTGACATTAGTAAACTGAAATGGAATTCTTCCAGCCCAGACTATAAAGTGTTCTGTAGCTTCCTCCCATACCCCTCAATTTCCATAAACCCAGACAGACACAATCCCCATCCTTCCCCTCCAAAAGGACAAACTTCTACCTCAAAAAGTTATTTCCTAACTAAATGCACTAGAACAATGCCAATTTTAACTTAAGACTGAAAACACCATGTTCTTCAGTAGGTTTTGATCTGCTTGCTCTGAAGAACATTTAAGATCTAAAGGTAGCAAGTCTGAATAAAGTTCATAAACAAGATGTCTTACACTTGTTTAGTTACACTAAGTGTTTCATGCATTCTTCATCCCAGACAGGCAAGAAGACGAACCTACGCAAAAAGTCCAAAAGCAAAACTCTAGTCTTGCTCCAGAAACTACTCCTGGCCTACTTAAACAGTGCAACGCTAATTACTACCTCTAACAAATCTACTGCCCTTAAATTATAGCCAGATATAATTCAATTTAATGGGAAAGCTGGAAAAAGCATTATGATCAGCTCTGTGTAACTGAACTATTGCACTTCCAATTTGGATGTACTTCAGTATTTGGTAAGCTGTAGCATATATTTGGTAGCATATATTGTGCTGTAAGTGCTAACAAGCCACGGGTATTTCCTGTTTTGAAAGAGAAATACAAAGTAACATTTATCATTTATTTAGAGTTCCTATTGAAAAATGCACTCCACTTAATGGCCTTGCAAGCACCTCTTGGTATTTCAAGCATTTGTATTCTGACTAGAAGGAAAGGTAGAGAAAGCCTGCTTCTGTAAATCTGGACACAATTTTCAGTACTTACACGTTAGTGTGCAGTTGGAAGTCTCCAGTCTTGTAACCCACAGAGAAGTTATTCCTTGTCAATTTTGATTTGGCACTATCAAAAGTCATCTGATAACCAGCAAGCCAGCCTTCATAACCAAAGACAGCTGAACCGTGGATTGCAGGTCCAGCAAAATCAAAGTCAACATCACAACCTAGGTTTAGGCATTCACGTTTATAAGCTGACTTAATTTTACCACTTTTCTTTCTGAAACAGAGAAAGAGTTATCTTAAGACAAGGCTTGATCTTCCTTAATGAACTGCCAAATTCAAGCCATACGACTCTACACAATGTATCTAAATGCCATGCACATGCATACTCTAGACTGGGCCAAAGCACATCTAGCCCATCAAAAAAGCACAGGGCTACCGCAAACAGGCATTTTGTGATGAATGTAGAGGCATTTTCATGCCCCCTGCAATCTTCCAAGTACTTCTATCCCAGAAAATAAGCAAAGTGGGCTGTTGTGAAATGTCCAATACTAACTCTGTAGTGTAAGATGTGATGCTAAGAAACGGAAGCCTTTAGCATTGGGATTTGCTAATTTGGATCAATAGAAACCCATACAGACATCTCTGTCAATACAGCAGACCAGATGAATGTTTACTGACCATGGCTGTAGTTACTGCCCTAAATAAGGTAGAGTTTAACAATTCTTACCCTGTATTTGGTGAGAAAGTTGTATCAAATGTCAACTTCAAGCCTTTGGCAATCTAATTGAAGGGGAAGAAGATAAGATAAAGCTATAAATTCAGTTCTGCTAGTTAAGCAAAACAAATAAATACTCCCCTAATCTATTACCTGATCTTCAATTGCAATTTCTGTTCCCAGAGTGTTATCTGTGTTCCATTTTTCTGTGAAAGTCAGCCCATACTCAGCCCACTTGTATTTGGTCTCCAAGCTCCCATTCACTTTTCCAGTGTCTGTGTTTGATGAACCAGATGTTGTGAATTCCTAAAAAGGACAGTGTCCATGTTATACAGAAGATACATGATCCTGAAAGCATTACACAGTGCCAAAAGAGAAAAGACTTTTCTTCAGCAAACACTAAGATCTTGTTATTTTATGCAACAAGTTTAACAACGTCAGACAACTTGCCAGGGGAGAAGGGGGAACAACGCGGACAAGAAGAACTAGATGATTCATGCCCACATGGAAGCCTCCCCCCACTCCCCATCTCAACTGCAGTGTTTCTGCCACTATTACAAAATGTACAGGTTTGCAACATAACTCAGAAGGAAGACAGTAGTTACTGTAAGTATTCTCATTAAAAGCAGAAACAAGTTCTTGAAATATAAGGTTAAGTCTGATACTCCTAATGAGCAAATTAAAAATCAAACCAAGAGCCGAGAACACTATAAGGCACATAATGCAACTCCACTAAAATTCTTTAAGGATCACATATATTTTCATTATTCCAGTCAACCACTTCCAAAGATAAATTATGTACAACTGTAAAATGTCACAGAATGCCATTATTTTTCAACTTGGGGGTGGGGTGGGTGGTGATTTGGTTTTCTGTTTGGTTTGGGGTTTTTGTGGCTTTTTAAGAGAGTTCTCAATGCACCAGCCTTTCACACAAGCCATAGGCACATGTGTTTTTACTGGCATCTATAAAATTGCTATTCCCCCGACACTTTGGTTTAATGACACACAGGAAGAACACTCATGTTTGAATTGTGAGCTAAGGCAACAGTTTGATTTTATGCTTCTGGTAGAGTCTTACTTGGAATTCTTGAAAATATTTTAAAGTTAGCAATATCACTCACATCTCCTTACTAAACTAAGCAGTCCCTGATGTCTCTCACTATTTAGATTCTCACAGAGAACAGAATGAATAATTTCTGTGTACCACTATTCAGTAACTAAAGGCAATACCTAGTAGAAGTGGAAGTGTGGTTTGCAAATATATGGTTAAGGAGCTCTTTCCACTGAAATATTATTGCCCTCATGGTTTTAAAAGTTTATTATTTCAAATTTTTAAACCATGTAAGTCAAACTTTTGATCTCTGACTTCCTCCATGCACAGTATTATTTTCAAATCAACTCCTCACACTCACCTCCCCCAGAAGGAAACATAGATTTGAAATCACAAGTACTTAAGTATTCGTATTCTCACAGTCCAAGACCTACTGCACATCACAAGTGCGCATGAGACACTTCTTTCATGGTGGCTGATCAAATTTAACCACAGCCAAGACATTTATTTGTATTATGGTAGTGAACCACTAAACCATCCACACAATTGCATAATTCTAGTAAGGTCTATTTCTTGGCAAGTGACAGGGACTACATAACTTCAAGTCCAAATACCTGCAGCTTTAACTTCTTGCTTTGTGCTATTCCTACTGCACAGGGTATATGTGACTGCAACCACTGTGGTAATGCTTCAGGAGCAGCAAATGAATACATTATCTCTTATCTCTGCTTTAAAACATCTGCAGTACATACATGCCAGCACTTTCTGCTCCTGGGAAGGATGGCTTATAACCAATACAGGATTCACATGAGGGCTTGGATTTTTCAGAAAGTTTTACCAGTATTACCAGTAGTCTTCGAAAGAAATAAGCTAAAATAAGAACAACTACATCTATAATAGGGCTCTTGCACACTGTGCTTCAGTTGGGATACGGACTTCTAGAAAAAATACAGCATATAACCCACAGACCTTGTTTCTAACAGCCAGTTACACTGTTAAAGCTTCCAGTTACCAAAAAAAAATTCTACCTTTATATCTTGCAAAGTTTGCTCTAGAAATAGACAGAAGTTACAGAAGGCACTGCTTGCATGACCAAGGTATCTTGCATGGAACATTACTGCAACACTTTAATACCTTTAAAGAGGAGCCAAAGATTCAATGTGCTAATTCACCACCGACTACTTCACACAAGCATCAAGATGCCAGAAATTTCCATCAAATACAAACAGTATCACAAGGTACTTTAGAAATAAATTCTGCGTACTATGATTGATATATTAAAATAATTCAAAAACATGTCAGCTATTTGTTCACCTTCAGATATAAGATGAGAGACAACTAATAAACCTTTTTATGTTACAAAGATTACTAATCAGTGCGATACCTCTGTTACATTCAGAATTAAGTCTGATCTTTAGGGGCTTCTGAAATTATTTTACACCAAAAGTTTATTACTCATATAACCTATAAACTACTGAACAGCATCTGGAAAGTGTCCTTTCTAATTAAATATCAGAACACATCCAGAAAAAAATATAATGAATAAAAGGTATTTAAACTCACCACTCCACTTGCAGATTTTGTTTTCACATCCAGTTTCACCAACCCAAAACCTTAACAAACAGAAGTCAAAAGTTACACCAGTAGGCTTTAACTAAGACCATGCACATTTTCCAAGAAGCTGGTTTTCCAAGCTGTCTCAGCAGTATGCCACATATATACATATATAAAAACAACCATAGACTGACTCCAGTAACACTGAAATTTTAGATGCCACAGCAGGTAGAGGAGGCCACTCTAGAACAAGCCAGAAGTTCTGTTCTATCATCACCACATAGAAAGTGAGGAGTAGCCTCTCAGTTGTACACTGTACATTTAACTACCAAAAGGTGACTTCCAAGAGTAAATTTAGTGACAGACAAAATGCATTCTTTTCTGTTCCCAGGATGGCATCAGCTTTGTAGTTAATGTCATTTGAAGAGCTATCCCAATGCATTAAATTTGCCTCTCGGCACCAAGAAGAAAGATCTCAAAGTAAAAAACTGTAAAAGTGAAGTCAATGGGAAACACAGAGCCATTGGAACTGTAATATAAGTAGGTTTTATGGAGTGTCAATTCACATTGTTACCCTTAGAGTTGAGCAACAGTCTTGGTGAAAAAGCCCCCTCCATGCATTCCCAAAGACCAGAAAGAAACAGCACTGTAATGAAGCAGAATTTAACTATGCAACTGCCTGGTATTAAAGCATTTTAAAATGTTGAAGGATTCAACATAGCTATTTTCTTTCTATTCCAAAAAAGCCTATAATCTTACAGTGGTATATATCCCTTTCTATATCAAGAAGTGTTGTGGCACAGATAGATGGGTAAACAAAGTGTACTCCTAAGTTAAATTACACCTGATGCTTACATTCTTGCATACTTGTACATCTCTGACATTTGTGTGGCTAAAGCAGTAAGATCTAACAGATTTCACACCAAAACAGCCCACAAAAAGCGTCCAATGATGTTAGTGAATAGTAATGATATAAAAACAATACACCTTCCCCCTCCCCAGAAACACAGACATTTGAGCATTCAATTTTACATACAAGCTTAAAAAGGCAATTCATTGCTGCACCACAAACACCATGTTTTATAAAAGGTACTATTCTTACCATATCCTTTATTGAAGATATCTCTGGCAGATTTGCCAAGGTCTACATAAGATGGAGGAATCGCCATTGGAGCTGAAAGGTAATGGGCTAATTAATAGTGAACCTTTTACCATTGTGCGCGCACAAAAAAATGCTACCACAACTCTTTAAAGATACTCTTTAAAGCAGATTCATATATGAAGGCAGTTAATAGACAGATGGCTCAAACAATTACAGTATTCTGTGAAACACCTACAGATTTTCAGTGATGGTCACTGTGAACACTGAATATTTTCTTGACTGAGGTAATCTGCTTGTAGAGAAAAGGCATTACAAGACCACCCAGTTCTTAATTTTTCAAGTAGATTTCTCTGTACACCTTTACTTACCAGAAATCAACTAATAGTTCACATTTCCAGAGTTGGCAGTTACCACCAAACCCCAGAAATTTGAAAAGTTATAATGCAGACAGTTACTTCCTGGAGTTCCACAAAATCAAATTTGACAGATGCCTATGAGAATTACCTGAAAGGACCTACAAGGTTTTATTTTCAAAATGTAAAAAGAGTGCATATCTGTTTTGAAACATCATTTGCCCCATATTTTAAATGGCAGACATACGATTTAAAAAGGAACATCTAATGCCACTAACTAAGCAATCAATCTGATGAAGTTTCTCCCCCCCCCCCCGCCTATAACGTACAAGAGTTTAAGTTGGGGTGGTTGTCTTGTTAGTTTAAAACAAACAAGTACTAGGAGTGCTGGGTCAGTGAGAAAAGCTCTCTTTAAAAGTCCCTTTTGGGGACAGGGAAGCTCTAGCAATCTCACTGTTAAAGAACCTGTCATTCAAGACTAGCTAGGACCCAGCCTCCCTGGCCTGATGGATAGATACCAGCCTAAGGTCTCACACAGGCCTGCATGGTCCTCCTCCCTGTGAAGATACACTCTATCTGTACCTTCCTTCGGTGACTTGTTTTCCCATGATTTCAATAGCAAAAAGCCACTGTTACAGAGGCACTGTATTTTAAAGTTTTAAAATACCGAAAATGAAGCATATTTCAAAGAGTTAATAACTGCCCCCATGCTGTGAAAGGGGGAAGAAAAAGGGGGGGACAACAATGAAACTAACTAGATAAGTGCCATAAAAAGGCTAAACACAAGCAAACAAAAATCTTTATCTTTTCAAACTGATTGGTCACATTTCTTTTGCAGAGAAAGTCAGATTAACATAATTGACTGTTTATCTTGCTCATGTAGGGTTTCTCTTGTTTTGTTTGTTTTAAGTAAATGGAAAAATATCTTTAGAACCTCAAAAATAACAAGGGCAGTACTCTCACATGTTAACTTTCAACTGAAAGCAGAAAAGATTACTTTCATTTTTATATAGTACTTTTAACCAGTATTTAAATTTTCAACATCTGGCTACAGAATTGCTTATCTTCTGCAGATCTCCGCAAGATCATAAGTGTATTCAATAATACAAGATCAAGGCAAGCTTCCCCCCCCTCAAAAAGGTTTACTTCCATCTTTTCATGTCCTTATCTACATAAAGGGAAAACTTTCCTGGAACACCACATTCAGAAAAATTTCCTTTAGGGCACCTTTCCACTAGACGGACTGTTGTTTCAGAATAGCATCCACATAAAAAAAAACCAAACAACCCACTAATTACACCTGCCATATATAGCCTAATTGTATGAACTGTTACTATTTAAAAAAAAAAACCCACCACACTATTTTAGCAAGCAAAAGTAAGGCACAAGACTGTTTCTTATCTTTCTACAGTTTCTAATGCAGTTTTCCAGAGTACCTTACTCCACCTCCATAAGCCATAAGAGGATAACTTCAACCTCCTGTGAGCAAAAACATTTACATTCACAGTTTAACTAAAAAAAAAAAAGCAAACAAAACAAAAAAAACCAACCCAAACCCTTCTTTAGTAAGGTGTTCTAAACTCTACAACCAGGTCACTACAGCAAGATGTCCATTGCTTGCACAAGAACATAAAACAAGCCTGTTTTTCCATAGAGTTAAAGTAAACTGTCTCTTAAAAAACAAACAAACATGAAAATGACTTGGAGCATTTGAAGCTTAAAAAGTCTTAGCCCAAGTTCAAGTCCATAATAAATAACATGTCTTGAGAAAAAAAAAATTCTATAGCAGAACAGATACTAATCCCAGTGACAAGACATTAAATGGTTCCTATTATTTATTCAATAAGAAGCAGCAGGTGGTAGACCAAATTACAAGAAAGTGTGGGAACACTGCTCTTTCCCCTCTAAATTTCTCCTGTACAGCAACTGTACAATTCATTAGCAGTTTAAAATAATTTAGAGAAGGTTTAGCTATGTGTTTTTCCTTTAATGAATAGGTCTCACTTCTAACTAGCATCTTGAGAAGAATAATTATTTATAGTTTTAAAGTTTTATACTAGCCTTTAGCACAGACATGCTTTTACAGTATAAATAAACAAGCTTTTTGCATTTGTTTTCAATGTTTCCAATCTGGCTAGACAACCATTACAGACAAGATTTATGCTAAGCAGTAATGTCCTGAGAAGTTAACAAACTGGTATCTGTGTCTAAATTCAAAGGATTACTACAGTAAAAAGGATGTTGCCGTTTTATCTGGCCTAGTTAAGCATCCTTCCCACTGCAAGAAAACCAACCAGTATTTGTCAGACATTCCAGCCTATAGATGCAAGTTTTGTGACAAAAAGTTAAAAGAGTACAACTGTCACACTGCTGTTCTAATCCTATACTAACAGGGATGGACAAGGACAAAAGAGGAAACCAAGAGTTAATTTTGGTTATACTAAATACCTGATAAACCAGTGCCACCATCAGAATGCTCATTAAATGAAAACAGGGCCAAAAAAAAAAAAACCACACCACCATTCCTGTGTCCTCCAATGTTGGCAAGTTAGCTAGGTCTGCAAATTCTTATAATCAGAAGTAATTTTCTTCAACTCTATTTTGAAGTGTCTTTCACTTAAAAACTACTGATTTAAAGTGACTAAAGTATAAGTACCATTTAACAACAAGAGGTTTGTTGTGAAAGCAGCTATCAGATAATCTTATTCCTCACTTCAAAAACACAGAATCTACTTGAATCAAGTGGGAGCTCCACCCTCATCTTTGTTTCATGCCACCTTAAAAAAAAACACCTTTAATTAATCTGTTACTCAAGAGCCACAAACATGCTTTCTTGTTCTGTAAAAAGAAAAAAAAAAAACAAACATTCCAAGAACGGAAAGATGTAGTAATGTTATCAGAATTATTATATCGCAGTTTTCCTTCGAGGTAATATTTCAAAACTCTCTCACACCCTACAATTAAAGGAATGCCAAGGACTTCTATAAAGATTTCTAACAATTTTAAGATCTCAGGATACTGAAGATCAGGCTAGAGGCTAGATCAGGCTGTAATAAAAAAACCTAAGTACTCATGCAATTTAAAAAAAAATGCCAATCACTACATCGAAATTGTTTTCCAGTAGCGTAAATAGCAACAGAGAAATTTATATTATTCAAAAAATACTTTGTTAAAACACATTAGACACACCACTAACCTTTAGATTTACACTGCTGCTAAAGCTTAAAAAATCCCCCACCTCATTACCCTTGCTTCAACTCTGTCCCTACTTACATCTCGGAGGTGGACACGCTAGCCTAGCAGCCATAGTTAGGCCAATTTAGAGACTCTACGGAGAAGAGAAAGATTAAACATCTCAAAATTAACTACGTGTTCAGAAACTGAAAGCAGGGGTAAAGCAGAGCCTTCCGGAAGAGAGGGACACCGAAAGGGAGAACGGGGATGCGAAAAGCCCGGCCGGGACGCATGGGGAGGCGGCACACCCTTCCAGGGAAGGGCCCGGGCGGCGGCGCCCAGCGCCAGGTCGTTCCCCCGCGCCCAGGCCCACCGCTCCCGGCAGGCCCGCCGCCAGGGCGAGCGGCGCCCGCTGCCGCTGCAAGGTGAACTCCTCCACGCGGCCATCTTGGGCATCCCGGCCTGACCCCCTCCTGCCGCCCTTTATGTAACCGCGGCCCGGCCCGGGCCCGCACGCCGAGAAGGGCGCGGCGCCTGCGGAGGCCACGGGGGGAGGCGGATGGGGACAACGCGTGCGGAGAAACCCCCCCCTCCGGGCCGCCCCCGCCCCGCCCGCCCCGCCGTTAGCCTGGACTCTGGGGAAGGCGCCCCCGGCCCCGCCGCCCCCGACTCCGCGCAGCCCCCAGCCCCGCTCGCCACCCCTCCGCCCGCTCGCACACGGGCGAGCCCCGCCCGCCTCCCCTGCTCCCGCGGGGCCGGTCGCGGCGCGGGCCGGCACCTGGCTAGCGCGAGAGGGCGGCGGGGCCGGGCGGAGCGGGGCCGGGTCTCGCCGTGAGGAGGCCGCGCTGCTGCAGCCGCTGGCACTGGAGGGCGAAGTGAAGGAGACACCGATCCGCCCGCTCGCCACCGCCGCGCAGGACCCCAACGAGCCGGGGCCGCCCCGCCCGCCGCCTCTCCCGCCCCCCGCACCGCGCCGCCGCTCGACCGCCGGGACGCGCCGCCGCCCGGGGCCCAGAGCCGGGGTGCGGCGGGAGACGCCGCGCCCCGAGCGAGAAGCCGGGCGGGCGCGCCGCGGGCCGGCAGGCGCTCGGAGGGGCAGCCCCGGCGGCGGAAGGGGGGTCCTGCGGGAGGGCGGGCCTAAGGTGGCGGGCGGGGCCGGTAACGGCCGCACCAGGCGCCGGCTGGGTCGGGGGGGGGGGGAAGCGAAGCCTTCTAAGGCGCAGCCGGTGGGGCTGCGGCGGCCTTCGGGTGCCGTTCTTCAGGGGGAGCGGAGCTGGGGAGTGACAGAAAGGGCCAGGGGAGCCCAGCACCGCCCGGGGGGACGGCAGGGCAGAGGCCGCCGCAGGTGCCGGCTCCTCAGCGGGCCTGTGGTGGCCACACCCCAGCAGCATTTCTCCTTCGGAGAGTTTGAGTAAATAGACATTCTCCTCCACATGGGGATGGGAGGCTGAAGTGCGGCTGTCGGCAGTACTTACGGGAGGGTCCATGCCCAGGGCCACTGCCCTTCCCGAGAAACTACTAGTCTTCGTTTCAGGGCCCATCTGCCTCCAGTCTTGGCACACCGACTTGTGAAGTCCTTCACCTGGGAACAGCCACGGTCAGCGGCGTTTGCCCGGAGAGCGCTTGTTAGAGGCAGCCCTTCTCCTCAAGCCCCCGAGAGCCCTTCCCCACAACGGCCAGCCCTTGCGGAGCCCTGGGGTGAGGACGCACTGCCCAGCATCCCTCCACAGGGATGCTCACCTTCGCTCTCACACTTCCCACAGCTCTTTGAAAGTCTGAACGCATTACACCTAACATGCTCTCCTGTTGCTACCGCAAAACCCAGACACACAGCAACATCTAGTATCATGGCTGTCCCATGGCTGATCTGACAGCTTGTACTCCATCTAACAAGGTTTGCTACCTCTTTCAGAAGATGCCACAGTCTCTCCAATTGCCTAAGCTCCACTTGTACCTTCCAGTCACCTCCCACCAGAAGACCCCCCCACACCCCACAACAGAAGACAGCGTATCTCAGGTGAAGAGAAGCAATAACCCTCAGAAAGCTTTCTTAGATAGTGCTGTCCTCATTATAAATAAGACCTCTTGGAGAAAACAGTCAAATGACTGGTCTGCAGCAGTCACTGCACAACTCTGCCGGAGGAATCACCGAGTCACCAATGCAGACCATTACTAGGCCAAGGAACTGCAGGACAGGCATTTCTGAAATTCATAGTTCTCCCCTGCTTACCTGGATTATGACACAATCAAAATTCCTCAAGAAAGTAAAAATAATTTACAAATGCAAGTTATACTTGCATAGTATGAAAAATATCATCCAACACTACCAATTTACCAGAACACATGGTACAACAGTAATTTTCCAGGTTATTAAAAAGAGAACAGAATAGCAGCAAGGCCCAACACAATGCCAGTCAGCACCTGCTAGTTATATCAAAAGATAAGCAACTGATTTTTTTTTTTTTGGTGCAAGTCCAATAGCTTCACATCAGAAGACCCAACAGGTTAGTAAGTTTCATTTTGATATTTTTAAATAAGACAGCCTGGCATTCCACAGAGATATGTGGTGATGAATCAAGAAGGAAAACCACATGCTGAGAGAATAAATAGCAGTAGGAAAAGAAAATTAGTGTATCTTATTGTGCACGGGAACATACATTAGGAATAAATAGAGATCTGATTAAGTAAAAATAGATTGTGACGTAAGTTGTTCATTATTTAAAGACATACATTTATTATTCATACCCATAGTATAAATCCATTCTGAATAAAAGTTCAGTTACTTACATGAGACATCACCTTTTTGCCTTTTTTTTTCTTTTAAAGATTAATATTTTAGTCATGGTTCAGCTCTATTTTTAGCAATCCAGGAAAGTAATTACTGCTCCACCCTGAGCAAAAAAAGCAATTAATCACTTGCTTTGTGAGACAAAGCAGAGACATAATCTGAGACAGACAACAGCACACAAACTCCTCTGCATTAACGTTCCAGGCTTCTGTAGCAACAGTCTCTGCCTGCCAGTGTTTTTCATTCTCACTCTCTCCATTCCTCACTTGTACAACCATGCCTTATTTCTCACAGCATATCTGCTAAAGCTCAGAGTGCCAAGAAAGGCACACCTGAAGGCCTGCAATAGCAAGGCCTAAATTACTCTGGACCTTTCTTCTTAGCACCCTCCTCATACCATTAAGCGCACACACCTCCCATGCAGGTGTGCTCACTCTAAGTGGGCTGGTTTTCCATTGAAACTAAGGAGCTCTCGGGTTTTGTGCCACTTGCAGTTTAACTATTACCACTTCATATGAATACAGCCATGCATATGCGTAACTGACATCACAGTGTCATATGTTTTACTGGTGCCTTGGAAAAAAGAAACTCACACATCACTACCTAAGTTTACTACAAGAACATGCCATTGAACAGAAACTCTGCTTATGTCTCCATATATTATAAACACAATTACTGAAGTAGTGTATGTGACCAACAAAAACACAGCAAGTGGCTACAGTGCATATCAGTGTCCATCAAACAGCTTAGGTAAGTTTATGTTCACTTCTAACATGAGCCTGAAGTCATTGTCTGCTCTCCCCTCCAGATGCAGATCTTCAACGTGAAGATTCGGTAGAGAAGAAACCTTAGCAAAAGTCTAGCAATGAACAACTAAGTAAATTAGGACTCCTCATTCTGAAACAAGTTGACCTAAGGGATATAGCAGAGAATATGAAAGTATAACCAGCAGAGAAAGGGTGGAAAATAGTTGAAGTTAGCAGGAAACAAGTTCAGAACAAGCAAAGCAAAGATTTTTTTCCACCAAAGGAGTGCCATTCAGTGGAATTACCTGTCACAAGAAGCTAAATGTTTATATGGGCTCCAGGGGAAACTAGACAGGTTTGTGGAAGAGAAATCCAGTGAGGATTACTAATTGCTAATCTATTCAACCATTACATATGGCTGTATGGCCTCTTTGGAGTCAGAAAATCCCTGAGCTGCAAATGGAGGTAGCATTTAAGCTTACCTTGTTCTTACACCCTTTTTTTAGCCATGTGTTGCCTAAATCATTGCTTAATTCATTGTCTCAGGCAGGAATATTAGGCTAGCTACACCTTTTGTTCAATACCATACAACTGCCCTCATGCAAACCAGGCACCTGGAAAGCCCTAAGAGGGCAACCAGAAGAGGCCCATACTGCCTGGATCCTTTAGACTGACAGACTTAATGCCTTTAATTTTTTTCCCCAAGCAGTTTTAAGTAGCCTTCTTTCAGTTTAGCTTAAATAATTAGGAGGAAGTTGAACTTAAACCAGATTCTAAGATACACTTAAAACAACAGGTCCACACAGAAGCCAACACATTTAAATCATCTGATACAGATACATATGTAGATAATCCCTTAGCTCAGAGGAACACCAACAAATATTAGCCTGTGATTTTAGAGCTGAGAAGGCAAACAGAAAGCAAATCTGAGAAAGCCAACAAGGGAACCAACTTGCTTGCAGGCCCTACTAAGGCTAATGGAGACACAGATCACCTTACAGCTACATAGCTAATGAAAGCTGATTGCCCATAGCTCTACAGACAAAGCAAACTAAAAATCCAGTCCTTGTTATGGCCTGTGGAGACACTGCACACTCTTCTAGTACATGTTCAATGCCAAAGCACCCTATTCCCAAATAAACAGTAAGAGGAATGTGGAAAAGGTTCTGTTAAAGAGCAAGGAGAAACTGAAATGAAAACCAACCAACACAGAAGAGCCTGTACTTATTCCTTCTTCTGGTTTTATCTTTGGTTGATCGTAAATTCTTTTCTTTCATTTTTCTTTCTGTTGCAGTTTCTATTGCCTCAGGATCTTTTTTTTTTTATCCTCAGTAGCTCAAGGAATGAGCAACTTTTTAACAAAGCTAACTACTACCTGATAGATCTACAAGCCATCAGATTTCCTGACACCCTGAAATAAGTAAATTAATAGGCTTCATTCCTTGGAGGAGATACCTCCTGGAAAGGGAGGGGCAATCAAGTAGTCAAATGCTGATTTGTAAGCAAAACACAACCATTCATGCAAAACTCACGGAGAAACTTGAAGAGATATACCCAGTGTTCCTAAATCACTTATGTGGAGCAATAGGTTTGAGTGATTGGTGCAACAATTCTCACCTGAAGTAACTATGAGAACAACTACTAATTTCTGCTGTATCGTTGACATTTCTGCTCACGGTGCAGACTGTAGCAGTTACTGTGTCAGATGGATGCATGGCACTTAGTTTTAGAGGTTACAAATTTTTCAATTATCTCACGTTTTTCATAAGAAGTTGAATGAGGATTACATGCCTCAGAAAACTCAGTGCATTTTATACCGAAGAAATTACATCACAGAGCAACAGACCTCCAAGACTTTACTCACCTAGCTGAAAACAATTTGGTTGCCTCCATGAAACTGATTGCTTCTCTCGCTGTAAAACTTGACCTGGTGAGGGACACAGGTGCACAGGATGCTGAACAATGTTTTTATGGCCATGTCTCTCACTAAAGCCACTGCAGGGTTAAGCCTAAATTCTGCAAATAACAATGTGAAGGTGGGGGGGAACAAAGCAAAGCTGAGCTATGGTGGAGGAGGAAACCTGGAAGGCTGTGCCTAAGCCATCACAAGTTATGCACAGTGTTCAGAAGTGCTAACAGGGGGCTTGGGGAGGGGGAATGGATAACAGTTTGCATCCAAGCAAATCCTTCCCTGAGAAAAAAATGTGCTTCCCTGGCATCACAACCTTTTACATTATTTATAGGGTGTCCTTATTATGCTCAGAGTATTCTGATGATGGTCTTTACTGTAAACTGCTCTGGATGTGTAGCTCCAAACCTGAAAGCATCTCTACAGTAACAGCACATGTTGTTGGCCATTTGATTTTTGAGGGACTAAGTTTTCTTCTTCAACAAAGAAACAATGTAAAAATCTTAATAATGTTTGCTGTCATCCCAACCTGCACTTCAATCAATGTCTCCCTGAAGGTAAGTCTTTCTTAAGGTCACCTCTCTTTCTAGGGTGCCTGTTTGTAGAAGGCTTTACAAACATAGCAAGTGATGGGAGGCCGTTTACAATAGTCAAGCTGCAGGAGCTTCACGCTGCTGTAACCTGAGCTCATGCCCCAAATGGCCTCGGACTTCGAGGAAGCTGCAGCCGGGGACAGGCTGGCAGAGGTCTGAGATGGGTGCATGCCTTGGCTCCCGGAGGCCGTCCCCTCTGGGCAGGTAAGGCAGGTTGACTCGGGGTAGGGCCACACTGTGGAACATGGGTCTTTAAACAAGTAGAAAACCGCAGATTTCTGGAAGCAGACGTGTTAGGGGTAGGTCGGTGGTGCTGAGCGACAGGACGAGGCTGAGCTGGTCAGCAGGGCCCCGCACGGTGCTGTGGGGAGTTGCTTTTTGGCTCTGGGTGCACTGTTCGGCTGCAGTGGGTGGATGCAGTGCCAGTGACCCTTGAGTGAGCTCGGGACCAGACATTGCCCACCCTTAAAGAGTGTGGGGTGGCCTCAATTTTATCCTAGAGGCACATAGGAATAAAGTGCCTGCTGTACATGTCCGCTCTGTTCTTCAGCCCCAGCAGTCAAGACACTTTGCTGAACAATAATTCCCTGGCTGCTGCCTTTCAGGAGCACAGGCAGTGGAGGGCAGGCTTTCCCGGCTGGCTGAGCACGGCCAGGTCGGGTTGTAGGAGGGAAACTGAGCTGTAGATGCTGAGATAGAGCCCAGAGTTTCACAAAAGGGGGGGTGGGTGTGTTTCTGCCACCCTTTGTAAAAGCAAACTGACATTCTGTATTACACCGAGTGCTCATCGGTAGCTCCCGCACCACCCGGCCGCACATCCCATGGGGAAACAGACAGCATAGATGGAGTTGACCTAAAACCGACTGATCTGTGAACAGCTGGAGTTTCACCAGAGCAATCTGACGCAGCTGGTTATCTGGGAGGAGAGGCTTATCTTGATAGGGCAAACCTGTTATAAAACCTACAAGAAGTGATTTATCTATGGATCCATTTTGACAGCTCTCATGCTAACAAATACGAAAGTAGTGAATGAATTACGTTTTCCACCTCCGTGACTGCCTTGGAAAACTGTGTGGACCACACCCTCACGTGGCATGGGCATGTGCAAAGGAGCAACTGTTGCCAACGTATGTGAATTCTCCAGTCCTTCAGGGATTTGCATTTTCATCTGAATATAAGATATTAGAATACAAAAAAAAGATCTGTGGGGTAATCTACTCTCTCTCTATGGCAGCTTTTTCCTCTTTCACAGATATTTGACTCTGTGTGTACGATGATGTTCTAGTTAGTTACCAGGTGCTCAGTGCAGGTCTCGGTGCAGCAGAGCTGCTGATAGTGATTCTTATAATTAGGTTTGCCTAACAACTCCCAGTAAAACGTCATGTTTTAGTCATACATTATTTCATTGACTCCTTTTTATTTTAGTGGAGGTTCTAGTCCAGAAATTTGTGTCAGCCTGAATGTTTTCTCAAAAGATTTGATTAAAGTGTTCAGTGCTTTATATGGGAAAAATGCTGTTTACCCAACCAAAATAGTTCTTACAATGGTTTAATTGAGAAGGCTCTGTGCTTTTCATGTTGAAAAAGGTATTTCAGACATCACATGGAAGGACTGCCCTTTTGCTGTCTAGTAAAACTCACTCACTCAATCTATACATTTCAGAAGGATCTCCCATGGTACAATTTGGCGATTGATTTCTCCAAAGGGTGTATTGATGGAGCATGCCTAATCTCTGCACTTAATGTAATTGGCCTAAGCCATCTCCCAGGAGCAACTGTGCGTATTTCATCCCACAGCTGAAGAAGTAGGATGAGATTTCTTATATGATTTTAACTCTGTATTGTAAACGTCACTGTGATTCTGAGCAGAACGGAAAGTCCCTACAGGTAACCATTCAGGAGCGTAAGAACCCCAAATGCCTCCTATGCTGAGGAAGAAAGAACAGAAAAGGGTATAGAAACAAAAGGCAAGACAGACAGAAGCATGAGTAAGTACTAACACAAGGGGATAATGAACTGTGACAGGAACAAGGGCAAAGGTGTCTGTTGACAAGAATAAAGAAATCGGGGCTTTACTGCAGATTTACCTGCAGCAATTAATTTCACTTCTCTTTAAGACTCTTTGCCCTTCTGCAAAAAGAGAGTAATGATATTGATCTCTTTTGTAGAGCCCAGCACAAAGTGAATGTTGAAAAAAAAATTGTCCTGCTTTCCAACCATTACATAACTACAACTTTTTTTTCTTAATGTGACATTGAAAAACTTGCACACCCAGGTGTAAAGCCAAGAGAGCATGTAATAGAAAGACTGAAAAGATATTGCTTAAAAATCTACACAGACAAAAATCTTCCACAGTCAAACCTGACAAGACAGGTACAATAAATGTGGCCTATCACAGTCTAAAGAGGCAATATTATTTGTGTACAACCAAACCACCAGGAGAAATCATGCACCATTCTAAATAAAACTAAAAAACTTCTTAGCTGTCCCCTTTTCTTTCTGTTTGGAAGGAAGATGTGTCTAGGCATACCTATTTCATATCCTGAGAACACATTCACCACATTCTTAGAACTCAGGCATTTAAAAAATTTCTCCTACACTATGGTTTGGAGAGACGTTTGTCTGCCACTACTGCATATTTGTTTTAAAATGTATTCCCAGTGTTTATAACACAAATGCTGAGCAATTTCTAGAATAATGAAGTGTTAAGATAAATTTTAGCTCATCCAAGAGTTCAAGTATAGCAGAGGATGGACATACAGACATGCTGCTTTGTTAGAGCTGCAAAGAGCTCCATCTCTCTGAGCTGGGAGTAGAGACAAATGGTGGTGTTCCTGTGGTGGTAAGCTAACATGAATAATCTGGGCATTCGTAAGGACGTGCCACATGAAGGCTGATCCTTGGATCCTGTCACTGTCCCTCCTCATTTTCACTACAGATTCCATTATAGTAAAACAATAAACAAAACAAGGGTAACATCTTAAAGGTTTTTACCAAAATAGAGGACCCCATCTTGTACACCTGATGCTTTGGTTTAAATATGCACGTCTACTTTGGGTTAAATATTCATAAGCGTAAAGTGAAAATTGACATTTACTCCGCATATGCTTCATGTAGGCTTTGCCCAAGCACCCAGAAAAAGCTATTTTATTGTTTAAGTGGCCATGATCAAAGAGCATAAAGCTTACTACCTTGTAAGAATAAAAAAAGGGCAAATTTTACAAATTTGTATTTTAATGGAAGAAATACTTTTTATATGGATGTCTGTATATAGATATGTTTTCAAAACTAGCCTAGAGAGTATGCATCGACCTAGGAAATATATCAAGAACTATTCTAATGACCACGTCATTGTCTACGTGGCCTAGAATGCTAAATGGGCATTAACTTTGTTTCAAAAAGTTATCTTGCGTTAGCTAGATGTATCATATGTGACATAAAACTTAAGTATGAGCAATCATTGCTAAAAATGACTGGCTTTCAGATACGTTGTGATGTGGAGACTTGAAAAGCCTGTGTTGGGGAAAATGGATGGTATGTGTTTGCAGACAGGCTCACAGGTGCAGGTTGTGGAAAAATTCAATGTCACTCACTTCATCAGTGTCAGTTACAACCGGAACCAAAGATTAATCTTTAGAACGAAGACCTGCAAGTAATGACCCACAAAATATGTATTTCTTAAAAATAACATCACTGATGACTGGCAACCAAACAGACCTCTGTCCCTTGATGGATATTCACAGCAGGACACAGGCCAACAGTTCAATTAACCCAGCAGCAGATTAAGGAAGTCATAAACATTACGAGGCTAGCTAGGACATATATAGAGAAATAACACATGGTTCATTGATTATAAGGAGTGATCACAAGGAAAGAGTCCTTTCAGAGAGAGAAGTGAGCTTTTGCTCCATTTTTGTCATGTAGAGATAAGTTTTCTGGAAGGCTGTTTTCAGACCCACGAGGAAAATCTCCAGTCTTCCACGTAACTCACGTGATTCAAGCAGAAAATATAACCTTAAGAAATAGAATATAACATAGAACCACAATTCAATTAAATATATTTTAATGCACATTCAAACTCCACATTTCCAGATGCATTTTGATTAACACTTAGGTACACACTACATATTTTAAGTTTGTGCATGCAGTAAAAAAATTTGCCTTGAAACAAGTTGAATATTTTTACTGAAATAACTTCCCACATTCCAGAAAATTATTGGAACATATTTTAAACCATATTGTTTTATACTGGTTGTCTACAAATGTATTATCAAGGTGAACATCAACAGCTTAGTAATGCTTCCTTAGTGACACTGAGGTTGGAATATCACAGTCCTCCACTATGTCCAGGGTTCTCCTTGTGTGACTCCACACACTTTTGTCTGACTGAAACCATGAAATTGAGAAGTAAAAATGTTTTTGATGCTTGTTACTAGATATATGACTTAGTGCATTTCAGAGGTTTACAAAATCAGAAGCTTTCCTTTCTGTTGTGTATTTACACTAAATCTGGTTTCTCATGTGTTTTTTGTTTTCAGTCAAACTGCTTTAAGTTAACCCACCCCAAGTATCCCTGTGGAAAGAATTTTAAAAAAATTCTCTTATTTTACTTCAACACTTCCATTCTTCTTGAAGGCAACCTTGGAGATTCAACCAAGCCAGAATAATTATAGTTCTGAGTCAAGCTTGAACTGAGGTGCTTTCTTTATCAGTATAGTCTCTCTCTAGTTCCCCTGGTAATAAGGATAAAATTTAAAGGTTTTTTATGAATGAAATAGAAAGCTACTAATTAGAATAACCTAGATATGTGGCTACAAATGGGATACATTCATTCCGTCAGAGATTTAAAAAAGATCATGCTGTACCAAGGTTGCAAATAATAGCAGTAATAGAGATTTAGCTATGCACGAAGTCTCATGGTTGGTGTTTGCAATCCTGCGTTTCCAGTATTATTAAATCAGTAGGTACCTAAAAGTCATCCTTCAGTATGTTAGATTAATCCACCAAGATTAGATATTCATAGGAGACAGCTGTAATGAGATCAGGAGATAATCATGTAAGATTTATTATACACTACACTAAAAAAGAAGTTACAGAATGACAAAGGCTGTTAGATGCTTGTACATGGAGATGTCTCTTCTGTTTGGCCACAGGAAAGCAGTCCATCAAGCAGCAGCCTAACATGCCTCAGCTTGACAACGTCATCATCCAGGGTTATGCCATCACTGAAAATTCACACAGCAGTAAATGGAAACATGTACACTTTGGAAATGTGAACTCCATCCAACAAGAAGTTCATGTTTTTTTCAAACTCTTTTAAGCCAGGAAGGACAGAATAATCTACCATTTGAAAATCAAACCCTGTGAAATCCAAGCTTTTTGATAGCATCTCAGGTTGGGGAAAAGCAAGAACAAAACCCAAAACAAAAATCCTAAAATAAAGACCACTCTTGCATTAATAAAACTGCAGTTTCAGGCTGTATACCCACCAACACAGTCCAGGACGACTGATTCAGTGATACGATGGACTTCTGAACTTTGTGCCATTATATGGGTGTTCACATTTGTTTAGTACTACAGCATAAGATTAACTGCACTAAGTGCCAGATATGCCATGGGTCATCTTGTGTACAACTTCACCCTGTCCTGGGAGATCTCAGCTGAGCTGTGGTCCTTCCCATAAGGGATACATTCTGTCTCCGGGCTTTCATGCTTCCAGCACCATTTTCAATATACTTGGCAGCTGTCTTCTGACACAGGCTGCAGTTAGTAGCATGAAGTGATGCTGTGGATGCTTTCTGATGCATCTGCCTCCCTGCCTTTTCTCTGCAGCATACAATATGCCAATCAATATACAGCCTTGCCTTCTCCATGCTTCTACGACTGGCACTGCCAGCAGCTCATAAGGTTTTTGTGAGCTGGCTTATGTAGACTGCTAGATGCGTGGGACCAAGAACAATCGTGTACACATTTTTATCTATTTCTTTTTTTTTTCTTTTTTGTAGTTTTGCTCAGCTGTTCATCGCAGGCACAAACAGGCAGCGCGTTTATTTTCTTTGCAGTTCTGGTTTCGTACTGCTCAGAGAATTTATATATAGGAGACTATGATTTGAAGATACTTTAGCTGTTTTAAATAAGCTCTCTGAGAAGCCAGATGCAGTATAATAGGTTTGTCTGATTAAGCCCATTGCAATCTTTGGCATGCCTGGGACTACTTCTGTGCTTTAATTTTCCAGGAGGATGAATTTCAAATGTGCTTTGAAATCCTCTGAGCAGGATACAGATGTTCAAGTGACAAAAGCCAGTGCTCAGTAATCTTAATGCACAAGCATACTTCTTTTGGCAGGATCCTGGCACGCCAGCTGTTATTCAGATCTGCTGGCCGGCTGCTTTCCATTAATCACTTCTGGCAGAAGAAAAGGCCTTCCAAAAATCTTTCACCTTTGGCCTATACTCAAGCAGCAAAAAGGATGTTGCAGCATACAGGGCTTGTGCCAGAAGGGATCTTCAGCATAACAGAGACCACGATTCTGAGTTTTTTGCTATGAGATTCCCCACAGGTCCGTCCTGGAAGACTCAGCAGTCTTGTCAGCCACACCTCATCGTCGGTTTCTGTATCTAAATAGGGTGTTAGCCCTCCGTTACCCTGCCTGTGTTTGTAGCTAGCTGACAAGTTAGTTCATGCCTAGCAGAGATCTGGCAAGACAGTATCACAGGGATGATGATTAGAAGATGGATAATGCGGCACAAGCTTTTTAAGACTTCTGTGGTTAAGGGGAAAAAAGGAGGAAAAGGAATCAAGAAAATAAAGATGTGAATCCAAGTCAACTTCAGCCCTTTCTTCCCTGCATTTGGGAACATTAATATACAGAAATCCTTAGACAAAACTAAATTCCTCTTAGTGACCTAAAAAGGAGAAAACTTTTCTAGAACACTACATTTCACTCAACATTAAATGTTCAAGAAAGTCAGCCCACTCCATTAAGGAACCCAAACTACCTTTATTCTGCTTCTGAGAAATACCTTCAGAACCACTGATGAGTTTGTTTGTCTGTCAGTGCACTCTCATTAAGCTCCCTAATTTCTTACCAAGGGAGGTAAGAAAGCCTCCTTTCTAAGCCTGTATCTTTCTTACCTGTCTCAGGATAAATTCTCACAGTTCTTCCACTGTTAGATTGGAGTTTGGGATACCAGGGATCTGCATCCCAACCACCTACTGAGCCAGGATGCAACTGAGTTTAAATTCCCACATCTTACACATCTGGAGACTGGGGACAAGTGCTCCCTCTTAAGAGCTGGAACAATGAATGATATTGAAAAATATATATGCATTTAGTCTTATGTGGGGGATTTCTTAAGATCAAGTCAAAGAGCTGAGCCAGTTTCCTTAGGGTTCCTTAGTCTTTGTGCAACTCTAGGTGTAAACTCTTCCTGCATCTGCTGTGGTAGCATTTATTAGTATTGGATTAGTTGTCATTGGACTTTGAACACCCAGACAGGATGTGAATAGGCACACCAGGTAGCCAAAGGTAAGCTGAGGCTACTGTCTTCTCATGGGTAATGTGCTCACCACACCACGTGCTGGTAGGGAAGATCCTGTGACTTCTTTTTGTGCTTCAGTGATCTGGGCTATGCTATCATTCCTTGCCAGTTCCCCCGTGCTGTAGGAAAAGGGGAGGGGGAATTTGTGCATATAAATAGTATGTGGAAAATCCAGGGCAAATCAATAGCCATCAGATATCGTCTACATCCCCACTGGAAAGCCAAAGTGAAAATGACACAAGTTGTGAACCATCCATTAACCATGCCAGCTATCGCAGGTTTGAATTTAACTCAGATGCATTTGGATGTAGTAGAGAGAATGCCCGAGTAGGAGCCTGACCATGGATTTAGCTACTGGTGTAACTCCGTCTTGTGAGCAACTATTCCAGGAATAAAATAAGTTAATTCTGGCATATAAGCCCCAGTCCACGCCCGGTCAGCGTGCACACCACATCAGTGGGGATAACTCAGTTACGCCATCACACCAGCCCGTCCCCGCTTTGACAATCTGAGTCTGAAGCAGCACTGGGACAGAGATGGCACCCGAGTGGTCTTCCATGTTGCCAGCTGGCCAGAAGCAGACACCAGCCTTCTGCTAAAGCTCTGGTTTTCAATTACTGCAACCCACAGCTTGGAGAAACAGCCTGATTCAGAGAAAACCAGAACAACTAAACAGAAGACCACCTTTGTGAAGGAGTCATCTCAGGAACGGCCAGAGGCCTTCAGCAAGGCCTACATTTAGCAGAGCCCATTGCAAACCACTCTCCCTCTTCCTCTGCTGTCTCCTCTTGCTTATTTAATGCAGCCTGCAGCAGAGCAAACACTTTTCTAGCTATTTCCAGTCTCATGATTGATAGCTTGCGATTGTCACATGAGGGGCTGTTATGCCCCTTGGCATTAGCCAGGGGGACTATTTTTAGTAGGCAGGACAGAAACGGAGGTAGAGCCTTCGGCCGAGTACACCACAACCCTTTGTTACTCACAGATTGAGTCACTTTTTTGGCACACTCATTAAAGCATTTGGCTCACAAACTCCATTTGCTTTCCTCTTCAGAACCACCGGTATCACTGGAATAGTGTTTTGTCCTGGGGCGGGGAGCAGGAGAGCAGACCTCGCAGAGTCATTCCTCAGGGCACTGTTAACGGAGGTGGCATCCCCCAGAGCCAAGTTAGTATCTCGCAAAAGAAGGCATAGCTTGCTAAGACACACTGAAACCTACCGAGAAGCAAAATAAAGCCTGCAAGAATCTAGGCCTAATTTGGGCATCGACTACAATTTAGTTCGGCCAGAGCCTGATCTGGTGCAAAATATCATTTGCGGTTTTACAGAAGCTGAAGCTAGTGCTTTCTGGTTTTATTGCCTTTTCTCTCCATAACTTTGGCTCTTGTTTCTAGGTCAAACTGTCACTTCACGCAAACAATTCAAGCATGCCTCCAAAGGCCTCTTGGGCACAGTGCCGCCATGACGCTGCTCCTCAGGCAGGACCTACTCGTCTCTGCTTCCCCCGCAACACGAAGCACAGCTTGTGCTTACCTTGGAGCGCAGGGGGATGAGGAGAACATCGCTCACCTTATTGCTGGCAGAAGCATGCACAAAACAGTTTTGTGATGTGTAAGGTTTTATGCATGTGTAAACAATAGCCGTATCAGGTTATTGTTCTGTACATATTCAGTGTTACAAGCCTCCCCCCAACATTAAAAAAAAAAGCAAACAAGGAATCTTTTAGAAAGTGCCATTAGGAAACAGAAGTCTTAACTTCTTAGCTTTGCCAAAAAAATCCCACAAAATCCTAACATCATGAAATAATTGGAATTCAAAAACTTAAGATCTGGAGGGGGGCTTTGCGATGAGACTTGTAACAACGTTACAAAAGCCAGCAAAATTGCAGGTTACAGTTTTTACCAGCCCCTTTCAGTGCTTCCATTCGTACCCGAGAGATTCCTTAGCGGACACAGTCACCTCTTGAATATTTTTTGGTAGTCCCCCGATTCACTCTCCACTCTCCTTCACAGTATTTGTGAAATTAATTGCCTTTCCCTACATTTACTAAAGACCCTTCTTCAGTGCTACCGTAAGAATAGCAAACTTGTTGCCTGCTGCTGTCTCCTCTTCCTCTCTGCCCCTTTCTTTTTAGGGCCATTGCCTCCAATTATAGTATTTGAGAATCTACCAGTGATCAAGAGACAGATTCAGTTTTGAGGACTTCATCTAGCAGAGTGAGGGGAAAAAAGTTAATTGCTTTTTATATTTAAATTGAATGATGCTTCTTTGAAAATAAGCATTCCCTATCTCCTTCCAGATTGCTCTTGCTTGCTGTGGTATGCTAGAGATTAGAGCTTGAAAAGATCCTTTTGAGAAATTAATGACACTGTTAGAAAAAAACCTGTTACCAAATTGACTGTCAGTATTTTGCACAAGTCAAATGACTTCTATGAACAGTCCAGTAAGTACCTATCCCAATATCAAACTTCAGTACAGTGTTGACAGCAACAGTAATTTAGTATTTGGCAGCTGTTCAGCAATCCAGAGAGAACCAGTAATTTCACCAGAATTTGTCATAGATCAGTGCCAAAATAAAAAGCAAACCAGTCATAGAGAGCAGCAGACTTAAGACCGTAGCTGTAACCTTTAATTACTACATCACCCAGAACAGTTATTTCTCCAGAAATAGTTTGAAGTATATGCACATACTTATAAGGGATTCACATAGTATGTGCCAACTATATTTTGTCAGCATTACTAATTTCCATACTGGAGGAAGAGCTCATAACACCAATCTTATTCTCACACCTATGCTTTAAGAAATCAATTTCAGTTAGTCCAAAGTTAGTTGTGAAAATATGGCCAGTCTTTGTGAACTACTTTGACAGCTCTATGAAAGGCCAAGATTAACAATCCAATATACATTTTGAATGATGAACAGTAAATGAGACTGGCACCTGCACACTTAATAGTTAAGAATAAACTACTTCCTTGCAGTCAACATGTTCACTGAAGAAAGAGATAGGATGCAATGATAGAAATAAACAGTTTGCAGATACTAAAGGTATTTTAATCAGGAGAGTAGTTTCTGTTCTGTACCTAATTTCCTTATGAGAGTTTTGAAAATAAATCTGAACAAAATGGTCTGAGAAGGACAATCTGAAGTTGATTCTCCTCAAATTGTACCAAATAAGTGTAGGCTAGTGGGGGGTATTTCACCTGCATTTTAACACCAAACTTAGCCCATCTGCATAGATTCTGTTTTATCTCTTCTCATTACAGATAGCAGCAACTATTTATCTTTCTTGCTCTGGCTGTAGGATGGAGAAGAGCAAGTTTTGGTGGAGGGGAAAGACTTTTTATTTGAAGTTCACATCTCCAAGCAGTATTATAACACAATCTGGGAAGCAGGCAGTTATTTTCCCTGGAAGTTTTCCCAATCTGTATTTATAATGCACAAAGCACATACTTGTTTAAAGTTGCTTAGAACACAACAGTAAGTACTCTGCAACCGGTACACTGAACTTTACTGCCTTTGCTTCCCGTACTTCCTTGTAAATTTTTTTTTTTTAATAAAGGTGTATTGCCACATCCATTTTCCTTTTGAATCTGGTCTTTAACAGCTGATTTAAAAAAAAAAAAATCACACTGAGGAAAGGCTTCACATTCAGGATTCTTTCTCTAAATTATCAGATTGATCAAGATTTTATAATTCAGAGGGAGGCAAATGAAAAACTTTCTAATGGTTCAGTATGTTCAGTTTACCTGGGTCACGCTAATTGCAGAATGTAGCTTGATTAAGACCACAAAATGTATTTCGAAATGGCCATTTACAAATATGAACATACAACTCCAGGGCACACAGGATATCTGGTATACTGTTTCTGCATAGGAATGAGTGTACATCCTTTCACGTACCAGATGACTGAAATCCATGACTGAAAGTAATAAGAGGCCTAACATACAAACCCATTTGAAGAGTATGTAAGTTTTCAGAACTTTACTCCTTCACAGTTTTTCCAACAGTTTTTATACTGACTGTTGATTTACTGTAATGCTATTCACCACCATACCTAGAGACATTAAAATTACTTCAGCTGAAGGGAGTCTTTGAAAGCACTCTTGTCATACTTAACTGAGATCTTAGAAGATGGAATACATTTCCTAACTTTTTAATAACAAAAATATTAAGTGATTTGCCACAACAATTTACAACTGGCAAAAACATCAGGCACACTGATATATGCATTATGCAGCATGCATTTTCACACCAGTAAAACAGAGCTTTGGGGAAAAACAACTCTAAAACCTAGATTACTCGGGTATACTTTTATGGTCACAATGCTAACAGAGATAATGAGCCATCATTTTACATATAAAGTAAATCAAACATTTGTCATCTTTCAAATATTTTATTTTAGTACTTTTAAATATGTTTTAATACAACAAAGATATAAAACAATATATTAATTCAATTTGAGTTTAGAATCAAAACAATATTTACTTATTTACAGTACTCACTTTAAACTTCACTGGCATACCTTCTAGCCATTAGGTAATATTATTTTCTCTGTCAGAACAAAACTGAAGTAACTGTTCAGTGTGAAAAGTCATATTTCTACTTATGTTAAGTACCATGTACAATGCAACTTGTGGTTTCTCACATTTGACAAAACTGAATTGAAGGAGCAAAATTAAGTTACAGTTAGACTTTCTAACTACACAGTCACTGGGCTAACACGTCAGGTTATTGTGCTCCACATTTATCATCTTCAGTTCTTACATATCTATTACAAACTGGCTTTAAAAGTGTGCATGTCACTGAATTATGTACATAACACTGCAAATTTCTTCAGATACAAATGGTAAGTATGCAGGATACTGCTATATGGAAAGTTCAGTGTTCACAATACTATAGTGTTTATGGGGCTGTGAGGATTTTTTGAGTGTTTTTCTCCACATAATGAACAACACATCAGTAGGTTCACTCCAAAGGACTTTTTTTTCCCCAGAAATACTGTTTCAGTTAGAATAGTGACAATATCAAAGATACATCAGAAACGGTAATCTGTATGAATCATCAGTGGTCTACCAATTAACCCTTGATTGATAAAGTCTACATGTGCAAAACAATTCAGAGGGTAAGCTGGCTAGCTGCTAGGACTTCTGGCAAATATACTTCCATCTTGACAAGACTATGATGGTTTTTGTAGTTACAGGTTAAGTTTCTATAAAAGTATCCTAGATTATTCAAAAAACCCAGAAAAATCAATATTGTCTGTAGATTACTGCAAATGCTCCCCAACTCTTCAGTAGAAACTACATGGACAGGATGAAAAACCATCATAGTCGTCATAGGTTACTCTTCTTTTGTTATACTCCAGGTCCACAAAACCTACTTTTGTTTTTTCCTAAGACATCTGCTATTTCTTCAAATGCCTATTTAATGATTAAGACTCAGCTCCACGATAGTTTTGGTGCTTGAAAACCTACTGGACTTTTGTACATCAAAAACACTAGCTAAATAGTAACAAACAAGTGTAGCACAAGTATGCAAGCACTGCTTAAAAAAAACCAAGGAGATACTAACTGTTGCAAAAGACTTGTACTGATGTCCGAGTTCAACCTTTCCCTTCGATACTCTTTGGCACTACATGAGACACAGCCGAACAGAAAAGATTATAGGAACCTGTGCTTTTATCCTCATTGAAGGGTTTCAATACTTCTAAATAACCTTATTTAACATGCTTGCATCAAAACCAAAATTTTTTTTCAAATCATTTAACTGATTCTTGCTTCTTAAAGCAGCTACCTATCAAGGTTTCATTTTGATGCCTTTTTTTTTAACAGATTTATTCTCTCAGAACCCAGTAAAGGAGTAATTTTTTGAAGTTCTACTGGAATGTTTTCTTCTATAGTAGATAGGGGGAAGGAAATCAGGGAAAACTAAAGTGACATTACCTATTCCCATTACTGTAGTAGTATAGAACGCACAGCATGCACTTGGCCTTATCCAAAAAAACGCTTAAACTAAAATGGTAACCCTCACTGAAGTGAGAGTATTTAGTGATTTGCTTAAAGTTAAGCGTATCATTTGCTTCATCACAAGCAGTGTACTTAACAGGATCCGATTCTTGCTAGTCTTGGACATTTGAATACTTCATGCCTATCTACATTTCTGTACCAACACTTTGTATAAGTGTTATCTTGTTTGCCAGAGGACATGAAGATACCTAACATATATGGAAGCTTTCTATATCATTATTCAAAAACAGTTGGAGGAACCGTGCTTAAAGATCCTTCCGTAAACTTTTGCCAGTGTAATCAGAATTTGCTAAAAAAACCCCACATCTATGAAAGTCTGATTTCTGTATGCAGGGGTAATGTCATAAACCCACTAGTTTAAGGGATCTTCCAGAAAGGAAAAACTAAAGGCAAAAAGTTTAGGAAAGCTATTATAAGAAGCTGTGTCACAAGGTACAAAAAAAAAAAAAAGAGGGACTGCCTATGTGTCTATCACTTTCAGGTATGTGCATACATATCCCCAAACTGATAATAATACAGAAGGGCTCAAGACTATTGTCAAGTCTCAAATATTACTAGATTTGCTAAGCTACCAAAAAAAATGTGACCCTCCCCTTCTTCTGTATATCCAGTTATTCAGTTCGACTTTTCTACTTAATTAGTTTGTGCACTTTGTAGTAATAGTGTCATTACATACTCGCACTTGCTGTCATAACACAGTAATTCATTCATTACTCTGAATTCAGATTATTTGCATGCTCCCACAGACCACAGATGACTTTGCACAAAATAGGTGCAGCAAGTTAAAGAACAGCAAAAACACTGGCGCATGAACATAAGGGAGAAGAACAACCCTGAACGTATTTATCATTAAATCCAAGGCCCAACGATGCTCTGCTGCCTTTACTTAGAAGTGCTTGTCAGCAGCAGAGAAGCAGCAAAATGCTTTTAAAACACTAACTCCTTAAAAAGGAGGTACAGAATTTTAAGCCTGTCAGTTACTTGCAACTTGTTTCCATCTAATTAACAATAAAGCTTACATTACCAACTTTACAGACTGACCTGTGCTCTTTTTCATGTGAAAACACATTTTTCTGTCTTCTTTCAATTCCAAGCCTTCCTCTTGCATGTTTATAGACAAACAAAATTAACTTCCAAAATAGAAGACAATTATCCTGACAATGTTTTAACCCACTTCAGTGCTCACAAAACCAACCTCTGTATATTACTTATCTGGGATTCAGATATTTAGCATCAAGGGAAACAGCACAAAAGAACAAGTTTCCTTTAAAAAACACTGATAGGCAATGCTGATTTAAAACGTAGATTTACTTAACACAATTTGAAAAATTAAATTAGAACAAAGAGAGAAGACTTATGTTTCAAAGTATATGAACTTCATTTTTAAAAAAAGATAGTATTAAATGATAGCTTTACTTTATGTAAACATTGTTACACGGGGCTCTACCTGAAAATTCTCCTGCATGTCTAAGTTGCAAAATAATTTTTCAGTTTAGACACAGCTATGCCAGTTAGCACTGACATGGTTTTCTTCAGAATCAACAGCTTTGCAGTTTAATTGCATACCTCTCCACATGTTATAACTCAGAGTACAATCCTGCACATCCTGAGAACAGATGTTTCTAGAGATTAAAAAACAGCATTCATAACTGTGTGTGTATTGCAAAGGCAAATATAAATTAACAAATAGAGCTCTTTGGTTATAAAGTCTCAAGAGGAATGTTCAAATCACCTTTCTGAAATCAGAAAGGTAAGAACAGCAAATGAAAAGTCTTTAAATCTTTCAGAATATTTTCTCCTTTTTTTCTTAAGTGTAAGCATACTCCCTCAATTTGGATGGCAAGAGCCATGAGGCTATGGCAGATTGAACGATATAGTATTATACTTGCAATTTTGCTAAAAAGATTGGAATGTTATAAATATAAAAGTCTGCAGAATAGTACAATGTATGTGTGCTCAATACAGTTGGCAGAGATACTTCAAGATGCACAACTCCTCTGTGGAATAGGAGCTAAATTATGAAAGTAGGATACTACGAAGAGCAGAAGATAGCCAAGTTAGTACAATCCAGGTATATAAAAGGAACACAATACAGAGAAGAGTAGCCCACAGTAGGTTACAAGCCTCCAAATACAAAACTGTCTTTCAAAATTCCAAAGGGATTCTTTTCCATGCAAATATAAGTACATTGTGGCCATTAAGTCAGCTTGTACCAGGCTGGAAATGCTTCACGTAACTTTCCACGGCTGACTTATGCTACCTTTTGCGCATACCACCTATTCTGGAATTGCAATAACCGAATTAAAAAGTCTATTCCATTTTTACAATTCGCCTATCAGTTTTCATTTAGCATAAATCTAATTTCAAGTCTCTACAGCCAACATTAGCATTGTCCCCTTACAAACCACCACATAAGAGGTCACCAACTGTGTGACCCTTGCTTACACATTATGGACTTCGGAGCGTTGGTTTGGGGGTGTTTTGTTGTGGTTTTTTTGGGGTTTGTTTTTGGTTTGTTTTTTTTTTTTTAAACAACCAAAACTCAACTACTTATCGTACTTTTATCTTTCGGCGTAGTAAATGAGCAACTTAATTTAAGAACTAGCCCCTTTTCATACTTGTTAGAAGAACATATACTGTGTGTATTTATATATATATATGAACAAATATACTGTGTATATATATCCAGAGATATTCACCATATTGTTGACACCATAGTGCTAAAACATACATCAATATGAGCACTATTTCCAATACTCACTATTATTACTTTTCCTGAAAGAGTTACTACATGCATTTTCTGCATCCATTTATGGGACAGTAAGATATATGAAGATAACTGTTCTGTTTTTCCAATGTTAAAGAGCTGCTCCTCAAAAGCATGCACAGGTTTGGGTATAAAGCAATTAAAACCACATGAAAGTTATTTTGTGGCTTTAAACTCACTAAAGCTAAATTAACTTTACTTTCTGTGGATGTAACATTTACTTTAACTCATTTATTTAAACACAAAAGGGAAAACTTCCAAGTGCTAGAACAACCATATAGACAACTGATAGACTAGACTAAATAAGCTCTCATTTAAAAAAAATCATCACTGCATAGCCACAAGGCAGACTTTCATTTCTGGCAACCCATATGCAGACCATTTATACTGTCAATTATACTTTAAGACTTGTTATTCAACAGTTAAGAGCCCCTTTTAGCAAGAAACTATACTGCTTTCCTCATTATGACACAGTACTCCTCATTCTTTAAGTATACACAGAGTTTGTTTTGAAAATTACATTTATGACTGTTTTAAAAGAAAACCTTCACGAAGTTCTAATTTTTAGTCAGTATATGTAAAGGCTGGCATGTCAGGTAACAGAGATTATTTGGACCTGTAAAGAGTATATTATATTCAGTACAAGCACATATTTGAGGTTAAAGTTACTTAAACATTCACACAGAACCTTACTAAGGGTAATAGTATTCTGGTTCATATTCATGGTTCACCGATAGCCTTTACCAGTCCCTGCATTGTTTTCTATTTTAGCAACAAGAAAACAAAACACATCCCTGTGAAGTATGGGAACCCCACTTTATGGCTAAGAATCTAAGAAACAAGACAAGGAGGAGGAGATCACTGAGTAAAAAAATGTTACTTTACACCCCACGTGCCCCAGCTAGCCTTGTAGGATCTTAGTCATAACACTTCATAAAAATCTGAATTGACCCACACATTCTTCAGCCAATCAATCTTTTCAGTATAGTAGGTTTTGAAAAGGGCCAGCAATACTCATTGGGAACAGTGCCATTAACATTGCATTCAAAAAAAGAAAACATTGGAAACCAGATCCTTGCTCTCCTACTCTGTTGATATGCTCTAGTATTAGCCAATGTATGGTAATACAAAAAGAGTCTTGTAGTGATGTAAAAGGCAATGAAGACATCTATAGAATAATGTTCATGTGCAGCCAAAATGAAGAAGATTCCAAAGAGATTCAGGACCCAGGATAAGGTATGCAAGAAGTTCCAGCTCCTTGGCGTATCTAGGAGAAAACAAAGTGACTAACCTTGAATGTCTCAAAAATTTGGGTCATTACGAAATCCAGGCCTAGACATTCCAAGTTTTTATGAGGATTTTCCATCCAAAAATATGATTAAGTTACTATCTTCACCTGGAAATGTTGTTTACATCTACAGGTCCAATAAATCCAATGAAAGCAACCCCACAGGTTATAAATGTCTATCACTTCATGACTTCATTTACAAATAGAGCTATTATGCATTTCTGGATTAAGAGAGCATCCTACAATAGTTTAGGATCATGCAAAGCAGAATTATTTGTTCAACCAACTTCTTTTAATGAAAATCATGCTTTTTCCATGTAATAAGGGGAAAAAATGTCATAAAGCATACATTATTCTGTTATTGCAGTCATTCCATCATAGGTGAACTCAAATTAATTATCTTAGCTTGCTATGTAATGTATCAAATCGCACTTTTATTTACAGAAAAGCACTATTGTTTCATATATTCTCAGTCATTGTGAGGTTTAGTATTTCGGCTTTATGGATTATACTAAACGTACACCCACCTAGCCTGGTATTTTGCCTGATAGGGGTCACTGGCAGACACCTAGGGAAGTATACAGGAACTGACAATCATAACTATCTTCCCTAGTGTTCTCCCAGTAGGAAGCTAGAAGCCTTTCTAATTTTCTTGGCTCACATGTTCTTTCAAATGAGCCCTATTCATCCTTCCATTAATCTAGGTGGTGCTGCTCCATTCCTGTCTGCAAGTGAACTGTCACAAACCTGAGAAAGGGCACAGCAATCTGAATTTATATTTGTTTGCTTTAAATGTTACAGTCTGAACTTTTTGAGGAGGTCAAGCAGCAGATATTCTTAATACTTAAGGACATTTAAGTATTTACACTCTCGCACCCTTGGTTGACAGCAAGCAGTACATATTCTTAACACTTAAGGACATTTAAGTATTCACACTCTGTACTTACATTCTGTGACAAAGAAGTTGAGCATGGTCAGGACGACAGTGTGGCCACTGAACATATAATCTCCACATGTATGTACTCCAGTCAGAGTCATTCCAAAGCCACTCCATATTGCAAATGCCCGCTGGAGTTTTGCCCAAACATTGCCATACAACTAAAAGACAGGGGCATTAGCCTATAAGTTCCAACCCCACCACCCAAACAGTATGTCCTTAAAGTTAGCTGTATAGCACTATGTATGTTGAACACCATTTATCACATTGGGTCTTTTATTAAAATGCAGGTTAGCACGTCTTTGGATTTTATTGTGGCAGCGAGTCACATTAGTAACTACAATTATTAGTTGTATTCATCATATCTCTGATGAATACTGGAATTTAAAGCAAGCACTTTGTTGCAAGTGATTTACATAAAGAGATTGCCACCTTTTTTTGAATGTATTCAACCTCCTAAAGTGTCATTGTCAAGCTTCCAATATATTCATCTCAAACCTCTTCTAACTAAAAGTTAGGATAAAACCATGAAATCCCATGTTCTATGGAATATCCCTTATTAGAAGGGGTGAAATAATAATAGGAGTTTTGTTGGCTTTTTTTTTTTCTCCCCAAAACCATGCATTCAACAAGACAGAGAAGTGATTACTCCACCTTCAGCCTTTCTTTGTGAAGTCAGTATCTTAAGTGCACACTTCTCTGATGTATTCTCTCTGGTTTACATTGTGAAATATTCTGAACACCCTTCCACAAGTAACTATCTCCTCTCCAAAGTGGCAAGTGCTTCTAAGACCCCTAGTTCTTATGCTGTTCTTACAAATACACATCTAGCATTATGGTCACAACAATCTTAATCATATCTTGAATAAATTTTTTTAAAAAAAGGAAACAAGAAAAATAATTTAAAGCATTTTAAGTTTTTACCTTTCCAGTACACTGCAAGTGCTGACCCGGCACAGAGAGTGAGGTAACAAACATTGTAATGCAACGTAATAAGAACACTGTCCCCATGAGGCTGCACAGCCTTCGCAGAAGTATAGATCTGGGAAAAGTACAAAGGAACCAATTGCAAGAATCCCAATATATTGTATTTTTAAATCAGGAAAGTTATGATAAAAAAATCCCCCCCCCCGCCCCTTATTCCCATGAAGTCCCTTCATCATTGCTACAAGTGTCACAGTAAAAACATTTTTTTTTTTTTTTAGTAGTACTGTAAAGGTATGGTTCCACATGACAGGGTGAGACACTGTAGCAAGCTTACTGTCACCAAAAGGTACAGCCCCACTCCTCTGCAACTACACTTGTACTAGCTTTGGCACTCATGCCTTCTGTTGGCAAACTGAGCAACAAACTGGTAAAAATTTAACTTAAAATACTCATGCATGCAAAAGGGTTTTCTACTCTTCAGTGACAGCAAGCTGCTAGGCTGGCTCAGTCATCCCATGGAATTTCACTCTCGTAGGCTTTTATTATTTATACACAAAATTGTTATAGTATGAGAGTATATACTGACAACTCTCCGAAATACATATGTCCTGAAGGAAATTAAACGTAAATCTGGTAGAAAAGTAAATTCAGATTACTCCTTTGTAAGATTCACAAGTCACCATTCCTGATTAAATCCTCCCTAATCCATTTTAACAGGGACATATTAGAAGCTTACAAGTTTCTTATTAAATGGAAAGCCTTAAACAATGATCATAAATTCTTGTTACAGTCCTTTCTCTGAATCAAAGTACCAGTTAATTTGAATTTTATATACCTGTGTTTGTGAAGCAGAAGAACCAACAGCCAAATGTAGCAAAGAATTACGCCACATACTTCAGTCATAGCAAAAGCCCATGGTATCCTAGGGACGCTAAAAAAAAAATGCAGCAAGAAAGTTAACTTACAATACAAAGGCTTAATTTTTCTTTCTAACCTCAGTATGTAGAATAAAGGCATATGAAGTTCTAACTAGAGAACTAACTTGCATTAATCTGACAACAGTTTAAACTACAACCAAGAATTACTTTGTTAGACTGAATTAAATAAAATTTGAATTATTTTTAATTACATTATCTCCTTTCTAATAATATATTTTCAGCAGACATTTACACAGAATTCACTAAGTCAAAGAAAACCTCTAGTATGCTCTCTTAATTTACATATGTGATTTACTAATAGGATGTGTTCCTCTACCATTGTTTCCCAACAACCTTTTTCATTCTGACACAAAGTTCCATCATGTCAATCATGCTGCTTATGCTTATAAGAATGCCATGTCAATACTATTAATGAAATGCTGCAAAGCCTAAACTCCTAAATACTTGTAATGAAGCAGAACTGCACAGAGAAGCGTTCGGAAAAATAAAAATTGTTTTCGAAGTTAGATTTCGATGATAATCACTATATGCAAACCTTTTAGCCTTGCTTGTCAAAAAAATTTAAGACTTTCTTGCACACATATGGCACCGATAACCATTTCCACTCTGCAATTTCACCAAAATACAGATTGACAGATTTCAAGAGAGGCTGCTCCTCAGTTTTGTGTTCCTCTTGATACAAAGGGATAGCAAAGCACTGCTCGAATGCTAGCTGTGTAGTAATCCCCTTGCATTGTTTTGTGAGCTGCTGCTTTCTGACCTCCCCCATCCTCCTGCCCACTGAATACAGTGGTAGTGCCCTAGGAACAAAATCCAGTAATGCCATAGCTCCCGCTCTCTCCCCTCTCTTTCCCTCTGCTGGATGTGGTCCATCCTTGCTGACTTATCTAAATTTATGGAGGATTCTGCAAACTTACAAGATTAGACCCCTACTGACTTCACAAAAAACCATTAATGAAAATGGAAATTACTGGCAGGAATAAGGAGCCCACAAAGACCAAAATCTTAAACAGTTTATCTTGTCTTTTAAGACTCTCTAGGCAGTAAATCCTCTATAGTACAAGTACACTTGCTCAAAGGGAGCATTTATGTCGTTAAATCCATAGTCAATGACTAGAATTTCACCTTTGCTATTGTGTCTCTTTTCTGCCTGGAGTATTTTCTTTAAAAAATAAGCAGGTACTGCGTAAGTCATGACAGTGTTTTAGTACACATACTCTATGGTTAAAAGAGATGCTGGTCTATTCAGTCTACTTCTGAGTTTCCCTAAACCATCTTCAACAAGTTGACAGTGGGGAGACAGCATAAATACAGTATCAATGCTATTCCCTTTCAATTTCCTTGCTCACTGGCAGACCAAAATACTCCTTCATCAAAAGTTTTTCCATATCAAGACATGTTAAGCTTCACAGCAGGATCTGGATTTCAGAAAAAGCATATGGCTGCTTATCTATGCCAGCTGACCATTACCGTTTTTACTGGAATGAGGATGGACAAATTAATTCCTGTGTTATGATTAGCTAAAAATGTAGAATTAAATATAAACTGGGTAGAACAACAGCTCAATTTCTTTTCCCCTGAGAAGACTAAATCTCTGCATCTAACTGATGCACATTTCAATCTTAGCAGAAGGGTTTACTACACTCTAATTACTATTTTGCAGAGGCATCTTCAAGAGCATATGAAACTGTGAGAATGAAGAAAAGACAGCCTATACTTTAACCATCAAGCTACTGTTTTATTTTAAAAGAAAATTTCTTACCTATCTAGAAATATGTCTGGTAGAGGTGGATATGTTTGCATGTCAGGTACTCGTTCATGTACTATAACCATAACGAATGATGTAAAGCCAAACACTATGAAGACATACACACAACTTAAAATCGTCTTCCAATACTCTGGGTCCAGTCTTCGGGTAGAGTGTTTGTTTTTCCCATTTGCATATTGATACTGATCACCATTCAAGTCAGTAATTGGTCCATCATAGTCCCGAGGTACTTCACCGTTACAAAACCAATCTGTACCCTGTAGTGAACCAACAACCGGGCAAGCTGTGCCAACATGACTATCGCTGTTGTAACCCAGCTCTTCCAGGACATCAATATGTTGCTTCTGTAGTTTGCGTATGGACAACATTAGCCTTTTGATATCCCCCAGGACTTTGATTTCCAAAGGAGGGGATCGTAAATCATACTCGGTAAGTGTCAGCAGTGTAATTCCGTCTAGCCTGTGTCTATTGCACAAAACATCCACATATTCACAGAAGCCTTCTTCCTTCAGCCACTTGGCCACGTTCTTGGTAGTCCAACGTCGAATGCAAAGCTGGTTATTGCCTGCCATCATCCTTCTCTATCCACTGATAAAATTGACCTGTTACATATTGGAGAAAGAGACAAGACCTGAATGTTTAACGAAGATTACTGAAATGCCAGTGTATTTTGTGCGGGTTTAGATGCTTAATTAGCCAAAGGCTTTTTATATAAGAGCCAGCTAAGAACCAGACATATAATTTATTAGGTAATATAAAAATGCTTTTTAAAACATTTTTTGTTTAAGCAAAACTAAATTAAGATTATCTCACTTGTTCCTAAATAGAAATGTAAAGCTACCAAGAAGCAGAGTACTTCCTAGATGTACCCACTCTACTTGTATTCCTTTGTTAAAAAAGTAAATAAATCCAAGTTTGTTAATTACACTAGGCAACGAAAAACAAAGATTACTCTGTTTAAATACCAGCTTAATCATTAGTCTTTTCCTCTGTTGCAGTTCATAAACTAAGAGAGAAAGTATAGCCAGCAACCATGTAAAACTGAATTAAAGCTGAAGTAATATATTACAGGTCCAATACATTCCACTGTTTTAATATATATACACTGAAGCTTTGGTGGCATGACATTTTCCCCCCCACCCCTCCCAAATAAACCTAAGACTCGGTATCTACAATAATATTGACCTGAGGCATCTCAGTTGTATGTTGATGGCGCGGCCATCATATTTCTATCTTTGTTTGATCTCAGTAATTAAGACAGATGCTTATTATATTGTGAATCCTTTAAAATACTCAGCTTTCAAAATAACATTACTAGAAATTAAGCATTAGCTTTAATTACAAAGCATCTTCAAAAGTGATGTGGTAATAGATAACACAACAACACACCAAAACCAGAAAAGATGTATTCTCTTCATACAGATTTCTCAATAATTGTTTTCTTGACTCAAGAACATTGTTTGAAGGAAGGCAAGAAGTCTCAGCAACATTTTAGTCACATGGAGGTGACAAGTCACCAGAACAACTTAGGACAACAACCAGAAAAAAATTAACGACAATGCTACATGGAATACATGAAAAAAACTTTGAAAGGCTACCAGTGATGTAAAAGTAATAAAAAGCTTATTCAATATTTAAGACCCACAGCAGTACAGAATGGATTTGTGTATAATTTATATTTGGTGGCTTATGTACAGCTACTGTCTAAGAAACAGCTACAATTCCACAGCTCTTTTGTACTTGAAAAAACAGTCTAATTAAACTGAGAATGTTTCAATCATGCCAACCAAATCTCAGAAAATACAAGCTAGTACAATACTCTAGTACCACATACATCATTCAAGGTTTTCAGAATGAAAGCAAGGAAACAGTCTATTTAATCTATTATTTATCTTCTGTATATAGTAAACAGGTACTCAAACCCATCATTAATTAACCTTAAGATGCACCTGATAGGACTTGTTCCTGTTTTTAAATGCTGTCAAAGACAAGACATTTAACCAACTGGAAAAGATAAAGAAATCGACAAAAGGAACAAGACTTACACAAAACACAAACTTAAACCATTCCACACAGCTGGTAGCTAATTTTGTCACAACAGCAACAGTTAAGTTCAGTTTTGATGATAAGGCAATTTCTTTAAACTCAGAAGCTGCCTTCTCCTTCAGACTACTCATTTAGTGCCACTTTTGTAGCTTAAAGGGTAAAAAGCACTTTCCCTAATAATCTTAGCACCTGGAATACAATACAGATCTGTGCCCCACTGCTCCTGTTAATTTTTGAAGCTTAAGAACGCTACACAACATTTCCAACACTACCAGTCTGCAACGCAAGACTGACCAGCATAGCAGAAGCGACCAAGTCACTGAGATAACTGTACTTGCCTTCTGAAACAAAACAGCACCGGTCACTACTTTGCCTTCTACATTACTGATTTTATTGCTGAAACCAAATAATGGATAACATTATGTAATGATGAATAACACCCATGAGTAACACAGAGCAAGCACAGACTTAAGCGTCAGAGGGCAAAACAGACTTTTTGCCTGACATCAGCAATGTCTGTAGCTAGCTACTTGATTACTTGCCTGCTACTGTGACTTTATATTTAGTAAGCTCATCAGCAGTACGTATCATGTGTCCCGTTTCCCTTTTTCCTTCCCCAGCCTTTCAATTAACAGCATGAACACAACTGAATATGAACTTTAAGCACATGTGTGTAAGTATTTAATTTTTTTACAAGAAAAATGTTACTTTATGAGCCATGAACATTTCTACAATTTGGTTAGGGCATTTTTAAAAATAGGATGCCTCTGAGAGGGTAAGTATACCCTTAACACAATATTTTTCCTAAAGGTATATTTAAATATGGACAATTAACCTCTCTCAAAATGATTATCCACAATTCTATCATGCTTTCCTCTACTGAATTACTGCTAGCCAACCATTAAGTCCCTAACTTTCCTAGCATGCAGACTTTGAGTCAGTATATTGAGGTAAAAACGTGGAAAGTTGAACATGATTATCGCTACTCTAGCCAAGGAAAAGTAGCATTAATATCACACCAACATTAGGCTGCAATCTTGTTACAGAAACAAAACTTGATTATACCAGAATCATAGCCAAAGGGTTAAATAAGATCCTAGTTATGTCTGCAGCAGTTAGCAGAATGCTGACTGGATTTGTTTATTCCAGACACGCATGCAAAACTCTACCAGCACCATTACTGCTTCACCACCTGCCCTCATGTGCCTGGGAGAGCCTGTGGCTCTGCTTGCTGACATGCCTCTTGATTTTTTTTCCCCAGCTAGGTTCAATTCTCACCATCCTTGAGACGAATTTTAGGAAGGACACTGAAGAACTATCAGATCTCAAGTGATTTAACTTACATTTCTTTGTGGAAGGTTTCAAGCTGAAGTTTGAATACAGGCAATTCCAACTCAGCCCCTCCTTCGCTGCAGGGTCCGCTGGCCTAAGAGCATGACATCTAACACCTCGGGGGAAAAGTTTTTCTATACAAAGGCTGCTGTTTCACAATGTGGACAAGACCCAGATTTGAGGCCTTGGCTCCCCAGCACAAAAAAGCCATGCACAAAAACGTATGCTGAGCCAGCCTGCAATAATAAGGCTACTGTCACATACCAACTGAGTAACGCTGTGCTGGAAAAAGAACACACAGCACTGCCTTGTTATGCATCAAAAGTCTCAGATACTCTGCTGACTTGCATCAGAAGCTTGTCACTTGCTCTTCCTGAAAACTCTGAATTCTTCAGTGCTTATTTAAAGCAAATAGCACCAAAGGTTTCATTGACATATAGTATACAGTGACTTAATCCTTACCTTCTAAATGCCACCACATATAGTACAATATCTTGTAAACAAAAGGAGAAAAAGAACACTTGCAAAAACAATACATGATTTTTCAAGGGGTTTTTTAATACAACAGCTATCATGCTATATATAAAACTGATCAAACACAGCAAAATGCCCACCGTGAGACCGAAAAATTGGATACGTATTTTCCTGAAGCAAGCATACAATAGCTTCAAATGCAGAAATATTCCTGTAAAACTTGCAGTTTTACTTAGCAACATTGCTATCAGAGTTGTTTCATAAACATTTCCAGTAAGTTAGATTATCAGCAGTATTTTAACTGTACTCAGAGGTCTTAGTGCTATTTATGAAGGTAAGATAAGAAATCTCATAAAGTAACAGTTGTTTAGTTTATTGTATGTCTTCGGTTTTAAACCACCAAGGAAGATGTGCTTTTCAAGAATTATTCACTGAAGTGCTGCATTGTGGAAAACATAGAACTGATACTGTAAAATCGAAGATTAGCTCCACACGCTTAGAAGAGTCTTTCTGTTGGAATGCCTCCACACAAAACTGGCAGCAGCTACTACAGAAAGTCCCGAAAGCTAAACATATTTGTCTTAAGAACCACTAAGTGCAGTTACATATTGCAGCAAGCTGAACAGAATACATGCTGCTCCCTGACTTTTACACCTCATTAAACCAAATGGGTTGTACTATACTCAAGTGAACACTAAGAGCGGCACAACTCCTAATCTACTAACCAGCTTAACAAAACATTTTTTTACCCTACCACCATAACTCAAGGCACACACAAGTGATTTTTAAACAACTGATCAAGTACTCCACCACATATCTTAGCATGTAATTCACAGTATTTCATTAATATTTGTACAAGATCTTGAACGTTCCACAAGCTAAATGTCAAGTGTCAAGTATTTTTTCCTCCAACTTCAAGAAACAGAATATTCATCTTGTAAGAGAATGTTTGCTGCTCTTTATCCTTATACAACTTATCAGTAAAACAATTCAGGTTTGCTTTTCCCCTTTTCTTTCTTTTCTTCCCACACCCTCATCTTACGATGGATGTAAGGGAAGACATGAACAAACTCTCCATCCAAATTAATACCAGAACAATATCGGAAGTGAAACTGTGTTTGTTCTTACTTTCCACAATAATTTACAACCTGATCTTTCTGGTCTAATGAAAATTTAGGAGCCTTCCTCATTTTAGATGCATTAAAATAAATAAGAAACAAAAAACTTTTAAAAGTTATATGATTATCAAACAAACATTTATATGTAATACGGTTTATGGATCTCAAACAGCTTAGCAGTCTGCAAAACTGGGCTCTGTACAAAGAAAAGTGATAGTATAGAGCCTGAACGATTGCAACTCCTAGGGACAACCTGTGTTTTTAATTGTAGACTACCAAAAAAACCCCCAACCAGCCAGCAAAAAGAAGATCACATAGAATAGCAAACAAGATAATTTAAACTTCTTGCTCTTTACAAATCTACAGAATGTTTCCTTCACGTCTAAGTAGCACTTTCGCAACAAAAACTTGTGAAACTTCCCAAGAACTTCCTTCCACTGGGTATAAAAATCACTTCGCCCTGATCCTGCGAGTTAATTCCACCTTTTTTCTATATCACAGAAAGCAAAAGGACAAACAAGACCACAAGCATTTCCTTACCTTTGATATCTAGCAAGAGGCACCCCTTACCAAACCTGAGGGACATTTAAATGCCAGGAAATGTCTTGCCGAGTTCTTGCCACTCCAGAGCACAGCATGATCAGCTGCTCTGTGGAGGTGGCACAGACACCGTGTCCAGCTGCACGAGGGAGCTCTGTGGAGATGGAGCATACTTAGCACAAGTGGAATCTTCCATCAAGCCACCTTACAATGCAGAATGTGTGTTACGTTTTTACAAAATGATTTTTGAAAACTGAAGCATCAAATACAAAACCACGAGACCACTTCCACTCCAGTTACAAACCAATAAATATATGAACATTAAAACTGCCTCTCATTTGGCTCTTCTTCCACTAACTTAGAGCTGGAAAAGCTTACCCTTTTGAAGTATTATTTTCAAAAAATAGCAATCAGCAATCATTAAGTGAATAGTTTGAGAAGCCACCTAATGCATTAGCAATGTAGATTTGAGAGACTGAGTGGATAACGGTTCCTGCAGCGTTTCAACTTTCTAAACGCGCGCAGGCCTTAAACTCACACAGAATCTGTCCCACGCAGGCAGACTCCTCCATTTAATCCTGAAACTCGAACAGCATGCATACAAACCAATAACAGCACTTTTCCATGCTGCTTTGTTAATTATCAAATCCTACACGCTCAAGAAGTTTCTTACTCAAAACTAAGCATGTTGCCCTCAGAAAACCCACCACTCTTACACCATTGGCAGAGAAAACAGTAAGACAGCCGAACAGTTGTTTTGACCTGGTGCGACTGTTTTGATACCTAATTGTAAGCCTGACACAGAGCACAAGTACTTGGCATCACTTCCAGAAACGATTTGTTTCCTGTGAAGGCTGACGCAGGAATGGGAAACCAAACGACTTCCCTCTCCTTCCAGACCCGCTGTAACGAAAAAGCACAGTAGCAGCACGCCCCCGCCCCACCTGATGTTTTCCCCATTCTCGCTCAGCACACTGCGGATCCTGCCACCCCCCCGATAAACACCCCGTCTGCTAACGAGGCTTTCTTCCTCCTTGACCATTGTTGAAGTAGAAAATTTACAAAGTTCAGCACGAAATCGACACACCCAGGCACAACAACTAAAACGCTTCATCCTCTCCCCGGCAGACGAAATAACTTAAACGAGAAACACGGGTGATTTTTAGTTTCTCAGCAGACTGGCTGCCTCCAAAGCCGGCACCGAACCCCCGCGGTACGCCGCCGAGAGCCTGCCAGCCAACACGGGGTGACGGTCAGACCTCAGCAGAGACGCGTCCATGGAAGAGACGGCGTTAATTACGGCGGAGCGGACTTCAGTGCAAACAGACAACGCAAGAGACTCTTCCCCCCTCCTGCGGTAGATGAAGCCGCTCTCCTCCAACACAGCCGCCGGAGGAAAGAAGCCCTTTTCCTCCCGAGACCCGCGGAGCCCGCCCGCAGCCCGGGGCGCACACACACCGCCCCCCGGCCCCGTCGCGGCGGGGGCAGCGCCCGGGGACCCGGCCGCTCGGCGGCGGGCTCCCACCGCGGGGGCGGCTCTCCGCGTCGCGGGGCGGCCCCTGCGGGCCCGGCGCCGGGCACCGCGCTCGGCTGCGGGGCGACGCACGGACCCCCGCGGGGCGCAGGGGAGCCTTCCCCCCGCACCTCGCCCCGCCTCACCTGCCGCCGCGGCAGCAGCGCTAAGTGGCGGTGCCGCAGCGCCCGGCCCCGGGGCGGCAGCGGCTCCTGCGCGCCCTCCCTCTCTCCGGCGGCGGCGGCGGCCACCGCCACCACCCCATCACCCGGCCGGAAGTGGCGGCCGACAGCGCCAGCGCCTCTGGGGCGGCGGAAGGGGCGGGGGCAGCTTCCGGGAGGGGCCGCGCCGGCGGGAGCGAGCCGTCGCCTCGCCGCGGGGCCCCCGCCTCCCGCTGGCTTCTGCCGCCCTCGGGGTGACCGCGGCGGGCCGGGGGCGCGGCCCAGGGCGCAGCCTCGGCCTTGTGGCGTCGCAGTGAGGACCCGGTAGCGGCGGGGCGGGACAGCGCCAGGCTGCGGGCAGCCGGTCCCTGCCGGGTTGTTGCCGCGGGCCTCGCTGACAGGGGCGCAGAGCCTGGAGGGGTTGCTGGCTGCTGCCGTCGGCTTCGTGGGCCTGCGGGCAGCTTTCCGCCCCGGTGCCCCTTCCTTAACCTCCCCCCTGGGTCCGGGCCGCGCAGTACGCGAATGTCTTGATGGACTGCCTCGGCCCTGGATTCGTGGGAATGAAAGTCTCAAATACGTGGAGGTGTAGTCACACCTCCTTCGAGCTGTCTGAGAAACTCAAAATCCATAGGTGGTTGGTGGCATATTTTTTTGAGGTCGCAGGACAAGAAATGACTAAATCTCGCATAATCCCAACAGAGCTCAGCTGAAGGGAGAAGCTAGGGTGTCTTCCTTTTCTAACCGTATTGTGCTTTTCTAAGTGAAGAAGAACAGAACATGCTTAAACCAGGGTAAGGGTATAAAACTCTACTCTTGGAAGACAGTGTAGTATGTTTTTTTCCAGTGTGATCTTTCTATCCATCATTGGAAAGTACCTTAGTGCAGCCTGGACATGAGAAAGAGGTGGAAGTTTCTAACCACACTAAATAGAATTTTCATTGATTTTTTTATGAGAAATGAATAAACACATAGAGGGATGCTGCCATCATTTAAAAACCCACTAGTGTTGTCATGAAAATATCCCCATCCTTCATTTAAAGGCATACATCCAGAGAAAATAGCACAGAAACTGGCACGACCCTCATACTGTCAATTTTCATATCAAGCAATCGTTACGAAACATTTCACTTCAGACGCACCATTTTTTGCACTGTTATTCTTTTCCAATGTCTGTAGAAGAAATAAATCTGAAAACTGGCAGCTGGCCTGCAGCACTCCGTCAGTCATTTATCCAAGGTGATCCAAAGCACAGATGTGAACAGCACAGATGACTTATGAAAACTTCAACAAGGCACCGTAACTTCAGATGCTCCATAACCTATAAATAATACAAATGGAGGGGACAGAAGGAGACAGACGAATTGAAAACAAATTACTCCAGAAATAAATTTATTTTGTGTATCAGCTGACTGTGGTAGCAGCCAGCCCTTCGCAGCAGCATAGTGCAGTCTGAAGAACATTCAGAATTTGCTTAGTTGATGAGGTAATTACTATGAGGTCCAAGACAAGTCTAAGTTGTAGCTTCAGTTGAAGCAAAAAGCAGGTGCCAATGTAGCTCCATTAAGTTAATGACACTAGGCTTCTCAGAGAATTTGGCCTTGTATTCTCTCTTCACAGAGGGGAAAAAAAGGATCTTTTGCAATCCTTAGGCATGTGCAGCTACAGTGAAACAAGGAAATTTTGCCTCTCAAAATGCTTCAAAGCTACGTCAAGTTGTCAAGTCATCGAGCAATCTAATGCAAACGTCCACAATTGTACAATCTAATTTGTAATGGGCTATATGCATTTTAAATAGATCAAATACTGGATATTCAGAACACAAACAAGCTGTAAGAACTTCTGCTCATTGCCACGTGCCCTGGTACTGGTTCAGAGATGCTTATCTCTAAGCAGTCTGCTCCATCCTGCTTTTATTTTTTACACCAAATGATGTGTAGTTTCCCAAATGAGTTGCTGAAGCTGGAGGGAATGTTCCACTTTCTTTGCCAGTTTAGCAGCCTCTGCAAACAGTGTAGGAATTAAGTGCAATTTCAGTCCTCGCGATGTTCCCCTTCTTTACCTTTACATGCACTAGATGAAAAACCGACAAGTCTGAATTCCTGAGTGACAAACCATAGAACACATACATACGAATCTGAAAAAAACAACCACAAAAATCAAATGGATGTTGTCTTCCTGTTAATAATGGACCTGTTAATAAAGCTGGTTGAAAGCTGAGGTAATTTTCCTTACTCCAGGTCCACATATTCATATTCAAGATAACTAGCAGTTATGTGACAAGGAAAACAAAATTATAGGAGAGCAAGGCAATTTAGTTAAACAAGACTTTGTGCTTCTCTACTATGTGCATTCTTCGTTTTTTCTGCCATGAATTTTTCTTCACCAACTGCCAGTCAATCACAACTTTGTACACACTTCCAGGTGCCAACTTGATACAATTTACAATATTGTAATTGCTTGTATCTGAAAAACTGGTTTAAGCTGAAAAATGTAAAAATAAGTAAAAACTGAAATTAAAAATTGCTGCAAAAATAACTGTAGCAGGCTACAGAGCTGTCTCATCACAGAACAAGTCACTCTGTCAGTGTCTTAAGCACAGTCCTGGAGCTAACTCACCTTTCGGGATCTCATTCTTAGCCTTTTCCTGGGAGGTGCCAGGAATGTGCTCCTTTGTTCAGAGTGCTATGGCTTTGTTGGGTGGGTTTTTTTTAACATAAACATACACTAGAGTCCACCAGCTCACCAGATTGTGGGAAGGATGCAAAAATGAAAGCGGAAGTTTCCTTATGCTGTTTCCCTACACTGTTTCTAGCAAGACCAGCGATCCACCTACAGACAACTTCCCAAATTCAGTCTCCAGACTTTAGAAGTCCAGGTTGGAAAATGAGCCTTAATTATATATACATGGGAATCCAGGACTATCTGAAGTTTACAGGCCCTAAGGTATGTTATATCAGCAACAGATTTCCATGCAGTGAACCCATGGCCAAGAGTCACATCCACAGTAAAAGTGGAGAGACAGAGCCTGGCCCTGCGTCATTGGAGATAGCCCTGTGCCTGGCTATGGGGGCTGCTGGGCTGGTTTGCAGCAGCAATTTGGCAACCTCAGCGCTGCAGAAAGCCTCAACCGGGCGGTTTTTCTCTGAAGTTATCACTGCTAACAGCGTTTTTTCTGCTCTAATTTCATCACCTAACACATATTTTGAAAATGATCAAATTGGCTTGTACAAAAAAAAGTGATAAAGATCACAATTTAAAGGTTGTAACTCTTAAATGAAAATAGACATGTAATAGCTGCTTAGCCACTGCACTTCAAAGCTGAAAACTACTCCGTACTAACATTTGATGTTCTTTAAAAAGGTGAATTATCTAAATAGTTTGTGCTTTACTTAACAGAAATTTCCAATAAACCTCATTCCGTCACTTTGAGTTATGTCACTTCATGCCATGTGACATGAATGCATTGATGTAAATCTGACAGGTAGTGCCAATGCTGACATGTCAGTCTGAGAAGTTATGACAAATTATATGTTACAGATATTTTTAAAACTACTGCAGATTGCCAAGAAAAAAAGTCTTTAAAATCTGGAATTGCACTGGGTGCATCTTTAGATTGAAAACAATTTATTCAATTCACATAGTTATGTTGATTCAATGTTCAGGCTGACAATTAAAAAAAAAGGAAATTTATATTGAAATTTCCCAACTATCTCTAGTTGCAATATATTATATAGCAAAGGAAAATGACATGTGTTAATGTAATGGGTTTTTTTTAAAACATTCTGTCATTAGGTAATACTGTTAGCATTTAATAATTTGAAATAATCAATCTCAAATAAATCTCAAGACTGTATGCAGGAAAGAAAGGCCCCAGCTGAATAGAGAATGAATTGCTTATGAAAATTCTCTTCCAGCAAAGAATACAACGTGGCAAGGGGGGGATATTTCACTGGAAGTGCTAATTGATCTAAATCATGCTCTTTTCTTTTTCTGGGTTTTGGGGTGGGTTTTTTGCTAATCTCATTTTCGTACAGATCAGGTCCTGCCTTATAATTTCTTTGTAATCTCCATACTTCAGTTGAAGCATACTTAGCTCAGTCATGTGTGAACTTTCAAGCATGTATTTTATCTTCAAATTTCTCACTCCCATAATGGAAGAAAAAGGGACTGAATGCCTAAGAACTAATCAAATTAGTGAAACATAGTTATTTTTTCAAGGCAGAAAAGGAACTTGGGGGGGGGGGAGGGGGGGGAAGAGTAAACTTCATGTGCTAATTGGACAAAATTGTTCCGTATGTTAAAAATACATTAATGTTGTAGAACACTAGAAAACTCTGTCTCACTTAGTATTGACCTAAATGTACCAGAGTTCAATTAGCTCAATTCTTCTTCAATAGCTAACCATCCTGAAAATCAAATCCCAAAAACAGGCTGATGGGTGAAACGAGTAGATCTTTTGCAGTTGGAGGTGACTGTATCTATAGAATCATAGCTAGCTGAACTTCCATGCTGTAATGTTTTCACTATAAAAACTTTATTCTTTCAGGATATGTGAAAGGAGTTTGATTTCGGCCCAGTTTTCACTCAAGAGATGAAAGGGTATCACAGACACAGCATTAGTTAGTACTGATAGCAGTATTTTCAATAGAAGAGCCTCTGTAAATGTCCTGGTTTTGACCGCTGCACATTTTCCTGGTAATGCCATGTTGCGTGCTACTAGAGCACTCCATGGCAGTTTACACTGTTGCCACCTAATACGTTATTAGCCAGGGAATGTTTGATTTAGATTATTGCACCAAGTACTACCTACAAAGTAATCATGAAGTCATAGTCCACTGATTAAATGGATGCCTTCTGTTGAGGGTTCTGAAATTACTCATGCATTAATTGCAGCTGAAACAGCAGCTATTTTAAGATCACATATAATTGCACATAGATGTTTAGCTTAGAGCTGCCCACCATTCCAACAGTCAGGACAATGTCCAAATTGTTGGAATCTCAAAAAGTCCCTAGTACATTTTGCCTCTATTCAGTGTGACCCTCTATCAGTTTGTTGCTTTTTACATTCATCCTTAGTAGCTTTAAAAGGGCTGGGAAAGAAGCAAAGCTGTGGAGAGCCAAACCCATCTGGACAAAAGGTTACACCTGGAAGGAATGTCCTGCCAAATTTGAGGACAAAGCTAAGTTCATGCTTTCCATAGTTTTTTAGCGTTTGCATTCAGACTACTTTTATACAAACTAAAATACAACAATTCTTCACAAAGTCACAGAATCACGGCCTATCCCTGAATGTTAACAAAAGGACAAAATAAGGCGCTCCAGGAGCAAAGAGATGATAGAACAAAGCCTTCAGCTTCACTTAGGGGAGTTAGCACTTCTGCTGAGAAGGATCTCCAGCTTCCTGGGAGTTTCATGTCAAGGTGCATCTCAGTAGAGGAGAGCCTGACTGTCCTGGATTGACCCACAGACCTGATGGCTAAATCCTGTGTAAACACATGGAAGGAGAGGTATATTCTGAGACATCCAAGACCAGTGCTGTGGGCAGAATGGCAGGCAAGGGAGAACGTGGAGCGGGAAGAGATGGTCTTGTTCTCTCTAGTGAGGTTATGTCCTGTGGGTTAATGCATAATGGAGCTGGTCTGAAAGCCAGATTTCTGCCTCCTGTCTGTTTCAAAGACAGCTCCTGGCAAAAAAAGTCAGTAACACAGCTTTACCAAAGTCATGTTTACAGACTATTAAATGTTTAGAAGATGCTAGGTGTGGAAGGCCAGGGTTTTGAAGCAAACGGCCATATGCCATACAAAAATGTTGGCGGCACACAGGGCTTGGAGATCATTCTTCTGGAGTTCATGTTTTTCTGCTCAAAATCTTTCATCCCACAGATGAACTCTAAATTCTTAGTCAGTGCATTTGAGGTAGAGGCCAATAAAAGCTTTACAGCTGAAAAGGGCCAGGATTAAACATGAGTGTCACATTTCTGACAGAACTTGATTGGCAACAAAAGGGCTGGGCTTACATTTTAAAAAAACCTGCTAGCAAAGCCTCAGCTTGAGCCTCCACCCAAAAACCTGAGAAAAGTAAACTAAATTAAACAACTTCACCTGCTCAGTCAGTTAGTTTTCCTGATTCATGAGCACAAATCAGTCAGCTTAAAAAGCACTAGTTTACCAAAGGAAAAAGGAAGAACAAAACATAAAAAGGTAACATATTAAGGACATATACATAGTGCCTGAAGTGTAACTAACCGTTTTTGCAGTTCTCTCCTCTGCTGGATCTGGCCAGGTGGTTGCCTCACTCACAGCTGAGCCTGGCTGCATGTCCCACTGCCCCCTTTAAATAAGCACGGCAGCACTGTTGCTTGCAGTTTCTCTTATTTCACCTTTTAGGCCAGAACATATATGGCAATGAGAACTAACAGTCTCTTTGTATACAGGAGCCTCTTAAACAGTTTCTTCTTTAAATCCGCAGAACTTTAACAATTTCTGCTTCATGAAAGACTCTAAACAAAGCCACTTTTTTTTTTGCATATAACTTTTGCCCTCTGATGCTGGAAACTATAGCCTTGTATTAGGGTGATCTCTCACCTCCTAGGCATAGTTAATTAGTCCAGACTTTAATACCTGGTTTCAAACAGCTCTCCATGATATGTCTCTTGATAAAAGAAAATAAAGCAAACCCTCTCTCCATCATAGTAAATCAGTGCATGTGGAATAAAGGTGATTCAGACCTGACCGTTCTTTCTATTCATCCCCCTTTTTCTACAGGGAATAATATCAGCAGCAAGCTTCTCCTCTTAGGTCACCTTCTCTTCTAGACTCCTTTGGTAGAGGAACTGTGCTCTGCATGTCAGCTGCTAGGCTTACAAAGAGCATCAGCATTTCATGTGTTTTGCCCTGTAGCTCCATCGCTGTACAGCTTTGCAGCCCCCTGCCAGGAGTCACGCATCCTGCAGACCAGAAGCACAGACATTGCTGTACTTGAAAGGACCCACTAATATTACAATTTGACATGATGGGTCTCTAACATGTGGCTCACCAGACCTTCCTATGTAAACTAACTCAGTGGCTTACAAGTTTCACCTGACAACCATTATACTCACATTCTTTGTTCTCTTTTCAACAGAGGGAGGTCTCATACAATATGTGGCAGGTGTATTGTATTAACACATTGGTGAAAGCAGTGACTGCAATAGAAAATATTAAACATGTAATGTACAGTTAGGCTCAGGTATTTTTATTTGGTGAAAAAAACAGTAGCTTCAAGAAATACATTTCTCTAGATTATTGGTGATAGGCAAGACATCATCATCCACTTGGTGTTTAACCTCCTGGTGACCATGTTGGTAGGACCCGCTGGTGCGTTTCTGACCCTTTCGCAGCTATGTTTCTAAGCACCTCAGAGTAACTGGGAGACAGTTGTTACTGGGAGATAGTTGCCATTCCTCTTGCACTGGACAGGTCTCTATTTTTTCCTTTATCAGGCCCTTAAGCACTTGTGATGAACGGCCAGATCTCACTGACTGCCGCCACTGCATCGAGGACACTGCTGAGGGCAGTCACGGCCGTGTCTCGGTGGGCGTCCTGCGGGCAGGGGGCTGCTGCCACATGCGGCTGTCACCCCCGGCGCCGAGGCTGCTGTGCGGCAGAGCAGTGCGGCTCTGGAGACGAGCCCTGGGGAGCCAGCTGGAGCCAGTAAGAAACCAGTAAGGCCTGGTTTGGTACATGCATCTGTTTCAACTGGCTGTGTCTGTCAGGGCAATGCACAGGCGAGTGGCCAGCCCTGGGGAGGCATTCGGGGGACGCTGCAGAGTCGGGGGCGGCGTGGCTTGGCGGCGGGAGCTGCTGCCCGGCACCTGCCCCAGCCCATCTCCCGGCCTCCCCGTGACCGCCCCGGGGGGCTGGCAGCACCCCAGCGCACAGTGCCGTGCCTCTGGACAGTGGGAGTGGGGTCTCTCCCTGGCTCTCGGCATGTCTAGGGGGGAGGCGCTGGGCCCCCGGGGACCCGAAGGTGCTGAAGCATGCACGGGGGATGTCCCCTCCCTTAAAGAAATCGAGCAGCTCCTGAACACCGGGCGGCCCTCTTGCAACCACGTTGATGAAGTATGGCCTAATCTCTTCCTAGGAGACCTGTAAGTACAGCTTTAGGGACACATCTCTGCCGTATGTTCTGTCTCTTAGTATGCCTCATAGGCGCGGCTTTCGACAGCTCATAGTTTTGCTAATTGATGACATTTACACTGCAGACAGCACCGTTTCCGAGATAAAATTATGACTAAGCTGGTACTTGTTTCTCGGTTAGCCTTTAGAAGCAGTGCACAGGCTGACGCTCCAGCAAATGGCTTGGGAAATGCAATTGCAGAGCTTCTCGTGCTCCGTGCATCTCTCTGCACACATCTCAATTTGTTTGTCTTTGTTTTTTCCTTAGAGTAACAGCTCACAACAGATTTGTTTTGTGGAAGATGGGTGTGACCCATGTTTTAAATGCTGCTCATGGCACAGCATACAGCCACGGAGGCCAGGACTTTTACGGAGCGACCATTGATTACTATGGTGTACCAGCCCATGACCTCCCAAGCTTTGATATAAGCCAGTTCTTTTTCTCTGCGGCACAATTTATCCACAATGCCTTGAACACGCCAGGAGGTACGAAATTATCATTGGTTGCATTTTGCCCGAGTTGGCAGCCTGTCGTAACAGGTCAGCTCCACAAGCTCAGTGGTGGACAAGTCAGTTCATGGTCTCCTGCCAGCTGCTGGTCACCTGCACGGTGGGTGGCGGGAGGAGGGAGCACTGGGTACGTGTGTGTAGCTCTAACTAGGTCCCAAAAAGTTGACATGAGAAAAAGGATGATCAGTGCAGGAGAGAGACCAGGGCAGGGAGGAGAGGAGGCAAAGTAGAGAGAAAAACATCTGGAAGGAAAGGCTGGTTCAAAAAGGGAGAAGCAAAAACATACATTTAAAATGGACATCCTCTTTTGAGACCTTCTTATGGCAACTGTATTTGTAAGAACAAATGAATAAAGAGACAAAAGTCCTGATTTCTACAGCCACCAACCACAGGAAGAGGCTCATATATTGTAGATGAGCTTCTTATGTGAACAGGGCCTGCAGGGCTGTGCCCCCAAGGAGGAGATTTACCTTTACCCAAGGAGATTTATAGCATGTTGCACAAGAGACTGAGCTACTTGGTACTGGTGCAATAAAATACTAATTAACCTGTATTACATAAAAGGCCATTTCTTAGCATGAGTAAACTGGCATTAATGGAGCTGTCTCAGTCTGTATCACAAGTTCTGCCTTCAAAAGAGAATTATAGTCGCAGCAAATTGCCTTATTATGCAATGGTACCAGGCCAGTCATTTTTCTTGGTAGCTAATGTGTTAGTGCCATCCTTTCAGGACGGATTTTAGGATTCTTCATCACCTAAGTGAGCTCCTCTGAAACCAATGGGTCTGATTATTCTCTTGCTCACAACAGAACAACTTCATTACTTTCCCTCATTACAGAAAAACCCTCATTACAGGGTTTTCTTTGATTTACCAGCGTTTCTGAGATCAGGTTGGGATCTCATGGCACTTCTCATACAAGTGAGTGTAACAGTTGCAAATTAGACTTAATTGTTAGCAGTTCATGTGATCTATTAGAAGGGTAAGAAATACATCATGTTTGCAGTGTTACTGTGACCAAGCTGGAAAGGCAGAAGGGGTTTGTCTTCCCTTTAAATTAAACTTAATCCACTGTACTGCTTCTCTTCTATGGTTATAATTCTTTTTTTTAAAATTTCTTTTAAACCAGCTAAAATTTTGGTACATTGTGCAGTTGGAGTAAGCAGGTCAGCTTCCCTAGTCCTAGCATACCTCATGATAAATCACCACCTCCCATTGGTTGAAGCCATCAAAACAGTGAAGGAACATCGATGGATTTCACCCAATCGTGGCTTTCTGAAACACCTGCGAAATTTGGATGTTCAGCTACGGCAAAAGAAGGACTCCTGAAAGGGCAAATCCATTTACATTTACTTTTCTGAGTTTCAGCCTTCATAGCCATTGTGCATATACAGCTTCCTATGATCAATGCATGTTGAAAAAATGAAGAAAATTATGCATCAAAGAAAAAAGTCAACAGAACTATAAATGGATTAATTCTGATAGCTCGGTTCCTTCAAGAGCAGCACAGCCAACGTCAGCACCGTAAGCCCTGTGTGCTGCAGAGTTGCTGTGCCTAGCATGCTGCTACCAGATGACTCCACTGGAGTGGTTAAGATGGACCAAATTTGTTCCTGGTTTGTGCTAATGCCAGAGGCAAGTTTAATAATTGCATATAGCTGTACAGTATGTTTGAGTCCCCTTTACTTCAGAGTGTAACATAACCAGCTTCCTCGGTTTGGTTACAGTTCTCATGTGCATGTTCTCATAAGAAAAGCTTTTTGTGTTTCAGGCCTGGTGATGTGGCAAGGGCAATTTCTTAACAGCCCAGGCACTGCTACAGAAATGTTCCTCTTTCACTGGTCTGCTAAATATTGCAGTGCTACAGAAAGCTGTGACAGCCCGAAGAACCACACCAGCAGAATAAACTTCTGTGCAGCTCTCTCTGCAGTCTCTGGGTCAGCAAACCCACAAACCTTTTCTTGTGTAAATATGTTTTCAGCAAGATAATGTATATTATGTAGTATATTGAGGACATTAAAAAAAGATGTCAGATCTTCAAAGCATTTTGTAAGCTTGAACTCATCAGTTCACTCTTCCTCCAAATTATCCCAAATCAGTTCTGTGTAAGTGGATTTGAATCATCCCTGGTTTAACATCAGGTAGGAACTTAGTTAGCTTAAATCAACGGCTAGGCTTAATTGATACAAATTAGTTTTAAGCTCTTTTGAGGATGTCACTTTTCCTATCGCCAGTTAATTGGTACTTAAACCAATGTGATTTTTAATACAATACATATAGTTGTTTGTATTACAAATACAAGCAACAGCATTTGAAATTCATGCTACCACTCTGCCTGAAAATTAGCTTGTTACCTTGTGGTGAGCCATGAAGTGATAATCAAATCTATTTTTGCCTTGTGCTACTGGTTTGATTTATTAATTAGCTGACCTTATAAATCTTCCCTGCCAGATAAAGTAAATACATTTCTGCTTGTTTGTTTGCATTTGAAGCATCAGTTCTGATAATTTTCTTCTCTGCTGGAAGCGACTTGCAAGGTTATTAGAAGACTTAAATAGTGGTGACTTGTGAGTTGAACCTCTTCCTTCCCAGACCCCCTATCCTCCATAATTCTTGGAGAGGTTATGACATGAATGCTGATTCTGCCTAGCACTTACGCGAACGTAGAAATCCCTCCCTATTTCAGTGTACGCAAATGCTTTTCAAAATAAGCATATTTAAGATCCTTTCAGAGGTCTATGCGACTGTCTGTTCAGATTTTCCTAAATCTTGCCAAAGAGCTCCACTGCCAAGAGAAAGAGAAGACATTGTAGTGTAAAAAGATCAAATAGAAAATCACATTTAAAACCCAACAGTGCTAGGACAATCTTTATACCTCACAAAGCAGCAGAGTGGTGGAGGAGGAGCTGGGTTTGCTTTGAAGTTCTCCATTAGAGTTAATAGGGATTTATATGAGTTAATATTTCATTGTAATTTATACTTCATTCACATTACAGTAGATTTTGGTCTGGAAACCTTTTGAAGATATGGCATTGAAAAATCTGAAATTCATGTGAGTGAAATAATGCACCTTAATGGCTTTAGGCTGGGCAAAATTAGACACATGTGAGCAAGATTAATGGAACCTCCCATCAGGATAATGCTTTGCGTGCCCCTGAACATCTGTCCTACAAAGCCACAGCTGTGAAAGCTGCTCCTGTTGTAAATTAGTACCTGCTCTCAGAGATACTGCTCATCCTGGGAGAGTATTGTTTCACCAGGGTAGAGAAGAGAAGAGTACAGACCGAAGCTGAGTCAGTATGGTATCCTTGCCACCAATGACATGGTAGCGATCTTGTACAGCAAGACTTACTTACCCCAGTGGAGGGAATGAATTAGTTAGAAACTCTTTTCAAGAGCACTGGCAAATCACAGAAGTGTTTTTAATCTGCGAGGTTAGTGTTGCCTATATTTCCTGCCTGCCTGTATTGCTCCCTTCCTTATATACAGTTTAACTTTGGCTCCAGGTCTCCTCAGGGAAAAAGATTCCAGTCAGCATGAGCAAAAGTGGTAGAATTAGTCCTATAACTTCATAAAACAGAAAACACTGTCTGCTGTGATGTGCTAGGAGGAAAAGAGACCTTCTCACCTGTCACTTACATTATCCAAAGTTCAGGTCATGATGTGACATGGCATCAGTGCTTCACTGTTTTCCACTATCAGCAGGAAAAGCTGTATTTCAAATATTGGTTTGGCAAGTTAGACTAAGGAACCAAAACGAAAGAAAAATACTGCTTTGCCAGTGACACTTTTTTCAGAAAATGCTCATCTGTCAACAGGGTCTACACAACCCGGGAGACTAAAGGCACTGCGTGTTCACTCCTAACTGAGGGAGGGTCCCACTTTGAAAGATATTTAAGTACCCTACGCTGGTTACCTGCTGAGCTGGCCAGAGCACCTGGGCTCATGCCTTATCATGGGGTCTCTCCTCAATCTGTTCTTAATTCCTTTATCCCTTTTCAACATTTTTTAGTGTTTAGCTGAAGAATGCGTCTGACAAAGCCCACAGCAGAGTGCGTACGCTTCAGGAACAAGCTCCTCCTGTGGGAAAGGAGTATGCCAGAAAGAAGAGTTAGACTTCCTCTGAAGAGGATCTGAAAACCAATTTTTTGTTCTTTTGAGCCACCTTACCAAGTGGGTCATGAGGGCTAGTGCCAGCTCAGTGGAGGCTGCAAGTGTGTGTCTGTGAGCAGAGAGCACAGTGAAAGGGACTGTCCCAGCTACAGCTATGGCAGACTTAAATCTGCTTAAAGCAATCACAAATCCACAGTGTCACCTGAGGGGAGCCATGTAAAATTCCAGTGGAAACTTCCCTTAATTTTATTTTCCAGTACAAGAACTGAGGACATTGGATGAAGTCAGTAGAAGCCAGGTCTGAAACAAGAGGAAGGAGTTTAGGTGAGCTGTGTAATGCCTTGCCACAGGATGCTGCAGAGGGTAAAGCCTGTAAACGTTCAAGGGATAACTGGAAAACTTTATGGAACAGAAATCCATTCAGGGTTACAAATACTGAGAAGCTCCATCCAGGTCTGGAAGCTCATGAGCTGCAGGCAGCTGGAAGAGTGTTAGAAAGCAGTGTAATTCATGCTTGTGTGTTCTTATTTTCTGTAGGCATCCACTTACAGCCACAGTCAGATGCAGGATAGTGGGCTCGATGGACCTTTGGTGAGGCCCAGGACAGCTGCTCTCATGGTCTTCATTTTGAACTCACCCCTAATGTGAGCTGTCCCCTCTTTCCTGGTAGCTTATTATTAGAACTGGGTCACATGAGGCATTTGGGACTGTCTCGGTTGCATTGACCGACATTTCTTTCACGGGGAAAGCTCTGTGCTGGCAGGCACAGCAATATAGCTTACGTGGGGAGGGGAGTAGCGTTTTTTTGCGTAAGATTCGCTTAATGCAGACTTCTCATTTTTGTGGCTGTTCCCCGTTCCATCAGGGATGTAGCACTGAGTTAATCCAGGGAGGCGTCAAGGCGTGTGCCGTATTTAGAGACAGCCACCTGCTTGGGAGCATCAAGCGGCAGCAAAGAGCACGCTTCAGCAAAAAAACTCCCCTGTAGATTCTGCAGCAGCGGCATCCAGCCAGCTCTCCCCTGCCTAAATCTACGTGTGGCCACCAAAGGGGTCAGTGCCTGAAGACGGCCAGACCCCGTCAGCCCAGGAATGCTCTGAGCCTGGCACTCCCTCTGCCCAGGAACTGCCAGATATTTTGGACAGCTGCAAGGTGGAATTAAATCACGTGGGTGAAGAGTGGCCTAATCTCTACACAGGCAATATGTAAGTGTTATTTGAGGCTGAGCTGTTCTGAAGGGCTGGGGAATACAGTACTTGTTAACATATGCTGTCCAACTACTTTATTTAGTTAGTGTTGTTAAACTTCATTTCCTTAAAATAGACTTCATATTAGCACAGAAGAAAGCAAAAGGACTGTCCATTAAAGAAAGAACCTACAGAACAGAATAAAATTAATTAAAAAGAGAATAAGACTGTCTTTATTGCTTTGTGTTATTTTATAATTATTCAACATATAGATTTTATAAATGCTGCAACATTTACCATATAAAGCACAAGACAGACTCATGATCCTGAGTAGCCTTAAAATTGAACTATGATTGGTTTTTACCTTTTTCAGTTTAATTTTAACTAGAATGGAAACCTTCACATTAAAAAATATTCTAATTTTTGCTGTTTGTATGACAATGTGATTTGCAGTTGAAATTTCTGACCAAAAAATATGGATATTCTGAATGACAGCAGACTTCACTGTTCATTTCTCGAGCTTGTGCGGATGGTTGTTTCACTCTGGAGCATGGAGAAAGCATGCAGTCATCTGGACTCAACATGCCTAGTGCCCAATGTTATGCCAAAACAAGTTCTTTCCATGACCAGCAGGTTGCAAACTTGTTGAAATATCTGGAAAGTACAATTACAATAATTCCTAAATGAGAGAAGCAGGAGGAACTAACGATCCTTTGACTAATTGCCCATTGATTACAGCTAGAAGTGGACATTCTTTTAGCTACAAAAAAGGAAAGCCTAGAAGTGAGCTAGATGACACCGGGGAAATAAAACCAGATTTCGTAAACGCCGATTACAAATTGCAGCCTGCTTCCTAATCTCACCACGTGTCTAATCAGGAGCGTGGCACCCTGCAGATGAGGCCTGTGCACAGCGGGTGGCTGCCCACTGGTAGGCACTGGCAGGCAGCCAGAAACACAGTTGTGCCCGTCTGGCCCTGCGTGGGGAAAGGCAGGAGCCAGCACAACGTGCCATACTTCACTGAACTGCTTCGGTGACAAGAGTGGGAAACCAACCTTTGCCTTTCCAGTTACACCTCATAACTATACTTGGAAATTAACTTTTTTACTTTATTAGAACCATTTGGAGAGATTAGGCTTTGCAGAATTGAGCCCAACAGGTAGTAAAAGCAAAGATTTGAGACTCTATAAAAATCACTGAAATTATATTGTCTTAACGCCATCATTTGCTTTCAGACATTCTTCTAAGCACAGTTTTAAGACCTCCTTTTAAAACCTGTGGGCATATATGCTCCAAATTATTCTTGCCTGTTTATTTTCAATTGCATTCTGTCTCTTGAAAAAAAATGGTGGGGAAAAACACGTATAGATAACAACAGTGTGTACATGCAGTCACGAAAAGATTAATTTGGAGAACATTCAGCGAACAGGAATAAAAATGTAAACAGGTTTGTTTGCTAATGCAACAGCTGATCGCTAATATTGAGGTTAAATACATAGAGTTACAGACTGCAATCAGTGAAACTGGGAGTTTATCAAGTGCTATAGAGGGAATTTTCTTTATTCTGCCAACATCAATAAGACAAATACGAACAACACCTGAGAATAAGGTTTCATGGGTTCTTTCTGAGGTGGAAATGGGGAATAGAGAGAGGATTTGCATTTAGGGCCCAACCCAATACTCAGTGAAGTCAATAAACAGAAGACGTTTCTGTTACTGAGTAAACCCATGCCAGCATCAGGACTTGCGCCATAGCTAAAATAACCCGAAGCAGTATTATGCAGCAAATTGTCACTGCTTGTTTCTGTGGAACCAGTTAGGTGCAGTTTCTGAGGAGCTACTTGGAAATTAAAGATCAATCTAGAATTAATACTGTATAAGAAATATTTCTCCTTATGACTTTATCAGAAATTTGATGATCAGCCTCTTTAAGCAAGTTAAATATCTCTAGTAAAATAAAGTAGGGATGGCTGACTTTACATGTCTTTCATCCTGGAGGACTTTGAAGGGGTCAACAAACTGATTATTAAATATTTGTCTGGCTATCAGCCATTGCTGATACGCAAGGCCAAGGCCAAGACCCTTTGGGTTGAAAGGTAAAATATTGTTAAAAGTGCTACATAATAAGCAGCTGAGGGCACAAGATGTAAAATATCCTGCAGGAATCAAACTTCATGCTGAATTTTAAGCAGGCAGGCTTATCAGCTGGAGTTTAGCCAGATTAGCAAGGCTAATACCACTCCAGCAAAGAAACATTGTACAATTACAGGCTGAGGGAAAATGGTTACAGGCTATGCTAAAACCTGAGTGTGTTCTTTCAACATACTTATTTCAAGTCCAATTATAGGAGGACCTGAGCTACCTCATGAAGTGAATTTTTGTAAGGTGTTTGGGCCAGTAATTCCCAATGCCTTTGTAGTCAAATGGAGCCTGTAACACTTGCTGGATTTACAGGAAGTTATAGGCAGGAAACTGTCTTTGCAGAAGTGAAATAACTTGGAATTCTGCATTTTCCACATATACTTTGAGTATATTCAGAAAACACAAACTTTTACCTTTCTTTTACCACATTACTCTTTCTTATACAACATGTCTCAAAGCGTGGTGGGCACTGGGCTCTACAGACAGGAATATGTTACAAGGCAACAAGATACCTTGAGCTGCTTTTTGCTGTGAGCTTTTGTACCTGATTCTCCACAGCTCCATAGCCCATAACAAGGAAGACCTGAGGAAGCTTGGGGTCAGCCATGCACTGAACGCAGCACATTTTGCATGGAGAAGCAAAGGAGACCAAACTGTCTGTGGCCAGGAAATGCATTAGTATGGAATACCTGCAGAGGACTTGGTCGACTTTCACCTTGGTGCACCGCCTCTGAGTACATTCACAAGGCCACATGGTGAGTCCCTCTCCTGGTGGTAAGCCGCTGCTCTGACACAGCACTTTCATTACGCGCTCACAAATTACTTCAGCAGCATTAACTAAACCTCACTCAGCCACTTGGTTAGCCTAATTATCCACCTACAGACGTTGTCTCCATTGGCAGGTGGGGGGACAGCAGGATCCTGAAACACTAGGAGTAACCAACAAAACTATGTCCACATCAGTGGCAAGGATCACACGTGGTCTATTGGTAATCATCAGAGTGTATCTTCTGTAGCAGGAGAGGAGAAAAAAAAACAATTATAAAAGGGAATGATGTTGTATTTTGGTGAGTGGGGAGAAAGTTCTGAGTTCTCCATCAGAAACCACTGATTTTTTAAGTTTTTCTGTATTGATTCACACAGCACAAAAATTGTTACTTTCTGGTTTGAGAAACAGCCAAAAGCTGCAAAGAGCTATTGTAGAGACATGCCAATTGGCCATTTATGAAGCCTAATGCCATGTGTTTTCCTGTCTTTCTGGACTCAGATCTCTAGTAACAAAACGTAGTTCTTGATTTACGAAAGGGATGAATGTAATACCCTGGAGGCTACTTTATCTCAGCTGCTGTAAATTGGATCTCTCAGAGATGAGATGCAAGTGAGGCAGAAGTATGAACTTACACAATCTGTGACCATGGCACTATTCCGTGCAGCCTGGAACAGCAGTACATGTATTCATTTTTATTTTGAAGGGAAAATCTTGGTTCACTGTATTCTTAGAAAAAGCAGATCTGCTTCCCTTGTGCTGGCTTACTGTATGATCTTCCGTCACTTTCCTCTAGGCAATGCTATCCAAAGAGTTATCCAGTAGTGAGCAATTTCATCAAGCTGCAGGATTTAGATATTGAACTGAGATACAGTATACACTTATGTAAACTCTTATGAAATGAAAAAAATATCAAAGTGACAGGGAGAAACATCAGACAGACAATCTGAATATGAGATAAAGATGAAAGGAACATGACCTAAAGCTTTGGCATCAAACTATCTTTCCTCTCTGTTTATGGGGTAGAGGGTTTCGGAATTTCGTAGACTCCAGTCACTCCTCAGTCGTTTGGTTAGATGGGGGCAACAAGTGTGCTACATTCTCCTCTAGGATACATTCCTGGTTTGTTGTCCATTCTGCTCATTAAAACTCATAAAACTCAACTCCAAGAGAAAATAGGCCCCTGTTTAAAGTTAAAGCTCTGAAGGATATTCCTGGACATAAAAAGATGCTAACCTGTTTTGCTGCATTAGGATCAGCAAATGAAAAGGGGGGAAGAATGTTGTAGTCCAAGACGTACAAGGAGTCACCCAGATGGGGGACAGCATTTTCCTACCCTAGTGACAATAGATGCTCAATGGCTGGGGACTTTCTAGAGGTACCTTCATCCCACCATGCCCTCTGCCCAGCTCTATCTTAGCTTTACGGACCCAAGATTTATAGCAAATGTAATACATTTTCAGCCATAAATTAGTTTTCTTTTCATGCTCAGAATTCCCCATTCCCACCAAAATTCTCTTTACACAAACAGTGCTGTGCCTCCAGTGCTAGTGAACACAGAAAGAGACAAGTTCTTTAATTTTACAGGAATATTTCATAAAGGAACTGGTCTTTCAACCCTACTCTGCTTGCTCAGAAGACAGGTTTCTCCCAGTACCCTGTCTTCTGTCAATGTCTCACAAAGGCAAGGGGATTGCAAAGATAAAATACAAATCAGACTTTTGAAATGACTACCCAAATTGACAAGCTAAGCTAGACTGCCCTTGGGTAGTTCTCATCTTAGAGTAGTCCTGGAAAACAAATTGCAGTTTTAGGCTTAAGTCCTAGACACGTAGAAGTAAAATACCTGGGGAAAGATGCTGGTGGCAATTCCAACATCTCAGCAGAACTATGTAGCACTGGCCCAGAGCTGATTTGCTGCACGCATGCATTTCTGTGCAAGGTAACACAGCTTAACATTGGAACGCCAACACTGGGGCCAAATTAATCCTTGGGGAAACTCCCACCAAAAACCAGTGGTGCAACCCAGAGCTGAATTCGCCCTCCTATTTCCGAACAGAGAAGTCTGCCAAGGACGGTATGGCCTAAGAGGCATACAGAGCTGGCAGGCTTTCAAGTGTCAAAATAGAACCAGCATCACTGGCCACGTACATCCCGTGCTTCGCAGGCGAGACACAGACAAGAAAGGCAATCAAGTTGTCTGGTGGAAAAAGCAGCTTCCCAGGATCGCTCTAGCCACGGTGTAATTGTGATCAATCCGCATTGGCAAGTATCAGCTTTCCATGTGTGTTTCGCCTAACGCAGGCTGCCTGCGGAGAGCAGCTCGGGCAGGCTGATGCATGCTTGTTATCGCTGGCGTAAATATCTCTGCCTTGTGTTACTGTGGCACAAAGCAGCTGGACCATTTGAAAATCATTTAAAAAGCACTATAAAATTAGGGCTCCAGTGCTCTTATTTTATGACTTTCATGAGCAGCCATTGCCTAGAGAGAAATTATCCTCTTTATTTTCAAGGCTAAAGGTTCTTTTAACATTCATCAAAATCAAAGTGCACCCTTGATAACACATTGAGCGGTTACTTATCTAGTACAGGCTCTTTACCTTCTGCATAATATCACATTTGAGATCTCAGTTCTTCATATACAACTCCTTTCATTGTGTCTGCTGTTGTTTGCACCAAGTGAATTTGCATAGTTTCAGGAGAGGCTGGCTGATGCCCTGAAACATATTCTTTCCATAATTCCTAATTTTTTTTTAATTTCTAGAACAATAGCCCAGAGTGTTTTTGTTACTGATCCTTCTATAAAAATGGTCAATTACCTCTTCTGGCAATGGATTTGCACAGACCAATTAAGCACTGTAAGCGAAAGATTTTCAAGGGCATAAATAGTACTTAGGTGCATAACCTGATAGACTCCCCTTTCTGCCTTTGAAAAATCTCTCCCCCATATATAAAAAAGAAAGTCTTTGATAATTTTCTTTTTTTCCATTCTGTTTTCACAGACAGCTTCTTTACTAAACTCAGGAAAACGGTGAGTGAACCAAAGCAGCATGACAAAATGCAAACAGTACAAAGGGAAAGCCATTCTTTTTAGAAATAAAAAAGAAGTTCAGCTGTATTGACCATACTTAAAGCTCAGATCTGAAGGGCTTAGGAAGAGACACTGCATGAAATCCTCAGCCACAGAGGTTGCGAGTGGGGAATGGTGAGGTCCTGCACATCCTCTGCCCTGCAGCTCAGGAAAACCACTGTTTTCCTCTGTGGTGTTTAACCTGCCTTAGGTTTCTGTAACAGACTGGTCACCTTATTATCCAGACATCAAATACAGACTGAAGAGAAACATTTGGGAAGTCATAACCTTAGCTCTGTTCTCACGATTCCCTCTTTGGCCAGGATTTTGTCTTTATTTCCTCTGGGGGTAGCAGGCTGCATTCCTGTGCCAAAAGGTGGCACGCTTTCAGATCTCTGCAAGGGGGGCTCGTTGGTGCTAATAGATCCCGCTGTGAAAGCATGTGTAGCCCCGTAGAGGAGCTGTAAAATCAAGATGCAGCGTCCTGCATGGAGGAGGTGTGACTGGCCAGAAGGCAGGCTGCATGTGTGTGAAGAGAGCCTTGCCACCATGCCAGCACCTCTGCTAGCAGAGGGAGTCTGAGTTTTTATCCATAGTGGTCTTGCCTGTTGTCACCCAGTTTGTGATTCATCAACAAGATGCTTAAGTTAACAGGGGGACGAGATGGAGTTATTTGGTGATCACAATTGTTTATGACCCTAGGAAGGCAGAAAACGGGACAGGCATGATCAGCAGACCCTAACACAGTCTGCTGTCACCACGGATGAAGGAAGTGGGACAGGCATTTAGCAAGTCAGGATAAGAAAGCAACTCAGCTCTGTGGCACGTTTTTCTGTTCCAATAGTGAGCAAGCCAGTAAGCACCTGCCTGTGACTGATGGTCCCAGAAATAGAGAAAAGGGCCCGACGGAGCTGACCTAGCTCTGGGCTCCTGCATTTCAGACCAGATTTGATATTTTAGGTTAGGACTGATCCACCCATTCTCAGCCCTTACTTGTGGCAACGGTCAAGAGCAAGCGGCACGACAAGTGCAGAGTTCAGTGTAGCCCTCTCAAGGCCTGATCCAGCACCACAACTGCAGTTCTCAGCTGTGCAGGAGCTTCCTCCCTTCTGAGCTCACCTGCGCGTATGCTTTTTCCCTCTCAGTCAATACACCTCACGCAATAGAACAGAAACAGAAAACTGCAAAATTCTTTCCACCCAGACCTTTCAAACTCCTGGACAGCCCTGATTTGCCTTTGTTTTGGGGATAAACTACCTGTGCTGAACTGTTTCTCACTACTGTCTTCACTAAAAAAGATAGCAAGTTAACATTTGAAGTTAATGCTTCAGTGCTGAAAGGGGAGGATTTTCCTTTCAAGCATGGAAGGGGAACAGATGTCTATAGAGCGTTGTTTGCTGCATACACACATACCTACTAAAACCTCAAGGTGTAAAGGGTATGTGCTTGCTCACCTCCTGTCCAGAGCAGGATTAAGCATACCCTGGAGGTGCTTTGACCTAGATGATCAGTTGTTGGAAGCCTGGCACCCAAGTTGCAGGATGTCCTGGACGAGGCAGATTCAAAGTCATTTTGTGCTCTGTTAAACCTATTGATTTTCAGGAAGGCTTCCTCTACTCCTGAATAGCAGGTGGCACCCCATAACTCAGAGGTGGGCAGCCAAAGGGCAAAAGAAAGCTCCCGGATGCTGGCAGTGCTCTTGTGGTGTTGCCAGCAGCCGCAGAGCTTCCATCACTCACTTTCCTTATAAGATGAAGCTGATTCCTGCTGCTAACCGCAGAACCAAGCTGGGAACAAAGTTATTTTACCAAAAGGAGCAATATAAGGAACAATAACTTAAAAAGCCAAGTAGGATCAGAATCCTGAGGGGGAAGGTGTGAGGGCACTGGGGTCTGTGTTAGCATCATCTCATGGGACAAGGGCGTTCCTGCCCAGGTGATGGGCATCCATATCATCAGTTGTTTTTCCTCATTGTCACAACAGTTGAAAGTTGCTTTAAACATTTTTCTTTTGCTTCTTCACTCCTGACCCCTTGTCATCCTCCTCCTTGCTGCCACCGAAATCAATCTTGGGTCATAGTGACAAATGTATTCCCAGCGTGGGAAGCAGATGCTGGATGTTTGGTGCCCATGTTTTATTCAATATTTAGTAATGGATATTGTAGACACCTCATTCATAAGACCGGTGGAAAAGGTGCCAAGGCAGGTTAGACCTGAAGGTCTGGCTAGTCCATCATCGTCCATCAGCCCAGAGCAGAATCTAGGGGAAGACAGCCTAAGAAACAGGACGACTTTAGAGCGATTCTTCCCCTGCATGTCTTCCAGCTTTTGGCCTTCAATAGATTAGTTACTTCCTAAACCTCATGATGCTTTTAATTACTGCAGACCAGAGAGAAGGTCTGGCCCTAGCAAAAAACTCTCCAGTTGCACCCCCCCGCCCCCAAGGAGCATCAGCTCCAGGGAGGTTAGCTCAGGCTGGGGGGGGAAGAAACGGAAGGGTGAAGGACTGGGGAGAAAGCCGGCGCCGGAGGGGGGCTGCCGCGGCCGCGGGGCTTCGTCCCCTCGCCGGCCGGCCAAGGCTCCTGAGAGACTGCTCGACGCCTCGGTCTGACGCGAAGGGAAAGCGAGCGGGCAGCAGGCTCCTCCTCGCCTTCCCCTCGGCTGCCGCAGCCGCCGCGCGGGGGCGGGGACACCTGCCGGGCAGCGCCGGGGCCGGGGCCGGGGCCGGGGCCGGGGCCCCACCGCCGGGGCCCCCAGGGCCCGCGCCGTGCTGCCGGTCGGAAGTAAGCCCTACCGGCTAACAAGCGCCTGATAATTTTCACTGATGCCCAATAACCTTTGCAAGTTTTCTTCGGTTTTCTTCTGTTTTTTAGAAGGATACAAGGGAAGCATCACTCTGCGTGGGGAGGGAGAGTAAAGCCTTCGGTTAACTCCAAGCCCCCGACCTGTCTGATTATTGTAGATAATTTGATGTATACACTCAGGTCAATACCAATTTAACTCATACAGTACACTTCACATTTTTCATCCATCCAACCAGTGCAGTTTCTTGTATATCAGTAACAGCTCCCTTCAAAAGCCAGTCACGAGTATGCTGTGTATTTTTAAATCATTCAAGATTGCTTTCTTCTGCCATCTTCTGGCAGTACGAAAAAATCACAGCGGTTCAGTAACGGCAGTGTTGCTGTGCTGGTCTAAGGCAAGGGTTGTCAGTGAAGGCAGTGTATAATTAGATCAGTTAGCATAACTGGAAAAAAATATAGCCCCTCTTGCTTATTTGAAAGCTTGCCTAATTCTTCCAGCTCTACCAGTTGATCTAGTAGCAGTGGCTCGGGGGTTATCCCAGGACAAAATGTCTGTTTTGCAGACCTTCTGTTTCTTGAATGTCTGTAACAGCAAAGGAGAGTTGCATAACATGTGAGGCTTTATCGTTTTGTAACAGGACTTCACCGAGTGTACCCTAAATATTTTGAAGACAGTCCTTTTTGCCAGTTTTGCTCTCGGCTCTTCATAGCTCCTTGACAAAAGACATCTTTGTTTCCTATGAAACCACAGGAAGATCTTGTCCGATAGGCATGTAAAGATTTTCTTTCTACTGCAACAACGATTTCTTTCTGATCTGTCAATGTAAACACCACAAATCATGCCAAAGCACCTTGCATTATTTGCTTAATTCTAAAACAAAACATTTTCAGTATTTTGTTAAAAAAAGTACGTAAGTTTTATATAAGATTAAATTATGGTTTCTGGGGTTTTTTTTTCCCCCTTTTCCTGCAATCACATTGAGGTTCTTTGTAAATGACTACTTGTGATCCCCACTTTCCTGTCACAATAGCTTTTCCCACATAGTTTTGCTGAAAATATGAAAGTAACATATGATAAGTAAAAAAGGAAAAAATCCAAAAGGAGAAAATGCCAATATTTTTCCTTAAAATAAACTCAAAATTCAAAGCCAGTGAGAAAAACTACTCACAAAATTCCAGCCTGCAAAGAGAACATAAATAAAAGCTGTTCAAAGCTTTGTTCATTTTCACTAGCACCAGCAAAAATGACTGCTTGGGATGCCAGGCATTGGAGAGAAAGGATGTTAATGCTATTTATAGCTCACGGATGGCTCCCATTACCATTGTACCTGAGAAAGCTCGCAGTCCTTAATGTATTCCTGCTCACAGCAACTTTCTCAAGCAGAGGCCAGCCTTCCCAAGGCTGTGCTGGAGGCACTGGGGTTTGCTTTGGGAAAATGGACTGTTATATTTGCAGCCTGTTCCCAAACTGTCTATTATAAACCGCCTCCGGCAGGCACAGCCTCCAGCAAGGCTGCACCCCTCCCTGCTACCTGTGCTTGACTCACCCTCCTGGGAGCCATGAGGCTGCTGCTTTGCTGGAGGCTCTTCCTCCCTCCATCACCCTACCAGCTTTGGCATCGATCTACAGTCCACACCAAGCCTCAGCAAGAAACAGCATCAGAAAACCAACAGCATAAAACCTGACAAGATAAAGGTGAAAAAAAACCTTCAAAAAACTTGCTGCCATGTAACAACCCTTGCTCCTGCCCTGCCTGACCAACTGCACAACTCAGGTGGCATCAGCATGGTATCTGGGGAGTATGGTCCTTGCAGAGACCGTGCAGCAGCAGGGCCTGGCAGGGAAACTCCTTCCCACAAGCCAGCAAATGCCAGGACAAGCTCTCCCAGGGACCCTGGGACTGGACGTCTCACCGACCAGCAAGCATGTCCCCTCTGCCCTTAGCCCCTCGTCCACTGCAGCCCAGAGAGGTGTCCGCACACGCCGCTTTACCCACACCCCCCGACTAGGCAGCTCCCTGGCTGCTTCCGCTCTGCTTTACCTGGTACCCCAATACCAGGGAGGAGCAACAGGAAAACAACCCCCAGTTTTATTTCTTCAAATTCAAGATAAGAAATTAGGAACAAATATTCATCAGACACATAATCAAAAGTCTGCAAGAGAAAGTAAACCCCAGTTCTAGGTCTTAGTATCTCTTCTTAGCTGTTCTCGTACACCTCATCCGTGGTCAATTCCTTTGACAAAAACTATCACCCTACTTAAGAGATGACTTCATTAAAAAAAAAAAAATCATTATTTTAAAGTCAGCAATTAAAAAAAATCTAAAGAAAAAATATCCTGCTTTGCCCCAACAAAGTTGAGAGTGTCCCTTGAAAGCTCTGTGATTTGCCTGGAAATACTTAAGTGCCAAAATAGGTCTTTCACTGTAGAGTTTTGAAGGCTTTTTGTTCTTGATTCCACTGCAAAGACTTTGTACAGCTTTGTTAACCTTAGAAAAAGGTGCCTTTCTCATATGTACCCTTTCAAGCAAGGCAAGGCAAGGAGAGCACTTCACTGCTTATGTTAAAAGTGCAGGGAGAGACAGACAGCTCAAAGGTACCACTGCCAAACGACTGAGGAATATCAAAACCCCTTTACTCGTGCCTTCAAATATTCTGAAATCTTGCAAGCTTGACAGCATTGTCAATTTTGTATTGACAGCAGCAGTCAGAGAAAAATCATTTGAGGAGTAAATCAAGGAGAAGAAAAAAAAGCCCTTTAATCCACAGTCACACAAATCCATACTGCCTGCAGAAGGGCAAGTGCTTTGGAGCCCCTTTTAATAGCAATATATTAACATCCTTGTTTGTCTTTCCTGAAGCTTGCAAGGCATTTCCCCCCCTCCCCTTTCAGAGTCTGGTCTCTTCGACATCATTTGTCTCAGAACTGCCCATAACTTACACCTATCGACAGCCTGTGACACCGAAGAAATCTCGGCGCAGTGCTGGCTGTGACGGCACTCACCGGACTGTTCATCGATATCAAGGTCACTTTGTTTTTCTTGCTCTCGCTGGAGCTCCTCTGCCCTCAGGGCACGGCTGCCCAAGGAAGCTTTCTGTCCAAGCTCCTCACAAGCCACAGCTTCTCTGCTCCATTACTGGCGTTATATAAGATTAGAGGAGAGTTTCTACTATTAGAAGCAGTTAGCTGCATGGGGACTGTGTGCTCTCCTGATTATAGCATATAGCACAGTTATGGCTGCTGGCAGCAGGACTTAAAACTACAGCTATTTTAATTCGGGGAGAAGCCTGAGTGCAGTCGAGATGTGTCAAGAAAACCAGTAGTTTTGAGTGGTTTTAATTCCTAGCAGTGGTACCCTGGACAGGAGTGCCCCAGAAGAGAATTAAAGGGGAAAGCATCACCCTAGGCTTGACAGATACCCACAGCCGAGTCGGAAATTATGGTAGGAGCCTGTGGAGGGCAGCGCTGTCTTGCTGGGGATGGTGCATTGAATAGCTCAGAGATGCCAGCTGCTAAGGTAATACTTCTTTTTTTTATCTCCTTTGAATCTGAAAGCTGCAGATGTAAAAGCTGTCGTCCTGCCACAGCTATGGCCTGTCACCGCAAGCAGGACTCCCCGTTTTTCCACCCGCCGCCCCCATTCTCCAGGCATCTTTTCCTGCAGCGTTAGGCCCGTGCATGGGCGGGTGCCTCTTCCTCGGCTGCGTGGCTCTTAAACAGGAGGCTTGGGGGAGGCAGGCTGGGGCTGGGGGGCTGGAGGCAGCTGGAGGTTCTCCCCCCTTGGAAAGATACGGTCTTGAGAAAATATGTGCAGATCAGTTACATTGCAAAGGCAAGGAAATGCTCTCCAGGAGCACTTCCATGAGCTAGCAATAACATCCTCTCCCCAAAAACCAGCAGGGCACAGGTGAAGCTCCCCCCACCAGCCTGAATCCTGCTGGCAGGGCCATGAGCCTGGCTCGGCAAGCTCTGCCCCTCCTGGGGCTCACCTTGTCCAAGGACAATGGTGGCTGGGTGACCTGGGACGGGGCTGTGGGAAGGAGCTGTGTGAGAGCGAGTGGTGGGAGGCCTCGCTGGGGCTCCCCACCTCGCTCAGGGGCCCATCCGAGCTCAGACACTCGGGCTTCATCTCCACCTGCGCTGCCTCGCAGCTCTGCCCATGCCTGGCCAGGCACCCCTTGACTTCCCGCTTCACCTGGGACCTGCCTTACCAGCCCAGGCTCTCCTGGCTATCCAGACCCCTGGCTGAGGCTGGTTACCCTCACCTGCCCTGCCCTCTGACCGCTCCCACTCCTGAAACAGCCTCGTGTGTCCCTGCCAGGGGGCTCACAGCTGCCGTGGGGCAGCAGCAGGCTGTCTCTGCCCTGCAGCAGCCCCTCCAGCCCCACGGGCAGCCCTGCGCAGGGACGGGAGGGCTCATGGAGGAAGAAGCCTTTTGCTCAGGAGGAGCCCAGCTCAGGCTCCTCGCAAGCAGAAGTTGGTACCTTCCAGCTCAGTTCGGAGGAGTAAGAGGGCCCCATCATAAATGTGCCAGGACGGATGTGAACGGAGGTGTCAGGAGGGAGACCAAGCAGTGAAGAGGTGTGAAGACTCGGATTTTTCTCCCACCCAGTAAAACACGGCTGCCAGCGTAGGGCGAGGGGCATCTGCGAGCTGAGCTGAGGGGGTAGCCGTGGAAGAAGCTTGCAGGGCTGCTCCCGCTCCTTCCCGACGCTGCGGTTAAAGAGAGGGCTGTGTTTTCCAGAGCCCTCGATCTGGCATGTTTCCCGGGTAGTAAATTCTCTTAAAAACCGAACCAAACAGAGCTTTAATTGTACACTCTGCTTTTCTCTTCACTCCGGAATAATGGCAATGGCATTAATACAGTGCTGCATTGAACACATACCCGCATTGAAGCCGAGGGACCGATTCTGCTTTCCATTATTCAGGGGCACTGCCTCTGGTGAGGCAGATCAGGGTTTAAACAGCGAGCAGGAGCAATGAACTTCTACTGTTCCCCGCTGTTTGAGTGTGGGCAAAATAAAAGGCCATAATATATGATGCAGTCAGCCAAGAAAGCAATATTGCTCTGCCATGTGCACGGTCTACACCGAGACGAGTCCAGGATCTCATTTCTAAATTCCCATAGGTGCCTCATTTAAACCATCAGCCATAACCTGCTTCTCATTTTCAATACCACTTGGTATTAGAGCTGCAGTGAACTGCTGGTGAGAGATTCTAATTCCTGCAAACAAGCCCCTGTAGGCTTGCAAGGAAAACAGAGAGTTCCCCTCTCGGTTGCCTGCTAGGTTCCCATCTGGCTGTTTTAACTTTGCTATTGCTTTTAAATGTGCCTGTTTCTGCACATGAGGCTTTCAGCTCTACCTCAAGAGACTCCTGGGTTCTCTTAGTGTCAGATTCTGGCCAAAGTGTAGAGACACAGATTGGGTCTTCTTAACAAAAAGGAAGATCAGATTTCACATTACAGTATCTGAAAGATTAATTCCACTTACATGATCATTTCCCTGTGAACCACACTTCTTTCCATCTGGATTTTTCCATCAGGAGGACAAAGAGCCGAAGTGTTAAGCACTACCTGAGAGAAAAGAGCAAGGAGTGTAAAAGATGAGTGCAGAGATGCTTGCTGAGAGAAAAGAGAAGAGAAAACAGAGTAGAGAGCAATTTCAAATGCATCGAGAGTCGTCTTTTTTTTTTTCACGTGAATTATATTCTGATCTCATGCTTTGGTATTTTGACCCATTTAGTTTGTCAGGTTTTGATTCAGGGAATTTAGGATATTTGGCTGCAGGAGCTTTCTGTATCATGTTATTGTTATCTAGTGTTCGCGTTATTGTAGTAGCCACAGGTCCAGCCAAAATCAGTGCCCTGCTGTGCCAGAGGCTATCAATAATCTCATGTAAGACCTTGTTATTGAAAGACACCTGTCTCCATCCAGGCTACCATCGTAACCACAAGCAGAGCTGTGCCAGCTTAGGAAGGTGCTAGCAAAAGGGATAGAGGAAAGATGACAGCTCATGCCCCGCCACAGACTCCTCTTGGGACTTCAGACAGTCATTTAATATCTCTGTACAGCTCAGTTCAGTCTTTAGGAGACAAGGTAACAACCATGGTAAAATGGTAAGAGGCTTTCCCCCTGTTGCAGAAGTGAAAATGAGGGCTAGGTGAATAAGTGGCTGCTCAGTTAGTTTGTGTTCATTTTTAGTTAAAAAAATATGTTTTTCTCAACCAGGAACAAACCACTTCATCTTGGTTTAATATTTTAAAAGATTTTATGCAATGCTAAAGTAAAACTCCAAAACAAATTAACTTTGAATAGAAACATGGAAATGGTAATTTTTTTTGAAATAACAAAATGAACTATTTCAAATCTACAATATTGGAGTGTTTGCATTTTTTTCCAGAACTTTGCTGAGTTTTCTTTGACTGGAATCTGCAAATGCAAGACAAATCTGTTAAATGCTTTAGCCAATTCAAGTCAGTGGGGGTTGTGTGTTTTTTTTCTTTTCTTTGCCAGAAAAATCTTCAATAGAAAACAGCAATTGTTTTCAGTGTAGAAAAAGAAAAAAAAAACAAACCTTGCAGACTGTAGTACTCAAGTGGCTGGATAATATCAGGGAGATACAACGCTCAGCTAGGTTGTGGTAGATGAGGTCCTGGAATGACCGAGTCCCTCGGGAGCTGCACCCAGCTGCACGCAAACAGTGTGCGGAGTCACGCCGCGTCCTCCCTGGTGCTCCCTGCAGCCCGGCAATGCTGGCCCCACGGCCACCTGCAGCCTGTGCCTCCAGGCTGGCTCTCGTGCCCCCAGGGAAATCCAAGCCTCCCTGACACCCAGAGAGGTGACTCAGGCTCCACAGCTCAGACGTGGAGCCAAGCAGGCCCTGGCCATTGCTCCCGTGCCCCAGTGCTCTGGGTGTCTGGGAACTGATGCTTAATGACAAAACAGTTCTAAATCTTGTGCTACCTTGTATTCTCCCGGGGAAGCAAGGAGGTTAATACATCTGGATTGCCCTTAAAATCTCCATCCAGTCTCAAGTGTCTCCTATAGGTAGGCGGCTTTTTTTGTTGCTGTTGTTTTGTTTTTAACCAGAAAAGAAAAAGGGAGAGAAAGAAAGATAGAAAGAAAGAATCTAATGAGATGGTCTTTAGGTACTTCCAAGGCTACAGTTTAAAAGAAAAGTAATCCTATCCAACTTGCATGGTCTAGAACTCTGCAGAAAACTTTAGTGACCTTGTAAGACAGAGAAATTTTTTTCCCAGTTACAGGGGCTCCTGCCCTCCTGCAGTCACTGGCTGTTTCCAACTAGAGCAGCTTCTGGGAGCCAGCCAGAGGGAGAAGCTTAGAGAAATGTAATCAGTGGCAGCACTTTTGCTAGCTTTGCAGTACCTTAAAGTAGAAGGGGGGGGGACATGGACCCTCAGCAAAGTCCCTGGACTTCAATTAAAAAATTCATATTACTTTCCTCATTAGTCCCATCATCTGATATAGCTATTTCCAAGTTTACCCCAAAGGCCCTGCAGAGCAATTCAATTTCAAGGCCAGCACAGAACGGAGAGGTGTGCTTGGGAGGAGCTATGCTTTGTGTTGACATGAGGAGCTCACTTGTCTGGCATTAGTCATGTGAAGCAAATGATGTTGACGCACTTTTTGGAAAGAGGATTGCTGTATGAAAGGGAGTTCTGTTGCAAAGCACCTCCTTGGCTGCAAAGCCTGGAGTCACCTGCTAAGTTTCACCAGCACCAAAACAACTCAATTCTTGGAGAACCTCCTCAAAGTCAGGTCTTGAGCAAGAGGCCTCGCAATGTAATTCTCTCTGCTGATCATCTCTTTCCCTCTCTCTGCTAATCATCTCCATTACTGTAACTAGCTGACAGGCTACAACAGAAGTTTAAAGCAGTGGGGGCTAGGAGAACTGAAAGTTTAGTATCCATCTGCTTACCTCCACAACTTCAGCCTTTAAATATCTGCAGAGATTGAGAGTCAGCCACACTCCTTGAAAATGAGCCTGTGGTCTTATGAATCTCCTGATGTAGAAGCTGTATTATCTTTTCCTTTATTTCGTTTTACTGCTTCAGCTTAACGTTCTGTGTCGGTGAAAGTACAAACAGGTCATCATGACAATGCTGGCAGTAGCTCTTGAGCACAGTGCATGACTTTCGCAAGGCAGTAAAACTTGTAGGGCAATGCACAATATCTTTTTCTGTGCTATTCTTCATGCTAATCTGTGCTGCGATTGCACAAGATACTCCTTTACCAAAGCTCTTGGTGTTACGTTATCTGCCCTGAAAAATTTGTAGGCTTTTATCCCTATATTCCTCTCTACTTCCCTGCAGTTCTTTTCCTTCATCATTAAAAGTAAAACCAGTCAGCTTTTTTTCCATCTCTCCCATCATTTTTATTGTGCTTTTCATATTTTGCTCATTAAGTAGTTACCCTAGGGGGACTTCCTTTTTATTGGAACATACAAAAAGCTGTAACTGCTCTTAACATTCGTGGGGAGGAGGAGGGAGAAGGGGGCAGGGGAAGCAAATTTAGGCTGAGATCACAGAAATATATGTGGTGTGTTCAATAATATGCCTTGCATCATCTCTACTTCTTTTTCCATAAGCAACAAGATATTCTCCCTTGCCTTCTGCTTATTCCCGAAATCAGCCTACCCTGTTAAAAATAACGTACCTGGATATTTGGACAAAGTTGTTGTTGTTGCTTTAGGAGCAACATCCATCTGGCTGCTGCTGCTGCTGTGGGGCACGGGACAGACTAGATGACTTCCAAAGGTCTCATCTGCACTTATTTTCTAGAATTGCTGAGAAAATAAACCCAAACTCCAGATTTAGGCATTCAGGCATTAGAGTGAAAGCTGATGCCACATCAGAATAAACACCGGCCACCCCACTTTGGGAAGAGTTTTAGTGTGACTCCGATGTTGATTATGGCTTTAATACCAACAAGCAACCAAACAAAGCTCACCCATGTTCTCTGGGGGTGAGAACAGCAATTCAGGATAATGAGATCCTGGCAGGAGAAATGCTCCTAAAGTCTCAGAGAAGGGACTGCTTGGATATCTTTGAACTCTTGCTCTTGACTGAGCTCTGCTTAAGGCTGGACCGGCTGGTCTGAGCTTCCTGGGTCTAAACCAGCAGACAACATTGCAAAAGGGATGCCCCATGTTCCACTGCGTGATCTGTGAGGGAGCAAAACAGTCCTAGATGGGATTCTCAACAGGGCAAAAAAGCCAGAACTTTCAGCTCTATAATTTCACAAAATTCAGATGCTCTTTTTTCTCACATCCCAGGTAAGTACCCTACCCCTCAGACAAGAGAAACAGCCTCTCTCTGGAGGCAAATAGCTATCACATAATTTATACAAAGTGGAACAGCTCCCAGAGGAGAGACTGAGACAGACAGACACAAGTATACCAGTGTAGCTGAGTGTTCAGGGGTATTCACCTGAAAGACAGGAAAAACTAGTTCAGATTCTCTCCATTTCTATTTATATACATACAGACATATATATAGATATGTATATATGCATGTGGAAATCCATTCATATATATACATGTCTGTATATGTATGTGTATACATGTTTAAAAACATCCCTATAAATGGAAGAAAATTGTACGCACATATATTTTATATATGTATGCACATACACTATATGAATATATGTCTTACATACACATCCTAAGATTTCCACCTTGACCCTAGAAGCTTTGTAAGTGTAAGTCAGCCCAATGATTCAGTCTTTCAAAAACTTCCAGTTTCAACTAACCAGAATCAAGCGTGCACAGACACTTCGGTAACTTTCCAACATAAAGTACTGGAGCTTTCCTGCATATACTCGTCAGCGCTATACTAACAGAAATAATACATGCACCTACGAGGTTCAGCCACTGCTGCATTCAGGTGGCACAGGATGTTCTTTTTCAACAGCGTTACTTGACAAGAAATTAAATCATATCGTCTTATGCTGCTGCTTTCTCAGGGGATGAATTACATGCCCGTAGAGTCCTACCACAGAGTCAGTCCTGCTCTCTGGATGCTTTTAGCAACACCCGCAGGCCCTGCTGCACACACCAGTTATAATAATGCAATGCTATTTGGAGGGTAATGAACAGGACTACTTTCTAGGGAATATTATTTCTGTATAAAAATTTCCTCTTAATTCATTTCAGAAAAGCTGTCTCTGATATAGCCCGAGTGCATGCAAGAGAGGAGCAAGATGCCTCACACCAGAGACTCTTCATCTCCGACTAGCAGTGCAGGGAGCAGAGCTTCCTATGAAACACCAGCGCTATCAGACCTCCAGCGGCTCTTTTGGTTCAGAGGAGGGTCTGATAATCATGTGGACCAAGTCTGGCCAAATATTTACCTGGGAGATGCGTAAGAACATATGCGCCTATCATTAAGCTGTTATCGGTCCCTGGGAGGAGAAGGAAGGGGTGTGGTACACTGGGGAGCAGCTTTTGGGTCTGCAGGAATGTTTTTGTGATACAGGCTTCCAAAACTGATAATGTAAGGAGTTTGGATGTCATGAAAAACATGACATACAAAATGGTGACTTACTCATAGTGTTTGAGTTGGGTTTTCTATATTCTGTGAACCAGAGTGGATCTGGCAAGGTAAGAATTATTTGTATTCTAGACAAAAGTCCTTAAAGAACCCATCCCAAATTGGTGTCAACTCTGAGATGCGTTATCTGCCCTGGAAGCTGTGCTCTAAGGCAGCACACAAGAGCACAGGAGCTGTCACACTCAAATAGCAGTAGCAGGATCAAGAACCAGATAGAGGAGGACCCAAATGAATTATACAATAGGGATTTTGCCAGTCCAAATGCAAACTTTCTTTCAAAGATGGTAAAACTGAAAATATCAAACAGGATTTTTCATGCAAATACCTTATTCTTGTAACCACTTCTATTTATTGCCTTTCCTTCTATTTGGATTGGATTACTGCAGATTACATAGATCATCAGCTCATTTTTCCCAACTCCTCCTCCTCATGAATACATCGGTTAAGGATCACAGTTTTGTGGAATAACTTCAGTCCCAGTTTATGGTGGGAAGCGGGGAGAACCTGGCTGGTAAGCATGATGCAGCCACTTCACGTCTGAACCAGGAATGAAGTGCTGCTGCATCTTGTGTGAGTTCTCGCCCTTGCGACCCATGCACACTATGAATGAGAAATTAGGTCTAGAACTTGCTAAACTATTTAAAGGAAAATCTTGACCACTTTATACAGTAAGCCATGTTCCCAGGGATTAACTGCTGGGAGGCACTTGCTTAACAGTATCCCACCAACAAGTCTGTTGCTCTTGCTGCTCTCCACAACACCGTATCACATTTTTCCTGTGCAAAGCACTATGCGCTTCTCAAAATTTGCTACTCTGTAAGCAAGCTGCAGTTCCTGCATCCTTCCCTAGAGGGAGCAGGCACTAACTTTTAAACCATGCTATTTTAGCAGAATGTTAGGAGTGTTGCCAATGAGCCCTTCATGTCTTTCAACAGGTGGGCTGCTAGGAGCAAAACTACTCTTCAAAGCCTCAACATTACTCATATCCTTAATGCAGCAGATGGGCCATATAGCATCAACACGGGAGCCAAATATTACAAAGATCTGCAAATAGAGTACTACGGAGTAGAAGCATTTGATGATCCTTCCTTTGATTTAAGTATCTTCTTCTACGATGCTGCCAATTTCATAGGCAAAGCCTTAAACACTTCAGGAGGTAAGAGGGAGGCAAAGAGAAGCTTCAGGAGGAAGTTTCAACATGAGCCAAATGGCTTCTCCTTGCAGTAACAAGCAGCCAGCAAAGCTCAGATTCAGCATACGGTTGGAGAAGGCACATGCAGAACCGCCGCGCGGATGATGGGAGAAGGGCGCCTGTGCCATGCGCTGCAGGGCAGGTGGCCGTGGCCAGGTCCCCAGGAGCTGGGGAACGCTGGCTGTCCCAAGCCCAGCGCGGTGGGAGGAAGGGCCAACTCTAGGAGCAGAGCGAGAGGGAAGGGCAGAGGTTATGGCACTGCCGGTGCTCCCCCACGGGTCCATCCTGCAGGAACTGGCAGGATCCATCTGCCTCCACACGCACCTCACACCCCTTGTGTTGTCCCACAAGTGTGAGGTCGTTTACCCGGTGTGCGAGACGCCAATATACACACAGGGCAAGAGGTATTTTACTTCATGTCTGCAGAGATGGGTGCTAGGTGGTAGCTCCACAAAGCTAGCACACAGTTCGGTCATACAGGTACAGTATTTATACAGTCCAGTTATGCATATACATAAGTAATTACACAGAGCAGTTTTCTATTGGTCTACATTTCTCTCATTTCAACTTAAAGTTACAGTGTTACTTTAATATTCTGCGCATGCTCAAAGGTGAGGGGTCTCTGCTTGGGCCGGGGTCTCCAGCTCGAGGGGTGTGACATTTAGTATTATAATGAGGATAGTTCGCATGAGGGTGCTTCTTATCACACTTCTACTAGTTGTTTCAGATGGTTCCCAAAACATTTTGATTAGCTTACATATTTCTTCAGGATGTGCTTCTCTCCCAAGGACAGTAATTCTTGTTTAGACGTTCCGCTTTCCAGCCTGAATCCCCCTTATCAGCTTTATGTAAGCCTTGGCCTTCCACCAGCTCCTGTTAGACTACACTGTTAGACTACACTGTTGTTAGACTACACTTGCACACCGGCACGGGCTCCAGCCCGGCAACCCTGTCCCGCGTACCGCAGCCCTGCTCCCGCTCCCGATGCGCTCAGCTGGGAGCAGCGGCACTTCAGTGCTGGCTTAAATGCTTCACGTGCTTAAGTGCTTCGCAGAATTGGAGCTTTATTCAGACTGTCTATTAAGCTAGAGAAGCAGCAGAAGTTAATGAACTAAGGCAAAAACTACGAGCCTGACCCACAGCCTGCTGAATTTTTGTCAGCAGAGTTTGGATTATGGCCTAGTTATCATAATTTCCATTTGTTCCAGAGTTTGCTCCGACTCTGACTGGCTGCAAGATCTGCTGCTTTCACTGGAGTGCTTTATTAAATCCCCAGTTATAGCTCACACTGGGCTGCTGAGATACAGTGAATTATGAGTCCATTTTTACAGGCAGACTATCCTACAGAGTTTATGGGACTTGTCAGTGATCACAGTCAGGGCTGGGCCAAAATTTTCTGCCAAAACTGGGGTTTTTTTGTCACAGAAAACTATACTAGCAAGTTTAGTCACAGAAAGCTTCTCCTTCCACAGAAAATTTCAACTATTTTAATCTGAGGCCTAAGTTAGATGCATTGGGTCAGTATGAAATACCACCTTGCCCAAGATGTATGGCAAGGTCTTATGCTAACCATCCCTGAAAACATGAGTATCTGCTAATTGTCACCGTTGTTTTACCAACTTGTTTCTAGTAGTTTTTGTCCTCCCTGTGTCTTTCTCACTTTAGAAATGCTAAAGCCCACTCACCTTGCTCTGCCTCCTTTTTTCTGCAGGTAAGGTGTTTGTTCATTGTGCCATGGGGGTGAGCCGCTCTGCATCTTTAGTGCTTGCCTTTTTAATGATCCATGAAAACATGACACTCGTGGATGCTCTGAAAACAGTGAGTGCTCACAGAGACATCTGCCCAAATTCAGGGTTCCTCAGCCAGCTCCGGGACCTGGACATTAAACTAAACGAAGAGAGGAAAGGAACCAGAGCATCTGCTACCAAAGAGCTGTAAGAGAGTATTGCTGAAAGAGCGAGGACAAAATGTTGAGTTTCCTATATCTCTTTTAAATGAATTGTATTTGTAAACTAAGGATTCAAGTTTATGATACACCAGAATGCATGTTATTACTAAAAGTAGACTTTACTTGATCTTTCCATTTTGCAAAGCCCGCCTAGATTATACTTACCATTGGTTGTATATTGTATCCTTCACTCTCCACCTTAAAACATTGCTCTCTGCCGGTAAAAAAAAAAAGATATCAGGTTCCACTTCAGAAATAGCTGTGTTTCAGCAACTAGTGAAGCTCATATCACTTTATGAAGTGCTAGGCTATTTGAGGTGAAAGATGCCATATTATTTACGCTACAATAATGCTTAGAAGTTTTCTTAGGAACCAGCCCCCCACCCCTTTGCTCCCCGTATCTAAAATGGTTTGTGTTTTGAGACTTGAATCTGGGTCTGGTTAGTTCTTGCTTTTACAGTTGGTGGAGCCCCTGAGCTGGGGGTAAGAGGCTGTTTAAAAGCAGAGCAGCTGGGAAACAACGTAAGCCACTCTTTAAGAAATTATTCCGAGTCTCTCTATAGTGTTTTCCCTTTGACTGGTCATCAGATTTTTTTTTTTTTCTTCCATGACAATATCTTTGTTTGAGAGGGCATTCAAATATTGTTCATCTTCCCTAGTAAAATTCATCCAGGAGATGCTGCGGAAAACAATTCTGAAAAGGAAGGTGGGTTCCCAGCTGAGGCTCCCAACAGCTGCATGGGCAGTGGGAGCGGGTGCAGGAAAGCATTTGACAACAGAGTTCAATGTATCCCAAATTTGTCTGACAGCTCTACATTATAAAACTTGGGATTTTCTTTCTCAAAAATAAAGGTCATTAACATTGCAACATCGTGTTCTGTGGCATTTGCTTTTGTGAGGGGACTCAAGTGAAAACTGAAGGGACACAGGAATGGCAAGGGAGGTGCTGACAGGCATCAGGCTTTAATCTTTGTGTCTCTGGGCCACCATAAGAGCACTCAATAGCTACTGTCATCTGATGGATCAGTGCTGCCTGGAAACTATGTGAAGCACATCTGGCTCTCGGTTCCCAGCGGACAAACATTCGCAGCACAAAGCCAGCTCGGGGATGGCAGTTGTTTGCATTCCCAGTACCAAACTCGAGAATGCAAAGGCATGAATACTCCCCACCATGTGAGCTGGCTGCTCAAGAACAGCACAGCAACAAGGGAAAACATTCTTTGCCATTCCCAGTGCTGTCTACAAGGCAGATTTCTGCCTTCAGGACAGAAAACTCAGCACCTTTTATAGTGCTCTTCAGCGATATCTACATCTGTTATATGGGCCAGGCTATAGGAGCGAGAGCACAAAGCAGAGCATTAGGCACTGAGGACCTGACCCTCACACCGAGGGCATCTCAGGGGGTTTTTGCTTTGGACTAACTCTGTGAATTGGACATCCCGAAGCAGCAGGAGCAGTGCTGGAGCACTTCTTTGCTTTAGTTCCCTGCATAAGGAAACCTGCTTATGAGCTCCAGGGCTGCTCTGCAAGGTCAACAAAAACAGAGCAAGTAGGAACAGTCAGCTTAAAAGTATGCTTCAGACCCAAATCAAAATTTAATATGCATGCCTCAGTTACCAATTAACTCTAACAAACTGATTTCAACTTACAGAACAAGTAGGGAAAAAACCCAGTAGATGCGTCTATAGAGATGCCCCCAGCCCCAAGCACAAGAACCCCATTTCCTTATGCTTCCCACCTACAGGAAAACTCTCCTCGCCTTTAGCAGCAGCAGGACTGAGGCCAGCCAGCCATTTTCGGCTGCAGAGCGAAGGGCACAGCTGAAGATGCACTCACTGGGGGTGCAAGAGCACCTGCAAATTAAACGCATTTCATGCGATAAAAACTTACCGCGTTTTTAAAATACCGGTTGGTGCAACTGGACAACCTGCATCTTACTCTGATGACAAATTACTGTAAGCACTGCAGAATACCACACAGAACGTAACCTCTCAGGCTGCGACGTAACACAGGCGGCTCCCCCCGCAAGGCCTGGCGCACGGCGCAGCCCGCAGCCCCGGCGCTGCCCCCTCGCCCGGCCGCCGCCTCCCGCCAGCCGCGGCACCGCGTGGCGCCGCCAGGTGGCGCCGTCAGCCCGGCGCGGGCGGCGCCCCGGCCGCAGGACGCGCGGCGGGGGGGGGCGCGGCGGGGCCGCGCCGAGCGGCGGCCGCTGCCCCGGCGCCGCGGGCCTCGACCCCGTGTCGGCCCTTTTGTTCCGAATTCGGGTCAAAGCCCGAGGGAAACGAACGGAGCCGGTGCGGGGGGCTGTGCGTGGGGGCGCGCCCGCCCTGGCACGCTCCAGGCGCCCTGTGCCGCCCGGGAGGCTCGGGCACGGCCCACGCACACAGCCCGCGCACACTCACCCCGCCAAGACAGACCCCAGCCCGTCCAGGGCAAAAGCCGACGCCCCCCAACACGCGTGCCGGGGTAACCCCAACCCCGCACTGATGCACGCGGCTGGGGTAAGACCCAACCACCCCACGGACGCCTGCTGCAAGGACGAACCCTGACTGCCCACCAACATGGGTGAGCCGGGGGTAAGCCCCGTCACCGCCAATTGCTCGCATCTGGGGTAAAGCGCAACTGCCTCGCCAACAAGCGCACATGGCAAAGCCCCAGGTATCTGGGGTAAACCCCAGGCACCCCGCCGCCGTTGACACGTCTCTAGCATCGCCACCAGCGTCGGCGAGCCGGGTGTAAACCAGCGCAGCCCCAGCAGGGCTGGCCGGGTCACATCTGCTCACACCACCTGACGATCGGCCTCCTTCAAAACTCGGCCTCCTGCTGCTCCTGCCCTCCAGTTGCCTCGCTCTGGCCGATGCTTGCAGGTCCAAAGAGGGTAGGGGATTATGGTTTATAATTAACACAATTAAAAATAGACTTTGAATAAGCTGAACACAGAGAGGCTAGAAATCTGTTGTGCAACTGGCACGCTAGGAGGAAACTAAGTGGTATTATTCAAACAAAGGTAATCCAAGACACCGCAGCGCAGGAGCTTCGACTACCAGGCAAGTACTTTTAAGCTTGTTTACAAACCAAGCCCCAGTGAACTCAATACATGCACTGAGCAGCATGAATTTAACCACAGCCAGCTCCGCAAGCAGTGAGACAACTGCAGGGCTAGGCCAGATTATCGTCTCTGCCGTTGTACTCAGATACTCTAATATTTGTGAAATTCTAGTTTGCATTCCAGCTGGATTCCCAGGCGGAGGATCTCTCACTGAAAAAGATGCTTATATTCGAGGGGTTTGCTTTTTTAAATACCAGTCCGGCTTGTATTTAAATTTCTTACAGATCTATCTTTAAGATAATAGCCGTGAAACACTGTATCTGGGTTTCCTTCTTCTCAGCTGATGTTCACAATGCTGATGCTCCCTCCTGGGAAGGGAGAAACTGGCCAGCCAGTTACACTGGAGAAAATGTGAAACAGACTATGCATAAAATGGTGTGCAGTTCAAAAACAAAACCCGGGGGAAAAAAAAAGAAAGATTAAGAAGTTGGGGGGGGAATATTTTTTTTTTTTTGCCTTTTTAAAATACTAACTCTTTATAGTTGGGGCTTCTATGGGTTATTTATAACTAGGATAGAATTTTCAGACAGAAATGGGATTTTTAATATCAGCAGCCTTTCTCAGAACACTTTTATTAAGGAAATATGTTTGTATGGCTGTGGAAGCCATCAGGATGCTTGGAGTAAAAGAGTACAGAAAGAGAAGACTGGGTTAAATTAATTCCTTCTAAATACCTACCAGCAGACTTGCTGTCTATATGGGGAGCTGGAGACAGAATTGTACCAGGGTAAAAAGGAGACTGTCTATTTATAGCACTGCCTTCAACACCATAGGAATTCAAAGGAAAGCTCCAACTCAGCACACAGTCTTCTCATCATCTGCTTCTGTCAAGATTAAATCGGGGCTGAGATCATTCCCTTCCTCTACAAATCCCTGCTAGGAAGGATCTGTTCCTTTCTGCAAGTAAGGAACTACCATGGTACAAACCACTCCAGAGCTCATACGGTCTGGGCTGTGGGAGTCATCGCCCAGCCAAATGTCACCTCTTTCCTCTTGGTAGTCGGAGGAAGGGGAGAAAAAGAGCCTCGCAAGCCTCAGCGCTTTAGCAGGAAAGACCAAAGATGTTTCACCTGCTCTGCATCCCTGCTCCCTGTACTGTCCCCAGCCCTTCTCCTTACATCAGATGCTCTGGGGCACTTGTAAACAAAAGGGTAGCGTAGCTCCACCATGCTCCAGTGCCGGGCAGCAAGGAGGGGAAGAGGAACAGGGTCCTGGCACATGGTCATGGTCACTCGTGGTGTCACTTACTGAGATGAGACCTTTACCCTACAGGGGTATGTGCCCCTCTTGCCACTGCAGGGCCCCCCATCTCTGGGAAGGAGTGGGCTTCAGCAGGTGTGTGGGGCACCTCTTTATCAGTGGAAATTCTCTCTGATGTTAAGAGTACAAATGAGAGCAGCCTTAGGAAAAGGTATTAGCAAAAACCTGACCACCACTCTACAAATAAAGCAGGCTCCTGGAGTTCCTTAGCTCCACTCTTCTTTTAGCATCATGGTGCCTCAGATCTTTCCTTCTCATCTTCCACCTTCCAGTTTCTCTTTAATAAAAGCTGCTCTTTCATTCTTGACAATGCACTACCTACTCTACTCTCTCAGTGCTCCTCTTTTGTACTTCCGTTATCAAGCTGTCTGCTAGGTGGGGAGCAGAAGGTGCAGGACTTGGTGCTGCCTTTGAGGTACAGGTAATTATTATGTGCATCTGTTATTGTGGTTGCTGCCTCAACAGGTGGAAAACATGCTGTTCTCTGATAGATTTGCAGCACTCTGTGCTCCTGCCTTGTCTTTTCTCTAAAGCCAGTTGTGTGGTGTTCCTAAAATAATAAACACAGCCTCACTGCTGCCACAAAAACCCCTGGTAAATATATTTTTATGGGAATGAAATATTAAAGGATTTGAACAGTTATTCACTGAAAGCAAAATATGAGCAGTAAGGTTGGGTAAAGATTCAAAGGCTGGTTTGCTTCCTTTCCCTGGGGCACATCAAGGCTGTACTGTTTGCACTTTAGAGATGGATAGTGGGGAATTACTTAACCCAAAATGATGGAAACAATTCAGACTATAATAATATAGCATGAGAGTTTCTCACGTTACATCTATTCCCCATACTGCTGGCTATATTCTGCCTTCAGATTTACGTGCATTGGATTCTGGAGGAACTGTATTTGAAGCCAAAATGCATTTCATTGTCTTTCTGAAGTCTCTCTACGGTTTAGTTGCTAAATCCTGAGCTCAAGTACTGGGGACAAAGCTTGTCTAAACATTTCCCAGTGTCTGTCTCTGTGAGATTCCCATCTGCTGTGTTTTATTTTGAATTTCATCTTCCTACTTTCCTAAAAACACAAAGCAGAAACACACGTTTCCTCTGCCCTGGAGTGCAGGAATCACCAAATTACCCAGCAGGTTCTCTCACAACATATGATGGATCCAAGTTTGTCTAAAAATGCTACAAGCCCTTTGTGGAGTAGAAAGGGAGGAGACCAGAAACGTGGGCCAAGTTTCTGAGTGTTATGAACACCCCTATCCCCCAAAGGGACTCCATATCCTGTTTCCTCTCTCCCAAAAATTCCACCTGGCTTTGGGTTTCATTAGGAGAAATACACATTGCTTGAGTCCAGGCTCTAAGTCTTCGGTTCGTGCTTCCTGCTGACACTGCAGAGACTACAAGAGCCACGAAAGTTGAGTCTGACCTGGGGGCTTCAAATTTACTACAATAGCAGAGCAAATTAAATGGAGAGCATGTGAAACGGGCTGGGAGATTGTTGTTGACCAACAAATCTTCATTAAGTTCCCGCACCAAGCTGTGCTGCACCTCCAATGAAACTGATTATTGTGTCTCCACCTGTGTTTCAACTATTTCTCCACCAGGCTTAAAAGAAATTCAGACTTGCTTTAGGTCTAATTAGAAATAAAACACAATATTAATCCACCTTGCCCCATGCATGCACCTAGTTTGCAGGTGCTGGTGCATCGTTCAAACAGGCCAGGTTCCACTCTGTTCACCACCAGTTATTTACTGCCCTGGTTTTCGCTAGCTCTTTTATTTACTGCCCATGTCTCACAGACGCTTTGTTCACTGTTTTATGGTGACTTTCTGGATTAGTGGTTTGCATTACCAAAACAAGGTCTGAGATCAGTTCCTGGCACTGCTCTCCAGACCTTTCAGCTCAAGAGCCACCAGCATGAACCCCAAGAGTTCATACGACTCGCACCTCCCCACAGCAAAGCCTGTGCTTGGCATAACAGCATCTTTCACAGGATTAGAGCAAAGCCCTTTTCTGATATTCATGATTGAAGGGAGGCTACCACAACTGGAGCCTCTGACAGCCTTCCCCACAGGCCACTACTAGAAATACAGCTCCACAGGTAAAACTCAGGTGCCCAAGCTACTCTGCTGTATGGGCTTTAAAAACACTTTGCCCAATTTAGACCAAACAGAGAAAGGTTTGAGGAAGAAGTGCAAAGAAAGGAAGGGGAATTAAGCAGCAGTACTGAGAGTTATATAGCTTTAGCATCTACAGTGTACATGCAGTGCAGGATCTTCTGCCACAGACTGTCCTTCCCTTAAGGCAAGATGAGAAACAATTATTAGCTATTTCTCTTCTGAATACAAGGTAAGAAACAAAAGGTACATGCAGATACACCATGAATGAGGGAGTTAGCCTTTAGTATCATTCTTTGCCAGGTAACATTTATGGTGGCCAAACTATGTGTTAGCCATGGAGATTGGCTGTACCCCATACCATGTTGTCCTCAGAGTCAGGAAGCACTTGAAAAACACAGACGGGACTCAAGCTTTTCTGTATCAAAGAGAAGGCACCGATCATTTGGGTTTATGCAGCAGCACCTCAGCACTCAGGCTGTTAGGGGTTCCCACCACTTGGGCACTGCAAGGCAGCCTCCCCTTCACAAAGCTGCCTGCTGTGTCCCAGGCAAGACTGAAGAGCGCAACCACAGCAGCTGCCTTCTGATGGGATCTGAATTATATTTTGCTAGTGGTTAATTGGTTTCCAGGTCTAGAAGAAAACGAGTTGTGTTCTTTTTGTACCAGGTGATCTATGACATTTGGGGGCACATATTTTTAACTGCTAGTTTGTTTTAGAAATATGGTAAGAGTTAACCTAAAGGACAAGGACCTTTAATCCCAAGAGCTAACACAAATGCTGGGAAATTCTAGACCTCAAATCAGCTGTGCTACAGAATATGATGAGTTCCTATTCCCCCCCCCTCCCCCCTTCAGCAGACTTAGTAGTGAGATTTTACAATGAGAAGAAAGCAATTTGCTTAGCTGACTTGGGATTTCATCTCCTTCCATTGCATCTCACACTATACACACATCAGCAAGCCTCAGCTCTGTTCAGTCTCAGTGTGACCTCTATACTAACTTGATTTATTGTTTTTAGTTCTCGAATAGTATATTGCATTGTACCCCAAAGGGTCTGATTAGAACTGGCCAGTATTTTAATGATTTATGAGGGGCATCTGGGACTGCATGGGTAACATACATGTTGTGTCACCGCTATAGGAGGAGTCTGTATTGATCCATACCATACCAGTGTACTCCAAGAAAAAAGCGTGTCAAATTCCAATAAGCTTTAGTTCACAAACCTGATTTGACAGGTGGCCAAGCTTGCACTGGGACTGACTGTAGTTCTCATGGTGGGAATAAAACAAAACAGCTGGATTGCTTCGAGCCATTGCATTATGAGAGGATTTCCATTCCTTTCTCTTGTTCTATTTCTATCTTACAGAGCTTAAGGAGCTGTCTGTCCTTCCCAGTTCTGTAGCCAGAAACCTGGGCAACAGGAGCTTGCTATCGGCTCTGTGGTTTAATCTTTCTGCCAGAAGACACTGGTGAGAAATACAGGCTACTGGAACTAGCCTTCCAAACCTCTGAGTCCTGCCATGGCTATCATGTTGCCAGAAAGTCTCTGATCTGAATCAGAGAGGCTGGGGTAAGAGAAAGAAAGATGAAAAAACACTTAGAAAGACAGTACAGTTGTTCTTAAGCCATAATGTCACTGTGTTTAGTAAGGGATTGTGCTATTTTTTTTTAGGGTACCTCTAAAGAAGGACTTTGCAGGCACAGAAAGAAGGATATGAGGAGCACAGCATGGTGATGTAGGGTTTCTGTGTCCTTGGTTTGATTTTGCATGTTCTGAATTCTATTTTGAGCACCAAAGCCAAAATCTGCCAAAGCATTCCTAGGAAACCTCATCCCCCAGCATGGAAGTCCAAACTTGACCATGACTTTCACCTCATAATGTAAGTTGTCTTTGACTCAGTAGAGGTGGGCACAGCTTTTGACCCAAATTGAACCCGAGGGTGACTCTTTACCCTGATTCAGCTATCACTACAAGCGTTTGGCAGCGCTCTGCCCCTGGGTTGCCTCCCAGCTCAGACTCGTGGACGGATGTAGAAAAATCATCCAACTTAACTTTACTATCTCCACCTGTGCAGTAGGAACACCAGTGTCTTCCTCACAGGCTCACTGTGATAACAACTATAAAGTGCATTCCCGTGCTCAAGAAACACCAGGGAACCTGCCGCCTACCTCCTGCTGTTTCCCATCTTCCTTCCTAGCAGGTTACTCAGCTCTCCTACTACGCCAGCATAGGGATATGTGTCTGCTGTCTCCTGTAAGTTGAGTAGCATAGAGCTATCTTCGTGGTGCTGGGGGAGACCACAGAGCAAGAACAAAGAGCAGTGAAGCTGTCAATACGCCCAAACAGAACAGACCCAAAAAAGAGCAATATATTGTTTTTAAGATAGAAGAACATACCAGAGCTAGTCACAGGGGAGAAGGGCTTTGCATTGTGCCATCCTTTCGGTTAAATCCTTGGGGCAGAAACCATTCATTTGTAATGGGATTCTTTGAATTCTGAAGCCTGATGTTTCCAGCGCTGGACTGAAGGACACTGCTATTTAGTTATTGTTAAAGCAGCCTCATTCACCTTCAGATGTGGCCTGCTAAACTCTGGTGGGGACACAGGACACCGACCTAACGGACTGCAGTACAACTGGGGTTCTGTGCAAGGCACAGCGCAGGACATCCTTGGCCTCTGCACAGTTATTGCTGAAGCAAGAAACAAACATGACTTCTGCCTCAGATCATTTTGGAGGTGACCTGGGAAGAGATCAGGCTAGATTAAGAATATGCAACACAGAGTAAGCCTGAAAAGTAAAACCATGGCAGAGAGACCGGAAACACCGAAGTGACACTTTGTCTTTCTTTCATTAATCTGGATGCAGCGTGCCCAGCAACCCATCTGTGGTTTTCTCGTGTTGTCTTCAGTTGGAAGTGAGATGTCCAGATTGACACCCCTTACAAAGTAAACAGTATGCAAAAGAGTGTAGCAGTCAGGCTGCTTGGCAGTCACAGTTTCACCCCAAACAGCCACAGAGAGGGAGCAGAGAATATACCCTGCGGTATACAGCACTAACAGGCTCTGCCTCCCACACAGCGACAGTGCTGAGGTTGAAATGCATCACCGCAAATGTGAGCCTTCAGTCCACTGGATCTGCTTCAGAGAAATAGACTCAGCACATTTCAGGCAATCTGTGAATAAACCCAAGCTTGTACCTCTCCACAGGGTCATGCTGTACTATCATCCAGTAATAAGAGCACCACACGCTCTCTGCAACTGCAGGCTGCAAATATTGGTAGAGCGTTACTAAAAGTCATGAAAAAACAACTAGGATTTGTGTTGTTCAGGGAGGGTGAAGGCTTTGGAGTGGTTGTACCAAAACACCAAAGTCAGCCAGACAACCCAGCTGGTTACTGGCAGCTCCAAGAGGAAATCAAAGTGGCACACATTACTCCTGATTTACAGCAACCTGCATCAACTTGCCAGGCTTGTTTTTCACAAATTTTTCATCCTTTGAGTTTTTCAGTAATCTTCTGAGGGGGCTTCCAGAAGTAAAAAAAGAGTTTACCCATTCAGAGTTTACCTGCTTTCACCTCAGACAAGTCATTGCTGGAGGCAGTAGAGATAAAGCGATGTACCAACCCTTGTGCACAGGAGAAGAGCCAGCCTTACACAGGAAGAACTGAATTTTAGGCAAGCTTGTCTTCAAGTAGGAGCATAGGGATAGCAAGAGTGTCTCATGAATGTAGCATGTCCAAGAGCTGTTTAGTGCCACAATACTGTAGATTGGGATTTTTGTTTTCCCAAGAGGGAGTGAAAAACATCAGTACTGAATGGAGGAAGGACTTACAGACTGTCAGAACCAATCATCGGTCAAGTCTGATGGCTGAAGTCCATTGCAGAAGAAACTAGCAATGATGTTTGATCGAGGAGCAGTAGCCTGGCAGGGAGCTAGAGAGACTCTCAAATCTGGGCATGCTGTTGCAGTTACAAATAGCACAGAGATGTGGTAGGTGCATTTTGGACCAGCTACTGTCTTTGGGTCATATGCAGTGCGTCTGATTCTCTACCAGATCAGGTTGGGTTAATGGGTATAAGGATGCACTTGGCAGCTGAGAGCACAGGAGTACCAAGGGGCTCCAGGGGGCCCAATTTTGCAACTGAACTTCTGTGCTCACAGCCAAAAGCCCTGCATCTTTGCTGGGACTAGGGCTGGAGGGGAACCGGCTTTCCTTTGCTTGCTTGCCAAGAGCCAAGTTCAGGTCCTTAGAGCTCTACAGTGCTCTCGCTCCAGCTGATGACTTCATGAACACCTAGCATCGGGAGGAACACAGCTCCCTGCACAGCTTTAAATGTTTGTGTTTCCCTGCATATGCCGATGACATCATTGCCACCTGAGGGCCTGAACTCTGGTCTTGGCAGGTAAAAGCCTTTCGGGTCACCTTACATTGGGGTTCTTGCTCTCGATGCATATTTATGTAATGATTGCTAGATGGCTGTAATTAAATGACTGTATAGCACCACCTAAAATGCAGTAGTAATAAATTCTTAATAGCTGATGCTATAACAAGCAGTTACCAAAAAATATATCATAACATGCAGATTGTTAACAGTGTCTGGGCCTGTTTAATGCACAGCTTTAAATAGTTACAATGCACACTATTAAAATGGCATGTAAAATTTGTAACTAGTAAATAAAAGGTCCAATTCAGCAACAAATATACCCTAGCTTCAGTGGTGAAGAAGCCACAGGAAAGCTTGGGGTGGATGAGCTATCTCTGCTTCTCTCTGCAATCCTTCTGGTGGTGCTACCTATCAGCCATGGTTTCTGTAAAGCATACTCCGTGTGCCCAGCCCTGCCTGGTGCAGACTCTGCCCCTGCCTCTGTCCTGACTCAGAAACGTGGTTAGGATCCCATTTATATTACAAAAGTGCAATTGTGTCCAGAAAACCCTTGGTTTTGCATTCTGTGAGGAAGGGGTGGGTCAGGGAAAATCCATTTAGCTGCCCATATTTTTCACTTCTCTTATATCCAGTCAAAGCTGCAATGTGGGCAATATCTCTACAGAGATCATTTCCTTTGGCTAAAGAATAAAATAAATATACATGCAAGACCCAGAAAAATTAGCAAAATCAGAAGGTGGCCAGGTTTTGCACATTTGGTACAACATTGCTGCACATGAAAGGATGGCCGCTTCTGTCTAGCCACTGTCAGGAACCACACACATGGTTGGTAAATACAAATGTACTAACCAGCTGATGACAAGAGAATATTTTATACTACAGTTACAGACAAAAACGAGGCCACCCTGCCTCGGGGCCTGCATGCTGATGTACATCCTGAAACAGTCAAGACCATCAGGTCTGAGCCCTGCTGGCTGGCCCACAGACTTGCTATGAAAAAATTAGACATTTTTGAGGCTTCTGAGGCCTGGCAACCCATAACATCAGTGGAAGCTGTGGTAAATTCAGCATATTTGAGAACCAGGATGGGTTGATTAATTTCTTCCTTACATTTGAGTAGTGCTTTGCATCAGAAATGTCGCTGCTGATTTCCCTGGATGTCACATGGAGGAAAGTTCCACTTGGACAGAGGAGAGGTCTCACAATCCCTCTCTAGTTAGAACAGAAAATTTTGTACCAATGCAATACTGAGGGAAAAAAAACAATCAGATGTTTTCCTCTTCCTTGTGCTGCTCAAAGCTGTCCAATACAGAGATTAATTTAGCTAGACTGCTCCTCAACGTAGGCTCTGCGTGGTCTGTTGAGAGCAAGGCCATCTAAATGGATTTTGCCAAGTCACACCAAGTGGGTGCCTTACCCTAAATGTATAGCTAGGTTAAAGTTGTGGGTCTGGAGACCTCTACTAAATTTGGAAGTGCTGTTCAGATTACATCCTCCAGCTGCTGGAGAGATTTTCTTACAAACAGTTGGCTACTCAAATACCTCGTGCCTCCCTGGAAACCGCCTCTGTCTCAGCTTTCAAGCCCAGCCAGCCCTACCTCAGTCATCGCTGTATTTGATTCATACCATCTATATCCTGTGGCGCTCCTAGCAATTGATAAATTACGGCTCCAGTGAGACTATCGGGTTAAACGCCAAGGAAGAAAGAATGATGACAGTAATACTTGTCATTTGTGTGGAGATGTAGCAACACAAAACCCTCTCTCAAACATATGTTATCTTGGAGGAATCTTTCCAAGGGATAGGCTTTCTGAGAAACGTTTATGACTTTTGAATACATGATAGGCATGAACTTGACACGACCTACTTTGGCCAAGCCCTGGGCTTCAGCCTGGTCTTTTACCACCACAAATCAGTCTATTTGAAGTGCAGTCAGACCAATATCTTCACTGAGATGACAAGGTTACAGCACATACCAGCTTGAGAAAAAACAGGATGTAGACCACTTTGTTCTCAGGATTTAAAAATTCAGAAATATTTTTACTAAAGCCAGAAGAAAATGGCTATGGTCTACCCATACACAAAACCGAATATAATGCCTGGGATGATTAAAATATTAATTACATCATTGAAATGAGAGCATTGACATCCTTATATTATACTCAAATCCCTCCTTTTCCTTGGCACTGGAAAATGCAAGAAAAAGCAGAAGATATAAAGGCTTTCTACCTAAATACCCTAGACACAAGAGTTGTTTTTTCCTCCTGACTTTCCACAGCATCATGCTGCAGGGTTTTGTGTCACCTCATCTCAGCTTTCACACCATCCTCTTAGCTTGATCTCATACCAATGTAATGCCAAATTGTCAAATTACACTGACTTTTGTGTTTGTTCTTATTCAATTAAATACTATGGTGTTGGAGAAATTGAGTAAAAGGGGGCACACGTTTCCAAGGACTGAGACACCTATCAAAGGATACCCGTCTCTAAAGGCCCCCTCCTCAGCCCACCACCAATTATGTTACGGATAAAGCCATAGTCACTGAATTAACTGAAAAACCACCAAAGCATCCACAGTATATGCAGTCCACAGGGGCATTCACTGCTGGGAAGAGAGGAAGCCTAAACATTCAGGAAGGAGAGACTCTCTGTGAGCTCTCACAGGACCACTTTCCTTTCTTCCTAGGATGCTCCATATGTAAGGAACCATTGACCTGGCCACTCTCATAGCCCAACTGCAGCAAAGCCACTAATGGGTTTCCAGAAAGGGGACTACAGATGCAGGCATGGTGTGGTGACACGTACAGCCTGTGTCATACTCTAGGCCACTCTAGATGATCAGAATGACCTTCTGCTCTGCGACAGGCCTTTCTGATTGCAATTCTCCTGCTAGTCATAATTAAGGAAATTCTATTACACAGTTCAGATACAATTACAGTTGTAGTACAAACCAATTCAAAATTAATCTAAATATAATGGTAAAATTTCTCCTACGTGATTGAATAATTACTGCAATACAACTCCAGTAGGGCAAAGATCAGGAACATTTCATATGAATATAATTCAGAAACCGGCATTTTAAAATTGTATTGCTCATTCATACGACACACATCACAGAAACAGATCCACTACAAAAAGTGAATATAGAGGAACTGAGCCGAGAATCATTAAAAACATATTTTTAAAATGAAGAACCACCACATTATTACATATAATAATTTTCCTTTCACACTAATTTGTCTTAATCTATTCATGCTCCTTAGAAAACATTACATAAAATTTTAATCATAGCATTGTTTTCTTTAAATATGTGCATTTCAGTAAATGACATTTGCATGTATAAATTTAGTGAGTTAAAATGTTAGACTGACGCTAGAACTGAGCAGTCATTTATTCAGAAAAAAATTGCCTTGTTTTCCTGTCTGTAAATTTTCTATGGAAAGCTATTATTTTTTTCAGTGTTTTCATTATTCAACATATTAGTTGAATAGTCCTACAGAGACTTGTCTGCTTTTGAATCATTCACAGCCTGTTAGTTCCAATTATTTCACATTTGAAATTTGAACCCCAGTCCTTCGCTTTCATTGGACATAGAGTTTACATGAACTGATGCTGTTCTCCATTTGAACAAATGTGACCAGAATGCAGATGGAATAAGTTTTGTACACAGCATCAGCAGTTCATGTCTGTGTTTCAACAGGAGTAAATGCCTTAGCTATAATACAAGATCAATGTGAGCACAAGCTGAAAGTCACCTTAGGATAATTCTGAAGCACACTCATTTTATAAAGACCATTATTCCACAACTTTCGATATCCACGTAACACACTACCTTCTTTTGCCAAGCCTACGCAGTTATGTTCCCTTCTAGAAAGACAACTTTAAAAAAAAAAAATCTCTGCAGGAGCACTTTTCCTAAGGTGTGCTATACTTCAGAGTTGTCCACCCAGCTGTTACAGGGATGGAGTTATGGACCTGGAAAGCACAGCTCCCAGAAGAGCCGTGTGAGTGAGTTGCCGCCTGTCCCTCCCCATCTTCACAACAGCCTGAATGCGGCAACATTACGAGGACATTTGGGCAGTGCCCTGTAATTCTCCACTCCCATGAGGCTTAGGAAAGCAAGGCTGACAGCAGTCTTCAGTCTTCTGAGGCTAGGTAATATGAAAATCAAAGTATTTATACAGTGGAGAGGGCAAGAGGAAGGGATAATGGGCAGTAGTAAATAAGAAGAAACCAAACCAGTTGAAAGCAACTTTATAGGGAGTGAGAAGTGCCCTAGAGTGGTCATTAGCCACACTGCAAGGAATGAGATACATCAAAAAAGGGGAACAGTTGCTACAGATATTATGAGGTGGGAAGGATTGGAGGAGGCTGTTATTCTTGAAAGTATTTAATGAACTGGCAGATGGCCCTGTGGTCAGGACACAGGAAATGCAAGTCCCATTTCTGCTGCAGACCTCCTGCATGGGATCAGAGAAGTCACACTGGTGTCTGAGATCACCAGCGGGTGCCAGGCAGACCTGGTGCAGTGGGCACTGGGGTGGCCAGCATCAAAGAAGCTATCAAAATTGATGGGGGATGTCTGTTCCAGTATGGGAATTCCTCCATGCCTCCTCTTGCATAAAGCCATCCAAAATGGGCAAGAACATCTGCTTTTGTTTTCACAGTAAAAGCTGACACTGGAGGAGATATGCACATTTGGGAGGGGAGCACATTCCACAGTGGAGCTCTTTGTAATACAGACAATACGAGATCATCATGGGAACATCATTATTTGGTGAAAACTTACTGTATTCAAGAGGACAAGGCTGCCTGTGAAGGTGGCAGAAGAAGGTGTACTGACAGAAGAGAAGGCCCCTCTTGGCAGCTGTGTGGCAAGGCAAATCACCCAAGTGCACGGCAGAAGGGTGGCTTCTAGCCAGCGTTCAGTGGCCTAACACAGACACAACAGTCACTGCTTCCCTCCTTCATTTCTGTGGACATTTCAGGGACTTGGTTTCTCCATTTCTCCTTCAGCAAAACAATGGACTAATATAAAGGTACAACGAGCTCCCAAAGCAGGCTAGTCTTCAGACTGTCTCTCTGTCTTTGTGCATGCAAAGACAAATATTTTTGAACAAAATTAGACCAAAATGTGAACCTAGGGCTAGTGAAAGTACCTTGATGGGAAACTATGAAAACCTTTCACCACAGTTAGTGTTTGGAAAGAAATTGTCAGTGGAGGTGCTTGAACGTGAATACAACCTATTTGTAAGTGGCAGAGCTGTTCAGCAGAAAGATGGAAGGTTTCAGGTTTTCCATCCTGGACTGTTCTACCCCAAACCACCCCTCTAATCATTTATGCAAAAGACATTCAGCAGTCAGTGGCAGAGCAAGACTTTGACTCATTGACTACAACTTCATCCATGTCCTAGACAGATGCTTCTGTTCTAAAGCTGCCTCAGTTGACAGAGTTCCCAATATCTCTGTAATGCAGATACTTGACTAATTTTTAGAACATAGAAAAGAAATTATTAAAAATATATATATATTAAAACATAACTCTGGTAAAAATAGAGTTTCTGTTCCCCTCTTCAAAAATCGTCCCAATGGTTCAAATCTGTAGCTAACACAAGGAACCACTATTCAAAAGAAATGTATCACATGGGAACAGAGTAATTCCAGAGATAAACTGATGCCTAAAAAACCTGTTTCTCCTTGTAATTAAAGTTCTTACTTCAAGATTAGAAATGGGACAGTTCTTGGAGGGGGCAGAGAGGAGCAGAATGCAAATGAAACAACCTATTAAAAAAATATATGAATGGCAGCTGGAATCACTATAACTTACTCATGCAGATTCTTTCTACCATGAACATTTGTCATCTGGGCAACAAGTACGGCTGGCAACTACCATTGGAAAGAACAAAAATACTCCTTACAGAGTTTCCCCTGTTTAAGTTGACAATTAAGATTTAACCAGTGAATAAGATTTTGCATGACCAATTTATTCAGCTCAGCTCAGTTTGTTGAGCAAATTATAAAAGACAAATCAGATAAAGTATATATAAGCAAGTCCTAGTTACGTGGTTAAAGGAAAAGCTCAGCATACGAAATTAGTAACTTGTTTCTATACCCACTGCATAGCTACATTTACACAATACATTTTCCGTAGCATTAACTCTTTCCATTCGGAAGCAGAACTCTCTTGCTGGCATATCAAGGACCAGTCTGTTTCACTGGGGTAGTAATAGTATCTAGAATTCCAAATAGGAAGTGGGAAAGTTCATACTACTACGAAAAAACCTTTAAAAATATAATCATGATGTTTTAATTGACTGTTTGACATACTTAGAAAGAAGGGTTGAGTAGTCAGGTCAAAATAAGCCTGCTGAGGCCCTGAGCCTAGTAGTTTGAAAAAGCTTTAGCTTCCAATTTGCCATAATAATATAAAACTTTATTTAAGAAGCACAGGCTTCGAAATCATTGTCTGAACCACAACATGGGACTATGGGAGCCACTGGACTGTTGTTTATATTGCAACAGTATTCCCAAGCCCAGTCGTGGCCTCTGCTGTGCTAAGTACATAAAGACATGAGAAAAAGACAATCTCTTCCCCAAAGAGCTTACTACTGTAACTGTGGGCAAGCTTTGTGAGGGGGTAAGGGAGGGTGAGAAGAAGAGAGGGCAACCTCAGAAACGTCTCTGGCTGGTGGTGAATGTCTGCCCTCCACCTTTCAGGATGGCCTGGGACTCCCTGTGCAGCAGGGACCTACTGCGCCCCAAGATAAGAAGTGCCTCAAGCCGGACGCCTGGCAGCCGGAGCAGTGCCGAAACGCCGACCCTGGAGGAGCTGCAGCGCCTGCTCTGGACACGCACACACCCCATGGGGCACGTGGATGAAGTCTGGCCAAACCTTTACGTGGGAGACCTGTAAGAGAGAGGGAAGGGTTGCAGGTGTAATGCAACTCTTAGCCCCCACCCTATATCCCCTCAAATCATCTGCTCTTTATTTAAAAAGAGAGCTAGGCACTAATTTGGTGCCTCACAGTAAGTCTAAGTGTTGAGCAAGGCTGAACTGTGCTTAGGATGCTAGCATAGAGAAAAGGCATCCTAAGTATCCCAAAATAATATTCCCCCTCCCGATTTCTCCTCCTGCATTAGTACAGGAGTCCCACACTGCAGCAGCCTGGTGGGGCTGTGGCATCGGTACTGCAGGCGGTCACGCCAGAGGTAGGTAAAACGGGATCAACCTGATGTTCTCCTCACATTGCCAGATGGTATCAGTCCTCTGAACTGATGGATGCTCAGCAGAGGTGACTTGGTGAGAAAGCAAACCAGAAAACTCTTGGCTTCTGCAAAATACCATCACCACCACCTTTTTATTTTTTGTCAGTTGAGAAGAACCTAAACTGATGTTTGGGGAAAAAAATGCAGGAAACATAAAAGTCAGTTTCTTAATGAGCCACTTCTGTCTTGAAGCATTTTGGTGGATGCTTTGCACCTGATCAACCTGTCAGAAAATAGCCACTACAACTTCATGCAGTTTTAACAAACTGCACCATCAGCAGCATGTTTTACTCCGCATTGTCATGCAGCAGGTAATATAACCCCCCCATCCTTCTTCCAGGTACGTCGCTCGTGACAAAGTGCAGCTGAGCCGAATGGGCATCTCCCATGTTGTGAATGCTGCTGCTGGGCGATTTCACATCGACACCGGACCCAAGTTCTACAAAGACCTGCCTGTCGATTACTACGGAGTAGAAGCAGAGGACAACCCAAACTTTGATCTCAGCATTTACTTCTACCCCGTTGCTCGATACATAAGAGCAGCACTGAATTCCCCAAGAGGTAACTAGACCATCTGTGCATGTTGCATACCTTCTGCATAGGAGCCAAGTAGGGCAAGTTACCAAATAGTATTTGGCATAAACCAACCACCTGCAGATGTGGGTAAGAATGGAGATACCCAAACTGAGAAGTGTCATGCCCGCCTGCTGATCTCCCACAGTGGGTAGGAGTTCCCCTGTTCCCCTGAAACAGGAAAGGATGCACTTAACAGGCTTTCAAAAGGGTTTTCCTTATGCCTAGTGCTATTCATTAGCAAAAGACAAAATAGCAAGTATCCTTTATTACCTATAGGGACACACAGACCTGGGAAGAGGCATGTACACTTGATCTTTTCAAATTAGTGATGGGGTTTAAAGTCTCCACTGTGCCACAAAACTGTACAGATACCCACTCAAAAGTGGGTAAAAAGATTTATTAAGAGAACAGTTATACACTCAGCAAACTGTTTTGCTTGCATCTTGGTGAGCTTTAATATCAATGAGGGCCCTAAAATACTAACTACTCAGCTTAATCATGTGCAGCTAGTAGATCTGATCTACACCGTACAATCTAGGAAAGGGACATGCAGTAACTGAAAATAGTGCACCTCTGTGCTAGATACCTCAGCATTTACTGCTGTTTGGAGGGCTTGATCCATCCTGTTAGAAAGTATTTGCCTTTGTGAAACTGAGGGCTGCATTTGGATTTCAAAACCACCAGCATCTTTGGGGAATTTGGATCTGCACCCATTTCTATTACAGCATACGCTATTTGCAATTGAAGTCATTATTGGTGGTGCTCCAGAGAAAGGTAAGATCCAAAATCTTTTCATGTGTGAGTAAAAAAAAAAGTTCCAAATCAATTGACAAAAACCAGAAACCAGCAGATGAATCGTGGTGGCCACAAAAGAAAACAAAACCAGTGCTTTGCAAGATGCATGCCCAAATACTGAAAGTTATGAATGCAGAACAAGTTAAGGCTCAAGGCAAACACAATGAACTCATCATGTCTAGAGTGCATATTTATCCCTACTCCCATGCTTTTAGATATTGCTTTGCTGAACTCCATATGGAAGCAGGGTTCTGGGAATGGAGACAAGGTGAAATTCAATCATATACAGTCCAGCTGTTGCTGACATTCATCATTTTAAGGAAAGTGCAACAGTTTAGAAAATATATAAACACAATGTTCTGGAAACATAATTTCCTGAGATACAGAAATTTAGCAGCTAAATACCCATAACCTGTGCAGGGATGAGACAGGGAGGGGATTGTTACTGACATCATTTAGAAGAAGAGAAAAAATGGCATTTATTATAAGCAGTGATGCTGAACAAAAAGTTATACCAGGTGACAAGAGGCCTGTTCATATTAAACTCAGGATGTAACGAGGTACTTCTGCTTGATTGAGAAGTCATTTAAGACTGCTGCTTAACTATTACAAGCAAATTCAACATCTTTTTTTAAATGGAATTAAATTATCTTTTTCACCTGGGAGGATAAGTCAAAGTTAAGACTATATGAGGCACAAACATATTTAAAACTATGAATCAAATACTCATTAGAATTAAGTAAGAACTGTTACTCCCCTCATGCTTGAAGAAAAATTCTGATGCTTTACACTAGAAGTCCAGAAAACAGCATGGTCAGATTTATTCCAGTTTTCTACCTTAGCTGAACAGAATACGTCTTTGGTGATGTAAGGAATTTATTTTTAAGGCAATTTCTTGAAACACGGATGCCAGAGCATGAGCAAAAGGAAGCAGGGGAGCATGCACTCATATACTCCTAATTGGGACCTATTCCTGTCACAGTGGTCAATGGCTGCATCACACCCTGAATGACTTCCTTCATCATCTTTGTCGTACAGATTAAGAAATACGGGCGCTACTATTGCAGCCATGCCATATAAGCATTATTTTATGAACCCTGCTTCCTTGGCTGCCTTTCCTTCAGCACAGCCCTGCTATGCCTTTGCCCACATAACAGAGCTGTTTGGGTAGGCTTAGCCAAGAGCAAGCAGATGCACAATCTGCCCCCTTCTCTGCAAGGAAAAACATGGTGTCAGGGAAATACTGGCCTTCTCCCTCATGCTCATGCTCAAGGGGCAACACCGTGAATATCAATCTCATCCCTTTGCATGGCCATCTGTACAATTTGCATTTTTCTGGAGTGCAGCTAAACCTAAGCATAAATAGCAGGGTTTGGTAAAGTCTAGCAGAAGAGGAAGGGAAAGAGAACTTGAACAGATGAAAGCATGCCATGAAAACTATTAAACTAACACCATGCAGAGAGAAAGACTCCCAAGTAGAGAGCTTCTCCTTTTAATTGACCTCTGAACATGTTTAAAACAGGCAGGTTAAAAACACCTGTTAACTTCCTGAAATGGCAAACCCTTGGGAAGGCATTGCCCTTCTTCTACTTCATTGGAGCAAATGAAAAGCCAGGCTTCCTCTCCTGCCTTCTTCTTGGTGGTGGTTATGAAAGAAGCTTAACTTAGGAGAAAAGGGTCTTCTCTCTTGACTCTGCCATAGCAGATGACAGCCCTTACGTGTTCCAGGTGTGGGAAGAAGGGACATGCCACCATTTAAAGCTCTCCGTAGGTTTCTTGCTATTTTCAGCTGTGACAAAATAGGCACTCGATTAATCAAGAAATAGAAAACTCACTCTGCACCTGGCTACAGGACAGTGACTAAAACATAACAGGAGATGAGAAAACCACAGTGGAGTGGGAAGAGTCCCTGGGGCCCACTAGCCCAGCTGAGCTCTCCTCCTGGGGAGCAGCATAATTCTGCTGGATTCAATGGAGCAAGGGCAGCTGGGGCCTTCACTCTGGGTGACAGTCTGGAGCCTGGTCTTAAGCCACACTGAATCCATCCTGCAAGAAAGCAAGGGCTAGTTCAGGACATTTAGCTCAGTTAATGATGAGTAGCAAAAGGACAATAAGATATTATGTGTTTTAATGACTAATTTGTTCAACAACATTGAATTTCCCAACTTGAATTTGGCCAACAGTTGAATGTGCAAACTTTATCCCCAGTGCAAACCCTTTGATGTCAGTAGAGTTACAGCAGGCATGAGCTGGATATAATATCCATAATCCGTTGTTAAAAACCAAGTGTTATTGTTCTGCACAAATCCCAGCCAGATGACAGTTATTGTCTGCCTCTGCAAAAAGTAGCTTGAGATGTGCGGTGCAACATTTCAAATAAGGATTGCAAGATTTAATAATGCCAGAAGCTAAGTGCCCCCACTTCTCCTCAGTTAATCCCATTATTCCTAAGGGATCCTGTTACATGCTCAGAGAGAAGGTTGCAACATGGCCTTCTAATGTGGGATCAGTCCAACTTCTCTTTCCCTGTGTGTTAAAACAAATGGGGGCAGGGAAGGCAGATTTAGAGGATGTCAGCTTGTAGCATGGATTCTGTGGTACAGAAGATCTGGTTATAACCTCCTTGCCCACCCCATGACAGGGGCATGCACCACGACTGCCTCTGTGAACGCTGCTTTCCCAGGCTGTGGTCCAGCAGCCACCCGGGAATCGGAGCCTCGGTACTGGGATGGTGCATCTCGGCTGCCTCCTGTGAGAGGCTGATGCAACACGCTGTTATCAAGACCACTGCGGTCAGCCCACGTGGTGCAGACATGCTTCAGGTGCTATTCAAATGCAGTATATCATGGTGGGTTCAGAGTGCCACTTAACCCATTTACAGCTACTGCTAAGACACAAGGGTCTGAGCCTGTAAACATGAACCACATAGCAACACAGTTTTTGTTTCCTGACTCAAGTTTAACATTCAATGTGTTTGCTACAAATAATCACATAGTAAATTCAAATCTGCTTTCATTAGAGCAATTTTACATTAATTAAATCACTTCACACGACTGATTTATCTGCAACAAACAGTCATTTTATTGTCAGAGTATCAGCATTTATCATAACCTCTGTGCATAGTGAAACAAAGGCTAACAATGTGGAATAGATATTGCACATGTAAAAGAAAATATACCTGCTGCATCCTCATGGGAACAAGTATATTAGCCATGCAGATTAGGTCCAAGGTCAATAGTTGGGGCTTGTCCAGGTTTTTGCTGAGACACTTTCTAAAGCTAGTTGCTGATCTAGGAGGACTCTTTTGAAGTGCAGATAAGCCAGAGAAGCAGGGAAGATCATTAAGTGTGTTCTTACTCGCCACCTCCTCCTCTCAGACACAGAGTTAGATATAAAAGGGTAACGAGCCAGCCTATACAAGCAGGAGTCTGGAATTTGTTCTGCTTCCTGTCCCCCCAACAAAAACACATCAAGCAATATTTAATGGCAGCTTCCTTACCTGTGCTCAGCTAGGCTTCAGTTCCAGACTGCAGGTGGGGCAGAGCATTTTCCAAAGCAGAAGGCTCCATCTGGGTGGAAAAAAAATGGACTCAAGAACAACTTTACAGAAATTAGGTTCAGAACAGCAAGTCTCCTGTCCCCCATCCAATTTCTGGCCAAATTCAGACTGAATTTCAAAATATTTAGTGATTCAAAATCAAATCCAACATCGAGGCCATCTCTTTTTGGTTGTTTTTTCCCCGCTCCTGGTGCAGTTCAAACCATAAATATGATTTCTTTTTCTTTTAGTTGTAGAGTGTTGGTAGCTTAGAAGTTTTCAGACAAAAAAAAAAAAAAAGTGGTTCTGGTTCCAAGAAAATTTTTCAGAACATGTTGTTCCTTGGCTTCTGTTACCTGGGGTGTGCATGAGGGTGAGTGTCTGGATTTCCCCAGTCCCTGCCACTGCATTGTAGTTAGGCCTACTGCAAACTGCTGAAGCATGGATTTTCCAAAGACCTTTTGGACTTAGCCCTATTCGCAGTATTTCTCAAAGAGAAATTGTGTCCTGACTCGGTTACGTTCCTCTGAAAATCTCAGACCTGGGTTATTTGGGTCTGAAGTGCCTCCTCTAGGGAAGATAATACAGCATACGTATCCTACAAGGTTGGTGTGAAGGCTAATGATAGTGCAGCACATTGAAAAAAAAGTCTAGTGAAAATTCAAATTAGCATTATCTTTTAGCAAGGGTGCAAAGCATTTCTCCACATTCCCATAAAAAGTAGGACTTCACTTCCAAGAATCCCCATGGAGTTAATGGAATTGACAGAGAGATGTAATTTAACTTGAATAATGGCATCAGTATCTCAATAAATTCTGTGAAGCTGTATCTGAATGGGAAAACACAAATAGAAATCACTTGATCTTCTAATTCTGCAAAACTGACATTACGTTAGAAAAACCTCTTCCTTCCCCCAAAGGTTTCGATGCCCAGTCCAAGTCTGCTGTCACCAGAGCTGTTCTCGCTGCTTCCTTGGAGACTATATTTGTCCCTTTATTTCTACTGAAGACATGTCTATCTTTAGGGCTGAGCTCAGATTTCTCATGCCAGGATAATGAAAGGTGACTGTGTCACATATGTTGCGGAATTCAACACTTCTCTCAACCTGCTGGCCAGAGCAGGTTTTTACAACACATGCTCGTGCTCTCCGAGCATGTGGCTATGCCATCATCATTAGTCAGAACTGGAACGGTTGCTAAATAAATACTCTGTCACAAACAAAATGAGATTTAAGATGAAAAGCTGTGCACAAAGTACCCAGAATTAACACCCGGGGAGATGGGGGCAATCAGTCTGAGGTTTTTGGCTGGATCTAGGCTCATCATCCAACAAGGATATTTTTGTCTCACTCCCTGGTAAGAGAGAAATTAAGATGCTGTAAGCACAAACAGAACAAGGAACTAGCCCTGAAAAGCTGTCCATTCTTTCTACCTCTCCTTACATTTTACAGAGAAGCAGCATCTGAGGTACTTTATTCCACCTCCAAAGGAAAAAAAAGCAACATGGAATTGTTTTTACTGATTTTCATCTTTTTCTGGATATAAATTATATTGTTGTTAAATTGCATTTCTGTAGAGCTATAAAATTAGTAAACAACAGACTACAAATGTGACAGTCTAAAAAAATTAAAATTTAAAAAAAATGCAGAAAATACGTCATTTCAAACTTATAAAGATTTCCAGTGAAGAAGTGTTCTGAAATTTTCATGCTAAAAATACATCATCTTTTAGCTGCCTTAATGGGAGACAGAGCTGTCCATTAGGTGGTCAGAAGTTCAAATCTGATTCTAATCACTTGTTATTTCAGTAATGCCCAATTGCTGAGCCATGGTCTCTGGGAAAAGACTAGATCTGACTGCAGTAAAGGAAAAGAGAGTTTGAAATTTTTCAGGCATGGTTATAATTGAGTAGAACAACAGAACATTTTTTTTTCCAATTATAATTTTCTCGTCAAATCATACCAAGTTGAAGCATTTTACAGTATTTACAAGACGTAGGTTTTCAGATTCCAGAATGAGCTCTTTGCTCACACCCAGAGGGAAAGGACTGTCCTCTCCAGAGGGAGACAGTCCTGAAGGACAAAGGGGTCCAGGAGGGTTGGGCATTCTTTAAGAAGGAAGTCCTAAAGGCGCAGGAGCAGGCTGTCCCCATGTGCCGTAAGACGAAACAGTGGGGAAGACGACTGACCTGGCTGAACAGGGAGCTTTTGCTGGAACTCAGGAAAAAAAGGAGAGTTTACCACTTTTGGAAGAAGGGGCAGACAACTCAAGAAGAGTACAGGGATCTCGTCAAGTCATGCAGAGAGAAGATTAGAAAGGCAAAAGCCCAGCTAGAACTCAATCTGGCCACTGTTGTAAGAGATAATAAAAAAATGTTTTTACAAATACATTAACAACAGAAAGAGAGCCAAGGAGAATCTCCCTCCTTTATTGGAGGGGGGGGGGGGGGGGAACATTGCCACCAAGGATGAGGAAAAGGCTGAGGTACTTAATGCCTTCTTTGCCTCAGTCTTTAATAGTCAGACCAGTTATCCCCAGGGTAGTCAGCCCCCTGAGCTGGAAGACAGGGATGGAGAGCAGAATAAAGCCCCCATAATCCAGGAGGAAGCAGTTAAGGACCTGCTACACCACCTGGACACCCACAAGTCTATGGGGCCAGATGGGATCCACCCGAGAGTACTGAGGGAGCTGGCGGAGGAGCTTGCCAAGCCACTGCCCATCATTTATCAGCAGTCCTGGTTAACAGGGGAGATCGCAGCTGACTAGAGGCTTGCCCATGTGACCCCCATCTACAACAAGGGCCAGAAGGAGGATCTGGGGAACTACAGGCCTGTCAGCCTGATCTCGGTACTGGGGAAAATTATGGAGCGGTTCATCTTGAGTGTGCTCAACAGGCATGTGCAGGCCAACCAGGGATTCATGCCCAGCCAGCATGGGTTCATGAAAGGCAGGTCCTGCTTGACCAACCTGATCTCCTTCTACGACAAGGTGACCTGCCGAGTGGATGAGGGAAAGGCTGTAGATGTTATCTACCTGGACTTCAGTAAAGCCTTTGACACTGTCTTCCACAGCATTCTCCTAGAGAAGCTGGCGGCTCATAGCTTAGGCGGGTGTACTCTTTGCTGGGTAAAGAACTGCCTGGATGGCCGAGCCCAGAGAGTTGTGGTGAATGGAGTTAAATCCAGTTGGCGGCCGGTCACAAGTGGTGTTCCCCAGGGCTCAGTTTTGGGGCCAGTCTTGTTTAATATCTTTATCAATGATCTGGATGAAGGGATCGAGTGCACCCTCAGTAAGTTTGCAGATGACACCAAACTGGATGGGAGTGTTGATCTGCTTGAGGGTAGGAAGGCTCTACAGAGGGACCTGGACAGGCTGGATCGATGGGCCAAGGTCAATTGTATGGGGTTCAACAAGGCCAAGTGTCAGGTCCTGCACTTGGGCCACAACAACCCCATGCAATGCTACAGGCTTGGGGAAGAGTGGCTGGAAAGCTGCCTGGCAGAGAAGGCCCTGGGGGTGCTGGTTGACAGCTGGCTGAGTATGAGCTGGCAGTGTGCCAGGTGGCCAAGAAAGCCAATGGCATCCTGGCTTGTATCAGGAATAGTGTGGCCAGCAGGACTAGGGAAGTGATCGTGCCCCTGTACTCAGCACTGGTGAGGCCGCACCTCGAATACTGTGTTCAGTTTTGGGCCCCTCACTACAAGAGAGACATTGAGGTGCTGGAGCGTGTCCAGAGAAGGGCAACAAAGCTGGTGAAGGGTCTAGAGCATGAGTCTTATGAGGAGCAGCTGAGAGAACTGGGGTTGTTTAGCGTGGAGAAGTGGAGGCTGAGGGGAGACCTTATGGCTCTCTACAACTACCTGAAAGGAGGTTGTAGTGAGGTAGGTGTCAGTCTCTTCTCCCAGGTAACAAGTGATAGGACAAGAGGAAATGGCCTCAAGTTGCGCCAGGAGAGGTTTAGAGTGGATATTAGGAAAAATTTCTTTACTGAAAGGGTGGTCAAACATTGGAACAGGCTGCCCAGGGAAGTGGTTGAGTCGCCATCCCTGGAAGAGTTAAAAAAAAAGTGTAGACATGGCACTTTGGGACATGCTTTAGTAGGCATGGAGGTGTTGGTTTGACAGTTAGACTAGATGATCTTAGAGGTCTTTTCCAACCTTAATGATTCTGTGATCACAAACTTGAATTTTTCCATCTGAAAGCAATCCTTTTGACAAAGTTTCCTTTAATTTCACATAAGACCATTTAAAAAAAAAAAGTTGATCTCCCTCCAGCATGGGTCCAAGACGCACATTAGAAACCTGGGAAGTAGTCATGATACAGAATTGCATTTCTCTGGCTGCTTCCATTAGTGGTCACAGCAGAGAAACCTAAAGCAGAGCAGAGGGAAGGAGGGAGCTACGCTCCTGGATCCCTGGAAGGTCTTCCCTGAGGCTCGCTTACAGCAACATGGAAGGACTTATGATATTACTCTTAATGAACTCTTAATGAAGGTGCACACATCACACTGAAATCTCTAGGGAACTCAAAACATTTCATAAACCATTTTTCTAGTGATCACCCAACACAGAGGGAAGATGAAGGCATTAGGGAAGAACAGTGACTATAGATGTACAGGGTAGGCTATGAAAATAAAAAAACATAAGTAAGCTGGTGCAAATAGCATGTACAAACAGGCCGCTGTTCTTACTGCTAACACCCATTTTCCAACACACTTCCAAAACAAGGTCTGGGCAGTAGTCAGCACCTTCAGAAAGCGTTACTGCCCTAAGCAAAGAAGAAAAAAGACCTTGTGGAAAACCAGGAGCCTTCTTGTAATAACAGTGAGCACTCCTGAGCATTGCACATTTGAAATCCCAAGTTTCTAGGTCCTCTGGTAGTAAGCAACCCACCAAGGCTGCTTCCCATAGCACAGCCTTCAAGTATGAAGGCTTGAAGCTTCGCCAGCAAGTACGTCACTCCTAAAACTACATGTAAGCAAGCAGGGACACCATGGACAACAAGCTGGACAGGAGGGCTAAGGGCACGCCCTCAAGCTGACAGCTAAGCCCAAACAAGCGCAATCATGGATCCTGCAATACAATTATGAATTTTCTGTCCCCAGCCATTAAAAACCCCATTGCTCCCCAACCAGCACTGCACCAGCTCTGCTCTGCAGGGCTGAGCACAGCTGCTTGCTCAGCCCCAGTATCAGCACCACTTCCCTCTCTGGTCCAGCATGATAAACCACACCATTTGCCTCCTGGCATAATTGCATTTCTGTCTCCTTTTTTCCAGGCAAAGTACTAGTTCACTGTGCAATGGGAATCAGCCGATCTGCAACTCTCGTCCTCGCTTTCTTAATGATCTGCGAAGATATGTCCCTCACTGACGCAATTCAGACTGTACGCTCACACAGAGGGATCTGCCCCAACTCCGGCTTCCTCAAGCAGCTTCAGGAGCTGGACATCCAGTTAGGAAGAAGGAAAGGCAGAGGAGCAGAGGCCTGCTAGTGCCAAGGAGGCATGTCTCCTGGCACCGGACCAAGAGATGCTGCCCTCACTGAAGACAGTGCGAGGATGCTGTCAGGACTGCTCTGTAGCTGCACTGAGAAACTCCTTGGGAAATGGCTGAGCATAAGCAAGCTGGTAGGAGTTCAGTATGTACTTTTTGGATAAGCCCACTAATTGAAAGAAAATGAAATAAAGAAGGCTTCAGACTGGCAGTTTTGCCCACCTGGGCCTGTTTATTTAACTACCTATTGGGCAGGGCATAGGGAGCAGTTGGGTTTTCATGCAGAATTAAAAGGCAGCCCAGTCAACTTGAAAAAAAGACTCTTTACATGCTTATAATTGCATTTATAAGGCAAGAGGGAAAATGGCTAAACTAGTAAAAAGAAAAAGAAACCATGCGGTTTTTAAGCAAGTCTTTAACATTTCACATCCAGCTGGCATAGGGTGAGACTTCAGGTTTTGCAAGCTGACATGCTCCTTTAGTCTGACATGGTGACACTAGTCAGGATCCAACTCAGACCTTGGGCTCTCTCTATTACAAGCCATGGAGGCTCTTGCTGGGACCTTCACAAGTCCTTTCAGCTTCAAATCTATGGCAAATGCTCAGAACTTAAAAAGACCATGAGATCCTCAGAAGCTGATACTGGAGGTCCCAGCCAGACGCTGCACCCTGGGGCACGGCTATCGACAGCCCCACTGCTAGTCAGAGGGAAGGAAGGTCTCCCCCTGCGTGCATAAGGCAAGGGGCACACTGCCCACTGCTGCACTGCGGGCTGGCAGCAGTGCCAGACAGAAACATCCTCCTCTTGGCTTGCAACCCAGCGCTCCAAATCACATTCCCTAAATTTCCGTGTTTTAACGGAAAGCCAGAACCTAGTGTCATCGTGTCAGAGCAAAAATGAGCAATGCCTCTAATAAATCCAAAGCAGCAGCTCTGCATTTCGATTACTCTTTTACGCCCAATTGGCCACATTTAATCTTGTGAAGAACTCAAAGCAGATATTTGCTTCAGTGCAATTACAGCCACATACAGAACATTGGCAAACGCAAACAATATAGAATTTCCACTTGACGGCAGATTAATTTGGTGTGATGTTTTCTCTTGAGAGGTCTTAAAGGCTTGCAGTTCTGAAAGTACCCTGCAGTTTGTATTTATAGCACTATGGATGTTGAATAGAAAGAGAAGCATATACTCATTCTGAACTGAAGTTTCTTTTGCCTCCATACATTAAAAAAAATTAACTGAGCATAGCACACTTCCACTGCGTTTCTCATAATGCAATATGGAAACATGATTTCCCTGCAGAGCCTATAGAGAAATTCAGGTGCTGTTTCCACTTTTATAAACATAGTAAGTAAAACACAAGCAATGCTACAGACTAATTTCCTCTCAGGGAATGAGAGATGGGTCTTCCCTCCAGAAAGGGTCCCATCCTTTGAGACTGGAGCAAGCGGCCAAGAAGGGAGGTCATAGCTAATGATGGAAAAATCAGTGAAGTTATAGCTTTCACAGACCTCTTACTGGCTGCCACAGCAAGGAGATTAGATTTCAGTGAGCATGGTGGCTGAACCACTGCTGGCACTTGGGTCTCCTCCACCTCGGTCTGTCTGGGGATCCTTTTTTATTGCAGACCACGCTGAAGCTGTTTTGTGAGTAGTCTTTTCAGTTGCCTTACTAACCACTCCCTTCAAGTGTCTGTAACTCAGCCTATGCCAAGCCAAATGGCACTATATTAAAGCACAAGGGGCATATGAAACACAACGGTCCAAAATCTCCGTGCATTGAGCCCGTCAGGACAGGTCATAATTCCCAGCAAGCTGCACATCTGGAAACATCTGTAGCTGCAGGGCAGAATTTAAAGTGAACAACTTGTGAGTGACTGAGCCTAAATTTACCCCAGCTAGGCCTGTTAGCCATTGAAGGACTATTTCAGCTGGCCAGGGACAGCCATAGATTGCCCTGCCATGTGTGACTTCCAGCTGGGAGCAGTAAGTCTGGCTGGAGCTGCAGCCTGCCAGGAAAGCCAGGGTGCTGGCAAAGCAGGGCCGCTGGCTGGATGTCACTGCTACAGGTGTATAGTGGAGGCTTCCTCTTCTCTCTGAAAAAAAGAAACCAAAACCCCACAACAAACCCAATCAAACAATGAAGAACAAGAGGTCAAAACACTGACCCAAAGACAATAAAGTAGCTATCCAACCCCAGGACATAAAATTCCCTTTCTAGAAGAGCCTGGCCTGGTTCCAGCACTTTGCATTCCTGCAAAGTTCAGACAGTGGGAGGCAGGTCCCCCCATCTCCTTGCAGTTTCTCCACCCTCCACCAGATGACAGTACCTGAGCCCACAGTTACCTTCCCTCAACTAGGCAAGGGCTGCAGCATCAGGGAGGTGGCCTGGCAGGGGCACAGGTGCAGGCTCAGTAGTTGATGACAATTAAGCAGTCCTAATCTGACCCACGTGTTGCACACTGAGGTGGCTTACTGCCCCTGTGCTTAGTTAAGCAGAAGTCTCTTAAAATTACAGCTGGAATCAAGACAAAGAAAATGAAAACAATATTGGGGGTGGTTCCAGGTATATCTTGTGCTACAATTTCCAGATCCAGAGTTGCTGGCTCTTTGCAAGCCACCAGGTCAGCCCAAGCAACAAGGAATAGCTTCTTTCCACCACAGGCATCCTTGCTAACAATGAGGCTTTTGGTCCCAGCAAGCAGCTGTCAATTTTGCTGCTGCTGAGTCAGCAGAATGAAGCCCCTCTCGCTCCCCTGCAGGTGTATTGCCTCTGCAGCACCAGCTGTAATCACACTTGTGCAGTGCCCTAGCTAAATATTACCTGCCAAAGGCAATGTCAACTGAGACCACAGGCAGGATGGAAGTGATCGGTTGATGCTACCATCTTTTCCATGCCTACTTCTTACCCAGTGCAGAGCAAATGCTGAGGTTTATTTACAAACGCCTATCCACTCTGCATGCTTATGAAGGAGTGACCTCCAGCGCTGTGGTGGAGCTGGCGTACTTCACACAGAGAAGCCTGCAAGGGAGGATGGGCATCTTAACCCCTTTCCACAGAAAAGGCACCTGGAGTTTGCCTGAGCTGCAGCAGGATGTTTGGGGAAAAGCTCAACAGGATTGCTCTCCAGCCTCCAGAATTGGCATGAAAGCATGAGAATAGTTCTCTCACATAAGATATCTTGCCTTCACCAGCTTTTCCTCCCAGACTTTCAGCAATGATAAATACAGAGAATATTGCTGTGGGCATGTCTGCACTGCGTTATTTATCCTTTGGATTTGCACTTAGGGGTTTGTTTGTAAAAGGAAAGTGGGACCATAAATCTGCTCTGCAAAGAGCCAAGGGAAGAGAGGACAGAAATTTTCAACAAGTTGCACAGAAGGAGATGCTGCCAAGGACAGGTTTCCCATGGAAAGAAATACCAGCCAGGATATTGCCCAGGTACACAACACGTGTAGTGGTGACAGCTAAGAGTGTCAGCCTTTTTCTTGCAGGTGCATTAATTCATGCCTCCTTGCACAGGTAGCTTTGGGGTTGCTGCAGCAAGGATGGCCCTACTATAGGACCTTCTTAAGTCATAGCTTTTGCCCTTTTTCTCTTACCAAAAAAAAAAAAAAAAATCTGAACTGGGACCCAAGTAGGCCACAAAGCTAAAAAACTAAGTGTGACCAAGACTAACTTGTCAGGGCTGAGTAACAAGCCACTGGACAAGCCTAAGTTGACCACATTCCAGAGTAACCATTTTGTTCATGGCCTTCAGCATACACACGACTGCTCTTTGGGTACAGCACCCTAAGTAACATGCAGTGCTTGTAGGCAAGGATGGAGCCAGGTAGTCTCACAGGCAGATCCCCTGGTTCTGCATTACACTGGCCTGTTCCGCTTTAGCCAGTGGCTCCCACTTCTGCTTTAACTTCGGCACTGCCCCCAAGACCAGGTGACTTTCTTCTGCATAACCCTGATGTCTAGATCAGATCTGCCCAACTCCTGCCAGCCCCTCCAGAATTGCAAAGCACTGTCAAGTCTACTTGCCAGACGTTATCCTTGTCCCATTATTTTTCATGTCTTGTGTTTTCCTGATAACAGGGCTGAGCTATGTGTTGCTGTTGAGAGGGGCTTCAAAATAGCTTGTGCTTTCAAATTTACTTCATAGTCTGAGGTTCAAAGAGTATATGCAGCTCCTGAAGCCAAGTCAAACAGGAATCTAGGGTCTGTGAGGCTTTCAACAGTTAAGTTTTCTTTAGGCTACAATTATTTTGCTTAGAAACTAGACCCTTGATCCATTGCAGGAGGCTGCAGTTTAATAAAGTCAAACAATTTGCTCTTTGCAACGTACTATTTGCGGTACAAGTATCATTGAGTTATACTGCTCCCCCTCACCGCTGCCTCCTGGAACCTCGTCTGTTTATATACAGAAAGCGCTCTCAGGAAGCGCTCCTAAAAATACCCAGCAATGTTAGCTGAGGATCTGGCTCTGTCTCTCCTCCTCCTGCTTCTGCCTCCATAACATCCTTCCATCATCTTCATGCTCAACAAGCCCAGCTGTTCAAGCAACCTTATTCCTGTCTCACCCTCTAAAAAATTGTTCTTTTCCTTCCTCCTCTGCCAGTAGCCATTCTCCACCCTGTCACAGAGTGCCTTCCATGACGTTGCCATGCCATGCCCCATCTAGTGTTTTCTCACTTGATCACTAAGTTACAGTGAAGCCCACATTGTCTTTATCAAATCCTTGAGCACACCTACATGGCTCTGCCCACTTTTCAGACAATAACAAGGTGCCAAGTCGGGGCAAAAATAGTATCAGAAAGAGAATAACATCTTTAATTACTGTCTAAAGGGGCATTTGAAAACTGCAAAATAAGAGGCAGTACTTTCCACAGACTAACTTTTAAAACCACTCTCAGGGAAGTTACCCTGGAGACAAAGCATCTCCCAATGGAAATACCATTGCAAATAAAAATATTTTCATAGTAGCACAAACAGAAAATCTGCACACTAAAAACCCAGCCAGCTGACAAAAACATCAGTTATTAAACTTCAGGTAAAATTCAAAAGCAGGTCTGGGACTCGGGTCACCCTTCTGATCTGTCTGTTGCCCAAGATGTGGGCAGAGCCTCCTCTCACGCAAAATGCCACTTGTCAAGGGATAGGGTCTTCCAGTTGCTGCAGTCTGATCCTGCTTGTTGCCAACAGTCCTCATGACCACAAAGATCTTGAGTGCATTCAGCAGGCACCCAGCACAGACCGAGATTCATAGAGGCACGGAGGATCTTTGATCCCTCAAGCTGTCCACATATCACCAATTGACTCAAATGTTTCTCTTCTGTAGGTGTTCAGCAGACAGACCCTGAAAATGAAAGCTCAACAACTCTTCTATTGTTGCTTAGTAGTAGACAAGATCCACCCTTGTGGTTATTCTCAGTGTAAAATTCTTCTGAAAGACAGTCGCTGTTCTACAAGCCCCTTACTATGAAAACAAAGCATCTAATTCATCTAATTCCTTCTAATTCAATAACAACTATAATTCCACAATTCATCTAATATTAAATATCAGCAATGAGATATTCACAAAAATTTACAATCAAAATGAGTCACCAAAGCCCTTAAGATTGCTTTTGGAGGACCAATAGGTTTTAGACAAAAATTCCAAAAAACCTGAGGAGCACAGAACTGTAAGAAGTGAGACACTGATAACTTTTCCCCTAAAAACATTTAGGTTTCTTACAATAAATAAATAAATGAATCAGTCCTTTACAAAAACCCCACCCATCACTGGAAAACCATCAGCCAGCAAAGAGCAAGCGAGGAATTATTTGCTCAGCTCTGGTGACAATTGGCTGTTACTAGAGTTATTCTGACACATTGTTTTGGAGAACATCTGTTTCCACTCTGACTCCTTTAACTTTCAGATGTGGAAAACAAAAGCTCATTTTCATGCCATGTCTCCCCTCTTCAGTTGGCAACAGTTGCGTGATTATGAAGTTATTGTTATGCTGGATGATCTGTTTGTCAGTTTATATTTTCCTATCATATCTATTTTTAGCTGCTCATTAGTATTACTTGGAGCCTCTCCTATAAATCTTAAACATTTATAGCACATCTCGACAATTCATCAAATGGAGCCAACCTCCAAGGAAAGGAAACCCAAACCACTTCCCCCTGCTCAGCTGAATGAGATTCAGATCCTTGTCTTTTAAACTTCAAACTCAACATTTTCCCATCTGCTCTTTATACACAACAGCCTTTTTGCTCCACACCAATATTTTATTCTCCATTCATAACTTTTTACTTCCCTCCAGAGGTTTCCTGATGCTTTTAGTCTGCTGGACTCATAGAAGACTTGGATTTTGGAGGGTTTCCCCCCCTGCACTCCATTGAAGGGGAAAAATAATCATTCAGCAATGAATGGCCACTTTTCATTACTCATTCACAAGAGGGACACAGCAGGATCCCAGGGCTGGACTCAAAGACACTTTTCTTTGCCATTCTCACAAGAGGAAAACAGCATTTTATCAGAGACTATTCAAGCTAAGGATATTTGGAAAATTAAATTTACTTTTTACTCTCTGTTCTGTTCATTGACTTGCATTTCTAATCCTCTGTGCATGCATGTATGACTATCAATCAGCTGCACAATTTTTGTAGCTATGACCACGCCTGGAGTTACTAGTACATGTGATTTAGCCAGGTCACCCTCACAGGGAACATTTCTAAAGGGTTCAGACTATAATGGCCAATGACAAGATGATTTCAAGAAATAATAACCAAAAGATGTTGCCTAGCCAAGAGTTTTGCAGAAGAAAAATCTCCACTCGTGAAGAAACGCCATCCCCTGCCAGGCAGTGCTCGGCTGCCAGGAGAGGCTGTGCAGCAGCTCCTGGCTGGTGGGACCAAGTACTGCCCCATGCCAGGGGAGATTGCTCTCCTCCTCCTCCTCGGCTCTCCTGGGGAAATCCCAGCCTTGCATGCTCTGCACATTTGAAGGCTAAGCAACACATTTCTCAGATACAACTGTTAATTGTCTGTATTTAATTAGCTGATACCTGACTGGAACACACAACCGAATAAAAAAATCAGACTGACCATCTTTTTAGTTTCCTACATATTTGAATTAATCAAAGGAGACAGCATATAACAAGAAATTAAAACTGTACCAAGGAAAACAGACCTAGTATGCATGTTAGTCTTACAGAGTGGCTTTAATTTAAACAGCTCATCTGATCAGGCAGAATAACTGTCTGTTGCTTTTTAGGGAGGTAGGGAGTACATGGGAGAAGACAGTACAGAAAGGAGTATTTAGATTTTTACAACCAAAGTTGCTTTCCATCAATTCACACAATTCTTCAGTTCACCTGATGTCTTTCCCTACTGTCATCTTCCATGGAAGAAAAGAAAAACAACTAAAAAAAACCCCAAACAAAAAAAACCCAACCCAAACCAGTTTAGACTCAGTTACGCCTCCATGCAGTTACAGCCCAATTTTACAACCACTATAACTTCCAGGAAGTCCAACAGTTTCTACCCTGTCCTGCTTCGCACCACAGACATACGTCAACTTACCTGCATCTCTGCTATCCCAGGTCCTTTCAGTCAGATGTCAAGTATCAGTGCCATAGCAGTCTGTCTGGCCAGTCATCCAAAAGCATTTCAAGAGATGAATACTAATATATCTTTTTCAGACTAGTCATGTTGACAACAGTCATCCCAATGCTCAGAAATGCCTGCCTGCCATTAAAGGTGCTGTCTTGCTAAAAAAAAAAAAAACCAAAATAACTTTTGGGCTACTTGGAAAAAAAAAAATCATGGGAGGCTAAAAGTTCTGTATATTCTAGTAGTTATCCCATGCAATGTACTGCAAGAGCACTTCGGGACTGCTGTGATTGTACTGACAGAATATTGCACCATGGAATATCAGCTCACGATGTGGAACAAACATTTTGGAAAAAAAAGCAAACTGTGCAGGCATAATGACTCACAGAGATGAAAGATTACAGCAGCAAACCCCAGCAAGTCAAAGAAAGCACCATCATATCAGGATCCCCTCCCCACCCCAACCACTTTTCCCATGAAAAGTAGTATGCCAAATCCCTTATAATTCTTTCAAATTAAAACATAAGATTAAACTGAAGATTGACACAAACTACAAGGTTCAAATCTTACCCAGATTTCCCTTAGCACTAGACACTTACAGACCTGGGATCTTAAAGTTTATTATGGTAATAGCAACCTTGGATCCAGAACCACAGCTAGACTCAGGCACACATACAAATCACCCCTTCATCTACCTAAGCAAGAACTGTATTTCTGCCAGCCCCAGATGTTCAGAACTCCTGTATCACATCCCCCCACTTTCCCATTGTAAGACTGTCTTTATAAAGCATGGGATTTTATTATTATTTGTCTTAAGGTTCATTGTTTTCATTATTTTCTTGACAAGGGCAATAAACTTATATTCCTCCTCCTCTCCCCTGCCAAGGAAAGCTGAGATTCTCTGGTAGATTTAGGAGTGCATACCATGTCATGAGACATGGAAAAAGCTATGAGAGCCAGAGTACTGCCACCTGGTACACCACCACCATGTTCTGGGGCTAAAGCAGCTGGGAGCACATGCTGTTTCATTTACTTGGCTATGCCTTAAAATGAGCAGTGCCAAGGAAGGATGTATACATACATATATATTACAGCATCATCAACATCCATGACATTGGGACATTTAACAAATCTTTTCACTTACCAGCAGCTCCAAGCCTGCTCTGTCAGCTTTGGGAAGGAACAGCCCTTTGTGAGCTGTCAGTCACGCTAAGATCACTGCTCAAACCAAGATGATTCCCACCAGAAAGTGGAAATTTGACCAGGCCCTGTGTTATCACATACAAACTGATGGAACAAATCTGTGTCTCAATTTGAAAGGAATCATTTACTAACAGAGCCATAACCAATCCATTTTTAAAATTTTCTTATTTATTTTTATTTTAAACATCTGGAAAGACCATATAATAACACGATTTATACAAGGCTTTAGTCTTTTGAAGGAAGATTTAGCTACATTAGCCCTTAAGATGTGTGAATTGCCCGATTTTGAAGCTATCCTTTTAGCAGTGTTGTATACACATACTCAGATAAGAGTTTGGCTGTAAAAGCAGGGAGAAAGTTGCACGTCACTAAAAAGTAAAGGTTATAAGATGAACCACTGCATAGTCCAAAGGAACCCATCTATAACAATGAAAACATAATCATTTGGTTTAGTTACTAATGGTATAAATATTTCATAGCATCAAGAAACACAACTCAGAAACAGAAAACACTTGCAATCCACACTTAACGCTACCGGGATGCAAGAGATGGGCCCCACAACACAGCTGGGACCATGAGCTTGCAGCAGGCTGGAAGCTCTGTGCTTGCCTTTAGACCTTCCTCAGATGCTATTGCTCACCCCGACGGGGGCAGAGGGATGCTTCGGCCCTGATCACAACAGTTGCATGACTGCAGGGTGGCTAAAGAGAGAGGAGAAGGGGGCAGGATGTAGCGGGGACCGCGGGAGAACAGGCACCCTGAGTCACCCCAGTGAGCTGCAGCTCATCTTGTCCAAAAGCCTGAACTCCCCCCAGAGCACAGCGATGCGTCACACAGGTTGTTTCTCACAAACATTAATATGGGCTTTAGGTTTTCACTGTCCTGCCATGGCCGCCTGAAGGATTTAGAGTTCAGGCTGAAGCCTTTTAGGAATTTCTGCCACAGCAGCATAGCAGGGCTCTGGAGACACTGATGGTATTTATAGCAGCCTGAAAATTGTACCTCTTCTCACCAACCGAACCAGTTCCCTGAGCTGAATGCTACAGCTAATTGAGAGAAGACTATCATACACCATCAGCTAAATTTACTGCTGGTCCTCCAGATGAGGTTGTGCTGACTGCATTGTGGCAGCAGTGTCTAAAGGGAAGTCATTTTCATTTCTAAATTTTCCCTCTAGGAACAAGAGTGTCTTCTGCATCTGCACTGTTAGGTTTCTATTTATAGGCTTGAACCCTGTGATGTAATTTCCTTTTTGTTTCCAAGGAAACAATATTTGATGATGTATTCTACTTTCAAGTTTTTCTTCCTTTAGGTTCCCCAACCCCCTGCTCTCTCCCTCCCTTTTTAAAGAGATAAGTCAACAGGTAAAACCTGTACTTACTTATCTCTGGTGTGCAGCATAGTTCTCTCTCTCTAAACCCAGGCTTATTCATATCACTAAAAAATTCAAGACATTTCAAAAATACACATAGCAGTAATTTTATGCACTGTTTATACATATTACTTTTCTGATAGTAATTGAGCTATAATTGTAGCAGGCAGCAACTCCTGTTGATAGCTCAATTTTTGCAAAAACTTCAGTTCTGCACCTCAGCCCCCAGTCCTCTTTTCCTGGAAACATTTTTTTAAAATCCTCTCACTGACCACCCATCCAGCTTTCCTACAGTTTTACTCCTCAAGCCGGGCTCCTGGCAGCCAGTCCTGTCCCCTGGCACTCCCTTTCTGGCGGCAGGGCATCTCCTGACACCTCTCTGCACACTCCTCTCTGGCACAGGGCAGTTTTCTCAGGTCTGTTGTGACTCTGAGTTCATTTTCATTCACATTAAAATCCTCTTCATTAATGTTCTTTTAAAACAATTGGCTGTCACTTCACTGTCTGTAGATCAGGAAAATGCAGGGGATTGAATCCATAATTCATACTGAAATCAGCATCTGTAACAGCTGGAATAAAGTGTATTGAATGGATTCTTGGAGAAATGTGGATGCTTTGGAGACTTAATGGAAAAGCAATGGGTCAAGCTAAAAGCTTTCCTTAAAATCCTCAGTGCTAGTGTGTTTATATGGATGGGTTGAATGGTGTGGGAGAGACTGGCTGGTTTCACAAAAAGAGACTATTTTAACACTGCATAAAAATTAAGAGTAGCAATGCTCATCAATGCAGTTGATTAATTCTGACTGGGAAACATGCACTCATTTGTTACTCTCCTGCCTTGTGCCTCAGTGATATAAAACAATAAATGAGCTGGACTGATGATCTTCTGCTCTATGTACAATGAAGGTACAGCCAGAATTCTTTTTAGGACTACTAATTTTGGAACATAAAAGGGCAGGTAAACTCCCAACCTAAATGAGATGATGTGGACCAAGAACACTCAATAAGATTTTGTGTGGTGAAGGGGAAAAAGGGTGATAAATCATATGCTGGATATACAGTCAGCAAATATTACAAATTTTACGCTATCAAAGTGAACATGGAAATTATCTGCATTTTCCATTTTGGGTCATATGGGTCATAGACTAACATCCGTAAATTCCTGTGTCAGCTCCAAAAAAGGCCAAGCTCTTTTTTGAGGTATCTGATCTTGGTTCACAAGCTCCAAGTCATTCCACAAAATTTCTGACTTGGCAACAGCAAGGGACATGGGATAGGAAGACTTGCATGATCTAGACTTCTGCCAACATCTCTGGATCCTTTTCAAAAATTCATCACAATTTTTCTTCAAAACCCTAAAATAAGGGTTTCCCACATTGCATTCTTACTGGAAGCTGCTCCAGGAAGCCATTTCTCTCCTCTTTCCCCCTCAAAAGCATTCATAATCAGTTTTGTCCCAGACAATCACAGTTGTTATCAAGCCTTCGTATCTCCCAGTCCAACCATGGCTCAATGGTTTGACAACTCTGTCTCCTTCCTAGTGGTTACTCAGTCTCTTGAAGAACTTCAGTAAAAGTCACATTTGACAGGAAAGGGAACAGTAGCAAGCTTCAAGTGTTTGTCACTAGGTTTTGTTAGTTTATTTCTAAAGCAAAACATTTCTGGTAGCTAAAATGCAGAGCACATTTCATGGTCTGGCAAGGCATTGCTTTAGAGATTGTGATTTTGTAAAGAAAGAGCTTTATCAAATTTGTTTGCTTCTCAAAGACACTCCTTGGCACTGGACAGGTGCAATTGGGTCTCAGTAAATCAAATGCTTATTTGATGTCAGTGAAACTAAGATGCAACTGCTGTTTTGCTCAAGGTTGTCAGAAAGCTTTTCAGTAATCACGTTCAGCCAGAATAGATGCTCAATTGTTCTTTGCTGCTGCTGCAAGGGGAAAAAAAAAAAAAACAGCAGCTTGCTCTTCCTCAATAATTCCCTCATATTTCATTTTTAATCTCTTAAGCAAATTACAAGTGAAGACCTTTGATGTATGCGCCAGCCAAACTCATTCATTTCTCAGTACTTGCTGGACTAGAGAGGATCTCCCGTTCTTATGCATGTGGATGATAATAACAACTTCAAAGCCTCCAGGCATGTGTTAGCTTTCCCTGATTTCCTTTCTAAGTATGCATTTCGTGGGCCAACACCAGTTAAGACCCATAAACAGCTGCACTTGAATGCCATCTATTAAGGCAGTATTGCTATCTCTCATAGTGTAACAACTCTATTTCTGCTTCACAGAACTACTCGGTCTGGCTTTTGTATTTCCTGAAATGGAGTACCTCATTTCCAACATTTATGGTGTTCTCAACTTAAAAGAGTCTGGAACCTGATCAAACTCAGAGCAAAAAGCCATTAAAAGGCACTTGCCCTGAGGTGGCTTGGAGCATTCCTAGTGGATTATGAGGCATTGTTTTGCTGTTGTGGGGTTTTATGACATGAAGTGTACTTGATGACTTCTCGGAGGATGGTAGGTCGTAGCCATATGGTACCACAGGACCAGATGTTCAAGTACAGCAGAACAGCTGCACCTGAGCAGTGGTTGGGCAAACTTCTCCCAAGCTGGCTCAGGAAAAATGAAAAGGGAACATATTTCAAACCAGTTAATGTTATAAGTTATAGCTATTATCATTATTTAGTCTGTTGAACTCATTATCAGAACACTTGGAGGCAGAGAGCATAGAAGAGTTAAAGAGAATATCAGGTAGTCACATAAATAAGAAAAACCACCACCAGAGACAATTTACATTGGAAGAAAAGAAATAGTTTTGGAAAAGCTGTAAGACTTCATGCTTCAGGCTTCCAGCCAAGTGTTATCTAAGGAGGTGGAGTGGGGAAATTAAACAGATTTTCTGTGGGGCAGAAAATTTATCCCATAAGTGGAGAGGACAGATTTCATGTACTTTTCTTTAAGACATTTGTTACTGACCACGGCCAGCAGTACAGACACTGGCCTAATAGCACCAGCACGGCAACTCTGGTTTCTCCATCTGCACTGCCAGCGAGCCAGAAGCCTGTACCAAGAGGACAGCAAACATCAATCCAATTTCTGGCTCTCAGCTCTATTTAAGTCTAGATTTGGCACTCAGTATACCATGAGATTAGTCTGACCTTAAACCTGCTCTCAGCATGTCTGGACAAAACTTTCTGATCAGAGTTACATACCAAGTATCAATTATTTTTGTTTATTTTTTTAAAACACGCTATGTTTAGGGAATAGGTTGCACCACACGTGTCTGGAATCTTTGCAGCAACATGTTATTAAGGATATAGAGAAGGAGAAGAAAAAAACCCGTTCTTATCCCAGTGAACAATAAGAGTAAAATAGACTGTGGCAGTTTCACAACTTGTCATCAAGAGAATTTAAGTGCAATCCTGTGTGTGATACTGTGATATGTTAGGGAGAAAACCACCTTGAATTTTGGCAGTGCTATCTTCCTTGTAGGGCAGTTTAAATGCTATGAAGGATTGGTGGTGCCCGATTTTTGGACCTCAGGAGCACGACAGGCTGCCCTGCACAGCACAGAACAACGTACTCCTGGTTAACACTCACTCTCTGTAGGATTTCTCTGGTAGGTGCTCTTCTTGCCAGGCTTCCTCTCAGCACCAACCAAAAAACGGGGGGGCTAAGCAGTTTGGGGCCCCAGGCCTTCCTGTTCCCAGCATTCTTTGGTAAAGGGAAGTTACAAGAAAGCCCTCATCCCCTATTTTCCACATTACTGTGCCTTGGGATCTATATTCCACTTGAACACAAATCTCCCAGAACATTTTTTCTGCTGACAGCGAGAGAAAAAACAGAACAGTGAACAAAACTCCTTTCAGAGCCCAAGCCACAGCCTCCCCCCACAAGCCCAGGGAACCTCGTTCAGGACTGGGGTCCTTCCTTCCTTCCTAGCCCCCGGGAGCTTGCTTTACCCCTAGCATCCAATACTGTCTTATAAACACAGCCACTACTGCTGGGCTATTAGCCCTGTCAGAGACGTAGCAAGAGACGCACCAGCCAGTAAATTTGACTCCTATCAGGTCAAATCCAAATTACCCTCCTGACAATAGTGCCTAAGAAGCTCATAAAACAGTATTTCTACCTGTTATAATACTCAAAAAACATCAACTATTATCTACAAGAACACTTGCTTATTGACTAAAAAACCCAACATAAAAAGTAATGTACCGTGAGTCTATCATTTCTGATGGACCTTTCTGTTGCTCCTATTTTCAGAATTTCGGAAATGCTCCTAATGTGTTGACTTAAAACATTCAGATGCTGAAAATCCTTGCCCTGTGAAGCAAAGCTGCCCCTTTGATTTGATTTGCAGAATGATCTCGTGAGTCAATATAATTCTGATTCCCCTGCTGATAGAAGCTAGCACAACCGACATCTACCTGAAATACAGTCATGAACACAACAGACAATGTTTATTAAAGAATCAAATAAGACTCTAAATACATCAATCAAAAATAAGCATACCACCAATATTTTCTGGTAATCCTTAACAAAGAGATGAAGAGAGAAGAACAAACTCAAGCTCAAATGGTAGGTTACAGAGGGCAGTAACTGTCCTTTTTGTTTTATGGGTCTGCAACGCCTGCCTCAGCAGAGCCCCAACCCCTGATGGGGGCCATTAAGCAAAACTTCAGTATAAAGAGAAATTAAACAAGTAACGCCCAGCTAGATACTCATGCACGCAAGGTATTGTCAAACAAGTTTTATGTAGTGCTGCTTAAACGCCAGTTGACTTCAGCAAGAATCCAGGGCACGCAGCATTTTGTGAGGAGGGTGCACAGTCATTTAAAACATTTCTCTCTATCTGCAATAATCAAAACAAGTTATAGCCAGGCTACAGCTATGTGTCTAGTTTGAAGACTGCTTGTCTGTGCAAGAGAGAACCATCTGGATTTACTTTATGGTTAACTTTAGAATATATATATATATATATATATATATAAGGTTTCTTAACTTTTGCCAAACAACTGGAAACATAATGGTTTCTGTATGCTGTTAGCATCTCAGTACAGCTGCAAATGTCCATTAGGACAATCTTACATAATTATATACTTATTCTTCCCATGCAATTGTTAAAAACCCAGCTTTTCCAAATAATAGTGTATTTTGTAGCAAAGAGGAAATCTTCCAGTCTACCAGGTTGGAATGGGGGAGAAAAGTCTTCTAAAGCAGAACTTTTACTCAAAGCTTTTATTTTAAACTAACATAAAAATTTCAAGCCTTAGAAAACAGAGTGTCAGATTTTTCCAACTGTACCTCTAGTGTGGTCTGGCCAGAAATCTATCATTTCTCTCCCTTCTCTCTTTCTTTACCCAGTGTTTGTGGAAGAAATTCAGTCCCTCTAAGAATTTTTTTTTTAAAAAAGCTTTCGGTTTTTTTCCCCCTTCACACCCCCTCCCCCCTGAATGGGACTTGAGCTCTCATTCTTCCCACAGCTCCATACTCTGTGCCACAGAAACTCCCACCTACGAAGCTGGTTGGTGGCATTTTTTTGGCCACAGCCTTGCTCGTTTTGGTTAGGTGTCATCCTTTTTCCCACCTAAGCCTTTGCCTCTTCTCTCTATAACATCAGTTGTCAATGCTAGGAATTGCCTTTTATCACGTATCTGAACAGTGCTTGGCACTGTTCTTGCTTGGCCCTTTGACACTTTCAGAATACACTTGAAAAATAAAGGGATAATGAATTTTGCCCAGGGTCATGTTCTGGGTCTGGGGCTGGTGCAGTAGCTTTGCTAAGACAGGCACGTGGGGCCAGTGGGTGACTGCACGCAAGAGCCGATCACTGACAGCCGGGACCTCCAGGCTGAACAAGAGCAGGCTGAATGCATGCAAGGCTCCAGGAAGGGGGAGTGATCTGCATGTTCAAAGCACCATCATCAGCTTAGCCAAGATTTTCAGAAATGACCAATAACATGGCAAACATCTGCTTTTAGGAGCCCAAGGCAACTATTCAACTTTCCAGAGGGCAGGTGCTTACCTCTTCCAAAATAAGAGCCTTCCTGCTGTGTTTCCCATGTGTCCAGGCTCCAAAGCAATCTAAGTCACTGGCCACTCTCAAAAGATCTCAGCAGCTACTGTTTTTTACTTAACAAAAGCAAAACTAATGGAAACACACACAACTGGTCCCAAAAATAGAACATTTTTCCAGGAGGTGAACGATTCCTCCCTACACATTCTTGTGATCCTACAGAGAGAGGGGCACAAGGGCTCATATTGTTTTGACAGCCAGGCAGACAAACAAATACTTCTGTTTCAGCTTAATATTCCAGGAACTCAAAATGCCAGCCTGAAAAAACAATACCACAAAACATTGTCATGCCATTGATCTGACATCAGAAAGACAACCTTGGGGAGTGACAGCCCAAGAGAAGCAACAGACCACTGCCCATCCTCACGCCATGCCACCCAGGACGCACAGACCTTCCATCGCACACCTTACATAGCCTCCTCTCACCAGCACTGCTGGTCTGCTGTATCATCTTACCCATATTCCCCCATGCTGGGTAGCCTGCAGGCATAAAAATAAAACAACCGCTGCTAGTTTCTGTTATATGGGGCCTCCTCCTCCTCCACAAAGTTTCTCTGTTATCAGTATAGAATTAATTTGCACAACAACCTTCCAAGGTAACTTAGAAGGCACAGTAGGTTTCTAACGTCGAAGCTCTTTCTCATTTTAAGAGTGACTATCTGAATAATTGGCAGGGAGGAGCTTGGCTGCTCTGTAATACAGAAACTTGGCTAGAGTGATGCTGTTAGCATGAAACAGCAGCAGATCCAATGCCCAGAACTTGAACTGAAGCTGTCTGTTATTACTTCACATCTGTACTGCAGTATTAGCCACAGGCCATGACCAAGTCTGGTCCTAGTCCTTATGGGATGAACTTTTATTTTTTAAAAAGACAGGGGATGACAAAGGTGGTTGGAAGTAGTTGAAGTAACATTAAAAATAACTGACATAATCAGGAACTTGTGTCCCACTGAAAATTAACAGCACCTACTGTGGGACTTGGATACTTTGGAAAACACGCTTGGGCAGCCTGAAACCTTGGTCAGGTACAGGCATTTGCAGTCACACATGACTCTCTCTGTTCTTGCAAGAGATGAAAAAAGTTCCACAGTGGGTATACATCAACAACTGGCTGCTTTTTGCATGCACTGGGGTGACAGTACAGAGCACTATGAGCCAGAAAGACAGGCAAGCAGTGCATACAGGTTTGCTCAGAGAGATAATTTCCAAGATGGTCATCCCAACAGAAGGGGCTGGGAGGCCCCAAAAAGCAGGTGCAGAGACCAATGGGCTACTTCCCAAGATCATGTGCTTGTCCTGACCAGCCTCTTTGCCTCCTTCCCCCACTCCCAGGCAGAAGGCAATGGATCTGAAGAATTTCCCCTGGGAAATACCAATACTCACACAACAGCTGGAGCCTCTTATGTCATTGCAAGCCTGGCTCCAGCAGCACCAAAATCTCATTACTCCTAATGAAGTTGCCTGAGTTGGCAACACTGAGGAACAGTTTGCTGCAGAACGAATGCCTGGGGAGAGGTTATTGTGTACCAGCTCCTCCCACATGATCACCGATCCCTCTAGCAGACAGCCCTGTGGGCCATGAAGGTCACCGTTCTCACAGCAGACGAAGTGCTGGAGAGGATGAGGTGTGGCTCTGACACTGGGGAACCCAGATTTGATCTTTGATGAATCTGGCCATGGCTTACTACAGAAAGTTTCAGGCTTTCTGCAAAAGAAAGGCATAGAGATTTTCAGGACGGAGTTTTTAAAACGTTGGAGAGTGTACCTCCACCTCTTTTTGGTCAGCTGTGCCCATGTCACCAGAGCTGAGCAGGGCTGAACATCACATCACTTTCTCAGCAGAGAAAGGCATTTCAGAAGTCAGACGGATACTGAGAGTGGCAGTGCTGGAGAAAACCAAGACAGCAGGTAGAGGAAGGTGGCTTCCTGGTGGTACACATGCAAGAGATGAGGATCTTGTCAGGATGCCACCTCTCCCATTGCCCGTTATGCCAGTGCCAAATCACTTGTGCACAGCATGACAGAAAACAGCAGTGCAATGCTCCTAACCCACATAGCATCAGGCTTGACAAAGGGATAAGAAAATAAAAGATGAGTTTTGTTTTATTAGTCGACATGCAGCCATCACATTATCTTAGTCATACTGAGGCTAGGTAGCTAAATTGCCAGGTTTAATGTTTCAGTCACATCAGGGAATAGTTTTACCAGCAGATGTAAAGATTGTCCTTTGGAGTGGGTAGCACTCAAGGTCAGAGTCAGCAAATCCTCCTCTAAAAATAGACTCTAGTTGCGAAGTGGGTAAGATTTCTTTTGTCGTTCTGCTGCACTTCACAGGACCCAGCTACCTAGAGCACCCACCTAAGCTTACAGGTAAGGCTAAGCAATATACATTTTCTGCTGTACTTCTTGTGCTCCTGTTCTTCCTTTTATAACCTAGTTTAGTAAACCAGGGAGAAGACTGAGAGCTGGCAAACTTTCTAAGGTAACTGATAACTTTATAAACTTGTTGTAGAGGGAAAGCTTATAACTATTGCAGTGTCAAAGAGGTTTTGAAAGTATAATTTATAATTTTTAAAAAAACCAAATCGGTCGTGTTACAGAAATTACTTTTTAAAATAGGAAATGAGGTGCCAAAACTGTATTTATCTTAGAGATAATTTCAATTTAAAAGTTAGGAATAAAAATGCAATTTTTCAAGCTTTTGTAACATCTCTCCCAGAATATTTTGCTTATTCTTCGATAATTGCTCCACCCTCCAGTCAAATCTAACTTTTCCAATTGAATTACAATTCATAGAATCATAGAATGGTTTGGGTTGGAAGGGACCTTAAAGATCACCTAGTTCCAACCCCCCGCCACGGGCAGGGACACCTTCCACTAGACGAGGTTGCTCAAAGCCCCATCCAACCTGGCCTTGAACATGGGGCATCCACAACTTCTCTGGGCAACCTGTTCCAGTGCCTCACCACCCTCATAGTGAAGAAATTCTCTCAGATGATGCTGTGTTTTAAGTTTCTTTGGGCACTCTCATAATATTTAATGAAATCTCAGCTTAATCTCGTTTTAATTAACCAGTTCAGTCAACAATAAAGAATGAGGGCAAAAATAAGTTTTTAAAAAGTCATCAGTGGCTTAGAAATTCATTGAAATAGCTGGTTAGTTTTGGATATTCACAGCAGGAGGGTCTGGGAAACAATTGCACAGAGACTATGATTCTTCTGGTTTTAAACTGTTTAAAGACAAATGCATTGGATGAACTATTTTACAGTCCCTCAATGCTTCAAGCATAAGAATGCAGGGGTAAAATAAAAGAACTGAAGTAAATGACAGATTTTGATGAAAACGAGGACAGGAATAAGGAACACAGGATTGTGTTATTCTTCACTTAAGTATACTGCAGGTATCCCAGATATTTCCAGTTTTGGATGTACAACACTTTGCTTAATTCTTTTAGGGCTCTTTTAGAGAAAGATTTTTTGAAGGACTCACTCCTCCTCCTCCCTCCCAGGAAGTATTTGTACAAAATTAGTTTTTTTGGTCTAGTGTTAGGGGGGGGAAAAAAAAAAGCACCCAAGGAGCCTTTGCAGCACCATACTTCACTGCAGTACCCTGGGGCGCAGCAAGTGCCAGGTTACACGGGAAAGCATATAGCTCTTCATGGCTGTTGCCAGCGTTTTGAGTCTGAGCAAAATGTCACAGGGATGGCATATCAGGGAGCACCATTTTAAATTCATTTAGTTAAATCTTCTGACAAAGCAAGCTTTGTTACTGCAGCTAACCAACTCTCAGCTCAACTGATGCACTTTGAGTCATGAAAAGCTTAGAAACCAAAGCACTGTTTACCCTCCTCCCAAGTGCAAACACTGTGCTCCAGAGAGCATGTGCCTTGGCTTCTGCAAGGAGAACTTTCCAGTTTATAAAACAGCCCTCTGCTTAATCATACTCGAAAAGGGTAAGTACTTTTTCACCCTGAAGGGAGGTATGTACCTGGCATGCTGGCTGGAAATGGAAGAACAAAACATTTCTTAAGAATTCAGGAACTTGCTCAATAGATCCTCCCTCACTATTTCTGAAGACCCTCAGTCTTTAGATCCGGTTTTTGTCTGCCTTCAGGACTGAGAGAGTGCTTACCTGGAGATGGGTTACTAAACTGGATTCAAGCCTTTTGCACATTTTTTTGAAAGTGTAGGAGAACCGGTATTCTCCATCCTTACCTTCTCTCAGGTACTTCTCTCTCTTGTACACACTTGTTACAGATGTTGTTTCTCCACGAAGGTCTTATCTGAGGTAGTTATTAAACTGAAAGAAATAAGTAAATAACAATAAAAGCATTATTTTTGCAGTTGTCTGGAAGCCAAGAAGGTCTTAGGTTTGGACTCCCTGGAAGATAGATGTCCTCTGATTTCAGTGGTGTTGAATTCCACCTGATAAATAAAAACATTCAAATAAGTCAGCTCTCCATACATCATCAGAAAAGAAAATGGGAATAATTTCTCAGTAACAAGCACTTCATGCACAGAAATGGTTTCTTAATCATAATTACAGGGATTTTTTTCCACTTTATTGTTCTTCTTTCAAATTTAGTGTTCATGGCAGTAGATAAATTCAGTCCCTGGACTTGAGGGTCAAACCACCGACTGATTTCAAGGGCACCATGTTTATCTCCTGCTGCATTGGTGTGGGCATAAGGTTTACTGGAAATGTCATCATTTCTGTAGACTTCTCATGAAAGGCCCAGAGCTGACAGATAGGCTGCTTTGGTTATTTTCTTTCCCTCCCTTGGCATGTTGAAAAAAAAAACCTTAAGATATCAGAGCTCCACTCCTTTTTCAGAGCTGTCATGAGGAAAGAGGTAGGAAGCAAAATCTAAAAGCATCAAAACAGAAATAAGATCAAAATCTGCCTCCACATTTACAAATAGGTTATATATTTAGGTATTTGCTGGATGCTGAAAACATTTCATTCCCAGCTAAACAGGAAGAATTTGCACTTGGTTGGTATTTTCAGGGAGAAGTAGCTTTTAGACAACTCTCTGAGTACAAAACCAAGGCCTGTACATTTGTGTACACCAAATTAAATTTAATAAATCCAGCATCAAAAGCCCCACTAGCACAGGTGACTGATGTCATATGGGCTGGGAGAACTCCCAAGAGCAGGAAACATGGGTGGTAAAGAATTTAAACTGTTCTGCTATATAAATACGGACTGAAGCAGGCATTAAGGCAAGGAAGCCCTGTGCCCTATGTCAGGCAGGACAGAACAGCTAATAGGATCACAGTTGTTCCTTCTGAAGGAAAGAGAAAGGAAAATTGTCTTCTGTCTCCATTTTTCTTCCCACCCCTTATTTGCTTAGCCTCTCTCATTGCATGTTTGTAGAACACACCAATACCATTGGGCTCTGACCTTATTGGGGATCTATAGCTTCAGGCACACAAACACAGCTACAAGTTGACAGCCAGACTACACACGCTTGGGGCAACCGCAGTGATGGAGGAACCCCCCTGGGTCAGGGAGGGGTGCAGAAAAAAATGGGAGAGGGTACACAGGTCCTTGCAAAGGACAAAGGCAAATTCAATCCTTTTCTGTTCATGTCTGCTTTTTTCTTTTGTTTTTTAAAATCTCTACAGCTGACTTGGATCTTAACTCCCAGGCATAAATCTTGCCAAATTGTTTGGCATCTTTATACACAGCACTAAGGCTTGCACAGCATGTTGAGCCAAAAATATTAAGAAACATAGTATTTTGTTATGTAGATAATGACTTATAGCTTTCAGTCTCAAAGTACTCAGAAACGTCCACCACATCTGGAAAACTAGCATTAGAAACGTACACACTACCACCAAAGCTCTGACGTTCACCTCTAGATATGAACCTCATTTCCCCCCCCCCCCATCTGTGGGATTACCAAACTGCAGAGCTCATGACTGACATTTCCAAAAGTATTAACTAACCCCCTACAAATTTTGGGGTGAGGGAGGCACATCCCTTCAGTTGAACAAATTTGAAAATGCGCCACTATGTTTTGTGACTTCCCAGGGCTTTCCTGGAAATTCTGGGTTAATTTGAGTAGTTCAAGGGACTCAGAGCAAGGTGCAGAAAGGAAATCTTTCACTGCCATATCACTGCTCCAGCCACTAGACTGTGTTCACTCTCTGAATTAAACAGCAGACAGACTGGCAGATATTCCTTTTTTTCCCTTGCACTTTCTTTCCGCCCTCCCTGTTTTGTTAAAAATAAAATAAAAAAGCTAAAGAGCTCTATAAGAAATTCCATTTGGCAGCTGTAGAGAGGATAGTGAACATAAAGAAGAGATTCCTTCACTGTGCCTAATGCATGCTGCTTATCCAAATTAGCCACACAATTACTTCTATCAATGCAAAAATAGTTTAATGTTTTTTTTCAAGTGCACAGCACTCGAGAACGACTTAAAATGCAGTATAATTTGCCACAGTGTATGTCCTGAAGTGGCTCGCTAATGAAAAGAGGATTAACTCTCCATTATTCTGAATTACCATTTTGTGAAATCACTAACAATATTTTCATTTATATACATATAACCCAAGGGGGAGAAATATTCCAGCCATCCAAGTGATTAACAAATAAAATTCATTAGATAACATGCACTTTGGTCTTATTTATGAAGAGAAAGATTAGGGTATAAAAATGCAGATGTCTGAATTTTTATCATCCTTGTTCTGATAATACACTTAAGTCCAAGACAGCATAATTGGTGAGCACTGGCAGTTCAGAGTTATAGTCACACGTTGGATTGAGAAGCAGAACCCACAGGATGTCAGGCTTGGCAGACAAAATCTCACAGGCTTGAGCATCAGACCCTGGTCCCACCAAGGTGGACCTGGCACTCAGCTGCTGACCAGCCACTGCAGGGCGGGTGCAGAGAGGGAACGGGAAGGTCTCAGCAGCTCACACGGCCTGGCCTCAGCAGAGCACAGCAGACAGCTAGAGAGGAGCCGTGGCTTGGTCACGGGGGAAGAGTGGGATGAGCCGCAGATTGCCCTCCCTTGCTGGAAGGGAACTCCTGGCCCCAGAGGCAGGGCTCCATTCCTCACTACGCCCCAAAGTTGGGCTCAAACCTTCCTGCCGAGGAGAACCTCTATGAGACAACGGCTGCTAGCTGACTCTCCTCTTCATCCCTCCCCCAAGAAATAAGAAAGGCCGTCCTGTGCTGGAGCAGCACTTCCAGGAGCAAGCAGGGTGCAGAGTTCCTTATGCAAAGGGCACAAGGACCATCCCTACTCCAGAGAGCTTTCACATCCAAGGTTGTGTGTCCCCAGCACAGTGCGGTGCCGTGAAGTGACTGCCAAGCTGGTACAGGAAAGCTGCACCGGTACATCATTCAGCCTGCGCTAACTAGTCTGTAAGGCAAAGCATTTTAGCCCAAAGCAAGCACCACAAGGGGTGGGAGACTGCTGACAAGCCTGTGCGGGGTTAACCCTGCAACCTGTTTGCCATCCAACTGCACCGGGTGAACACCCTGCAAGAGACGCTCTCCCCTCCCCAGAGGTCTGCAGAAGAAATCTGAGCTTTCCCTGCCTGGGCTTGTGCTAGACAGTCATCCTTATATAGACAGTCATCCTTACATCCACAACAGCATTAAGAACCACCACCAAAAAAAAAAAATATCCAATCCACTTTTTACTTTTTAATTTAAGAGGGCAGGCCTAGGGAACAGTCTTCCCTCTGCTCCGTTTGGTGTACACAGAACAGTCAATAAGAGATGAGGTTAGACATCTTTGGTTCCTGGAAAGACACAACCCTTTCCATCCTTCTCCCCCCAGCCAAATGCTTCATGGCAATAAATTCCAGAGTTCAAGTAGCAAACCTGCCCCTTTTTCCCCCTTCCCCTCCTCCTAGTTAAACTCTGTTACTTCTTACTTAGTCTAGACTCAAATCTGAAATACATATTTTATTAGAGGAATTTCAACTGATGCTTTCCTGTGCTGTAATTAAATTTAAAAGTCAGCAGCAGATAACATTGGCAAGGCGTAAAAGAACATAGCTTACTTCAAAGTTCAGGGAGCATATGGCTTCCCAGGACAGACAGAAACAAGTATTTCTCAGCAGAGGTCTAACTTTCAGAAGTGCTAACCAAGCTTCAAACTGAGATGGTGTTACAGTACCACAAACGATGATTTGCAAATGTAATTGCCCTGTTTTGAGGTCTGCAGTCTACGAGCAGGACTATTGGTGTAACAACTCTATGCACTGTGGCCACTGAGTGCAATTTACTGGTTACATTTCTTTCTCTTCTTCCCTTCATTTCCTCCCCTCCCATTTTATGGAGCCGTGAACAAAAGCACAGTCAGTCCCTCAGCATCAAGGCAACAGGCTCTCAGTTAAGATAATTCCTTACTAGACAAATAGCAATTCTTATCAAGTTGTAGATAACAGCCTATTCATTCCCAAAGTCAGACTGTATTAGATTTGTATCTCTGACAGTCTAACATTATCTACACTGTTGAGTCTGCATGTAGAATTAGCATAATTCTGGCATGGGAAGGAAAAAGGCTCTCCTGGGCCATGGTTACTGGGGGCAGAGATGGGACTTGGTGCTACTCAGAGGCACGCAAGACGGAGCCCAAGGTAAATTTGCTCTAAGCTGGAATTCTCAGAGCCCTTTAACAAATCTCAGCAGAGGACCACTTAGCTAAACATCATCATCATGTTTTAGGAAGCTTGGCTGAAAGATAGATCCCCTTGCCAGTGAAAGCAAGCCAATTTTTGAACAAAGGTGTACACATGCCAAACAAAAACCAACTCCACAATCTTGCCTAGCTTTGGAGTAGGAAAACAGGAATCATTTGGCTTTTTCAAGTTGTGCAGAGAAACAGAACATGACAGGCACAAAAGAGCCCAAACTGAGGAAACAAACCCCATGGGTACACAGGATGTCAGTGAAAAATGGTCATCCTGCTTGAAGGAGAGCTCTACAACAGCTGCACGAAGGCACTAGCCAGATTTGTGTAATTAAAAGGACACAAACTTCACCAGCAGCAAACACAAAAAATTTGTGGGAGCCACTACAGGATTTGTTGCCTGCAAGAAAGGTGGATTTTTGGCAGGCTGTACTCGCACACTTCATAAGATCAAACCCAACTCCACCTCTTCTTGTTACGAGTCGCCTACAGAACTGCAAGGTTCAACTTCTCCCTTCAAGGGGATGAGAGACAGGAGCAACTGCTGCCCTGAGACATCAGGCAGTCCAGCAGGAGAAACAAGACAGACCCAACAGGGAGATGGAGCAGACAAGAAAGTCTGCAGCAGAAGGCTGGCAACATGGAAAAAAGGGAAACTTGTTTTCAGAGGACAAGAGGGGAAGATGGTTAAGCAACAACTGGCAACAGGGTAAACAGGAGATCAGGCACATGGCCAGCCCCAAATTCTAGTTCCTAGAGGTTTGCTGTAGTGTAAAGATCAGCTGCATGAGTTTAACTTCCTGCTGACAAAACGTGCAGAACAAAATGTGCTTTGCCTTCAGAAATGTGCAAATCCACAGAAGAAAACCAAAGGAGACATACAACACTCATGTCCCTCACAATAATCCTTCTCTGACATTGCGCCTGGATCTATGGCATGAGTATTTGTCTGGTAGTGTGCAGAGTTTCCAGTGCTGGTAATTTGGACTAAAAAGCCCTCATGTACACCTTTATCACTTGTCAATCACTCCCTTGTTTCTTCTTCTTCTTTACTGAGAATACATGGATGCACTGTACCTTAGCTCTCCCCTTGCAAAATTCCCTTCAAGTAATAAAAAAAAAAAAATCTGAAAAACCCTTTACCTAAACACACCCAACACTGTATGCGTGGGGATACCACAGGACAGTGCAGTGCCACACCTGAGCTAAGGAGCACAGCATTGCACTCTTGCAGCTGTACTGCACCTGCAGCAGCTGGTACAGTTGCTGATGGTGCAAGGGTTTCTGTATCACACGTATTTCACTGGGCTTTTACCTGAGATACTTCAGTTGCAGGGGATTAGGAAAGTTAAACATGAATGCAAAAAGCCCACCTGTTCAAGAGACAAAAATATTCTTGCAAATGTATACTTACCCACCATGTCCTAAGGCAGTATTTTCATAAAGGCAGGGAGGAGGGAGGCATTGAGACTCAAGTGAGTCTCTGGCCTTTAACTTCACTCACCAGCTCTGTGAAAATTTTAGGCTGCCCTCTGAGCTCCCGCTGTCATGGGATCAGTGCCCAGCTCGTAAGGCACAGCCTTGGGGAAGCGAGGGAGGAGGAAGACCACCTAACTGGGCTGTAATTGTTGACTCCACAGCTGAGGGAGGCAAACTCTACAGGGGAAAGTCTAAATCAGGACAGCAGCTGGGGAAATCACAGCAAGCAGGAGAGAATCTGGAGCGTCAAGAGATGTGTAAAGCTGACACCAAAGGATTCAATACCAGCAGATAGCTCAAACACAGAACTGACACCCTTAATATCCTGTGAGAGAGACAGCTCTGACAACGTGACCAGGCAAAGGGTGTTGGTTTTGGCAACATTAATGACACTCTGATTTTAGCTACAGGATAACATTGCTCCATTGCTCTGTTCTATACTATACGTTCATCAGTGCTTCTTCCTACCCACTTGGCATGTATGCATCTAGGTTAAAAAAAAAGTGAACCTGAAAAGAAGAAAGTCCTTCAGCCCATCCTGGCTAAAAAATATTTTGTCAGTCAGTGGTGCCACAAAAAGGCAAACTCCCATTTCTGGAAACAGCCTACGAGGTTCAGTGTGCAGGACTGCATTAAGATCTTGAAAGAGTAAAACAGGTACACCCAGCATTCACTTGAATGGACACGTTTAATCTCCCCGAGTTGCTGAAAAATCACATAAAGGAGAAGCCTTTAGGAGATTCGCAATTAATGATAAACATCTTAGATTTCCCCCATCCACTTCCCCTAGGGGCTCTAGATCCCTTGGATCAGGCTGCTAGACCTACCAAATTCTTACCAGTGGATTTTCTAGGAAACGAATTCCAGCGGAGACCAAACTTAGGTGATCACAAACCTTTGGCTTTTGTTCCCGTTGCTGGTGAGCTCGTCCAACAAAGTATTCCTCGCCTAGTCCAGGGGAGGCAGAAATCGAGGTGCAAATCTGTGTCTGCCACAGAGCAGGTACACCCATCTCACACCATGCCCAATCACACCTGGCCAGTGCTGCTCCCAGTGTCCCACAGCCAGAGGAGAACTTGCTTGCTTTGTGCTTAATGTTCTGTTTTTGTTGCATTCCAGTTTCTTGCACGTTCTGAGCACACTACTCCATGGACAAGATGTCATCAGCAGGTTTGAATGCTGGGAAGAAAAATGCATACACAGCAATCAAAGTAGACCCTGATGAGGATTACTGTACCCCAGGTGCATTTGAATTGGAGCGACTTTTCTGGAAAGGATGCCCGAAGTACACTCATGTCAATGAAGTCTGGCCCAACCTCTACATAGGAGATGAGTAAGTGTGTACATAGTACCTCTACATAGCAGATGAGTAAGTGTACACAGCACATCTCTTCTACATAGGAGATGACTAAGCTGTACCAAGTACAGCTCACCAACAGAGTGTTTCTTTCCTCCTCCTACCCATTCGCTAGTATTTAGCAGTGATGATGTGATTTGATGAGCTACTGACAGATGCCAAAGTTCAACAGAGCAACTGGAGCCTGCCATGGCCCTTACAGATATAGGCACACAGTGTTGGTTGCTGCCGCTTCAAGAAAGCGCTGAGTAAGTGCGGCAGGGTCTACTGTTAAAGACTGAGTAACGGGAGCAGTTGTAGCACCATTGTAGGCTGCAGAGGTTGAAGCTAGTCATGATCTATTTTTAAATGTCTCATTTCAAGGAGTAATTTGTCATTTATCTCTGAGTGAAAGTCCTGCCACAGTTACAGTGACAGAAGAGCATGGCCTAGATGTGTAGGACCACGGCTTAGGTTGGTTTAAGCCTAAAATGTAATTCTTGAAAAGTGACTGAAGAGACAGCTCAACCTGCAGTAGTATTTCTGCATTTCCAAGCCTGTGCTTGTGTACATGGAGTACTCTGCATTTCAAATTGCTCAAGAGATTAGAACAGAACCCTGTGGAAGGCAAAGCTGCAGAGATGTGTCTCACTGATCAGACCAAGCGTGATTTGGGAAAAAACCAAACCCACAAAACAGACTTAGCTCTGCTGAGCACAGGACTAAGCTAGAAACAGCCTACTCTGACAAGCAGAGATGTCTGCTGCAGCAGGGAGACATGCCATCGGAAAATCCCCCACCCAAACCCTGAGCAGAGCAAGAGAGCTTTTCTTACCCCTTAGGCATTATTGGTCCCCTTCCCATTTTCCTCTACACCCTGCGCTAACAGGACATTTCTTTTACATCATCACTGTAAGGAACAAGCAGGAGCCCCACTGGCTCCAAAGTCCTCAATAATTTTTTTAAAAGGTTCTAAAATTCATCTGTTGCCAGCTTATAAAAGAGGAAAGATATACAGCCTTGAAAGTAACAAGACTCCTAATATCATCAACCAATTACTTCTGTGGCGCCAGAGGCAACAGAAAGACACGCAAGAGTTCTGGGCTTTAACCAAGCCGGGGCTCCCACTTTGGGGGGGGGGAGAAAATTAAGCCATGGGAAGAGCCTGGCCAAAGGGGAACAAAGGAAAAGGGGGTTGAGTTGTCCTCTCCCCATCCTACCCTGCCCCTCTTGTTAGATAACTCTAACTCAAGATTCAGTGTAAAGAACAGCCTCTTCTGGCATTTATTTCCTACTTCCTTGTTCAAAATCACCAGCAGAATTGTTCTGAGTGAAGCCATTAGAATAGTTTCTCTCTTATCAATATGATGAAGCTACAGCTCTGCCCTCTAAGCAAAGGGATCTAACAAGACAACAGGTCTTTGGACAGTTGGTCTCTAAGCCCAGGACACCAGCCACTGACTCTTTCATGTAATCATTCCTGTAGCAGTGGCTTGTTACACCTTCTATTTAATAAATGCTAGGAGGCGCCCCTCTGAATACAATACACACCTGCACTCTGTACGAACTAACGACAGGAACAGAAAAACAAACTTCTTGAGAGGTACTTAGAGCTACAGCCACTTACGCTGGACAGTTTTTTATTTCTGCAGGGGACGGGTCTTAAGTCAGGAGGAAAAGCAATGGTGCTTCAAGGGGAAACAAGTCCCCCACATGACTGGGACAAAAGAATGAGAAAGCCAATAGAGAAGGAAAAAGAAGTGGGGAGCAGGTGGGGGGTGAATGGAAGTAAAACTTCACCAGAAAATGAGGCCCCCTGCAAGAGAATGACTATTGTCAGTCAGATAAGGGCAAACTTGACATCCAGTAGCAGAAAATCTGAGATGAGAACTGGTCTGCAGGCAAGATGCAGCTTTCATTACCAGAGCTAAGATTTGATTTGAAGCAGGCAAAGTCCAGGGACCTCTATATCCTTCCTCAGCCAGCTCCACATCTTACTTCTGACCAACAGCTTCCCCCTTCAGTGTGGCAGGGTTTTTTGTATTGTTTTAAGATCTTGCTGTAGCACTGGTCGCCAAAGAGCTGCCACGGAGACGTGAACAGATGTTGGGTGTATTTGGATCCTTAGCCATGCTAAATTAAGGTTGCTCTTGAAAGAATTTAGTGGAGCTCATCAACAAAATCAAGTGAACACACACATGCAGAGTTTATCTTCAGAGCCTTCACATCTGTGCTTCATTCTTGCCTCCTGCATTTACAAGGTTAACAGGACTTGTGACTGCTTATGGAAATGCTAATTAATTACCCTGACTACATAACCACATCTTCCTTCTAATGCAATACAGGCTATCAAGGAGCCCTGTGAGGCCACTCAATCCTTTTGTTACAAGGCTTCGCTGCAGATGTTGCCCAGAGGCAATGAAATCTCCATGAGCCTGTCAGGCCCTGAATAATCAAAGCCTCAAAATATAACATGCTGTGTTCAGCTCCAATTGAAATTTTCCTCCAGCAAGTTCCAAGGACTTTTAAAGACTAGACACTGGAACTTGTAGGAGACAGCCCAGTGATAGGAATATAACATGCTTTGCCAAGATTTTGACTCATCTGCTACCAGGATTAGTGCTTGCATGTATCCTCCTCACATCCAGAAGCCTTCTAAAGGGATAGAAAGCAGCTTTGTCTTGCTCCTTTCTTTCACTGGTCACCAGGTTACTTGCATGGGCAGTTTTACTGGGTAATCCCAAGCCTGCTTAGTTCACCGCAGTCACATGAAAAACCTCTGCCAGTTATGCAGCTTGTAGTTTCTTCTTGCTTCTTTCTTCAGTGATCACCTTATTACCTGAGATTATGTTCATGGTTCCACATTTCTGAATTTCAAAGAATATTTTAGCTGAAGACAAAGGCCTCCCAAGATTTTGTTTGCTTGTAACCATCCTCTAGCTCTCATTAGGATTTAAGGCCTGGATCACAATTGCAGGTCTTCCCGTGTTCTCAAACTACTCCGAGGAAAAGAAGTCTTCTGGAGTCTAATTCCTTGCAGGTTAAATAAGAAAAATATTTTTCTGGATAGGCAGCTGAACTGAGCTTGCATTTCAAGAAATGCTATGGTCTTTGTCCCAGTAGAGCCCCAGGGCTCATAGTCTGGAGAACTAACACAGGTAAGGTTCAACAAGACACACAAGACTCAAACCTACAGATTGGAGTGTATGATAATTAAAATATACAACTAAACTTTAAATATATGCTTAACAAACTCATTCTCTCCTCTCCTCTTACCTATCTCCAGAAAAACAATACAGTATGGCTTTTTCCAAGTGACTAAGTAGAAAGACAATTTATACTGATCTAGAAGAAAACAGATGGGACTCGCTCAGGGTAGCAAATAGTTACCTCCCACTGTTTAGCATTATGAACTCGTAGGATCTACACCAGTATTAATCATACAAGAATAGGAGTGTATGCAATTTTGATTATAACAACACTCTTGAGGACATAGTTTCAACTTTGTTAGTATGAGAATCTGCCAACTGTAACAGCAGTTTAACAATCCAGAAAATCAGATCTGTAACACTGGACCATAAACCTCTCGAGGTTTGGTCCTCTTATGGTCCTTGAGGAAACGGTTTCCAAGACAAGTAACACTTCCTCACAAACAACATCTCTGTCTATAGGTGATTTCTAACACTTGGTGAGTGACAGAAGTCAAGACCAGGAACTGACTGACTACAACACATGTGTTTGATGCCTTTGCTGTATAGAAAGCAGAGAGGTATTTCCTGTATCTAGGTTGTATCACTTACAAAATCAACACCCACTGTTTTGGGCTAGAGGAAAATGGAATACTATATCTTTTTCTACCACATATTATGAAGATCCTGTTCAGTATTTTCAGTGGTAGCTAAAAATTCTTCTAATTCACACTGAACAGCAGATATCCACAGAAATGGAACAACACCTCAGAACGAAAAGGGGATACAATGCTACACTGTCTCTAGATTCCCTCAGTGCTGGAGTTACCAAAGGAAATTGGGTCAGTATTATTGGAAATTCTCAACATCTCTCCTCAGGAGGGAGAACTGCCAGATTTTCTTAAGAAAGTGTCAGTATTGCCTATATTCAGGAAGCTTCTTTCTGACACTGACCATCTGGTAAATTATCATCCTGCATCAAGCTTTCCTTCAGCGTTTAAGAAAATGGAAAAGTTTGAGAAAGACGATTCCTCTTCTAGTAACATGTTGCCTCAGATTTCCTTGTGTTTTGTCAACCTGGGTCACATCAGTCTGTGGCTTTAACAGTCTATACTGAAACATGTTTGCATTGCTCAACCTTCACATAAAGCTTAAGAGACTTGGCTTTACTTAGAGCTTATAAGCATAGCAGTCATCTGATTGACCAGTACCAGCTGAAGGTGCTGACTTACCTGTGGAGGGAGCTGCTCTGCCCACACCCTCATGAAGCATTTCAGAGGATTACTTCCCTTCCTTTAGATGCACTTGGGTTTTCATCATGAGCCACCTTCTCTTCCCTTTGTTAGCTACTTTTAATATACATAATACTTGATGTGGAGGTACAGGCTGCAGTGCCTGTAAGTTGTTTTTCCCTCTCTTCCAACTCCATTGGTTTGGGCATCTTCCTGAAGAAAGCAGCCAGGACTAAAGCCTGTTCTGACTATTTTTGAAAACAGAGAGAAGGGATTTGGTACACTGGAGACAGCAACTTGAAAGGAAGGATTTTATTTCACATTATAACTACTTAGATTGTTGCTTCCAGAAGAAGGCAGAGTTTGCTACAGAATTTGGTTTTAATCCTATGAATCTTAGCTTTAAAACTGACAGCAGGCACAGTTAAAGTCTTGGACAAGCCCTTTACTTGCCCTTGCATAACCCAAGAGATGTAAATAGTCTTTTGGGAACCATCTGAAAATGGATGACACTTTTGTTTAGGTCAGTTCTCGCTCTTGGTAATAGTCTGTTATTATCAATATATCCCTATGTGAAAGAGATTTTATCTCCAATTTTCACCATTTAGGTGGCATTCCCATATCAAAGTACTCCCCCTTGCCTCAGAACTTTAAAAACATGTTTATGAGTCCATCTGTCCTACAGTAAATGCAGGGTCTGATTCAGCAAAGCACTGAGCTTTTGCTTAACATGCTTTGCTATAGAGAGAAAGACTTCTGGGTACGCTTAACTTTTAGCATATGTTTATGCGCTCTGAATTGAAGAGCTGATGAGTTTTTACATGGGACCAATCTGCCCAGTTAATCTCTTACTAAACTGAATTATACTGAAATTTTCACTGTTATCTCCCAGTGCCACACTTCACCTTCTCTGCATGGGAACACATTCAAGACAGACACTGGAGACCACAGTTGCACCGTGTAAAAGGAAATCAAGTGCTAATAGCACAGATGGTGGAGATATACAAAATGAAAACAATTGCAAGAATAGTCAAATGCTTATGGCTTCACCTACACTGGCATTTGTAGCAAACTCTTCTTTACAATGCCTACTTAAAATTCAACCACAATCACAAAAATGGAAATATTAATTGCAATTTATTAGGAAACAGCAGCACCCAAAGAATCATAGAATGGTTTGGGTTGGAAGGAACCTTAAAGATCATCTAGTTCCAACCCCCCTGCCACAAGCAGGGACATCTTCCACTAGATGAGGTTGCTCAAAGCCCCATCCAACCTGGCCTTGAACACTTCCAGGGATGGGGCATCCGGAACTTCTCTGGGCAATCTGTTCCAGTGCCTCACCACCCTCATAGTGACAAATTTCTTCCTTACATCTAATCTAAATCTACCTTCTTTCAGTTTAAAGCCATTACCCCTTGTCCCATCACTCCACGCCCTTGTAAAAAGTCCCTCTCCAGCTTTCTTGTAGGCCCCCTTTAGGTACTGGAGGCTGCTATAAGGTCTCCCCGGAGCCTTCTCTTCTCAGGCTGAACCACCCCAACTCTCTCAGCCTGTCTTCACAGGAGGGAAAAAGAGGAATATTCTTAGCTTAACTATTAAACTCTGGTAGTGAGCCAATTGCAAGGGAAAAAATCTGTACCATTTCTACCTGAAAGTGAATTAGAGTTATAAATCCTCTGATAAGGTATATGATTCATATACCCCTGCATAATCCTATGCTATTAGTCACCTCAACCAATTGGATATTTGCAGATATTTATGCTTGATTTATTCCTTCCTTTCATCTAAAATACTGGTATCTCAGGCATGGTAGAAACTGCAAGGAAGACCAAAAGCATTCCCCTTTGGTACGTAACCAGGAGTATCATGCATGATGAAACACACAAAAAAATTAGGCTCTGATTAAAGTAAACAGATAGCGAGGGATGTTTTCACAATGGCATCTACACTACAGATTCAGCTGAGGTTGGAAAGCAAGCCAGTCCGTCACACAAAGCCGGAGTTCACTGATGGCTAACGCCAGTCCAAGCAGACATGTTGAGGGGCACAGTAACATTTTCATTTACAAGCATATGGGTCCCCCTATATGAGGGCTTAACAGCCGGTTTCTTGCTCTCTGTTAACTGGCAATCAACATGCTGCAGAGCCAGCGTGACCTCAAGTTTAACTGCCTGTATTATGGCAGTGTCAGACTCTCAGCACAGGCCATCCCTGCCCAATAGTATTTATTATCAATGGGCAAGGTAAAAAGACAGCTGATGGGAGTGAAAAAGCAGACAAACCGGGTCAGTATGACAAGTGGTGGTCCAACTGGGCTGGCTGCCTAGCTTTTGGGGAAAGGTTTTACAAGAAAAAAACCCGAGGAAAATTTTTGAAAGAACAGCAGAGATCTTTTATGAAAACATAATTGTCAAGTGCAAGACTAGGGGGATGGAGAGAAAGGAGAAAGAGTATAAGTGCTTCCTAATCTCCACATCAAGTTTGAAACCAAGCACTCTTGCTCTTGAAAAGGAGCATCACTTCAGCTTTCTTCAAAAGATGCAGATTATAAAGCCCAAGGCAGGTACCTCTTGCAGTCCAGTGAACACTATTTTGTATTGCACAATAACTGTTCCCTCAGATCTCTACACAACATTATGTATTAGAAAACTTAGGAAAAGCTTTCCATAGATAATATTGTCCAGGGTATCTGGTGGAAGAAAAGTACCTGACAACCTCTTTATGGATTACACGCAATAGCTCAGCCTGCAGATGCACAAGCCACATACCCACAGGACCTACAGTGACCATGCTCCACTTAGCCAGAGCAAATGTTTTAGGTCTTGGTTCAACTAACATGTTCTACAACACCTACACGCAACACAGTTTGAGTATCTATTCCAGTGAAAATGTGGAGTTCTTAACACATTTGAGTGCTCAACATTGAGCACTCATTTTCTGAAAGTTTTTTAGATTAGCAACGTCAGTAGAAAGAAGAAAATGTGTACCCATATTATAAAGAAAAAGATTATACTGGGCAAGGTTACATTCAGTCCAGAAGGATATTGCTGAATCAGTTTACATAAAGTGTGATTAAAAAGCAGATAACATTTTAAAATCAGCCTGTTCCAAGCATTGAGGAAAACAGTACAAATTCTTCAGTGCCAAAAACAGCGGAGTAGATAACCCTGTAAGTATTTCCTTTGTACACTTATAATTAAAAATAAGAGATTTCACAGAAGATTATTTAGTTACATCTGAGCATTTATGACAGGCTTTTTGCAACAGCATTCAAGGTTGCTCCATTGCCGCTTCTCATTCCCTTTCCAGCCCAAGCCATGGGAAACAGTGAGCTAACAGAGTAACAATGTGCATATTCCCAAACTCCAACAGGCCAAGGGCCAGACAACACTAATGCAAATTGTGATGCAAAATGAACACCTAACTGCCTTGCCTTTAATTGATTAAATAAAAAGCAGGAGGATTAATTCCATCCTGGGCCCCAGATTCACAGTTTGCAGCTAGAGACAAGACTGGGAGGTGGAAGCAGAAGTTCCCAAGAGCTTGGCCAGACTAAGCAGACTGCTTATGCAGTTAGTGAAAGACAGTATCCCTTCTTTCCGAATACCTATTGAAACACTGGGGCCACTGAACACTTAAAAACGAGATTCCAAGACATAGAACAAGACTGTAAGTGCGACCATCAAATAAATGCATTAGACACACCCACTGTGTCAAAAGGCAATCTCCTGAGAACCTAGTCAAGGAAACAGGAAAATTGGATTTCAGATGAATGTAAGTGTCAAATGTTAATGATTGCCATGTGACCTATTGTTTGACACTGTCCTCGCTTGGAACAATTTGATCATTTAATTCAAATGCTATTTATTAGCCTGAGCAGTGCTTGCAGAAACCAGTTTGGTAGTATCTACAGTCCATCAAAACCTTTTTTTTTTTTCCACTGACTCTCTAACTACACTGAGGTCCTACTTGCTATTCAGCATGTAGGTCTCCACTTGCAGGGGTTCTAGCTGAGCACAGATCTCTGACCTGAAACCATCAGTCTTTCACGTTTTGTTGGATACACGCTTTGGGCCAAGTCTGGTGAATGGAAAACATATTTTCTCTATCCCAGCATCAGGGAGGCAAAACAAAATAAGACTTAATTTGAAAGCAGAATCTGTAGTTCACCTCAAGCACATCAAAATCAAAAGTAGTTATTCACTGCACCTTCACTGTTCGGCCAGGACATTTAATCTGTTTAAGTACTGGTCATCCTTATAGTCCAGAACTGAAGTGCCTTTGCTGGCAAAGTGTATAGAGCATAACCACCTGAAGAGAATCCTAAGGCACGAGTCTTCTAAAAGGAGGGAGTAAAAGAAACATCTTTCTAGGTCAATCACTGCAACAAGAATACAAAGCAAAGGAGCGAGCATTATTTAAGCTGAGGTGAAGGTGGCAAGTCACAGCACTAGCAGCAAGATGCTGCTGCTTCTCTGTCCTCCAGAGAGTCTCCTGAGCTTAGGCAGGCATCACCACACTAACTGGAGTTTTTATTTTTTTTTTTTTTTAAATCATCGCATAGGGGACTTACGACATTATTTCATAGCAAAAATGCCAGTAGGGTCAAGACATTATTATTCCTGACCAGAAAGGAATTTCTACAGGGAGAAAGGTCTACTCAGAACAGCCAATTATCATGAGCTTAATTTAAATCAGAAAGAGCATAGGTAAGACCTTCAGTATCCATATCCCAGTTAAATGCTCTAATCACTAGGTTCTTGACTGCTCAAAGCGGGATTTTGACTTTGACAGAGGCTGGGAAGGTGGAGTCAACTTCAAGCCATTCTGAGCTGTCACCACTAGAATTATGAAACACAACAGGTAGCCCACCACAGCGTCCTGTGTGACAGCAGCTGCATTTACACATTGAAATGTTCAGGAAACATTCATGGAGAGGTGCTTTTGGTTGGAAAAAGCTGTTTCACATCATGCACTAATTCATTTATGGCAGCAGTAGTTAAGTGAAAATATATTAACAGAATAAAGCCTATGCAAGTTTTTTTAAAAGCTCAGTAGTCTTCCTAGGCACTAATGAAATTTGACAGCTTTTCCAGAACAAAACTTTCCAAAATTAATAGCTTTCTGTAATGGAACAAAAGTTTTTACACGCCTGTCCACAAACTCCGCACTCTTTTAGGAATTTCAGGCTGCTGGCAAGCACTTTAGAGTGGGTATTGGGCACACAAAAACCTGGGATTTCCTCTCCTATCTGACTTCCCTCATCCAAGGGAAGAGAGGACAAGAATAAATTACATTATCGGGCTAAATATATGACTGTCAGCTTTCACTGAAGGCTAATATCCAATTTCCGTATCTAGCTCTTTTTGCTTTAGACCTCTGGTTTAACCAAACATGACAGTAAAAGGAAACCTGATAGGGAGTTGTGACCACAGAAGGGTGATTTTTTAAATTATTTTTATTTTTAAAAGTAGAAATGGAGGAAAAAAACTCAGTAACTTCTTTCAGGGATGAAGAGATTCTTTTTGAATCCCAGATGATCTTACTACTCACATATCACTGACTTTTATTAGATCTGCAATATCAATTGATATGACAGAAGGGGAAAGCAGCATTCATGGGTCCTATTTCAAGTTCTGCCACTGATTTGCTTTTATGACTTTAAATAACTCATTCTATTTCTTTCTGTATCTCAAGTTTCTTCTTGTACAAGATAGATAGAAGCCAGTATTGCCTACATTACAAAGGTGCCAGGAAAATAAATTCATTTTTAAGGTGCTCTAAGGACCTGGGAGAGATAGTTATGAACTCCAGAAAGATCATTCACTCTGAATGACAGTATCTTAAGATCTTAACAATGGTAAATGATGCATTTTTGAAGCATTATCAGTTTCATTAACATTTAGAACATATCAAATCAGAGATTATTTTTTTTTTCCCCCTGGCTTGCTGGGTAAGAAGCTTCTTCACTTACATGACAGCTCTTCTTTTAACAGGAAAACTGCGTTAGACCGCTACAGCCTTGAGAAGGCAGGCTTCACCCACATCCTCAATGCAGCCCATGGTCAGCGGAATGTGGACACAGGACCAGAATATTATCACGACATGACTGTGGAGTACCATGGAGTGGAAGCAGATGATCTCCCCACTTTCAAGCTCAGCCAGTTCTTTTATTCAGCTTCTAAATTCATTGATAATGCGCTTCAGGATGAAAGAAGTAAGGAGGGTGCTGAAAATGGTTAAAAACAGTACAGTATTTACTCCATCTGATTAGAAGCATAGTTCCATGGCATTCAACCTTGTGGGAATGAAACAAGTCCAATACTGTTTAACAGAGAATATAAAACTAGTAGGAGGGAACTAGTTTTAAGAGAAGGACCTTTCTCACTGCAGAGCTAGTACCAGCCCAAGAGCCCCTTACTAAGCACTTTTATCAAAGTCCACATCACAGCTTGCATTAAGGTCTCCTGTCTGATAGGGGTTTTGTTGTTGTTGACTCCTTCATAAACAGATCAGAGACAATCAGACATTGCAGAGGCTCTATGAATTAGCTGTCTTTTCCTCAAATTAGTCCCTGTTAAGAAAGGTTTAATGAATATTGGTTGCACAGCAGTGGGAGCGGAACACGAGTGCTCTGCAGATTCCAGGCCGTCACTCCACAGCTTCATGCTCTGCTACATTAGATGCGCTCTACAAATATAAAAACCACCTTCCTACCTGGATGTCAGATATACTCCAAGCTGTAACAGATTTATCTCTCTGCCATCTTCCATGCAGCAAAGGACCGAAACAACTCTGACAGCAAAGATCTAGAAACATTTCATTAAAGCCTTTGTAATTTCTCAGCTTGATTACAACAATTCACTATTTGCTGACCTCCAGCAGTGTTCTATCAGAAAGCTTTCCACTGATGTGAAGTGCTACAGCCTAGGCCTCACACTGACTTTCAATATTACTCCTACTTCTTCCCCCCGACATGCTTTTTTTAAAATCTCTACAGGATGTTTTACCAGAAACCAGCTGAGAAACTCAAGACTTTCCTGCTGACCTACAAAGACCTTAATATCAGAGGGTCACATATCAAGTTTCCAGCCTCGTGTCAGCTTCTGTTCTTGGCTGTTTAGCTCAGCTGCAGCCAGCTACTACCTGCCTTGCCCCTAGTAGCCAGCCAGGCCTTTACAATTTTACCCTTTCAGCAAGTACAGCCTACAGCAACAGTCCCTTCCCTTGTTCAGGAGAAAGTCTTGAAAGCAGTTCAGTTTTAAAAATCAAAGTCCTAATAGCAGGAGAAACTGCTTCAGGAGCTTACTTGCTTGTGAAGAAAGGTACCTGGCATTTCAAAAAAGTATGTCTGAAGCACTGCCTTTGGGAAGGAGTGGATAACTAACACGCACCTGTGTCTAGCCATGGCTGGAGGCCAGAGGTCAGTATCAGACTGGAGTAGCCGAAATAAGAAATGCAGACTTCCTCACTCCCATCACCCTCCTGTTCCTGTAACACCTTTTTCTGCTGCACAGAGGTAAAGAAACAAGCACAAGGGAAGCATCAAAGGCTAGAAAAAAACCCTGCATCCCAATAAATATTGAGGCAGGGAAGGAAGGGGCAGGGGGAGTATCAACCTTTTTGTTTCAAAACCACATCAAAGTCCAGGAAGTTCCGAGACAGTATCAAGCACCAGTCCAGCTCTGAAACACAAGACCGAATCAAAGAGTGACTGGATGAACTTCTACAAAACAACAAAAAAAATCTGCACTTAAGTAGATACTAGCAACTGCAGTAATTTCTGTAGCTGTGCACTGCCTGCCACATTCACGTTTTTTAAACAAGATAGCTTGGATCTTTTCTGATGGAGACCAATAAAATAAAGGATTACTGTAACACTCATGAAGAAAAAGAGCAAGCTCTTAACTTTCTCATGACGGAAAAGTACACTAAATGTTCATCTCCTATCCCAGACAAATATATGCATAAAGGCACATATGTATGGCCCACGAAGAGATTGAGGTTGAATGCATGACAATAGCTTTGCAATACAGCTATTTGCAATAGCTTTACAGAACAACAGAATTCCTCCAGAAGCTAGACTAAAGAGTAGACTGATATCTCTTACACTTACAGGAGAAAAGACTAGAGGCAAGTAACTAGTGCTCTTCTCCAACAACATAAATGCATTATTTGTGAATGCATATCTAGCGTAGAAAGGTGCTATGTAGTTCAAGTGCCTAATGAAAGGACTATTTGCGTGCATCTTCCTGACTGACAAATAGCATCCAGATTCCTAAACAGGATTTTATAGTAACCAAGTACCTATCTCCAGTGGTAATAACATGGGACGTCAGTATATGGTACTAAATACTTCTGATCAGTAATATCATTACACTCCTTTGCTACTTTGCATTAGAATTGAGCAAATGCAAAGAGAGGGAAAAAGAGGGAAAAGGGGAGAAAGAAAAAAAGTTGACTTTTGTGACCAGAATGTATGTATTCATGAATTTGCTTTAGCTGTCTCATATTGTTTGGGTTGTGACCTTCAGCCAGCCAAGTGATCAAATTCATTGAATAGATGTCTTCATACAATGCTTTTTGCTGGGAAGCTGCTCAATAGTCAATGTCGTTGAAACAAGTTGTCAGGCAAATGAAGAAGCCTCTCTTTCTGCAACAGGCCAGAAAGCTTGGCAATTTGGATGCTGTCAAAACACAGTCCAAATGCAGTAATTCTGACTTAACCTTCAAAATCTTTGCGATGGTGAAGAAACTTCCTGATCAGAGCAGTATTTGCAGACTTTAAGCATGGGCAGATGGACTTAAGAACAGTGAAAGCACCTCAGTTATAAGAGTAAGTTTTACAGGCAAACTCAAACTGTTCACAATTATGCATGCTATCATTCAGCTGTGCATAAAGATTTCCCAAAACATGCAATTCAGACCATAGGACAGCTTAAAATTTATACCAGTGAGGCCTGATTAACCTGAAAGGAAGGCATTATTTTAAGAGGTTTTTAAGTTCCCTTCTATGCTACAGATTTAGTACTCATTCCCTTGGTGTCTTAGTTCCTCAGAATGTAAAGTAGAAGGGAATAGCTTTTTTTTTTTTTTTTTAATGTGAAGATGTCATGGGGAAAAAAACAGACTGCAGACTGAGATGATAAAAGCAATGTGAGAAGAAACATATGAGACAGATACAAAGACCCAGGGCACTTGACCAAAGACACCTCAACATTCATCACTCCATCTGACTCTGGAAAGGGAGTGCTGCATCTAGACAGATTTTTCAAGAAACACAAGCTTAAGTCAAGTGACCAAAATAGTTCAGGGACCCGTCACCACTCAGCAGACCTCTGGCTCTGTGCACTGAAATTTTATATTCAGCCACACATTGAAGGATATAAGTGGTCAGAATCAAAGACTGCAAGAACAGACTCCCTCTTGCGAAAAGAGGGTTCAGATTGGTCCTCACGTCAGAACTGAAGAGACTACAAAATAGTACAGAAGGGATGTGGCCCTGCGTTTCTCTGTAACAGGCAGTCAGTTCTTGAATATTCACACACAGGAAAGGACAGACTTCATTTTCATACAACCAGGAGGCATTTCACAAAATCATACAGCCTTTTTCTTGCCTTTTTAATGCAATATAAAACTGTACATTTTCTCCTAGATCCCCTGCATTTGCCACCCACACAAACCAAAGCCTTCCTTGTCCTATCATGTATTTTATCACCTCAACAGCAACCCATTTACAAGGTGGGAAGCTCTAAAGAGAAGCATGAAGGGCTGAACAGAGTTTTCATCCGTTTCAAATATTTGCAGTAATAATAGAAGGGATTATCATTTTCCAGGAGAGGAAGAGGCACTTTTAGTTATCAGAGGGACTGGAATTTTGCCAAGATGCCTCTAAGACTATCTGCTGGGATTAGGATGCAGACTGTAACCATTAATCCTCTAGTGTTGGCAGTTCTTGATACATCCATTACACAGCAATGCTACTTGTACCAAGACATCCTCTTGTGCCTGGAAGCAAAGGAGTTAATCGGCAGGAGTCATGGCTTTGCACCCAACACTTCTCACTAGGCATAACTAACAGAGATAAACTATTATTGGCCCTGATAGGATTTTTTTTTTCCTGTGGCAATTCAGCTTAGCAGGGTGTTAGAGAGAGTGCTCCAAATCTACTTCCTTCAGCAGTTCAACCCTTTGTGAGACCCCCTCAAGGGCTTTGAATCATTTTTTGAAATCTTTTGAAGTGTTTCAAAACCTGTCAATCAGACCTGAACCCACTTACTGTTCTCTTCCTCCACCTCCCCCAGACACCACAAATGGGGAAGGTTCCACTTTGGCTTATAACCTTGCTAGTACCTGAAGCCAAGGACTTTCTGCCTCTGGAAGTCCAAAGTTAAACCAAGCAATGTCACAAAGCTAAATCTTGAGGCACATTTATTCAGATATGAAAACTATTAGCGCATTCACAGTATATGAGACAGGCCACTACTGCAAGGACATGATCATATAAAATAGAGAGGAGTGTGTGTGTGGGAAATATTACTTTCATTCAACATGACAGAGTAAGGGTGACTAGCTAGAGATTTCTAAAGAAGCTTTTCTACAGTTTAAGAGGTGGTTTCTTCCCACCCCTCTGGTTATATGCCTATTCACTTCTATGGCCCTTCTTATCCTCTGCCCTCAAAAATATCACTGAGCCTTAAAAAAGGCTTGTTAGCTATATTTTACAAATGAATTATTTGGGCATGAAGTAATGCAATCTAGATTTGGAAGGACATTATTGTCAGAACAACAAAAAACAATCAAATTCGGTGCCTAGTTTTTGTGCCCTTTCGGGCCCCAAACTGAGAGACATCTCCGTGCATCCCACTTATCCTTATGCAAGGATGGTTCAATCGCATACCAAACCCTCGCACACCCTTGTGCTTTGGTCATTATGCCCAAACACAGAATTACAAACACACTGCTTGTGAGGCATGCAAGATCAGGCTGCAGCTGGGCTTGCTATGTTACTTAATGCAAGGCTGCAGCACCCAGGCCTTCTCTGCAACCTTTGTTCACCAATAAATTCAGAAATACCTGGTTTTGGATTAAATGGGTAATCTCCAATGTAGATGGTGTTTCAGTTACTACAGTAAGATTTACAGCCTCAGTTTCCCCACCTGTAAAAAGATGGGCCTTACAAAAGTGCTGGTAAAGGTAGTCAAACCACCAAACAGAGCAGGGGCACTACAGAAACCTTCACTGTCAAAAAAATGAAATTATCCAGTATCATCTTTGCATCATCTCTCTTTGTTTCCGCAGACAAGGTTCTGGTTCACTGCGCTATGGGTCGCAGCCGGTCAGCCACATTGGTCTTGGCTTACCTGATGATTTACAAGAACATGACAGTGGTGGATGCCATTGAGCAAGTGTCAAGACACCGATGCATCTTACCAAACCGGGGCTTCCTGAAGCAGCTGAGAGAACTGGACATAGCGTTGGCACTGCAGAGGAGGAACACCAAAAACAGCCTACCATCTGGTGATGATGAGAACAGCACCACGATCTAGTATTGTTCCTGGCATAGTTGTGCTACTGGAAAAGAAACTCCATAAAAGGAGGGGAGGAGAAGGTGTAGTTATTTACACAGTCACAAGGATCATTTGTTATTTGGAAGGAAAAACAAAGTCATTTCAAATGCTGTCAAGATGAGAAAGAAGGGAAGCCAAATTTAAAACCCATCTTCTTAGAATGTTCCAGCCTTAGCAGAATTCTTTGTGACATCAGCAAATAAATTTTATCCTCTGTAAAAAAGCTTTTACAGCACAAAAGCAGACACAACTTAAAGAAAACACTTTTCTAGCAGAGTACCCCCAAAATCCTGATCCTAACCCAAGCACATGGCCTTTAAAAGAGTGGAGCTAGGCATTCCTGAAGACATTTTGGAGGAAAAATACCGAGATGGTAGCAGCACAGATGAATTGTTAAGTTTAGTCCCAGAGTCCTGAAGGATTTCACAGGAGTTTGCCTTTTTGTGCTGTTTCCTGGCATCTCCATTTCTTCTTTCACGGCAATAATCTAGGGTAGCACAGCATTTAGAGGGCCTCCGGATAAGGATCAACTACGCAGTCTTCACAATGGACTTTGCAGGAGACCATGCAGACTAGAAACAAAGCAAGACCCTTGAGAAGGTCAGATGCATAAGCAGATACAACGGACAATTCAAGGAGATACATATACATGACATTTTAGCAGTTCCATTTTTAACTTGTTTTTCCTAAATGCTTCAACTGCCTGAATTTTAAAAGGTCCTATACGTACAGTATCCAAGTCAATTTACTGTCCACAAAACCAAAAGCAAACAAACAAAAAAAAACCTGAGAAAATTCTGCGCTGTGACTTGTTTTCCTGCACTTGGAAAAACTAACAGCTAGAAAAACACCATGTCGCTTACATTGCTAAGAAGTTGTTCAACATTGAACTTGTGCAGCCCTAATCACCCCCTAAATAATCATGGATTATAACCACTTTTAATGAGATTTTAGTTTTGATCAAAAAGGCAAGAGACACATGTGAAGCTTTTAAAAAAAAAAATCTCACAGTGACCTGACTAACCAGGAGGAAGCTGCTGCTGTGCTTCCAGACACTACTGTTTATATTTACCACTACCAAATGTTTCCTCCTATCTCAGCTTTAGTCACCTTAATACATTATTGTGCTCCAATACAGTTGCTAATAATTGTATTTGTTGACAGAAGTAGTCCAAATACACAAATGGAGACACCAGATCTACTTTTTTGCCTAAACTTATTCGATTTACTCTGATACAAATTATCAGTAACTGTTTTGACACAATGAGAGTTTTGCCACCTCAGCAGTACTAAGACATGTTTACCTTTTTTGCAGATGCAAAAAGGTAAAGTCATCACCCTACCTACTGGAATTTTCCCTAATTCAATGTATCAGGTAAGAGCTATTTACTGCCTCAGTGCCTGAGAGGAATGACCTAGCCACTGAGAGCACAGGAGAGTTCTCTTGGTCTTTACCAGCTGACAAAGACTTTGTAACTTTGGTGCAGTATGGATGGTAGAAGTCTTGGATACTTTGTAAAAAGAACACAGGGCAGAAACATGCCACTGAGAGCTGCGAGTATACGCTACAAACCAGAGTTGAGCACAACTTTAAACCATTTTTTGTAGACGTTAACAGCTCTTTACAGGCTTAGCATCTCTAGTGTGAAGCCTTTCCTATTCCTTTACTTCCTTTCGGGCCCCAAAGCCCAGTAAATCATTCATCTCCAAACAGTAACTGGAGCCAAGGCTGCAGGCACCCATAATGCAATGCTTTTGACTTCTCATTTGTATTTATCTGTATAGTAAATACCTTATCTTCAAATTCTCAGACACAGCAGAACACAATAAACACAACTAGACTACTGTTAAAAAACATATTAGACATCACAATGTGAACAATATTTATGACAGAGATACACAAACTCTGGGACTTACCGCAAATTAAGTATCCCTAGACCTGGATTAGAAAAAAACCCAGAAAAAAACAGAAACAAAAGGAAACTCAAAGGAAGCCACTTGACACTTCAAAAATAAATGAGCAGTCACAATGTGGGTTTAAAGAGTCAAAAAAATTCTTGGAAGGGCTCCCTCAACTCTTTCCATCTACTTCCACAGGCCTTCAAATGCACCTTTTCAGAACACCTTACCGTCTACTGCAACGTAATTCACAACCCAGACATGCAACAGCTCTCCCAGCCTCGGTCTGACAAACCTGCCTTTCAGACACATGGCCCCAGTCTTTCATTTACCCTGATGGACAAAGCTGAACCTTCTCACCTCTATGGCAGCAGTGTGTTTCTTAGCATTAGCCTCACAGACAGGAATTCTATACCAAACGATCTACTAAAATACCAAAAATATCTATCAGGGTTTCCCTCAGTCAAGTTACAGGTCATTTTCTTTCTTGTATCCTGCACAATAGCTTAATGACTGCTGCAACTGGAAGACTATCTGTAGCTGGTTTACATGCAGAATTGTATTCAAACAAGGTTTTCTGGGGCTTGGAGATGGGTATTTCTTCTGCAGTCCGAGTCTTGTGCAAATACACGGGGAAAAAAATTTCCGGAGGCCCAGCTGCTTTTTGTGGAGACTGACAAAACTTTCAAACAGCAGCCTCCCAACTACTGACAGAAAGCAAAATACTAGAACTCTTAAGTAGTTCCCACTCATTTTGTCCTGCACAGTAGATTAGGAAATTGGCACATGGCAACACTGACATCACAATAGAAGAATGTTTCAACCATTTCCAAAGGACAGGATTCCAAGCTACTCAGAAATTAGGAGCTGCTATTCTTGCATGGAGATGAAAAAGAGCACAAAACTGATTTCTCAAGAAGTAAATCAACAGAACCCTGTATTCCAGTGTTTCTACACATACCACTTGAAGGCCTTACACATGGCTTGCTTAAGCTTGTTTATTCTTATTTAGTAGATGGGAAAAAAATGACCAAGAATTGAAATTACCCAACTAAAGTTATGATAAAGCTGAAACGGTAATCCTACGTTATATCTTCTTACAAACTCCCTCCCTGCTCCACAAAGCTCAAAACAACTTTTGATCAATGCATACCCCAGAGCTTCACTATGGAAGAGCTGACCTATATTACTATATAGGTGATAAACAATGCTGGAAATACACAGTTTTAATACAGAGAAGTAGTAAAAGTAAAGGGAAGAGGAAGAAAAACAGTCATAAGTCTTTGCTACATTGGTCAGTTTGCTTGCTCCTATAGGTGTCAGTCTCTACAGAACAGGCTGTAATTGGATCACCCTCAGCACTACAGATAAAAGCCAGGCCCATTTTTTCTATTTACCACACTTGATATAAATGGAGCTTGTTTCCATCAGCTAGCCTGCATGATGGACAAATTAAACAGCTTATAAAACTAAAACACATAGACAGTGATCTAACATGAAAGTTTTCTGTGTTCAGAAGTCCTCTGTTTCTGCTTGTATCACAGAGCTTCTTACAAAGTTAGTAAAAAATTGGTTACATTTTGTCCACTGCTAGGAGATCAGGTAGCCAGAGTGCAACAACACTTACCATTCCTGCCTTTGCTGAAGGGCTAGAGTGTAGCTTTCAGGAGTACTGTGATTTGGCAGCTTCCAGATGAAGTAGGTTCCACTCCAAAGACAAGTATCTTCCCTAGAACCAGGTCTTGCCTGAAGCACTCTGCTGCTACAGCCATGCTAATTAAGCAATTCTGAAGTAAACATATTTCTTATTTACTTCCCAGCTTTTTTCCCTACCATTCTCCCAGAATCAATGAGACTAAATCAGAAAAAGCAACAGTTCTGGAACACGTAGCTTCCACAAAGTAGGCAAACCTTGCAAGTTGCTAACTAACAAGTGTTAGCAACACCAACTTCACCTACAAACCAGGTCTAATTCTCAGCTGGGATAGTGCTAGAGCACAGTCAAAACCGACACTGCAATGGGCACACAATACGTAGAACAGGTAAATCTGTCAAGGAAAAGACAGCCTTCTTAGAAATTTTAGTGCAGTAATGCCATTCACAGCTGAATAATCACTATGGGAAAAGATGCAGGACAGCCATTAGTCCTCCTAAAAGGAATTCAGTTCTGAAATAAAAAAAAAGTATTGGAAACTTGCCTGTTATGCACACACAGTACATCATTTTCTACCCAAGTTTTAATCTATGCATTGCAAAGACAGAATTTTAGCAATATGCTGGAGTCAGGATGCTCTGTTTCAGGTTAGCACATACTGAAATGGCAAGAAGGTCTGATTTGCCTGTATGAGACAGGCTTGGAAACCTGAAACTAAGCAGTGGATAAAGACCCAAGTGCCTTTTTTACTCACCATAAAAACATACGAATGAAAAAAAAAAAATCACAAAACATAGTGCTACTTTGAGATGCAATTATTCAAAGATACAAGGTCCTAGTTATACACACTCGAAGGCTGCATGTTAACTGTGTTAACCTTCCCTTTTCATAAGCATAAAAAAAGGTGACAGTGACTTCGTGAAGACAAACACACATATAGTTTAAGTACTATGAATACTCTCTGCCTTCAAAAAGCAAATTTGACAGTGTAAGTGCATGAACAGAGATCTTTGTTGTATTGTGCTCTCCTTATCAAGCATTCTGAAGTCCTAAAATACAAGTTACTCCAAACTATCATTTGACCAGCAATTTTAGCTCCCATTCAGATCCCCTATTTTAGACTGCTTCCCCATCATATTAAAAGTGAACAGGGCATGCACGTAAATCTGTAGTATTGATTTCTTGATTTGGCAACACCACACACTTTAAGGATTTTATTTAAAGAAATACGTATTTCTCTTTTGAGCATATAAAACATCACCTATAAAGCCGCTTTATATACTGGAATGTGGACATACAGAGTTTTCAATCAAGACAACCAATCCTTTCACCTTAGCTAGCAACCTTCCTGCAGTGTCAGTGGGTAGAGGGGGGATTAAATGGCAACATTCACATTAGAAGCATTTTGAAAAACTCTTAGAAGGATTTTGTTCTGGTGCAGATTCACACGCACCCAATTTAAACTTGGTCCACTCAGAAGCTCCACATATAGGCAGCCTTTTTGATTTTTACAGACCTTCTATTGCTAGAAGTGTTCATATATGTATGTATGTGTTTGTGTGTGCACATATACATGCATATACACAGAACTCAGATGTTCAACACAAGATTTGCATTGTCTTGTAACCCAGCAAAATGACAAAGGAAGAGATTACAATTCTATCATTAAGATACAGTCCAAACATCATGTCTGTTACTATGATATACCCTTTTACATATATATTAACACTTTCTATAGGAAAGAAGTTTCATACATTAAATATTGACAACCTTGTAATGTATTAAATACATATTTATTCAATATTTTATTAAGATTATTAAAAAAAATAATCTTAGATACTCTTTATTTTCACAAGGTGTATGCAATTATGATGATTAACCTACACTTAGGCTCTAACAGCCTAATCCAAACCCCATCAACTTTAATGGGCTTTAGATCAAGCATGTGAGAGCACTGTAACAAACACTGTTTCAGGAGGTAATTCCCATGCAACATCAAACTATGACAAGACACAAGAGGCTAAAAATGGCTCATCATAATTTATTTTATGTTAAAATGTACAGCTTGGGGGGGTGGGGGGTGTTTGTTGTTTTTTGCAGTTTTTATTTTTGTTTCTTGGGTGGTTTTTTTGTGTGTGTGTTTTTTTTTTTTTAAGTGACTGACTAAAAAGATAACAGATAAATACAAGAGTGTCACTGGGTCCTATTTTTACATGTATCAAGCCTCTTCTGTTCGGCCCTTACAGTCACTCTGTACAGGTACAAAGGCTACAAAAAAGGAAGCAATATAAACAGACACAAGTAACTTTTGCCTTTTTACATGCGATCTGTAAGCTTAGTTTGAGCTATTCACACGCTACTGCTCTATTTTTTCCCTTAAAAAATAACTCCAATATTTTATAAAGATAGAAAAATCTACAGATGGAATGAAAATGTAAAGTTAGAGGCATTTCCATAAAATAGCAACTTTACACCAAATTCACTATTTTTTTTTTTTAAATCCTGCCAAGTATTTGGACATATATGAAAATGTTTCAAAACTTGACAAATAAACACCGAGATGTTTCAATCAACAAAAAAACATAACAGTATTTATAAAACAGAAAGCTGCCTTTTTTCCTACCCCAGCCCCAAAGAAACTGGTCACAAAAATGGAAAAGAGTCTCAACTTTACACTAAACATACAGCAATAAAACCCTTTGAACTAACCAAAATGTGAATAGCTTTCGCAGCTTTTTTTTATTATTTTTTACAAGTTTCATAATTAACAAAAATATAGTTCTTTTTTTTTTACCCCTCAAACTAGGGTAACCTAATCAAGGCAAAAAAATTAAGAAATGGCTTACTGTTAAGCACAACACTTGTACAGTACTACAAAATGCACTGTCACTAACAAAGACATTAGCGGCATGCGGAAGTGTCACCTTCAGAAACAAAATAATACAATAAAAGAACTGCTAAAAGGCATTTACATGTGGGGAAAGGAGAGAGAAAAAGCTCACGATCCAGTACTGTCTGATAGTTTTGGAGTCTATTTATCCACATTTTTAATGGGAGCAGGCACATAAAATGGCTCTGAACCATCAGCTGCTGTGTAATTGCAGTTCATAGAAAGAGTTCTTCCTTTCCAGAGAACTTCAAGCTCAATGAAATAAACAAAAAATGGAAAACCACCTAATTCCCCCCAAAGAAGAGAGAAAAGTTAAATCCCACAAAATTTAAAAAAAACAAAAAAACAAAACAAAAACCAAAACAAGAAATAAAGAAAAAAGAAAAACTTGTATAAGGCTTTCTGCTGCATACAGCTTTAAAATGGTGCCAACAAGTGTTTTTGCATTCACACCAATTGCTGGTTTTGAAATCGTACTCTCCAAAAGATATTTGTGCAGATCAATCCAATATGCCAGTTTGGTAGTCTGCCCTCCAAAGGGCCTACCTTCTCATGTAGGATCCATTAAGAGACTGTTTAGACATGCCTGTATTCATATAGCCATGATGCCCCGGAGGAGTGTACATCATGTTACTGTGGGGTGCTGTCTGCATTGGTTGCTGTGCATATGGCTGAGTTCCCATCATCCCCATCTGCATCTGCATAGGGTACTGGGGTGTTTGATTCATATACCCATGATTAGTGTGATATCCACTATTCATCATCGGCTGGGACATACTATAACCATTCATAGCATTAAGGGTATTCATATTCATGTTCACTGAATTGACATTATAAGCTGGGGCTGGCATCAAATTTACACTCATGTTCATACCACGCTGCATTGTTAAGGTCCGCGCAGGCCCTTGCATGGCCACAGTCTGTGAAGCACGCCCATAAATTTGTGGCTGATGGGCTGTAGCAGCAGGTGGCAGAGGGGTGGATTTGGTTCTTACAGAAACATGACCTTTGCTGGCCATCTGAGTCTGCAGTCTTTGGGTGTGGGATATTCCAATATTTGATGAAGTCATATTACGCTGCAAAAGGGGAGGTGGCAAATTCATGGGGGGAGGAGTAAGGTTGGGGGGAGGGGTCATGGTAGCCTGTGCTTGGGGTCCTCCAGGAACAGCATGTGGAGACTGAGAAAGCTGAACAAGCCCTGTATTACTTAAGGGGGTGGACAAAGAGGCACTGTTTGCATAGGAAGTTACAGCAGCTGAATGGCTGTAAGGCAAAGAATGATCCATAAGCGTGTTCGTTAACTGTTGCAGTTTCGCAAGGCTGAAGGTGGCAGATGGCTGTGAGTAATGCCCCGCTCCAAATTCACTCTGCCCCATTCTTTCATATAATCCAATGTTGGCATTGCCAGTCTCGGGGATTTCAGTTAACTGCATAGGTGGTGTAAAATTAGTGGCCATGCTGCACTGGGATAACTGTTGGTTGCTGCTTGGAGGCCTTTCAACAACACAACCTTGGGGAGACTTTACATTACAAGTGGGAGGAGAATTGATGTTTGTTTGTTGCATCATACTGCAGCTTCCATTAATGTTAGACATCTGCTGTGTCACTGCACAGCTACTCTGTGTTAGGTTACTAGATGTAAGGCTACTGTACGAGCAACTGTTTTGTGAAGAGTTGTTTCCACAGATACTACTACCCATTGTAGAATCGTAACTACTTGGGTTTTCATAGTTTTCTGTTGTGCTCTCAATGCTCCCTAAGTCACTAAACCCACTATCCACAACTTGTTGCGAATGATCAGAAACGGAGGGAACATCCATCATTGGGCTGGTCTCCATGTTCTGTAGAGACGGCACAGAAATGGCACTTTGATCTGGGCTGATCTGAGCATAGCTGTTCTCTAAAGGAGCAACATTTGGACTATTAACAGAACGAACTGACTGGCTGGGATGAGAGTGCACAGACGAAACCGGGCTACTGTGGTCAGACTGCTGACAGTCATCCAGGGTGGTCATTTGGGGACTTTGGTCATTATGGGCATAGTTTTGCAAGCTTCTACAGGCCTCTTGAGTCTCTGCACAGTCCTGAAACGTATCTTCATGTTCACTTGCTTCTTGGGTTAGAGACTGTACTGCTTGAACCGTCTCTGAATCAATCTCCATGGTCTCAGCACTCTCTCCCTTGAAATTGGAATGTAATTCTTCACCAGCTTTTTGGTCCTGGTTGTTATCTGTATGATCATCATCAGATTCAGGCACTGGGTCTGAATCTGTAGTAAGTTCTTTCTGGTCACTTTCACACTCATCAGCTGCAAGGTCAACACCACAATCCATTAAGTCCTCTTGATTTGAATTACCAGTTTGAACATTTACGTCTAAAAAAGATTGCTGTGTTTCCAGCATTTCTTTGAAAGCTTCACCAGGCAATTCCTCTTTCTCCACTTCCGTTGAACCCATGTGGCTATCGTCTTCATCATCTGCATCATGATCCTCATTGTGAGAAGGTTCTTCATCCTCCTCCTCCTCCTCCTCCTCCTGATCATCCAAATGCACAGACTCCTCTTTTTGCAGAAAAACTTCTTCTGCTTTGTCTTTTTCTTGATCTTTTGAATTGATTCCACCTTCTTCTACATCCCTTTCTTCTTCCCCAGCTTTCATCATATCATTTTCTTGTTTTTCAAAGGGTTCACTGGGTGGATGCAGAGGTTCAGGTTCTACCTCTTTTACCTCATCATCTGGTGGTGGTAATACTTCAACAGGCTCTTTAATAACTTGCTCCGTAACAGGAACTGAGCAGGGCTTGTCTTCAGCTACTTCCTTTTGTTCCTCCACCAGCACCTGATAGTCAGGCTCCATAGGAGTCTCAGGTGGAGTGTACAAATTAAGCTTAAAGCCAGGTTTTCTTTCTTTGCTTTGCCTCCATTTAGATGGACCGCGCTTAACTCCTTTGGGCCAACCCTGCTTACTCTTTAAAGGTTCAAGATTGTCTTTAGTGCTTTCTTCCAATACAGCTACATCCTCTGTATTATCTTTGGGAGGCAATAAATAGAGACAAAAGAAAAGTCTTAGCTTGCGCAAACTAATCAGTATTTTCAAACATAATCCCAAAAGTATTTTATAAACTCAAAATGTATTAAGACACTCTGAAACAAGAGTTATAAACAGATCTCAAACCACAATAGAATGACATAATATCTACAGCTCAAACACACTTACACAGATATGTTTGGTGGCCTTTTAACAGTGACCATCAGAAACACCATTTATACACTAGAAGAATCCCAGAGATTTAAATCACAAGACATGTAAACTAAAGCAAAAATATTGTCCAAATATTTGATTATCAACCTTTGTTTTTAGAATAGAGGTATGCCATCACTTTATATAGACATTGATCTAATGCATATTCATCTTTTTTTACAGTAATAACATGAGAGTCTGGAGTTCCCTGTTCGACCATTCTGGAGGACAAACCATAGTAAGCATGTAATCATGCTTTAGTACCAACACTGAAAAAAATGTGGTTCATTCTAGTATCTTCTCATAGGCAGCATATAAAGACACAGCCCACAATACATGACAAAAGCCAAAAGATAATTGAAATTAAACAGAGTGCGTCAGAATACTAAATTAATCCACTGACTATAAAAAACTACCCAAACACATTCACTCCTCTCCTCTCCTCTCTCCCCAGATACCACTTACGTAATACACCAGAAAAAGGGAGAATTTTCAGGATATAACATGCCGTATTTGGGAGCGTAATAGCTTCAGTGATACTCCTCTGCCTCTCACTGTAGTGTCACAACACTCCTATAGTCAATTAATGTGATGACATGGTCCATAGACAAATGCACAGTATCAGTCTAGTTAAAGCAGTGCAAACCTGACCACTGGGACATAGCTGGAACACTTTGAATTTGCTACTATTAGTTTAATTCATTTCTGTTGAGAAGCAGGAAAAAGCAGTAATATTCTAATGTACCTGTGCACTGGTTTGTAACACCACCAACATTCGTAAGCATGGTTGCTCTAGTCACACAAAAGCTGTTTAAAATAGAAATCAGTGCATGATCCCTCAACTGAGGATCGCAAAGATTAAACTTCCCATGCAATTATGCTAACACTAGAATAGCACCCACTGGCTTCTAAGAGGTAAATATACAGACCTGAGAATCCAGTCATTCATTCTGGAATTAAAACTTATAAGCGTAATTTGAGAGCCAGGAGGTCAAGGGATGAGTATACATTCAGAATAGCTCATTAGTAGTTCCACTATCCATCCATTAGCTTTTCTGCCAGGAAATATCCTTGAAATCAAACTAGATAAGCAGCTTTGAAAGAACACAGTTAAGACTCTCTCACTCTTTTGTAGGGAAAAAATAGGGACCCCAGTGCTGAGGACATATTGTGCCCCAGAAGCAACAAACATTTTCTTGAATTACCAACAATGCGGAATACAAAGATATTTGTGTAAATCCAATCTTACTTTTTGCTTGTATCCTTTATCAAGAATACAAAACCAATATTAGACAATATTCCAGTGATACCCCTGCTCTGTTGAGTATGAAATGCCCTGTTCCAGGGATATAAAAGTTGCTTTTGGCAACATGACAAGGACTGCAGTGCTTCAGACTGGAAAACATTTGTTTTCTGAACACAAAAAACAAATTATTATATTAATGGGTCAGGAATAACGAAAGTAGTAAACTCAATTGAACAAAACAAAAAAATCTGAAGCCACCGCTAAATTCTAATAAACTGCATGAGATTAATGGCTCCAGTAGCACCTCTAAGCAGAAAGCATTATTAAGATTGTAAGCTTTTAAGACCAAAATGGTTAAGTACATCTTGTTAAAAATTTCCAGATTTATGACAAAAATAAACACTTCCTTTTAAGGCCACCCAACAAATTAATTTTGTGAAGATATAAGAACATTTTCAGCTTACTTGTACAATTGTCATCACTCCTGTAACAATGAATATCTTTCTCCTCCTTGTTCTGCTCTTCCTCCTCCTTCTCCTGTTTCTGCTGCCCAGGTTGATACTCAAAAGCTTTTCTAATCACAGGCTTCAAGTCATCATCTTCCCCATCCATCTCACAGGTAGGTTCCAGCTGTGGCATGGGACGCTCTTCATCCGAGTTATCAAATGGCTCATTCAACACCTCTGTTGTTTCCGAAATTGTCTCTGTTGTAACACTGCTATTAATCCTTCTGCGTTTACGGCCCCTTTTCTTTTTCAGTATGAAAGGTCTCTGAAAAATAATTCCACAAATGTAATTCCTCCTACATTCCTGTTTGTTATCTGACTCTGAACATAAATAAATACATTTTTGTAAAGTGACTTTACAATAATCTATTTACTCATTCAAAAAAACCCCCTTACATTGCATCCAATTCAAATGTAGACAGAATGTAAAAGTAAAATGTCTAAACAGTTAAAATAGGTATGTATCTACACATGCACACAAACCCTTCTGTAGGTGAAAATTAAGACTAGAATTTTCTTCATGTTGTAGAGACTCTTACCTTCTCCTGTCAAATAATATTCATAGCAATATTACATAAATTCTACTTACACATTTTTCCTCTGTGGACTTATAATTCCCCAACAACCTTCACAAGTATCAAAGTTTATTCTTCTACGTTTCTGCTTTCTGCTATTTTAGAAATAATTATTTATATAGAAAAATAGATAACAGCAAAGGAAGTACACCTCAAACTTCACATGGGTCTCAACAATACACCAAAAGAATTCTACAGTTGGCTGCTATAAAGAAAAAAAACTGTTCAGTTTATATTTCTATTATTACACATTCTCACAGATTTATAGTTACTTTTAAGTTTGCTCATCTAAAGGATAAACAAAGGGACACTCCAATTCCCTAATTCTCACCAGAGACACCTAAATACATATGCGAAGGTGAGTGGTTTAAAATTTTGAATAGTTTACTAATTTAAACCATTCAAATAGTTGATTTTTCATCAAATTAAGAATTATGTAAACACTGCAGTAACCGGAATTTAACATTTAAATCCCTTGGAAATCAGAAGCATATGGGTTAAAAAACCCTTTTGTTTTAACACCATTTGCTTTTGAAAAATAGTATTCCCCTTTAAGGAGTTCCTATATTAAAAACAATAAAAAGACAAACCCCACAAGCTGGACTCCATCTTAAAATGAAAAAAGGAAGAACCATTAAAATATTGAAGCAATACCAATGCAAAACAGCAGAGGGCAACCACTAGTTTAAAAATTAATGGGAAATTCTGGGGTTTTGTGTCACTTTTATTTTACAGTTCTGTGAAAAATCCAAAAGATCAAAAATTGGATGGAGAGGAAAAAACAGAAGACAGGAGTTGTTCAGGGTCCAAACAATATAGAAAGGATTAAAACAATATAATAAATGTTTGTAAAAAACCCAGATTGTTATTTCAATGATAACGATTTGATTGAAATCAGAAATGAATGACTTGAAACCAAACCATTGAAGTAACACACCTTTCTTTTTATGGCCAGTGACTGCGGCTTGGTCAGCCGGGGAGGTGAACTTTGCTGACTCTCATCCCCGCCATCCTCCTCGCTGCTCTCCTTAGATCGCTCTGTGGATTGCCCTCGCTCCCCCACCACTGCCACACTTTCTGGAGGTCGCAAATATTTATTTTTAGATTGTACTTTTGCAGGTGATTGCCTACTATTAGTTCTCGTGGAGAATATTTCTTGCTCTTCCTTTTCCCAGCAGCTAGCTTGCTCCATCAGACGCTCAGCCTGCAGGGTTGAGGTTAAAATAACGGGTCACTGAAACAGCATTTACTTAGCCATATCCTTTACGTTCAGCTAAAGAGTTACAATAAGTCAACCCTGATTAGCACTGCTGGCTAACCTAGCAACAACATTTCAGCTGAATCATCTAGTAGCTCCTTTACAACAGTTAGGATAACAAACCAAAGAAGATTGCATTTCATGGGATATTTAGCACTATTAATGATGCAGCGAATTGATTTAAGTCCTTTAGCACTACATTACATGCCCACTGACATGGATCACTTTGAGCAAGTTCATAACACAAAGAATCGATTGACACTGCAGCCCCTGAGCTCTGCACCAAATTTGATCTGATTACATGCTCTTCGACTACCTCAAGAGTGATAAATACAGCTTCATGACAAGTGATTCATGTTTTAAGTTTTCATATTCATCCCCCCAAAGTTACCATGTCTTGCTGCACAGCTTCCAAAAATTGTGCATTACAATAATATCAGTATCCTCTATCATTAAGCAGTGGTCAAAGTTAAAACTGCTCTATTTAAGACAGCCTAATGTTGAATATTCACAGCAATGAAATCCAAAAGAAGATAAATTCAGAATAAGAAGTTTCAGCTGTTACCTCCTTTTCTGCTTCTCTCTCTTCTTCAGAAACTGCAGCATTAGAAACTAACAAAGGAGTCCATCTCAAGCTTTCAGGATCTACTTCATTGATACGTGGATTCGCTTTCAGTTTCTCCATATGACTTGAAATCAGCTTTTCCCTTCTAATAATTACAAATCTACAATCCAATAAACAGTAATTTATTTTATAAAGTGATCACCTAAAACAACCTTCCTACAGTTTAAATCCTTTTGCACAATAACCTGTGAAAATAGATGGGTAAATAAATGGATACATGAAACTAAAAGTATCAGCTGACAGGCACAGATAACACGCTTACACTACTGACTGTTTACTAAGAGAAAGAGAGGAAACAACTGTTTATGAAGTGAAAGCTCAATACTAAACATCACTAGGGCAAGAGAGGAAAGTAAAGATTTTATCGTTGACCACTCTAAATCCATGCAAGAGGTTTAGTGTTGGCTCTTCAGTCACTGCCAGAACAATTTCCAATTTTAATATGACATACAAGCATAAATAGAAAACACTGTGGATCAAGTAAAGAGTGAGAAAGTCATTAATATTACAACCGAAGATGGCAAATAACTGGACGAGAAAGCAAGTTAGAAACATAGGTTTTCTAACGAAGCATAAAAATGTACCTTAGTCCTATGCTGATGCAGTAGAACACAACTTTCTAATTACTATGAAATGCAGTAGCATACCAAAAGCAGGTAAAGACTAACATAATAGCATAGTATGCTAATACACTAGTACATACCCCACCAAAGTTCCCTGTTACAAAGAACTACACAATTTTAAACAACAAAAAATATGTTGCGTTTTTTTAGCAAGGCTTTCAAATGCTGTAAAAATCAGGTAGATTAAGTGACAACACTGCTTTTCACTGAGAATGCTTTAAAAAAAAAAATCAATCAGATCCAGGTGAACCATTTTCCCAGAATTGTGACAAACTTCTACTTCACTACATGTAAGAAAAATTAACAAAATGTAGGAAACCATAAGAAGCCATACCCAATTCCCAAGGTAAGTGTCTGGCAGGAATTTCAACAGATGTGATTTCTTTTCCTGGCTCAGCCACTGACCTTCTGGATACCTTTGGCCAGGTCAGTTCAGGTCCCTGTCTAAGCTTTACTACCTGTGAAAAAAAGACTAACTGACCTTGTTCATAAAGTATTTTGAATTCTATAGATGAAAAAAACATTATTTTCTAACTGGGTGTCAGTATTCAGGACCTATAATACTTTGTGACAGGGCAGAAGCTGCATATAAGTAATGAATACATATTTGATTATCACTTAAAATGCATTTATCCCATCAGGTTGTCCATAAATAAGCACCCCCAAAAGTTAAGGTTTTAATGCTATGACAGCACTCCTCTTACTACTCTCATAACACCAGCCTGTAAGCCAATCTCCTTTTTGAAGACCTGCATTCTTACTAGTTGAACACTTACTAATTTTGAATACTAGTGCTGGTGCACATAAAAGTTACTGAGGCTGAGCTATTCCTGATCTTAATTTTATTTTTTGGCAACCCACCGTTTGTAAGGCAGTTTTGCTTAACTATAAAGTTTCTATGATTGGAATATTCAGAAAGAATTAAGAAGCTCTTCAGAAACACAAATACCATTGAAAGTAATTTAAGGTATTTTATGAAAAAAAAGAGCCCAAACAACAAAAACAACCCACTTAAAATCTAAAATATCAATCAAGATCATTTAGAAAGAAGATGTTCACAAAACAGGAACTCACCTTCCCAGTACACTAACTTTCAACATTCATCATAACATTAAATAGAAACTTTAAAAAGTCATTTGCATTCCCAGTACCTTGGGCAGGAGGACTTCATGTAGAGCTGATCCAATCCCATGGCTTGTGTGAATTCAGTAATGATCAAAAAAGGGGGTGTGGAGAGAGAGTCTGCCCCACCCACAAATCCAAATTTATCCCTCACTGGTATTCAAAGCAAGATATTTGCAAAGCAAGAGCTGGGAATTGTACTTACGGAAGACGATACTGAATGAAACAAAATTCTTCACTGAAAATGTTTCAAGCTGGCCACACCCTTCTAACAACCATTAACATGAAAGAGGATTCAAAAAAACACTGTTTGTTTAGGGATAAAAACTCTTTATGTAAGACTCCATCAACAAGACCCAGCTGTAGTGACTTCTTCAGTAAGATGGTTATCATTCATTTTAAAGTCAGAATTTTACACAGACATTTTTCACATCAACTGTTTTGTAAGTAGAGAAAGTAAATGTTTTGCCTCAGTATTTAAATTTTTTACAAGATTCACTGACCTATCTTCTCTTTTATCTATCATGCTATGTTGCTGCAGGGTTGTGGCAATATCATGTGGACACATTCCAGTAGCTCGACTCATTCCTTTGATGCTGATTTGTTTTTCATGGTGGCAGTTAAGGTATTCTAATATGACACTCTTCCAGTAAGCCAAGTATGAGAGACGACCCAGGTCAGACAACGGCTTTTCAGGGGATCCTGCTTGACCCTCTCTTCTAGAAAGTAAATAGCCTAGAAAGAAAAGAAACAGAACACCTTATTGAGATAACAAAACTAAGAATTTTAAATACCCCTTAAGAAAGTTGGTATTAATAGAATGATCAGCATGACTGATTACATTATTGGTAACTCTTGCAATTAAAGAAATCCTATTCACAAGAGATTGGTTTTCATCACTATAGTGACATAGAAAAAGACTAAATCCTTGTAAGAGACTCAGATCTTATGTTATGAGAATCAAACATTAACCAAAACCCCCCTTCTAATCATAAGGCAAGGAGGAAAGAAAAAGTGAACATGTTTCAGAACAGGTCTCATCACACATGATCTCATTTAGAACTACAACTGTCTGGCCTTCTGAGAAACTTTTACACCTGAGTTACATCACTGAAGCCAAGAATTTTCAGAAGAATCTCATGAGGAAGTGTCATGGGTAATATCAGTTAAGTCAGTTTTCTTCAAGAAGCCCCAGGTGACATAAGTTTTTGATTAAACAGTTGTTGTATTTCAGAGGTGACATATAATTCACAAGTTGAATTACTGGGAGAATTACTTAGGAGAAATAATTAAAAAATTATCTCCCTTAATTCACTTTTAAGAACATTCACATAATTCCAGTCTGCAGTCTTCAAGACAGTAACTGATCAGCTATTATACAATACACCACCTTTATTTTATATTCTATGTATGTTCTAAGTCCTTTTTAACTCTCTTCAGCTTTAAGAAGCTTTTACAATTTAAAGTAGAACACACCTGCTTGGAGATAACAGAAGAAGTCTGGTATTTGCCACCATTAAAACTAATTCAGGAGAAAGAAAAAAATAACACAATTAATAAAATGTATCCTTTCACAGTAATTCATCCTTCCATGATACATATTCTGCACTGTACCTTTACAAACACTACCAAAACATGGGCCTTAAACACCAGGCTTACACAATGCTTATTCCACCATAAGCATGGACATCATGCTCATGGAATTACATTACTCAGTCATTTGGAATCCACCAACATATACGGTTCTTTTGCCTTCCAATATTCTTAAATACTTTCTTTTAAAAGTTGGAATCCCTCCTTTTATTTTTCTAAGAGTGCCTTAAAACATATCTAGTACAGCCATGTCACATTTGCTAAACAAGTCCTCCTGACTTCTTCACAAAGTTTCTCCTCATCAAGTTAGCTATAAATTAAGAACATATGATTAACATCCAGCTTTGAGTGAAGCAATGGCTCTTTCCTTATTTTGCTGTATGCTCTACCATATACAAACTGTACACACATATATCTATTTTTTTATATCTATAAAAATATGAAATGCACACATACATACATGTGTATATACTCAGCTTGAAACAATGGTCTTCCCTTTTTGGGGGGCAATACAAAAGGTCCACAACAGAATTTGTAAAATACATATGCACCGATCATCATACTCTAACCTCCAGTTTGCATTAAAATGTTTACACAGAAAAGCAGACATCCTACTACATTCCAAGTGATCAGTAGCAGCATAGATACTGAAATAGTGTACCCTTCATATCTATTAGCATGATTTATGGTAAAACACCAGAGTTTCAGGAGGAATACCATCCCACATCTGCCGACTTCTACATAGCATGTAGACACCTACATAAAGCCTGCCTACATCTGCATGGTACCACTGGAAATTCAGCAAGTAAATTTATTCTGTTTTACAGAAGAAACACTACGTTAAAACTGAAGAAAAGGAAGGTGTTTTAACATTTGAAGTTGCAGCATATTACATTTTTTTAATAACTAGATGATACATCTTAGTACTACATGTAACTTGTTGACAGGAAAAGCCAAACTTCACATTCAAAAGCAGATTGCATCCTGAATAGTTTCAAGGTAAAGAATTGTTGTTTTACTTCCAACTGCACAAAAGGAGACCTATAGCATATAGGCTATTCTGCATAATTTTAGACAAAGCTTCACTTGTACCAAGAAAGAATTCTGGATCAGCTTGTTTACAACGTATATAGACAAGTTTTATACTAAGACATCATTGCCTATAGAAAAACATGCAAAACTGCAGCAGTACAAGCAGTGATAGAAGTCTCAACACAGGAAGAGAGAGGGAGAATAACCTAGATTTTTAAAATAAATCCATGAGGAGAACTTACAGTTGCTTCAAGTATCTTTACAGTTTAACCTACCAACTTCACATTCAAGAAAACTTGGGCACTAATAGAAAGTGTTTGCAGGCTGTTTGCAAGACCTGGATTTCATTCTTGTATTTCACTATACTTTAAAATTACTGACAAGAACTTCTTCCACTTCCATTTTCTTCATACATAACAGGGCTGTAACTTTCTTGGTAAACATCTTATGAGGCTTAGTAAGAAAACCCTATCAAGAGTTTGGAATCATTAGTTAGGCAACCACAAGTAGCTTTAGAGTTTCACTAGTATATCCTTGCTCATCAGATCCTTCCAATTGCTGGGGACTTTCAGACTAGTTCTTAGTGATCATTTTCACATATTTTTACTCTACATTAAAGCAGTGAAATTTCACCTGCATGGCAGTAACATCTGTCAGTATTCCTCTCCTACCATTCCACAATGTAACCTATGCTTATCCAAGATACTCACAGTCTATAGGATCAAAAATATAAATCAGAGGTAACAATCTCAGTTACATGTAGTGAGCACTGAATGAAAAGTTTCTCTTAACAGATTCCGTGATTTGAATGACATCTATTAAATTAAACTTACCAAAGAGACGCCAAATAATTGATCTAAGTTGCAGGTAAATAAAAAACACTGATCTTGGTAGCTCGTGTATCTATCCTGAAGCATCTGAAATGAGTACAATATGCCCCTGTTAAACAGATAACCCCAGTGTCATTGTGTCTACCTAATTTTAATAATGGATAGCCTCAAAGTGGAAACCTGAAAGAACTTTCTTGAACTATAACCCCTGATATGAGACTATGAAAACCAGCAACATTCAGACGACAAAATATAGCTCCTCCCCACCCACCTCCCGAGAGTAAACAAGTCAGACTGTACATTACACAAAAAAAACCCCACAACAAAATGTAAGACCTAATCTAGAAGAACAAAGAGTTGTCTATCTTATCTGCTGGGCCTATGACTGATAGTTTCACAAAATTAAACAGCCAAAATACCATTAATGATTTTTATTTCTTGCCTTATCTCCAGCCTTCACAGTGAAGCAACATACCACATGCGATTTACAACCTTTGATTTTTGTCATGCAAACCTCCCCAGAACCACTAAGGTTTTATCTTATTTAAGACTTAAAACGATTACAAGAAATTCAATCTGAGAAAGGGAAAGTTAGTATAAGATACATATATTTTATGCCTTCAACACAAATTTAGGAGACAATCAGACATTAAAACATACATTTAAAGAAATTAACTTGAGCAGTATCTTGTAATTTCAATCTACAGCATTCCTAGTATTGAACTCCCCTGAAATAGCTACAGCAGAGTCCACAACACACTTACGTGAAAACAATAACTTTAATACATCTGTGTCAGTCTCCAGAAACTTTGTTAACTAATGATTTTGTTATGCTCAGTTGTCTCTTAAAACAAATTAAACAGCGTGAGATCAGAGGTCCAGCTTGATAGTACCCTGTTCTGACTGTGGCCAACAGAAAAATCCAAGGGACAGACTAAAAGAGGCAACCATCTTGTGAAACTCACATGCAAACAGAATTATCTGGCTCTGCCCAAAAAAATGGAATCTGCCAAATATGTAACATCCCCACACTTTTTGGCATTTTCTAGGAACTTGGTAAGATTTGTTAATTATCACTGTCTTTTGCAAACAGCACAGATTTCATCTTCCTCCTCCATTTACCTATGTGTTCACTAGTACTAGTCTTTAGTGTCGTGTCCACTAATATGCCTGGTACTGACGTGAGGTGAACTGACTTGTATTTCCCTACCTCTCTCCTGAAAAACTTCTAGAAATAGGGATCATATCAGGCCCCTTTCAGTCCTATGGCATGAAAGCAGTTTTATGCATACTTCAAGTTACAAACTGCCATAAGCAACTATTTCATTACTAAGTCTCTTTTATCTCCAAATCCCCAAGACACATCCTTCTTTCCCTGTCATACACACTTCCAAACTTCACTACTTTAGCTTTCTAATATTAAGGATAAATCACTCCATAGTTTTAAGTAAGGCAGATACGATTTAGCTTGAGACAGCTGAATTCAATTTTATTACCTATTGAAGAAATACAGACTTGTCCCTTTGCTTTTAACATGGTAGCAATGGCAGGCTAGCCCTCAAACGTGTAAGACGACAGAGATGCAGATTACATAGGGGCCAGTGGTATAGGAAGAAGCAGCAAACAAAGACAATAAATAATTGAACTGGTATACTGAGAAAGATTAAGTGAACAAACTAAAACTGACAGAAGAAAGGCAAATAAGTTTAAAGATATTCTTTCCTTAAGGACCCTCCTGCAATCTGTATGCTCTCTATACATGCTTTATATCCTATAGCAACAAACAAATCAATTTACCATTTCATTTTCTGATGAATGATCAAAGAAAAGAGATCTAGCTAAAAAAAGTTCAGTTTCTTTGAGTGCGTTTAAGACTGATCACAATCATTAGAGCCATTAGGTTTTCAAGTAAGCTAAGTAATTTAACTTGATTTAAGTAAACCACAAAACCAAAAACCCCAGTCTTGTCCTCCCTTCCCTCCAGCCCATTTGTGACCTGGATGTAGGTGTTTGAATTACACTTGTTTGTGTGCATGCAAGACAGCACGGCCACACTGTGGCTCAGTTACACACAGAAGCAGTTAAACTGTGGTACGCATATTACACAGAATTGAATGAACACTTCATTAGTGGTTTCCTATTCATCTGAGAAGCAAGAGAACTTAGCTAATATGAAGGTTTTGAACAAGTATTTGTGTAATTATATTTACTATTTCTATTTTCAAAAAGCTTTATATCCTGGAACAACCCTAGAAATGCTGTATTTAATATAAAATACAGCAGATTACTTTGTTTAGCTTAAGAGTAAGCAACAGTCAGTTGTTTAGCACCCACACTTTGGAAAATAAGTAATTGTAGCAGAGTAGGTTCTAAGAAGGTGAAATAGAGGGCTATATTTGGCTTGTAAAGTAAGTATATTAGTCCTCTTTTTATGAAAGTATCACAACATCTCTTGCAATCTCCAATGGACAATACAATTATACATTTTATTGAAAATTCAACATAGCCAGAATACAATCCACCCAGACAATCCTGAGGCAGTTTCAGCGTAATCTACTCTGGAAGATGCCACCAGCTGAATCTCTAGTATCATTTCCTGTGTTCTACTATCCACATGCTCCCTTAAAAGAGCATCTGACAGATCAGCCTCACCACACACAATAGACACTGTGCCATATGCAACGGACACTGTGCTGATCTAACGCAACTCCTCCACCCCTAGAATTTCACTGCTTACAGGTAGGCAGGTTATTTGAGAACAGTGCCACAAAGAAAGACACTTCACTCTTGTGAGGACATCATGTATGATGTTTAACTATTGTCCTGAAAATATCTTTCACTTCATTGCATCACATTGCAATGCATTGCATTGTCTTCAGCAGAAACAGATAGAACCAGCAAAAACATGCCTGAATGGCAAATAGAGTACTGAATCTCATTCTGTACCTGGACAAGTATTTACAAATTGCAGTTCCTTTCTCCTATGCTACTAGCAACAGATCCACGTATTTGTTTTTCACTTATGCAGGTTAAAAATTAAAACAAACTGAGTCTTCAAAGTGGACCCCGAGAGTAGGGATTCATCAGTCCTACATTTCAGCTAGGATAGGTTTTTTTGTTTGCTACAAAAAGCTGGAAATAATAGTTTACACTGAAAATTTTAAAAGAAATTTATCTGAGAGTCTCTGATCTAGCAAACAGTTTTATGTATCAATCACGTAACGCGCTGGAGATAAAACACAGTTCTGATCTTATTTAAGAAGTCATGTTCAGTATCACTTTCTACGAAAACAATAATATTAAACTCTCTGAATAAGAAAGTTACAAACACTAGTGAAGAAAGTCTGTTATGTTCTTGTAACTGAGACAGAACTCAGTTTACAAAAAAACAGAGACAAACATCTTAAAAATTAGGGTGTGTACTACCAGAGTATTCCAGAGTCCTGATCTTGTATCATCCTAGCTGTTCCGGAGAACACAACTCTTCACCACTTAAATTTTGTAATTCAAAAATCTTCACTTTTTTTTAATCATCTGCAGATTAGTTTGGCCTTTATCTTAAAGAAAAGCTGCAGTCAAATGCAGTGTTTCTTTCAAAAACAGAACCACACTGGTGGTAGTTTAATGCAAGAAAAGAAGCAGAGCTTTGCTTCACTGCACACACTCATTACAGAGAAATGTTTACATCCTGTTTCATCCCTCCACATTCACAGAATTATTAATAAACATAACACACAAAGCTCTTGAATAGGAGCAACTCTTACAGAGCACAAGAACAGTACATAAAATGCAATGTAGCAGAGGTCCCTAGGTTAGAATAACTCCTAAGAGTCTTTCAGCAGTAACCCTGCCACTATAACCAATGACTTGGAACAGCAGTGGACTTGGCAAATAGGAAATCTCTATTCTATTCAGCGGGGTTTCATCAAGACAGCTTCCTTTTGTGCTTTTTAGGTTATCACCTTCTGTGCTTCCTAGTAAAATTGCTTAATCATCATCATGGTACCTTGCTTCAAAGAGGAAAATTTCTGTTGAGAATCTTTACTTCATTTACATGGAAGAAAAAGACTCTACACCTTTTAAAGTACAAAGGATCAAAATTTAACAGAAGTATCATTGCAAAAGCATTAATTTATTGCTTATGTATTAAAATATCCACAAAACAGATGACACTATATTATCACATCTGAATGATCTTCCAATCATTTTTAAACTCAGAAAGTCAGATGGTATTCTTGTAATAAGTAATGACTGAGAATCAGGGTGGGGAAATAAACCATATGAAGAACCAATTAATCTATTAGCCTTGGCTTCCAAAATTAAGTCTCTTTTGCCACTGTAATTCACCTCCCAGTAAAACGCAAAAGCAAACTTAAATGGTTCCAAACTTCCTCAAGCCTTGCCTGCATAGAAAACCCATTTAAAAAACAGGTTTCAACTCACAAACAGGAATTACTTAGCTTAGAACAACTGTCAGGTTGTCAGCTCTCACAGAGTCCTGAAACAGCTACTGAGCTGCTACAACATACAGCATGTCATAATAAGGTTAACTGTCACCAGCTTCAGTTTGCCTAGGAGACATGTCATCCGTATGTGGTGGTATTCAGCAGCTGAGTTGTAAATGGCTTAACTGTCTGTGAATCAAGGACAAGACAGACAACAAAGACAGAAGCACTGTTGCCATGCTAAGGGACATGCTTGCTCTCCAGCTGTGCACTAAGGCCACCACAATCAAATTAATTTGAACAGCTACACAGAATTGCTGTCAATGCACAACTAAACTCCATTTTATCTTTCTGAACCTGTTCAGCTATACTAACAATAGTAATACATCACTGATCCTATAAATAGGCTTGAAGAAAGCTGCCAGTGTTGAGCACATCATCAAGTCCAGTTCAAGATGCACCTATGCAACACAGCACTTAAATGACAGCCTGCTGACAGCACTTCTAAACTGCCTAAAGTTTACTTCCAAAGTTAAGTTCTCCTACCATGAGCTAATCTAATGCTAACAGAAGTTTCAGAACACAGCATATGTACAAATACCCACAGACAAAATTTATACAGATCCAGAAGCACCTTAGCATTTATGTGACTTATACCAAGTCAAATGCTCTATAATCTTTGTAATATCATGATGATAACAAATCCATTTCACTCATTGCTGTAGTTGTCCACTCTGCCTTGTCTTTTTTGAAGATGCATGTAACATTTGCCACCTTTCAGTTACTGAGGATGTTCCCCAGTTGCCATGACTTCTCAAAGATGATAGAGAAAGGTCTCTCAATCATGTAAGTCAGTTCCCTTGGGTGAATCTCACCTGGTCCTATGAGTCTGTATATGTCCATTTTACTTAAGTACTCTGTAACTTGATCTTCCTCTACCATGGCTGGCATCTCTCTCTGCTCCTTAAATTCTGCCACACCTGAGAACAGGCCCTGTCAGTGAAAGCCAAGGCAAAGAAACTACTGAGTACCTCAGATGCCTTCCAAGATCCCCACCACATCCCCACGTTGTCACACAATGCCTTCATTCAGCAGCAGGGCCACGTTCTGCTTACTGTTCCTTTGGCTGTCTACGTACTTTTGAGAGCTCTCCTGTTGCTCTACACATCCCTCAGTTTCAACTCCAACCAAGCTTTGGCTTAATTCCATTCCTGCACATGTAAGCAATACCAATACCTTTTGTAGACTTCGTTTTTGCTCAAGTCAGGAGCTCTTCCTGCAGCCTAGCAGGCTTACTGTCATGCCTGGTGTTTTCATGAACATTAGAATGAGTCATTTTTGCAGTCTGAAGAAACTGTCTCTGGAGATCAAACACCCTGCAGAAATCTGCTAGATTGCTTGTACCCTGCTGTGCTGCCTTTCCAGCAGAGTGTTTCAAGTAGTCCTTGAGAACAAGGGCCTTCCACTTGCAGATGTCATCCAGTTGCTTGGAAGGTTCATCCTCTTCCTTTTTTGATCAGGCTGTCTATAAGAAATGCCCACCACAGTATTCATGATTGCTGCCCTATCCTCTGATTCTGAGGCATACGGACTTGACAGGCCTATCGCCCATCCCATAGCAGAGCTCCATGCTTCCAAGTCATTCCTTTGTGCAGAGCACAACCTCCCCTCCTTGGCTTCCCTGTCTGTCCTTCTTGAAGAGACTTAGCCATCTATTGCAGCAGTCCAGTCTCTGAGCTACCTCACTGCATCTCTGTAAGCCCAAGGAAGTTACAGCTCTATGACAGAGCAGAGTCTTCTAATTCCTCCTTTTTGTCTTCAGGACTTGAGAAATTGGAATCTCAAACACAATGCGAGAGGGCCCCCTTCCCCTGCCCAACCCAATCACATTGTCCCTTGCAAACCCCACTCTCCAAGAAGCCCCAGACCTGGATGGCTGGATTCCCCTAGAAGTTCTGTCCAAGTTAGTTTCTGATGTGCCAGTATGGTCATTCTAACCAGTGCCCGTGACACATCACCATCATGGTTGTGTCAACTCCAAACAGCTCTCTGGACCCTCAGGACACCCCATTCTGGGCCAACTGTTCCATTCAACTGCCACGTTTGCATGTCTTGGTCATTGGTGCTATCTACATGCTTGTTAAATAAGAAGCTAGACACAAGTCTACTCCACCTCGCTTCAAGACTTCCTACTTGACAAGCAACTTCACTTGCTGTCTTTGGTTCCCAAATATATGTCAATTGCCTTCTGAACTAAGGATCCATCAACGTGCTCCCTCCTTCTATGCTGTGCTCCAAAATGCTCATGCTGAATTAGGAACCAAATTAGTTCTACACAAACTTATTGCTCCTTAACCACTATCACACAGCTCTAAAATGCAGTATCTTGTTCCATTTCATACCATTTAATCGGAATATTGCTCAGTACAAGTAACTAATACAAACATTCTATCATATTTTACAGAATACTGAGTTTACAGCAAAGGTCACTGCATCTGTATGTTTTTCTACTGTTATGAAAAAGTGAAAAAATACTTTAAAGAAGTATGGGTCTCCATGAAGTGTTAAGATAGACAATTATAAGAAACTTCACCAAGAGGCAAATATATTCTCCTATTATTTAGGATTCATCTTGGAGAACACTTCTATGATCTTGTATCCAAAGGCTGGGGAAGGTTCAACACTTCTGTGTTTTTTGTATTAACTTTGTAGATGTATTTCTGCCCACTTTAAACACTATTTTCCTATCAGGAAGTATTATATCTAGCATGAATATGCCCTCTAAGCTATATATACTCGCAGCTGTTTAAATAACAGATGACAAAGTCACAGGTATTTCAACTTATTGCTTGGTCCAGAGCAATTACATAATAAACAGGAACATTTGGACCTCAAATGCATGGTGCACCTCTGCACCAGCTGTACAGATTAACCGCATTGCAAATTACAGCAACAGTACACGCAATTAAGCATTTGGATCATATTGGTTATTCACCTCATCATGTTATGCACTTAAGCAGCCAGCAATGAAGTCCACTGATCTAGTCTATCTGCCAGTGAAGTCAGATCAAAAACATCACCACTGACCAGAGCTGCTGGAGGGTAGCAAAGGGATAGGAACAGTGTACTGATGTCATGAAAATGGCAATCAAATAGGAACAGGTTGCTTGGACCATAAGAACAGATTTTAGTCTACTGATCTTTCCCCAATTTTAGACTGAATGTAGCCTTCACAGCAGAAGTCCATTTAGAAACATACACACTACATCAGCAAAATGAGAAATTAATGCTATATTAGCATTCTGGACTTCAATCTGATTTATAAGGATAATAGCTTTCCCTCATGCATTGTATAACTTAAACTTGTCAATCCCAGGTTCATAGTTATGCATGCGTATCACAATCACACATATAAACATTTATATACACTTCCACACACAGCAAAGGTATCCCAACACCACTGAAGTAACTCTAGTACAGAAGACCAAATCAAGTTACTTATCAAAGCTTTCCAGATACACACTGTAAAAATGCCAGTGCACTGCTGAAAACCCTGAGCATAGAAGAGAGACGCAACAAAATCAAACTACTGCCAGAAGTTGGAAACAGCTTGAGATCTACTTCTCAGGGGTCCCTAGTCATAAAATGGAGCCTTTCTGAAAGTCTAAGCAATAGTTTGTGCTCAAAAGATTGCCCTTATGTAATCAGCACTGTTCAACTCCTATTTATATTTTGTTAATATTTGTGTCAGAAGAAAATGTATTCATGAGAATCTATCCAGAACAAAAGAAGCAACCAGTGAACTATTTGCCCTTGCATGTTCTGAGTTCTTCTCAGTCTCTTTAAAGGCCAGCCCCCACAAATTAATTACCAGACTCAGACAGATGGAATCAAGCACTCTTCCATTAAACTTTGTTTTGTTTGAAACATAACCAAGTAAAATAAGTCCCTTAATATGGAAAGGAAGAACTCATAAGTTTTCATGCAATGCTCTGCATCAAACCAGAGATCTGAAAGAACAGCAAGTGCTAGTAACTGTTTTTATAATATACGAGTATCTAAAGTGAAGATTTCCCTCAAACCAGCATTTCAGGACATATCCTAAGAGACTGCCTTTTGTCTTATAAAACATCAAATACTTGGTTTTGGAATTATATGAACAAGTTGTGAAGACACAGGTTCAAAAGGGTAGTCAGAAAAAACAGAACAGCTGAGTATTCAGACAGGACAGCTCAATGCAGTTAGGTCAGTTCAGCATTCCAAGTTCAGAGGTATGACCATGAGTGGAAGGCAGAAATAGGCAAGCTGAAAGTGTGAGCTTATTAAGACTTAAGATTCCTAAAACTGTAATTCATGTTACCGTTTTTTCCATAACAATTCTGTGTGCCTCTGAACTGTTCTTATCTATGTCAACGGGAGGAAGGTCAAAGATAGAGGACCTTAAATAGGTGTTAGTACCCTCTTTGAAAGCACTTTTGAGGCAGCTTCAAAAGGACCACAATGCCAAGATCCACACAAACACTATAAAAAAAAAAACCGACCAGCTGTAACTTGAGATGCTTAGATCAGTGAACAACCTGCTACATTCTCCTTTCTTCTTTGTCTGGTTAAAGAAAAGCTTTCTTCGTGATGAACAGAGTAAGCCAAAGATTCTTTCATTATTGTTACAAGAAATAATGCCAGCTCTTATTCCTCTCCACATCCTCAAGTAAACTCAACACAGGGGGCCCAAAACCTTTAGTTCCTTTATAGAAAGCTTCACAGAAGAGGTTAGGGCTAAACAAATGCCCTTCATGAAGGGAAGGAAAGGTAAAGATGACTGCATTACAGTCAGACCAACAAAAGGCACCCTTTGAGTGAATTAATTGGCTAACACTTATTTTACCTGTGCCAGTTGCCAGTAAACCCCTTGAGTGGAGGTTCTGTGTACAAAGTGGACTACTTATAAGTGGAGTGAAAGCACAAGCAAGAGAAAAGGAATTGAAGCACCCTTAAAAGCAAGACTTGCATGCACAGAGGGCATCAGTCCTGACTACCAATCGGATGAATAAATTTGTCAGCAGGTTAAGTAGTTTAGAAGATCATTAACAAGGCTGGATTATTCTTAATTTTATAAGCAGTGTTTTAAGTTATTATTTGAATTTACATTAAATAAGTGACCCTGAACAGTAAATTGTTTACACAACTGTAACTGTTGAATGAACTTCCTTTAAGAACTATCACTACCTTCTGGTGTTTAACATTGACAGGACATGAATACTGTTGTGAAAAATACATCATACGTACTCATTAGAAAATACTACCTGTTCGCCTTCTTATAGGCTCTACATACTCCTACAAGACTCAATTGACAAGACAGGAAGATGGACCTAGGTGGCTGTGCCCAATGTAACAAACTGAACAGGCCCAGAACCTTTACGTGGCACTGAGGCCAACCAGCACAGACAGATGGCATCCATACCATAATCTCCAACTCTCAGCTTGAGTGTTAACCTGGATGTTAACATAATTGTCCAAGATTCATGGCTCAGGAAAATTGTTATCACACTTGGGAATTCACATATACCCTGGACCAAAACAGAATCAGCGATAGTTTTAACAGTTTTAGAGTAGATAATCAAGTTCCAGAGCCCAAGAGCTTTTCCTATCATTGTTTTATTCATACCTACAAAAGATAGCCTAGTAGTACTACAAAATGTGAACAAAAGCAAAATGGGGACTCAGTACTGAAAAGTCAAAAGGTACATCTAGGAAATCACTGCAAATACTGTATTTGCTCAGGTAAGTGGTCACGACACACATACTTCGCAAGACAACAGAAGATGCAAACTGCGTTTTTGTCTTACATGAGCAGCAAAATGTCATTGCTGTTCATTTGCTCTATTAAAGCATGCTGTAGAACAAGGAATCAACCAAATAAGATTTAGAAGAAAGAACTAATAGATGAAGGAGGCTCCCATTAGGGAATCTCATCGTGATACCTAGTTAGCCAGCAGATACAGAAACTGCATGATAAAAGAAGTGCACATTATCTACCAACCACTGAACACAAAAATCCACCTATTACAGCACACTTCAAAAAGCTAAGCCCAAGACATGGCAATCTGCTAAATACTGTTACAGCAGTAAACAAGCAAAAAACAAAAAAATTATTTACAAAAAGGCACAACTGCCTGATAAAAGTGATGGCACTGGAAAAGAAAGCCATCTGTTAAAAAAGCCACAAGGTTATCTCATTGAGGTGAGGTGTCTCGCTGTGCTTCAACAACAGGGTGACGGGCTACAAAATACCTACTTTGTCCACTGACTTGCTGCAAAAGAACTACACTCTGCAGTCAAAAGTAGAAATTTCTGATCATTAAAGATGCACTACTTAATTAAAATCTGTTTTCAGCCACCAGTCTTCAACAGATGGCTTCTCCTGTTCACTAATGCCCTATAAAGACAGCTTTGTCCAACAAACATTTGTTTTCATTGTTACCATGTTTGGCCTTGCCTTTTGGCTGTTTTCAATGCTATCTGAAATAAAGATGCTCTTCAGTTATAACACTTTTAGCTTCTGTATCTGAAGTGACATGCCTGATTTCTTTTGCAGTTCTGATAAATGCACAGTGTCTTGAAGCTATATAAAAGTGATGCCAAGAAATCCCAAGAGGCTGATTTTCTTGGAATAATCTTAAGTCAACAAAGCTTGATTCAAAATCCATCTTTATTCCCCCCTCATCTAAATCTCAGCTTGACAGAATGTTCCTTATTAGTTACTTAGGAGAGGCCAAATCCATGCCTTCAGGTCAGCAACATAATCAATCATCAAGAAAAGAACATAAAATAAGCAGCAGCATTCAGGCTCCCACAGACACACACTTTCAAATCCCTCTTAAAGAAAAAGAAAAAAGGCAGGTAATTCAACCTTTCATTTGGACAATACATCTGTAAATACACCAACAAAAATGACCAGAAGATTGACACAGTGTTCTGTACTGGGGTACAGAAGTCAGTCAGTCAGTAGTAAAAACCCCCAGAATGATTCAATATGGGCCACCACAGGTAATAAATGACACAGGCCTGTTTTATACAGATCCTTAAACCTGTGGTGGTGACTTCATAAGACTTCAATGTAGTTTGAGAATACATTTTTCCAATAAAGCCTATTAAAAAAAGTCCTGTTCCTCTCCACCCTCAGCCTCTCATTCTCACCCGCTGTTGTTTGCCACACCCTCAGCAGTAACAACACAGTTCTTTCGGGATTGTAATGTGAGAAAGGGAATGCCGAAATGCTCTTGGTTAAAATAAATTTTACCTTAAAAAAATATGGTTCTACTTCATCCCCATCTCAATTATGTTTACAGAGCAAAGCAAAGTAAAACTGTATACAACTTTTTTTTCAAGTGTGTTTATTCCTAGATCATATTTCTGCTATATGTTAATATTTGTTACAGCAAGCTGTAAAACATCTTAACATCAGGCTCTGGAAAAGAACAGTGTAAGGCTCTTTACAGAAAGAGTTCACTGTTCCACAGCCACCCTCTTTATTTAAATGTTATTTCTACTTCATATCCATATTTGATTAAAGTAATTATACATTTAAAAAATTCCTTCTGATTTTCTTGAAGTAGTTTTTCCAAAATATTACTTTCTGGCCAATGCATTATTTCCCATGACCAGATTAAGGGATTTAGACTATCAATTCTATATAAACACATACCAAAGAAGTAGATCCAATCACTTACAGCCCACTGCAGCTTGGGTCTAGCTCTAAACAGCAGGCAGGTATCAGAAGTGGTTCCCAGCAGTTCCATAAACATACCAGAACTTACATGCTACACATGTGAACACACTTCCTCTGATCTCTCCTAGCAGATTTGCTCCATTACAGCATCTACCTTTACCTTTTTCTTTTCCAATCTGCTTTGTTTTCCAGAAGTTAATTTATGAATTAGTATAAAGAACACAAGTTTTCTCAATTCAAGGTCTGTGTCTTGTTTCCAGCTGAATACAGAGTTTTAAATCAGTTACGTCCCCTCAACCTGTTACTACAAGGCAAGTCTAGGCAGCTACTTAGAACAACACAAGCTAAGGCTACACAGCAAAGAAATTGTGTGAATTTATCATAATGAAGAAAACTATCTGTCTTTTCATTACTTCTGCCCTCCTTTGCCCTTTTAGTACTTCTGTTTATAGTCTGTCATTGTTTCTGTGTTCAAGTAATCCTAAAAGAAGAAACAACACAATTTTCATACTGTAATGGCTTTGCTCATTTGCATCATTCCAGCTTCCTATCAAAATATGAAAGCTCTTCAGTAAAGAAAATCTGTCACCTTTTCCAAGGCTCTTCCTTTACTGATGTAATACTTTCTCAGAGCCTCTGTAAAAACCTCAGGGAGCATTTTTACTCTATTTCACCACTTAATTCCAACACATTTATTGTATTAAAAAAAGTTACTCATCTTCAAAACAGGGATGACATTTTCTCAAACACTAGTATCATCCACAGCCATATGTTGCCCTAAGTGACAAGCCACATGTTAGTCCATTACTAGTTTCAAGTTTTGTTCAACTTGATTTTTTTGGATGACTGCACAAACTTGGTGCTTCACAAAAAGTCATTACTTTTCAGGTTTCCACAGAGGAGTAACCTAATTTGCTGTTAAAGTAGAAAGCCTAGATACACTATAGCAGGAACCAGAGATAAGAGTTACAAAATCAATCTTTTGACACAGCAACATTTCCAAACTTTCTTAATATACCAAGCACCACAAAGCCAGTGTGGAAGATGGAACTAAAAGAAGAGCTCACTGTCCAAACTGCAACTATCCATGGAAAACTCAACCCTGACTCCTTCTGAAAACACTGCAAAAACCCAAGGCATAGTAATGGACATGAGTGAGAAAACTAGGCCCAAAATTGTCTAAAACAAATTCTTATTTTCAACCAAAAATAACTTTTTGTCTGTATCAGAAGACAGAGCTTTTGAAGTAGTGGAGCCATGAGGAAGTTTGAAATCACCAGTTGATCCTGGAAGAGAAAATGCTGTTTGAATTGAGCATATACAGAAATAAGCAGTTTAATTTTTGAACAATATTCATGGTTTTCTTCAAGCCTAGCAGAAACCAAACCTCTTCCCTTTCACAGAAAAACTGATTTTACAGGCTAGACCACCTCTTTACCAAACCTGTAGGGAGAACAAAATTGCACTAACGACCAGAAGAAAATCTCATACTCTTCACAATCTCCTTAAATTGTGCTTGAAGACTATCCTAGGTTTCATGCAATGCAGTTTTTTCAGCTTGTTTCAAAACTGTCTCAAAATTGCTGGCAATAAGAAATAAACCCACTGTCAATAGAGGTCTACGTTACGTGTAGATGCTTGTGGGACAGCTTTTGTGCCTAAAGTAATTCCCTGGACTCAATCCACAATTCTTACCACTTCTGCATGGCTGAGCCCTAAGCAATGAAGATCTTCCACATTTGCAGAGACAGAAGCAGATCTTCTGAAACAAGCGCAAACTGGAAAGAATTCAAGAATGCACTTTACAAAGATATTCATCCTTTTTTTGCCTATTCACTGCACCATCACCGTCCCTTACTTCTCAATGAAAGTGCATACAGAATCATTACGTGATCTGGCTTTAACAAACACCTTCGAGGACATCTGTCCTTACTCCCCACCCACTTTTAGCCCAGAATATTTCACTGATTCAGCTTTTGTGCACAAAAGTCCCTAAATGGTTGCATGTGGACAAATGATTACAGGAATTTGCAGTGGAGGAGAAGACAGGACTAGAACTGAGATGAAAGATACAGGCTGTATCTTCAAAGCTGTAAACAGCAAATGAACACTCCGCCCCACCAAATCTTGCTCACAGGCCTTTGCCAAGTGAGCCATTTCCTATTGAGAAGCAATGCAGGCTAATGAATGTTGCCACTAACCTGACTTTGAGCAAAAAGAGTAGATCTCTCTCTCACTGTTACCAATTTATAAATATTGGTAATGGTACTGAACTCCTTTACCAATTGCTCTGATGCTTACTCATTAAAAATATTTAGGAGGAAACACACAACTTTTCATTAACAGTTTATTTTCCCTTTACTTGTAGAGCCAATTTTTTGTTCCTCTCACCCCTTGGAAACTTGCCTTCCCTGGTGTTGTACATTAGCTGTTGCACAAGTGCTGCTACTGCTAGTACTCTGCTGCTTCTGCAAATCAGGACTTGAATATTTACTCACCTGTTTGAATGGAACAAGAAGAAAAATACTTGACCAAGAAAGAGATACCAGATTTGGGTAAATGAGCAAACAAGGCCATTTAACAGAGCCACTTTTCCCACATCAGAACACAACTCCTCAAGCAATATAAATTCTGTTTGTTTCTTCCACTGCCAGGCTTGAATTATCTTTCCCTATCATGGTCTCCTCACAAAAAAAAACTGAGCTACACATCCCAGAAAAGAATCAGGGGTTAGTTCAAGCTAATGGGAAAAAAAAAAAGCCATTAAAAGTTGCACGCAACAAATTATACAAAAGGTCAAAAAGTCAGCACCAACTTTCCCGAACAGACAGACAAGTGAAACAAAAAAACCCCATACCCCAGACAAGACAAAGAACATATGTAGCTCAAATAGAATCACAGCATCACTAAAACAGGTTTCCTCTCTCAGGCAAGAATAATCTTTTCACAATGAACAGATAAATCAAATGAAAAGAAGGAATTCTGAAAGGAAGGAAGAAACAGCTACAATCAATTGGACCAGAAACACCCTCAAAATAAACAACAAAACGCTATCAAGGACTTTGCTCCTCAGCATTGAACCCAGTTGTTACTGTGATGGAAGTGAACCATCAACATACTAGCCAGCACAGTTGGAAAGGTTTATCCTGCATTTTTTTTCCTCCAACTGCTGCTGGGCCTCCAGCATGGAATTTGCAATCCAGTAAGCAGAAATATGGGACTGTGATGAGATGAGCTTTGTGAGGAAGTATGAATCAAAAGATTGCTTTAAACTTACAGAAAACAAATATGAAATACTGCAGTATACCATTCTAGTAATATTGAACTCTGTGTGTTAGATATGCCAAATAAAGAAATACTAATATTTTTTGGCACTGCAGCCTAATGAATAGAAACAGAAAGCACATGAAGATTCTAGGCTTTGTGAGAGCTCAAATCAAGAAAGTAAAGAAAAACTTCTTGTACAGAGAAGTTGCTAAAGTCTGTAAAAGAAATGGGACTGCATGGAGAGGAGCAGCTACAACACTTCAGTGCTTACACTGTCAAAACCACAACAGCAATGCAGGCTGAACTGACAGAGGACATATAAAGACTTGCCCAAATGCAAGTAGATATAATCCTCATAACAGGAATGATAGCTGTCTATCACTGCAAATGGACTCGTACATGGACATGAAGTGAAACAAACCCAGAATGGGATCTTATACAATAAACGCCTGCTCTCTGGTTTATTTCTGAATCAACTTAAACTGGAGTCTACTTGCCCAAAATTTAATTTGCAGCAAATACAAAAGATTCATGCAGAAGTCAATTATTCTTCCTCAGGTACTACCCTGCAACCACAATCCAGTCAACCTCACAGAATACAAGAAGAACAAGGAAATGAAAAGAAAACAAAACGCCCAAACCCAAGAGGTTTGGCAAGAATTATCAGTCCTGTTAAGGGCAGGAAGGTTTAAATATAACAAGCGAATTAAGACCCTTATTCATTTTCAGGAACTGCTTTTGTACATTTAGATACACTCCAAGTAAAAATTAGGTTCCTTATGTGAAAAAATCAACAGACTGTTATAATATTTAATAAAGCATACTCAGTGTAAACAAAATAAAGACTTAATGTAAACAATTTTGTCTTCACAGTATGACACACTTCTAGAAAACAAAACAGGTTAAACTGATTTTATCTTACAGTAAAGCGAATTAAGCAAAATGAAGCAGTATCAAGTCTGCAATTTTAAAAATCAACAGTTTCACCGTTTGACAAATATTTAGAACTAAACTTTTTTTCCATTTCTAACAGCCCAACAAGTTGCTGTCACAGTCAAGCCCCATAACTTCCCTACCACCCAAAAAAAAAAAAAAATCTTACCAGGCTTTAAAAACCAGAACAGATACAGAAGCATATATTGTGTTTTTAAAAACAACATTTCTATTTAAATGACCAATGACATACAGAAAACTACATGTAAAATTTTTGCTGAAGACTATCAAGCTAGAGAACGCAAGCATTTTACAGCACACTTTCTTCTCACAAAAGTACTCTTCCGAAAAATCTTTCTTCCACATGTGAGAGTATAGATTCCTGAAGAGATAAAGATAGACCTTACAAAAAGCTTTATGTCGGTGTCTACAGAGTAAGAAATAACAGTATTATCAGTTTCTATTTGAAATACAGCTAAGTTTGAATGTAGTTAGCAAAAAGTTAAGTTGGGGGGGAAAAAAAAAAAATCAATGGTCAGACAAAAAATACCTATCTTTCTTTTAGCAAAATAATATAATTTGTTTTCCCTTGCAAGTTACAAGATGACCACATAGACTCATCTGTAAAGATTAAATTAGTTCAAGACAAAAAACGCATCACAATCTGAACAAACAAATGCATTTCACTTACCAAAAAAGAAGCAAATTCCATACCACAAACTACATTTTCACCGGACTGCTGACAAAGCAGAAGTTGTGTAGTGGCTTAAGGCTGCATTCTTTCCAGCCTTTCTAACTGTCAAGTGTCGAGATATATACAAAGTAATATGAGCAGTCAACTGCTTGCACACAGTTCTTGAGACTTTCCCTTTTGTGGTTTGTAACTATCATTTTCTGAAATTACTTGCTCAGTTACATGTTTATTATTTTAGTCTAAAAACTGTTCTGGTTCCTGTTATAAAAAAGATAAGTACCAGTGACTGCTTCACAGAATTCAAAATAGAGCAAGTTAGATGCATTACCCGCATGACAAATGAAGACTTAACATTCAGAGCATAAAATTTATCTTCCAATAACTTTATGAGAACATGACAATCTAGATAATGTTACTGGCAAAAAACGTTTTAACTATTAGAAACTTGCTCTATTCAAGTGTAGAATAACTGGAGTTTTGCTATATGCCATCTTCTCAGGCCAGTTAGAGCAACTTATTCTCAGGAGACCAAAAGTGAACAGAAAGGGTAAAGTACAAAGAAGATGGTAGTCAGTCAATTAGAAAATAGGAAGTAGAAACACAAATAAAATTCCAAGAAAAAAAAGTAAATAATTGATTTTGAGGGGGTTTTTTGTGTGAGGACAGATTTTGGACTCACTAATCCAGATGAGGCTACGGCTGCCCCATTTAATGGCATTCAGCCTCCATCCTACAAAAGGATAAAAATACAACCTAGGAAAAGAGGCCTTGAAGTTTTACTTCCCTTTCTACACCTACAGAAAAACAGCCACAAGTGGTACTCTCACTACTTTTCATTCAGTTTGCACCTCGCTCTCACTATAAAGCCAGACTTTCTCAGTCACCTCTGGGTTCTTCATTCTGTTGGAAACTGAGACAGTCCGATTCCCAGTTAGTTACAGGAACCTCTGTTCAGAAAACAAAGGAAAAAACACTGTGGAAAGGTACTGAAGGACTGACTGCATGCTCACAAAGTGAGCGGCCTGTTACCTACAGCAGAAGCTAAAGCTAGTCTCTAGACTATGCCCAGCATGTATACGGCTGCAGCCTAATACCTGTGATATGAACACATATGAAAAGAGGAAAGGCATAAGAATAGCGCCAGATAAGCTTCAAGCTAAGTATACAACATTAGGTCATGTTGCAAGTCATCACAGAAATCCTAATGATTCTAACAACCCAATGTGCTTCCGGATTTTTCCAGAAGGATAAGAGGGACAGAAGACCCTACTGATTTTTCCAGATGAAGTAGCACATGGCACAGTAACAGACAGAGAACAGATCCAGAGACACACAGCATATCCATATCCAGACCTTCCATGGAATCCACGGATTTCATAGCTGTGCCATCAGTTTTGTAGACATAACTATCGCAAACTCAACCAGAATACCGTTTGTTGAGAGCGCTTTTTTTGAAAGACTCCACAGAGTAAACACCAAAGAGAAAGCCTAGAAGTACTTACCAGTTGTGCCCAGTAAAAGTTCCCCATCTCCTTCTGCAAGAAGATATCCTAAACCTAAAATAGGGCCAATTTCTACCTAAGTAAGCTTAAAGTTCACTCCGCATGCATTTCCAGAAATATGTGGTACTACTTATTGCCTTTCCTAAAAGGTTGCAGAAGGCACACAATGGAACAGCTGTTGTGTTCTGCTCCGGTGATGGCTACATTTCAACGGTGGATTAAGTAAGTGGTCCAGAACCATCCTTACCAACTCACAGGGGTATAGTGAAGACTGTTTATAAAGCCATACAATGATGAGACATACTAAGTATCTTTATGAACTCTAGCGTAGTCATGCTGGGTAGAACACTACAAGACACAGAACTCGAAAACTCTACAGTTACAAATTATTGTCTTGGTCCTGCTGTTATACTGCAATGTATTTTTATTTGCATTTCAATGTTCTTGCATACACCTTCAGGGCAGGAACCCTATTATCTTAACTATCTCTATTATCATGTAATTCTACAGTGCTTTAAAAAACATAAGTAATAACGAAAACTAACCACATACAATATACACTAATTCCTTATCATCGTCCCTCTAAATTACAGTAGAAAGTTGGATTCAGTAGTACAGAGGACACTTAGCTTAGAAGTTTGACAATTTTGTTTCGAGTTTCATTGCCGTTTAAAGATTTGGGGAATAACAAATCTATATTTAAACAAGTGTGCCTGAAGCTTTCTAACAGGTCAGACAACTCAGCAAAATAAAGCAGCAAGTACATATACAGCCATGAGGCTTTTTTTGGTAACAAATTCCACTAAGGAAGTGATGAACTTTAAGACAAAAACCAAAATACATTCCTTCTACGTAGCAATTCTTCAGTTAAAACAGTTCTTTAGCTAAAAGAAGATATAAGTTAGAAATATTAGAATGTAGAGAATGCCTTGAACTAACACCTTCTTAGCTTTAATCACAAATAATTGCCTCTTCTTATACTAATGAGCAAGGCAAAATGGAAAGTAATTTAGACAACTCGTTCAGGGTAATAGCTTTGTGAGCTAATATTACTGCTGAGAGATTCATTCTCAATTTCCTCAAGTACAATAACAGAGCAGCAGTAAGTTTTTCACTTCAGGGAGCTTTTCTATCCTATGTAAATATAAACAGAAGTCCCATTATCTATTGATAAAAACAACAAAGCAAGTTAAATAAAGTTTCATATGTTACAATTTCTTATAACAGCCATCAGCTCCCTGGATCACAAGTGTAAATAAAACACTTCACTTACTGAAATCAATGAGAAACCTTCCAAATCCTTGCCTTTGGTATTGGGGCATGATCATTATGCAGGAGACATTGTACTTCTGCTGGCAAAGCTTTTCCTGTGGGAAGGAGAAACAGATCAAGTATGTCAAAGCACTGCTGAAGTGGGCAATTGCCTGCACCTGCCACTGTCCTTGTAAAATAACCTGTTAAGGTGAACAGATGCATGGGGTCAGTACCAAAGTCAAATAATTCCATGTTAATATTTAATGATAAGAGGAAGTATCAAACATACCCTTCAAAATATTTTTTTATTAGTTAACTAATCAACATCTTAAAAATTAAATACATTGTCTAAACAGCATAATGAAGTTTAAGTGCTGTAAAGGAGGAGGACAGGAGGAAGAGGGAAATATTTTCATGCTTCACTGACCATTCTGTCAAGGATATAAAAGTGGAAAATAATATCCATACATATGGTGAAGTTGTATTTTGTGCAATTGCTACACTAAGTGCCTGCTGGTTTCCATCTTTATTTTGTCTTCTCTCTCTCTGAATAAATATGGGGTCAGGGTGGAGGGGGGGAACCCCGTACCCATAGAACTAAGAAGTCTTACTTGAAGCATACTAACTTTTTCAAAGCTGAATGCTTCTTACCCGAATCCAAATTAAGGCAGAATGCTCAGAAGCCAGAGCTCTTTCAGACAGAATGAAGTCATATAGCATACAGGCAATAGAGGCAAATATTACACTGATTGTTTAAGACAACAGAAGGAAGAATCTGAACTAGGAAGCTGTTCTAACAATGTAAGGTTATAGGTTCTTTCAGATTTATTGATAAAAAGAAAGAGCCTTGAAGCTTTGTTACCTTAAGACAACTACACACAAGAAAAACCCCCAAAATCAGCACTAGGCAGTTTTGAGGGAGACCAAATAAATCAACCCAAAATATCCAGGTCAGCATAACTGACAAGAAGTTGTGGCAAGCACACAGATAGTTTAGGATACCACCTATCACTTCAGCCTCCACACAGAAGATGACACCAGACCAGTGATGACACTGACAGGATCACATGCCAGTATGTTGGTTTCCAAACATTTCTTCAGCTGTGGGATACCCATGCTATATTTTGCAGGGTTTCTTAGTTTCTACAGTACGGTGAAGTATTTTCTCTGTACAGGCTTCCCAAACTCTCTAGGCTGCTGCTAGTATGAAGTTCACATCCTGGCAACATTTTTAATCAAGGAAGAAAAGCCAGAGCATTCCTGCCAGTTAAGAGCACACACACACATTTAAAAAAAAAAAAAGGGGGGGGGAGGCACGCAGGACAACACACATGGAATTCAGTAAATTATTTCAGTACTTTAGTGGAACTGGAGATGAAGTTTTTCTTCCTAAGTTTTGGTAGCTAAAACATTCATGACCATCAGATGTGACAGACAGACTGGTCAAAAGCAACAGGGGTGAAACGGGGGAAGAAAATGCATCCTTGCTGAAAGAAGGAACAAACACCAAGAGAAACTCATCTTAACACCTACAGTACCTTAAATAAATCTGCTAGAAAATACTTGCCTATATCAGACTTGAAATGTTTGTATGCCACAATAACTTCTGACTGAAGTAAGAGAGAGTGCAAACTGTGCCTACACATCTCACTGTTACTTTATTCCCAGCAGGGCCCACATCTTGGAAGAATTGGTCAGACCCTCAAGAGATCACTATAATATGCAGCTACTCTGACACGATTTTTAGACTTCTTTAAAATAATACCTTCATACAAATCACTTCTTAAAGAAAGAAAATTATATACTGAAGGAGGTGGTGATACTAGAGGCAAGAAGTACTGAATTTTGAGTAACAGTACCAATTAATCACATTTCTTATGGACAAATTGACTAATGGAAGCTTTTGCTGTTGCAGACACATCTAATTATACTTCACCATTATTTTTGGTCATCTTTGTCAAGTCAGTCCACATAAGTATTATTTTTGTCTATAGCAGCCACCTATTGCTTTAAAATTCAAAGCAAAACCACAACCAATACAGATATCCACTCTAAAGAAGGCATCCACCATGAAGTTAGGCACTGCATTCTTACACTCAGTGCAATGAGTAACTGCATTAGATCAGACTGTACACAAGAGATGAACACAGCTGGCCATTTATGTCTAAATTGTCAGCTTTAACTGCTAGCGGTAAAACCATGAAAACACATCAACATTTCAAATACCTAGCACTTTTAGAAGTTAGACTTGGTATACTATTAAAATAGTAGGGGGAGGAAAAAGATTTAATTTTCAACTGAAAACACAACACATTCTGGAAAAAAAAAAAAAAAAAAAAAAAACAAAACAGAAACAAACAAAAAAACCCCCACAACCAAACCAACCAAAAAACCCCCCAATGGATGTGGCTGAATGCACATACAATTTCTCAGTTTGCATCAGTCTTTGAGACAAGAAAGTACAAGTGTATTTGAGACAATGCACATTATATTTGAGATTTGTAAAGAAGATTTCAAGCTTCTGAATGGTTTTTCTCTGCTGTTGGCACAAATATTAAGGAGAGCGGGGAAATCACAAACGTTTAAAAAAAATCACTTTTTTTTTTTACCTTAGAGAAATATCCAACTAAATGGCAGCCTTTCTCATCGTTTTTTGTAAGGACATAGAAGAGGAATGGTTCAACATCATAATACAAGGTTTTGTGGTCCAGAAAGAGCTTAGCTAACAAGCAAAGATTCTGACAATAAATTTTGCTCACATTTCCATCAACCTAGAAAGCAAGACAGATGCAGTTATTTCCAATGCCACCAACATGTTAGGACAAAACAAGTTTTGAATCAATCATATCCTAGTCGAACATGAACAAGATAGTGTTACAGAAAAAAAGAACACATTAAGGTTCAGAAGAGAAATGCCCCAGCTTCTTGTTAAATAAGAATTCTCCAGTTCATACTAATCACTTTGCATTTATAAGTATCCTCCAAGGATCTGGATTTATTAGACAAAGTAACTTCACATTTTAATTGTTCAAGTGAGACTTACCTCTTTCACTTCAGTCCTGGAATGAAAATGAATGACTGGCAGACAACAAAAATGTACTAGTTAAAACTACATTAAACTGTAGTTTGCTAGAAGGCAGGGGTGTACAACAATTGGGGAAAAAAAAAAACCAAACCATAAACCAAAACAATGAAGTGTATTGCGTTGAATCCTTAAGGTGTAAGGCCAATGAATGAGTTGCCAATTACGTCTCAATCACAGCAATGTTTTAGATAAATAAGACAAAATTTCTATGCTAGACTAAAATGCTATTGAGCAAGAGAAGTACATTTTCAGGCTAAATATTACAATTAGTCTAGGTACGTTACGAGCGTAAAGAGTCAAGCTGTGACTCAGACAGCTACAGAAATACCAGACACAGATGCATATTTTCTAGATCAATTAGTTACTCCCTGAAAGGGACAGCTCACTCAAAGGCAGTAGTATTTTTGAAATAATCTTCTTAATGGAAAGGTTTGCTTGTACTGATGTTCTTTGATAAAGTCACTAGCTGTATTTCATTCACAGAGACAGCCAAATGGTATGCACACTGGGCCGAAAAAGAAGTCCTATTCTATTCTAATTTGTTTTTAGTAAGAATTCTAGTTACAAATCTGAGTAAAACCCAACCTTTTGGACATATTTAGAGATTTCAAGGTGACTTGGGTAGTATAGTTGCATTATCTGGACTGAAGAAAAAACATTTAATGGACAGCTACTGCTCCTAAAGGCATCAGAATAAACTTGCATACAGCACTCAAGAACCTATCAAATACATGAAGCTCTCATACAACTCACTCCATTTGTCCAGATGCTTTTTATTTCTCTTCACACTTATTAGCAAATGTGCAAATTAAATGCAAACATTAACCATGTAGAAATCACCACTAGTAAGCTGTAAACCTGAAAACCCGAATTATGTAAGCTATCTTTTTCAGTAAGAACATTTGTACAGAAATGTAAAAAATTCCTTAAATTCCAGGCAAACACAGTTTGTTCATCAGTTTTAGATGTGGCAGGGGATGGGGGGGCAGTGGTGGTGGTGGAAGAGGGACTGCAACTTCAAAAGCAAGCATCTGTCAAAAGTTTCTTGCATACAGCGCAGTAGTAAACTATGTCAAAGTCTTCTCTCAAATCTGTCAAAGTCATGCTATGGGCAGAGGTACATAAATCTTAAATGCCAAACTCATTTCTGTTTCTCTCAAAAACAGAAAGCATGAAGGAAACTGCAAACGCTTCATTCTGTCAAACAGAAAATGGGTGCACAGAATTCCTGAAAGTATCTGTGAGGAAGGACATCAACTGATGAGCAAGTTTCTACAGTTATCAGATTAACAACTGACATTAACCTTTGAAATAAACACACTTTATTTCAGAAATCTTAACATAAATGCTTATTGAAGCACCTAAAATAGAGAAAGGTAATAAAAGCAGTGGAGACTTGGGACAGTGATTTCACATGCACCTTGTTTTCCATGTGGTTTATGTTGATTCCCCACCCACCCCCACCCCCTTTCTCAGAGCTATATTTTTTTAAGAAGTTTTTATTCATGTGTTGGCAGTAGCTAATGAAAATAAACCAGAAAGTAGGATTTGTCTATTGTATGCTGCACAGCTCATAACACCTGCTAATAGAGAAAATGTAAGTTATTTTGGACTGACTAGGACAATTTTGTTTCTCGACAGGAAAAGAGTTAAGTCTGTTTACAACTTAAGCCTTTTACCGGCAGATCTACAATCTTTATAAAAACTGCCCAAGTCAGGAAGGAAGCAATCTTGATGCAGACAGCTACTTTTTTTTAATAGTACAAAAACCCCCAAGTGAACCAAATATTAAGATCTTGTTCTAATTTAAGTAAGGACTTCAAGACTGCATCTACCATTGTCTGAATAGATAATGGCAATGACCAAGCACAACAGACATTTATACAGTATGAAAAGACAGGTTTCAAGTAGAATCTATGATACCTGCAATTAAAAAGAAGTTACCAATATACACATCTAAATATTGATGTTTATAAACAGCCTCAAAAGAAGTCCTAGTAACCCTGGCAGTCTTTTCTGTTAATGCAATTGGTAACAACTCTTGAGACATAGGAATGCGGAGGTTAATGTATAGCTTTAGGAACTGCAGGTGTGCTAGTTGAAACACAGAATTCTATTGTCCAGGATAGCCTGAAAACCCCAAACTTTAACAAAAGTCATCTCCCAAGAGAACAATTTAGATTATAAAAGAATACATATCCACAAGCTCAACTCTGGACTTTCTAAATTAAAGGCAGTGTGTCCTGGCCAAAGTTGGACTGAACCTCCGTCACCCAACCAGTATGTTTCACAGCAAGTTTCTCAAACAACCAAAAGGAAGGCAAAAGCACTTAGTAGCTACATTTGTATTTTTATAACAATACACAAGAAATTGCTTTGCTTGCTTTTATACACTGGAAGCGTCTACATTATGATTAGTATTCTCCCTACACCCAAGATACTCAAATAGCCAGAAATGAATGGGTGCAAGAGGTACTTCTGCTGAGAAGGGAAAGGCAATCCAGTCAAAGAGCTTCCACTGCAGTCCCCATCTAAGACACATGCTATACAAGTATCTTAAGAGGTTGGGTAATACATGAAGTACAAGTAAAGAAAGTAAGAATTACGAGAGAACATGGCAGGGTGGAACAGGACAGGGAAGATGGACTTGCTTTTGCAGTATAAGAAGAATCTCCAAAGAAGTATTTAAGTAGGTTAAAGTTTTCACTATTCTACAACTGGTCTGTAATGCCTACAAACTGGTTACTTTCAGAAATTTAGATTTTGATATACCTACCTCAAATACTGAAAGGTCATTTCTTCTGTAGATTTCATTGGCTGGAGGATGAAACCAGCCACATTTCTTTGAGTGCCTTAACAAAATGTTTTTACTTTTCATGTATTTAAGACAGAATTCACACAGGTAAAGCTTTGGTAATCTGTATGAAAATTAGAAAGGTATTTTATACAAAAAATTTGTTAAATTCTGTAAACAAGTTACCACAAAGTGAAAGTCCCTCCCCATTTAAATATGAGGTACCATGAGTAAATGCTGCTTAAGTTAAAAAAAAAAAAAAATCACATTAGAGTGAATGATTAAACATACACATCAGCCATTAGAAAAGGAAGGTAAGATCAGATTCAACCAATCACAATGAACCTTATTCAATAGAGTTGGACTGTGGTCAGCTTTTTTGTGGTCCAGCCTCCAGTACATCACAGTTACTTCCTCCTTCCCACATTCCACCTAAGTTTTTGCTGTGGTCTCTATCAAAGCAGGCACACTGGAGTCATACCTCAAATTTCACCTGTCTTCTTCCAATAAAGACAAAGGAGGCACACAGCAGAATACACAGAATCTCCTTCCCTTTAATTTACCTTATTTTGTACGTGGGGAAGGCTATGAGATTACTTTTCTTTCCACTGTCTTCGAAATACTTGTGTGGGACAGCAAAATGTAGTAGGATTGTATCCCCTCACCTCCACCTCAATTCCCACTTTACTTGAACACAGAAGCCCATCCAAACAGTTTGCATATAGCAAAAAGTCTCCCTTCCACACACCTCCACAACACAGGCAACAGATTGTACTCCTCCGGGAAGGATTCAGTTCAGACTACATACAAGTAATCCACATGCCCTGTGTAAGACAACACTGACAAGTGTTCTACATACCAGAAACCGCTCCTTCCAGTGAATTTTATGGCTATTTACCTTCATTTTTAAATTACTGAAGCAGTAGAAGACTGCTTCAGAAATTAATTAGTCTACAAAGTTTTAGAGCAGAGGACAATCTTTATCTGCTCTGAAGCTAATAGCATATCCTAGGATCACATTGGGATCATAGCCATGGTTTACACTACTCCAGTATTCTAAGAAAGTTTATCATCAACAACATAAAAAGTCATTTGAACTGTTTGTTCCATGATGTAATCCCACTGCACTCAGAGCTGAGAACCACACTGCTTCCTACAGATGCCATCCCACTGTTGCCTCACATGAATAATTATCCATCATTATGCCTCTATCTGGGATTAATTTAATTGATGGAACAGGTAACTCACTCTTTCACAATATGATATAAATTGAGGGAATAAAAAAGTAACTGAAATAAAATATTAACACTAAAAAGCAGTGGTAATAAGAGGAAATAGAAATGCTCTCTACACTTTTTTTAGCCCTTGATTTTTATATTACCAATTCAGAATATATCCCTCATTCCCACCACACAAAGATGATGATATCTAGGAATGAGAGGGATAGAGAGAAAAGGCAGTTTACAATAACGCTATGCAAAGGCATTTTAGAACAGAACACATAACTTGGTTGCTTGCTATAGTAGTAGAGCTTGGTAAACATAACAGTTCTGAAAATGTCCATGTGTGCCATAGATTCAATGGGTTCATAAAATTTATTTTCAGCACATGCAAAAATCAGTAGAGATCTGCTGAGCACACATACTAGTTCATGTTCTCTGCCTGACTCCAAGGTGCACCCTGGCAAAGAAGGCCAGAACTGAGACGCTGTTGCCATAACTAGCTCACTTTTACTTTATTTATCTAGCATGCTCAGACTTCTCCCTGGTCCCTAGAAAAAGGAGGTTAATAAATTCTGGATGACAAACAAGATTAATTGCTCTAAATGGCCAGAAGTTGGACATACCTGGTTGCAATGGTTTAAAAAAAACAAAACAAACAAAACCAAAAACAAACAAAAAACCCACAAAAAAACCCCCAAACAAAACCACACCAATACACACTGCAAGATTATATTTATGCAGGAGAAGGAAAATCAGTGTTTTTAATACATCTTTGATTAGAACTAGTGAAAAAAAAAAAAGACAATCCTTGTTCTCACTTATAATTACAAAAGCATATTTACTTTTTCAAAAGTTGTAAATTATAAACAATTACAAAAGTTTAAGAAAATAAATTACAATTATCACATTAGTAAAAATTCCAACAACGTATGACTATCTTGACAACTCGCTACCTTGCATATTCCTGTGGGTAAGGTGAAGAGTACCAGGTCTGGATCTCATATTTTCCAAACTCAATCACTGAAGGGTATCGCCCACTTGTTTCACCAGTGTTTTTACACCCAATTTTCTGTCAGGTGCAAAAGCAGCAAAATATTAGTTATAGAAAAAGTAAAAGGAAAGTTAGCTTTATATCATCAATTTCACCCAGTGAAGGTGTGAGAAACCTGAAGTATTCAAATCACTTATTTAAGTTCTTCCAACCTGGACAGAGGACAAGGTTTACAAACAGCCAAATATAACCAGTGAAAATTTCTTTCAAGGTGCCAAACAACTAAACAAAGTTAAGTGAGCAATGCTTACAAGTGCGTGCATACAAATAGATGGTGCATAGCCCAGCCAAGTAAGAGACACACAACTGCCTCAGTTCTCTTCTCCCGCAGCATCTAGTGCAAGGACTTCTTGACAGTTCTGGTTCAAACTCTAAGCTGTCCTTTTGTCAAAACAATGAGGGAGAAGGCATCAGCAGAACCCTTCTAGCGGCCTTGGAATTTACGTCATTAATAGTCAACAGTATACTAACACACAGTAATCTCCGCAACCATACTGAAGTTGAGCTGATCAGACTATGACTGCTAGACTCTAAAGGGCTAGTGAAATACAAAAAAGGAAGAAAGGCAGGGAAAAAAAAAGTAATTTCAATGACACAAATTTTAGAAATCTTGCCACCTAACATTTTTGGACTGCACTGCATATGAAAGACAAAGAAAGGAGGAGGTGGGAACCATCTCCACAAGCAAATGGAAGTACAAACTAACAACGAAGTTGAATCTTTAAACTTGGTTTGAGTTTGTTGGTTAACACACTCTGAATTAAGACTTTAAAAAGGTCACTTCATTGACCCATAGCAGGTAATGTCAGTTCTTGTACACTAAACCTGAAAAAAATTAAGTTACTTCCATTACTGAAAAAAGTACAAGACACTCATTTATGATGCAATTTTATAAAAAGCAGCAGTTGAAACACTACATGCACCTCCCTTTTGACCCAGGTTCTCAAAGACACTGGTTCCTCATTTCACTGACACAGAAAAGTAAAAGCCTGTTTTGCTATAGGAAGGTTCAGCTGCCATGTCCAGCTTCCTGGGGGGGGGGGAGCTCAGTAGCTCAGTCTCCACAAGCTTTCGATTACCACTACATACTTTAAAGAAAAGCATTAACACCAGCTTGTATTAACAGTTTTAGTCAGATTCAGCTCAAATATTTTCACTGCTAGAAAAAGTCTATAGTATTTAAACTCAAAGTGTGTTAAATCATTGGGTAAAATGAAGTCATGAACTCACTAGACCCAGTTTCCTACCAAACAGTATTAGCTAGGACAGACTTAACTTTTCGCAGTGGCTGCTTTATCCACAGAAGAAAATCATCAGGCACATTCTTACTGACCAACATGCTCTCAGTCCTGACCACAATGTCAGCTATGCTTAATCTCTATGCTTAATCAGTGGTAGTCCTGTGTCCAAAATGCTCAAGTATATCTTTCAAAATCTATCCCAAGTGTCATTTATCATCTGACCCATTCCAGTGTGATGCCTTGTCTCCTATCTAGGAGAATGTAACTGTATATATGGTGTCTCCCAAATTAAATTCACAGCAAGCATGACATATTAGATCAAAAGGAATATATTGAAGATGAACAGACATATGAAAGTGAACTGAGTTTTTATTTACAGAAATAACGTTATTTTACGCAACACAATTCTTACCTCCAGGGAAAGTTCTCGAGCCTGCTTAAATACTTCCAAATCCTCCTGTGTAACAGTGTCCTTGCTTCCCACCAGAAATACATCCGTATTTTCTTGTTTGATGCTTAGTTTGATTTCAGTATCTGTTATTTAAAACCAGCAAAAAGTTTATTCACAGACATGAAAGTTACATGTGCCTTACTAAAGTGATACTCCTAAATAGGATTGTAGCAACTATGGCTGTTATGACTCCCCCTTTTAACTAAATTTGGGATTACTAAGTAACAGAAATGAAACCTTCCCCCCTTCTTGTTTTGTAGTTTGCTGTTGCATGAGCTATTTTTGGTACTTGCTTGTCTGTCTGTAGAAGCCTTTACAGTCCAGTTCTACTAAATTAGTTTTGAACCTCATGAAATGAAGTATATTCTATCACTAGAACTATGGCACCTGATAAATTCCAGTATAGTCTATAAGGTAAAAATAAGAGGAAAAAAGCTGCCCTTAGAAGTTGGAGACCAATGCTAAGCTAAGTCTACATTCAAACATCATAAATATATTTTTTATTAAATAAAAGTAATTATAAAAAGGTAGTTCACAGCAGTACAGATCAAGTGTTGTGGAGACTGTAGCAGGATGGAATTGTTCATGAAAAAGCAATGGAGCAGAGGGAAATGAATTGAAATGCCCACCATTATAAGCACTGACAGCACACAATCATGATGACAGCACTACTGCCAGAGAAAAGGCAGTGGAAGGACAAGAAAGTAGCATGAAAAGTGGCTACTCATGCGGTACTACACAGCCATAAGCAACATTATGAAGGCATCTGGGGCTCCTAGTGTCACTACAGATGCAAAAAAAAAATAATAAAAGGTGGTGTGGTATTAGTCAGAAAAAAACATTTTGGAGATTTAGTCAGCATTAGATAAAAAGTCAAAGTTTTGTTGCTTTTGTATGAAAGTGAAGTAAGAACAAGAGAAATAGCTAAGACCTATGTGACAATATAAGAATTTTGGTTTTGGACGGGACGCAGGTTTGGTTGGCGCTTTGACCTTTGCTTACCATCATCCTGATCAGGTTTAATCCTTCCGTCTGCCAAGCTCCCCTTCCCTGGTGAGGGGGTCCCCATCTGAGGGGTCACTTTATACTTTAATCTGCCTAGAATCCTGTGCTTTTTAAGAAAAGTTGTTCTCTTGAGGTGAGCAACTGCTTTAAAAGCATGTCCTCTAGATACACCCCATCCAGAGGTACAGGCATGAGAAATAAACCTACTCCTAACCTCTTTCTTTCCACAGAAATGGCTATTAGATTTTGATGTGGAAGATAATTCTGGTTTACGACGCAAACGCTTGGGTGGTGCATAGCTTGGGTGTCCCTTTTTTCGAGACAGTCCCTGAGTGGTATAGATATGAGAGAGTCCATCAAAGAGTCCCTTTAGCTGACTGTTATTAGGAAGGCTACTAAAGGAGGGTACGCTTGACTGACTGGAAGAACTTTGGGGAGAGTTAGAAGAAGTGGAAGTGCTGGATTTTTGCGAACTGGGGCTCTGACCAGAGATGGGGGTTGGGGGTAGAAGTGAAGAAGGTGGAGGTTTTAGCTTTTGTGTGGTACCTGTAGCCAACACAAGAGAAGTGCATGACTGTTTCTGAGAGACCTTTTTCCTTGGACGATAGTGCTTTGAAAAGTCTATTATTTCACCTCGTGATCTGCGACCATCAGGTGATGGTGTAAAGAACTTAGTAAGGCCATCAATGAGCCCTTTGGTTTTCTTGTTAACTTTAAGTGTAGAGGCAGATATGTAGGTGGAGGTGGTGGTGATTTTGGTGGTGGCACCAGGCCGAGTGGGGTCTGTAACAGGCAATCTGCTGCTTGAATCCTTCACAGATGCAGCATGACCAGATGAAGGTGTGGTACAGACTTTAGTCTTTTGACCCCTACCAGGTGACCCCCTTCCTGTGAATGCATTCACGGATCCTTCATCACTGGTTACAGACCTATGCAAAAATTTGGAAAATAAAAAAATCAGCATTAAAAATCTATAACTACCGCCAAATAGTACTACAGTTTATACAAGTTACTTATGCCACTGCACTTAAAAAATCTTTAAAGAAATTTAAAGACATATACACTTTGGAAATACATTTCACACTATGACATAACATCTAACTGCTTTTTTTTCCCTTTTTTCTTTTTTTGTTTTTGTTTCCCCCCCACCTCTTTTCTTTAAAAGATAGTCCACAGTACATATAAATAAAAGCAGCTGGGATGGCAAGATCTCCCAAGTATACAGCCTCCCCACCTACTTTTAGGCATGGCAAAAGCATGCTTCTTTGGAGAAAAAGATCAATGCACTGTGTCGAACTACAATAACCGCTCCATCACCATAGAGTTTATTGTACACACAAAGGAGATGCCTTTAACACGTTCAGTGTTAATAACATTACTGCATATCAAAACACTTAACTTCAGGCTACATTTGCTTAAGATGTAGAGAAAGTCTATTAGTCCCTTAAAGCAATACAGTCTGTTTGCAAGAAACTGCTATTTTTTCCATGCTCTCATTGGATTATGTATGTCAACACTAGTAGTAAAAATTACCACCAAAGACCTAAAAGCAAAATGAGGTAGTTTATGAAGAGCATTACAACAAAACCAAAGAAATAGACTCTGTTTTCTTTAAAGATTGTAACAATAGCAAAAACAAAAATAGGAAAGGAAAGAGCAAAACTATAAGACCAACTGGTGTTTGTAGAAAAGCTGTAAACCAATCAGGCCTAACACGGAAGGTGTTCAGAATGAAGAGCGGTGAATGTCATTTAAATGCTAGGAAGAAAAAGGGCATGCTGAAAGCCAACATTTGTGACAGCTGAAGTACAGGTTTAGCTGGTCGCTAATGACTGAAAAGACGAACAACACTGAAGAATACGCTGAAGAGTAGTATATTGTAAGCATATAGAAACAGAATGTTTAAAAGTATTTGCAGTAAAAGAAATAGGTAACAGGAGGCGTGATCAAATTGCAAATCCAAACAAAGCTACATTGTTGCATCAAATGCTACCATTCCCTTTTCCATCCTGCTCTTTGAAGTTAGCTTATTTACTTTGCAGCGGAAAGTTTTCTTCCACAGATTTTGCCTTCTTAATTGAGATGCTGAAGTAATTAATTCCAACAGGTTACTTCTAATTAGAGATTGAACAGCCTGGGGCTACCATCTGGTTTACTGAACACCAAGGGCCCACCAGTTTAAGAACTAGCCGCTTTTCCACTCACACATCCTTAAATTTGGTTAGCTCCTAAGAGGTAACAAAACCAAAAACTTCTAAGTCTTTTGAATCCTTTGGTGCCATAAGCTTGTCCATCACAAGACCTATTCTCATTACCAGATGTAGTAATCACCATCAGTGCCGCAGGCCAACACACACCTGGTTTTAGTTAATCCTACACAGTAATTTGCCTGTAAAGGGCTTCCTACAGATGGTCAACAGGCAAAAAATTATTCCAGTACTACTGGACAGATTTTCTTTGTACTACACAAAAAGAACTAAGTTTCATTAGCTAACCTTCCTGTATTTCATGTGACCACACACTTTTATGTATGACACTGTTGTCTTCTGTACCCCACAATCCCTTTTAAATAGGATTCCATGAAGAAAAGTCTCTTCTCTTACCCCATCTCCTAACCACTATTTTTCCAAAACAATACTACTTTGTTTTAAATATATATTAAACATTGAAGTAATAGAAATGTGCCCACGGCACTGCAAATATTTATTATACAAAGAACCCCCCCAAGTACTACTCTAACATGCTCATGTGGTTCACGTGCTACAAAGAAAAGAAAATCTTTATTAAAATATTCATAACCATCATCCAATGCTAAGACAACTTCTGCATCCTTTAGCATGACATTTATTTTAAAAATTGTAGCTCAGAATCCCATTAGCAAAATGTAACAGTAAAACCCTCACCACCTTTTCAACCTTCCTTTTACGTGTATAAGGAAGGAGGAAAAGCTGAACTACTGTGTCAGACAGACATCACTGCTAAATCCACTGTGGGAACCCAAATCAGGGACATGTTTTTAGAGAAGTAAGATGGCAGTACTGTATTAGAGTTTTCAAAGGGGTAAAACCAGAGGTGTAGCTAGAGATATATTGAATATTTTCATTATGCACACACAACAATATATAGGAATTTCAGTTAAAACACTGAAAGTTGTATGACTATTTCAATGACCTTCAAATTCCTAAGTTATTTAGTCAGGAGAAGAACAGAGAAGTAAAAGAATGTTTCACCCACTCTTCCTTTAACAGCATGCTCTCATGAGCCCCTACAACTACATCTTTTACTTCCATGTAGCACCACACTTCATCCTTGTCCTGTCTACTTTCCTAGAGCAACATACACTGAACTTTAGGACAAGGACCAAAAAGACAAGTCAAGAGATCCTGGCAGAGAGAGAGGGGAAAGAGAATATAGCAAGATGCACAGCACCAAATACATCAACTTGACTACTGTGCTGTACTCTAGTACTGAGAGTATGGGTTTTTTCCTTCTATTTTTACATGTTGGCTCCACTGGCTCCAGAAATCCTTATTTTGCAAAATGCAAAGTTTTACAGCAGCTACCATGCAACTCTGAAGAATACCAGACAGGTGTGTAGACTATAGAGAAAAATGGTTGGGTAACAGCCACATGACAGAATGAGTAGTAGATAGAGCCGGAAAGCTTTTCAGCTGCTGAGTTGACATGGCCAAACAGACAGTTAAATAGGAGGAGAAGAAAGGTGTATGTGGATAGGAACATGTGATGGAGGGCAACATGCCACTGGAGTTAACACAGAATCTGTTCCTGTTTCACACTCAGTGTAATGTCAACTCAGCATTTGAACGCTACTTAAACAATCCTCCAACCAAGCCCTAAGATATCCAACTACAGTGTTCCCTGGAAAGATGCCAAAAGAATTACAGCACTCTCGTCTTAAAACACATTCCTGAGAAGCAAGAGAAACTGCAACCTCTTTCCCTAGTAACCAGTGGCAGCTTAACAACAGAATTCAGGTAATAATTTTTTCCACAGTACTGCTGAAACCAGAACTTCTGTAGTTTGCTGTTTTAAAGTAGTTTGCATAGTTTGCTTTTTGGAATGGGTTTTGTGAGCTGATACTAACTAATGAAGTCATTTTTATACAACTTTTGAACAGGTCTTTGAGCAGAACAGTCTCCTGAAGTTGGATATAAGTAACTCACCATTATCCACTTCATATGGATTCTGTATGTACTTCAATTATTCCAAGTTACATTTAAAGAGATAGCTGTGGCACATTATCATACATACTTTTATTTGCATCTGCTATAGGTACAAATTTTGTTAAAAAATTATGGGATCTAGAAAAGTAAGTTACAGGAAGTTTTTTCACCACCTTCTGACATGACACAAAAAGCACCCACTATAATTAAGAAGTTATTGGCCATTGGGCTGAAAGGCATATACTAGAATACTTGTCACCTGCTTTCCCCAACTTGAAATAGTTAAAAACTGTAGTTGAACCTGCATCAGCTCTTATCTGACTACATTCTCAGAAACATTAAAAAAAATTCAAGAGAGAAACCTACAACATTCGTTGCTTTAGTTTATTTTTCGGTCGTCCAATAGGTTTTGCATATCGTCGCCTTATTTGGGCAGCTTTCTCATGAAGTAGCTTTCTCCCTTTCTTCTTTGGTCTACAGACCTGGCAAATCCACATCCCTACATAAAGGGAAAAAAAGCTTAATTGTACACAGTTTATTTAATCTGTACTGCAGGTGTCTACCAAGATACATGCCAAGTACACAAGGTCAACAAATTATCTTATGAAGAGGACACAGGGAAGGGGAAGTGGACAGAGAAAAAAGTGATCCACTTCTACCCATACTTTGAAATTTTTGAAAGTGAAGTGCTCATGGAAAGGGGAAAAAAAGAGGCAACAAGGATCACAGAAAAGATTGTGAGCAAATGGGTTCTTAGAATAATTTCTGTTCTAGCCTGTCCCTCCTTATACTACCTAGACCTTTCTTCAGACACAATTAAGATGGGGAAAAAAAGTTACATGTGCATTACAAAGCAATCTAGGCTAGAGTACACTAAAGAAAATACCAGATCATACCTAGGTATGTTTGTTTTAATATACAACAACTTGAATTTGGCATCCTTTTAACTTTAGATGACCATGTCTGGACACTTATTTATTACAGATAAGGCTGGGGATTTGGGGGAGAAAAAAAGAAGCCGGAAAAAGTCTTTAGTATAACTTTAAGATTAAATAGGGAAAGCCATAAATATGCGAGAGCAGAAGTAAGATGTGCTCTATATCGGAAATCTAGAGATTAGAGAACCTGAAGACAGGTGTTTTGTCTGTTTTTTAAATTACTCTTACAAAAGGCATGAAGAAGCAGGCTCTTTCACCTGTTCTAAGGATTTCTTTGTCAGTGTATGTACTCCAAACATTTTAACAGCTTTCATAAAACTTCACCTTCAATAAACTGGCCAACAACTCAATACACAGTAAATTCATCTGGTCAACTGACCACAGACCTTTACTATTTTCCTGAGGAAAAAAAATCTCAAGTAAAGAAAAATAAAGTATTGGCTTTGACATGATTTAAATCATACTGTTTACAAATGCAAAAATAATTAGCATGCTCAAGAGCTTTTGGTCACTTAATAGGAGAAAAGACTGTGAGTGAAAGCATTTTCATTGAAAGGATTTTTATTATCACCTTTTGGCATTCGGGAAAGCGGTGGGTCACAGCACTCCATGTGGAACCCTCTATCACAGGAGTCGCAAAAAAGCATGTTATCCTGGGGGGGGGGGGGGAGGAAAAGGAAAAAAAAAAAAGACTTAATACAGCATTACTTGAAGTTGTACATCAGTGATCTGTATTTGCACATTCTAAGTATAGAGCTACAGTAAACAAAGAAAAGTCAGATAACACTCAACAGTCTAACTTACTGCATTTTTGCCTTGGATCCTACATGCACTGCATGTCTTGCATTCAATACACTGCCATCTTAAGGCCTTCACATTTGTTGTTAACTCAGGACAGAATTTCAAACATGATGGATGTCCTAAAAAAACCAAAATATTTAAAGCTTGATATTTAAGATTGGTAAGATTGATTCTTAAATTAAACAGGATGTAGCCAGCACCACCAGAACCCTGCTAGCATCAGCTGTTTTCAGAACTTTGCAACACATTATTAACTCACCTACTTCATACAAAGATACAGAATAACTGCCAAACTCATTTATGAAGAGAGGTAGAAAGTTGACTTTTACTGTAACTGTCACCTGTGAATGGTCTACACAAGCACCTGAAATTGAATTTTTATTTTCACTAGGTTATTTCCATTGCATATTAAACTGCCATTGGTTCTGAAAAAAGTATTTTTATAAACTTGACTACAGTCCCCTTTCATAGCAGTGCAACATAAACAGAAGAAATCTTTAGATAAAACCGTATTAGTTACTTTTCCAAATATAGTAAGTACCAGAGAAACTTAATAGTCAAACTATACGCATTTTTCATTCCAACTTATTACTTAATTATATACAGAGAACAATTTCAGAGCAGTAAGAAGGGAAAAAAAAAAAAAAAGAAGCAGGCAACTGGCACTAGAAAAGCTTACTGCAAGGGAAGATTTAAAACTGGGGGGGGGAGGGTGTAGCTGAACTACCACCTCCCATGAAACTGTATTTTATTCCCTGGCAGGATCATCCTCTCTTCATGGTAGCCTAGAAGGCCTACATGGCTTTTCCAATTAATACAGGATATCAGACAACTGAACACATACAACACCTTAGGCAATACTGGCAATGATTTTTCATGTCTTCAACAACATCCATAGAGTGTAATCCAGAAAAGATAAAAGCACAGCTAAATAGGAAGGGATAAGCCTTCCCAGGAAAACACTTTTTGCCAGTATTATATTCAAAGATTATCAAGAACATCAACCCACAAGTTGTCAGAGAGGTAAGAATCCCTGATGCCATGCTGCACTTAGAGATGGCTGCAGTGATGTGATGCGTATGAAGGATGCTTTCTTCTCACTGTCAGAGTTGGGATACGTGCTTTCTTCCAGGTAATGGTCTAGTCATGGTGATTCAGACTTTCTCCATCCGCTGTTTCTCAGTCCAAGATGGAGCCAAACCACCACAAACAAGAATACAGGCTAATCCATGAGCATTTGCTATTTTTGTCTTCTAACAGACTGAGGCATGAATGACAAAGATGACTGATGGAATGCAAAAGCCACTTTAGTAAGTGCAAATTGCAGGTTTTAGTTCCTTTTATTGTATGTACCCAAGGCTTAATCCACTTTTTGTTAAACTTTAAAAGACAACTTAATTGCGTAAATATAGCATATTCTCAAAGTAAAATGCAGGAATATAATCTATTAGTAAAGAACAATCAATAATAAATTCAAAGAGTCGTTTCAAAAACAAAGATATTGAAAAAGCATTGCCATTTGATTCTTAGCATACAGTTTAAGATACATTAACAAATTTTTGTGGTCAAAACCAAGTATGCACTTAAAGTGACTATTTTTCTTGAAAGTGACAAATATACTCTATAACTGCATAGTTGAGTTCGATGCTACGCTCTTCCCTTCAATAAAGCTTAACAAGTGCTTCATTTAAAAAAAAATCTGCTAAGAAATAAGAAAGCTCCCTAGAGTGTATGATATTAATAATCAATATCACAGAAAAACTTATTTCATCAACCGTGACTTAACAACTATATTAACCCATTAAAGTGTAATTATAAACCAATTACCTCCATATAAGTACATTTAATTCCAGTTATCTACCTTCCACAGAAGTGATTTAGTTCAAGGTGCAAGTAAGTTGTGATTTAAATTGTTGATTTTAACTTTTTGCCTTCAGTAAATAACTGAGAAGTATAAACATAAGAAACATCCATTCTCACTGGCTGGTAAATATGCACAGATTAGGTGTAACACAGTTACTTTATTTCTCTGTTATCTACCAACATAACATTTCTCATTCAGGCAATTACCCAGCTTAATACATTTGTTAATATCCTTAAGTGTTAGATTTTACTATCAGACAAAAATTCAAGAAAAAAATCCATTGGTATTAAATATGAAGATTCTGCCTGCAACTCCAAGTCCTTGAGCCACACATAACTAGAGGCTGGAAGAGTGCAAATAGGAATCATCACTATGCATTTGCCATGTTCTTTTACTGTCTTTCCTAGGTATGCACTAGCAGAGACAGCACAGAAATTTTCAGATTTCAAAATACCATACGGTATGTTCTACAATAGCTGATAATATTTACACTCTTCATTTTGGACACAAACTGACATAGTGCAAATATAACAACAACAAGTAGAGGGTAATGAATACCAGACATGAAGTGGTAAACAACACAAGTTTCACTTTTAAAAGGGACTCTGTTTTCACAGTTTAACAAATTTCTGTAGTCAGTTAAATGGAGTCACTGTGACCTTCAGTGATTTTACAGCTAGTTTATTTAAACTTGAAAGAGTTGAAGAGGGAAAACATTTTTCTGGCTCCAAAATTAGCAGTATTTCAGCTCTAACTGATCTAAACTGAAATCAAGAACATACTATCTTCTCCATATCCAGAAGCTGATACATCTGCCAAGATGTTTTCAACACTTGATCAATCTCCAGTTTGAAGTGTTTCAGATGGTAATTTCTCCTGGTTCAATCAATTGACTTCCTTTTAAGCCTCAGCAGCATCAATATTTTAATGTAGCACACAAGTTTAACAGATTACTGGAAATTTAGACCTTTGAAAGCTGGCAATTTCCACCAGGGATACATATAGGCTTAAAGTAAAGCTATTAAAAATTAAACACTTTAAAATTCATTCTTATCCATCCCAGTTAGAAAAGGTTAAGATTTGTGATACATTGATGTGTCAGAAATAGGTGAGATCAAGAAGTTAAAACAGAATGTCTCACTCCTTTGTGACTGAAGGTAACTCCTTTAACCTGCCCACTTTTGTTTCCCTGTTGCAAATTGTTTATTCTTCAAAGGATTTGACAAAACAAATAGTCCTTTAAAAGAACAATCATTGTATCAGGGACAACAATTATGTACAGTGCTAAATTAGATATGCTAATATCTCCAGTTATTTTTAACTTTGATACAAATGTTGGGAACTAGTGTATAATATAATTCACAAAAAAACCCTTGTGTTTGATAACCTTTTAGGTAGAAAGCATTATTATTTAGGGTGACTTTAGCTATGAGCAGAGAGGATCAGTGCACCTCTCAGGCATGTAGTAGGTTTTTCTACCTGCAGGCTTCTTAGCAGTTCATTTTATCCAACTAGCCAACATCCTCCCACAGACAGCAATAATTACAACAATTCTCATATTCCCTTATTCTTACAGCATACCCTAAATCACCTTTATAAAAAAGAAATCTCTGCACAGTCCTTTCCAAACTTTTTCTGTCCCTATTTCTCTTGACCTGACGCTGATGTCTTTGTTGTTCCGCTCTCCAGCCTACCCTACCCACCTTTGATCAGTAACCCTCTTGCCTTCTCAGCCTAACATACTATTTATTTGAAAGAACAATACCCACAGGTATTCTACTTTTAGCCATCTTTTTTCCCTTTTTAAAAATATTTATTACAGTTCCCCAGTAACTCAACTATTTTTTCCCTCCTCCTTCTAAAACTTCAGCTCCCTTTTAAAATCTGTTCTCAAGAGTTTGATTCCAGTTCTCAAGTCTATCAATTTTTCAAAATCGGGGGGGGGGGGGGGGAAGCAACAACATTTGCTTTCATAATAGCATTTATTTTATCACATCTGACATCCCTCATCTTACTCCTTTAGAAAATACCCTGTGCAAAAGTGACATAGCAGTGCATTTCATTTCCACTGCCCAAACACATTATCCTCCCAAATATCACAAAATAAGAGTAATATCAATGAAATGTGCAGATATCCAGATAGTTTCTGCTTTCAGAACACAGAAGCATTACCTGAAGAGACACAAGCAACTGACACAAAAACATAAAGGAAAGCAGACATGCCAGTAGTGGGCACTGCAATTTAATCTCTGATCAACTGAACAATTTGCTTGCTGTGAGCAACATGCAATTTCTTTTATGTTTGTTAGACAGCAAGACCAGCTTTGAGATACACTGCAATGTGCAAAATTACAAATCCAATTACAATAAACCTCCACTTGAGTGAAGTTTTGTTATTTATAAATTGCACTGAGATCGGTTTTTATTTTAGTTAGGCATCAGTAGCTAAAGTTTAACCACCCAGCAATCTGATTGGCAGTCTCAACATTTCATTCTTTATATCTAATACATCTGAGGAACTAATTACAGATAATTTAGTCTTAATGAGGCAGAGATAATGTATCAGTGTTAATTCAAATGGAAGCTGATCCATGAAAGTCAGGACTTTCAGCTCTAAAGCATCTTAGACCTACCAGGGGATTATTACACAACAGAAGAGTAGCTGATATCTAAGCTCACCTGATTAATGTAAACTCTGTGTACCACAGTCTAACCAAGCACAAATCCTATTAAATTTCCAAATATCAGAATACAGATTTGAAAATACAGGAAACCTGTAAACCATTAAAGGAAGGCAGTTTAAAATCTATGGGGTTTGGTTTTGCATACTGGGGTGAAAAAGCCACTTCCTTACTTCACTGTTTAATCATTTGCTTAAATATACTAAAAAATACACTGGCTAAAATACAAAGAATCTGTCCAGGGTGACAGATTCAGAAGCACACAATCAAAAGCATATCCTGATTAACTGAAAACACATTTTTGATCCACACTTTTGTTTTTATTCAAGTACTGACGGAGCTATCACAGTACCCAAGACAGACTATCTTCAACACACCTACAAAATGATGATACACGTGGACTCTGAATTAAAAGACACCAAAAACAATACTTTCACTTCCAGCCTTCTCAAAAGCAGTGCTGGCTTCTGCAGACCATACCGCTTCTCTACTCATTTCCCTCCTGAGCACTTCCCTCTTTTTCATTCTGGCATAGAAGTTGGTACGGCTCTGCAGTGAACTGGACTGGGGAACCTATCAAACTTGTCTTTCAGCTACATTTGTTCCTCAATCCAGTTTATATGCAACCAGGTGCCAGCACAAAGGGGTAGCACCAAGCAGTTGGATGTTGCAGCCTGTGACTTTAAGCAGCATTGCTATTTTGTCTTTGAGCTGGGATGGGATGGTCTACATTGCAAAGCTTTACCAAAAGTACTTCCCAATGCAGCTGTAAGCTTATGCAAGAAGCAGGTTTTTTTACTGGCACAGCTAAACAAAAGCAGTCCACTCAACTAAAACTCTAATGGCCAAATAACTCCTCTTCCAGCATAAAGCTATTTTCCACAGGGGATGTTTCCTGCTAAACTGAATAGCGGATTTTCACATCCAGAACGCTACAGTTGCACCAGAAAAAGCTTTACAGCAGACAGTCGCTAAAGACATTTGCCCAAGTTTCTTAGCTAAATCCCTCTCTGAATCAGGAATAAGCTAGGCCAAGAACACGTTTGATATCATTCATGCACAAGCACTGTGCAAAGCAACAGCGTGCTACAGTATTTCACTTTCAGAACTAACCTAGTTGCTCACTTTAAGGGAAGTACCTGCATTCAGAACAGCCACATGGAGTCTGCAAGAGCTACTGCAACACACAGCAGCAAGGTACATGTAGTCAGTAGAGTCACCATCTTGTGCCTGACAAGTAACAGGTGCCTAACAGCTTTAGTATGTTATTTGAAATATTATTCAAATTCCTACTTGAGTAAAAAAAGAATTTGATAAAAAAATGAATTGGATACACAAGATATGCAACACCAAAGACTGCTACACAGTCTTTATTATGATGATTATTCCTCAGCTTCTGAAATGTTGCAAATCTGTGCAAGCAAAATTCTTGATCATTTTTTGATGTCACAATGCAAAACTGAGTTTTCAGATCAAACATAGATCCCCAACAATAACATAATTCCTGTATTTTACAAGTGTGGTTTCCCTATTAATTTACTCAGCAGATCTATACTTTTGGCATAAAGATTAATTCACACCTCTCATTTGTAGTTATCCAGATGACAAAGTTTTAGTAAAAAAAGTCTCTTCCACCCCCTGCTTTGTTTCAGTTCTCAATCTATGTCCAAATAGAGTATGACATTCAGAAGTTTAATCTTAAAAAAAACCAAACAACTTTAAAACACACTTAAACATAAACATTTCTAGTATTTGTAAATTCAGACAACTTACCACTGCTGCCACAGTCTGCACAAGACAACAGCTCTTCTGGTTTTTTTTCACGATTTGATTCTTTCGTTCCCAAACAAAAGCTACATATCGGGATGGGATCAGCTCGTGGCTAGATTTAAAAACAAATACACAGAGTTAGCTAGCAAAAAAAAGCCTCAGTGGTCTTTTCTTTCATTTTTCCCTGTCATTCTGTTGTACCACAGTTTGGAATAACAAAGTTTATTATCTTAACATATTTCATAAATGTTAAGTTGTCCCATAATAAGCAACCTTGTGTACTAATCCCTGTAAACCTCTGCAATACAAGACTAGTGTTAACAAAAATGAGGAAAAATTAGACCTTAGGACTCTATTCTTGAACACACAATTTCAACTCCAGAACACAACCACTTGTTCTGCAAATGTAATAGTGCTCAAAGATTAAGATGCAAACTGGTCTTTATTACAGATGACTATAGTTCCTTTTCACAAGAAAAACAGGAACTTTTACAAAAACTCTCAAATTTAAGACATACTTTATTACTTTTCCATCCAATACAACTCACACCTCCCTCTGAAAGTACCATTTTAGGGTAAAAACACCAGATTCAACAGGTCAACATTTATCCATTCCAGTCTGATGAGTCCCATCAGCTATGATACACAATTGGATAAAAAAACCATACAAATCTTTCAACGTCTGGAAGCAATACACAGAACTTTTCAGGGAAAGACTTAAGAATTGATACAAATTTACTTCCTGATCTTCCTAATTTGCTATGTGACAAACTATCAGAGATTAAATACCCTAAAACAGTTTCTACAGTAAGTTTTAGAGCTTTAATGAAACTACTTACCTGCACCATCTAAAATATTCATGTACTAATGCCTACATAGGAGTATCTGTAAACAGATTTGTAAAAAATAAAAAGATATGCAACTATTTCTCAAGTGGGATACTCAAATAAGTACCTTCCCAGACTGGCTTCTAGCAGCTAGCATCACAACAACTCAAAAATTAAAATAGTTTATTTCACAAATTCATAGTTTCCAGATTTAGCTAAGCAATGCTGTTCGTTTTATACATCAAAGTAATTATTTGTTGTTTTCACCTTCAATTTTTATATTTCCACTCTATGCCACAATACTTCAAAAGCTGACAGACTATCTTAATTTTACCTGCAAATCTGTATTCCATTCCAGTTCTGGGAAGTGGGGAATGCTTGTTTTTAAGGGTATTCTTGAGAAGGCATCAGTTCCATGTAGATATGCCCTTATACCTCAACACAACATAATACAGAAATACTGAAACTACGTTTATATTATTGAGCTTTAGGATTATCTTAAATCAAATAGCAGATTCCAAAGAATACTGACACTAGCAAGGTAAAGTTGTCCTACCCAGCCAAGAGGAGCACACATATTCTTACCCTAGCCTACAACCACTTCCATATAAATATACCCTGAGGCATAGTACTTTTTCTGAAAGCTTAGTCCTCAGAAGGTCTGCTCACTCTTCATCTCTTCACAATCCAATTATCGGAATATTGACATACTTGTATACCCCAAAGAATATACATAAAAGATGACCAGAGCCAAAGACTATTCATAAGTATGGAGGTGTCTGTTCTCTTCCATAAGCTACAAAAGGGAACTGCAATATTACCTTCTTATAACTAACAGGAGCAAACATCGTCTGCAGTCCTTAGTCTTACTATGACCTCCATTATGGATTACATGGATAGCTGAAATATTAAATTGCTACCTGGACAAAAATAATGGTTGAAAGTTATAAAACTAGCAGGTTTCCAATTTAGTCATGCTTCAAAAAAATTTTTAAAAAAATTATTTATATTCTTTGCCAGTTTTGGCAGGATGGCATTGAATGAGGTCAGTAATTCTATAGGTGGGAAAGGATATACCAACTACCTGTAGAATTTTTCACTTGCAATTAAAAACAACACATATACAAATAAAAGAAAATGAGTTAGTTACTATTCTTGCCAGTAAGATATCGTAATTCAACACATCTGTCCCATCATTATAAACAGACAGGTATTTGGAGCAAAATGATATTAATAATATATAAAATACAAAAGAACAAATGTACAAAAAATACATAAACTACACCAATAATCATCAGCAGAAAAATGGTCCAGAGCTATCCAAACACAACTGTTGCAGCATCTTGTGGACATTCCTTAACTGCTACTTAAAGTTTAATATAGATAATTTTAGAAGGAAGACTATTCTTTTAGTGGAATCCAGTAAAAATCTCCTCTTGGCAACCATATGATTCTCCTTCCCTTTGATATAACAGTGCTTTAGCCATTTCAGAAAGGCTCGCTCTGATAAATAATTTATAGAACATCACATATTCAAATCCAGGTCCACCATCTCATTTATCTTTCCAAGATTTTTTTTCTTGCTCTAGGAAGAGACATGGCCATTAGCCAACATTAATTTACCTCCCTATTTCAACACACCCCCCCTTTTTTTTTTTTTGTTTTTAACTGAAGGTAAAATAAAGGACAAAGGTTGTTGGCAGTTCAGGGCTACAAAGACTGATGTTCCCATACCAAACCTAATAATAGAGAGCTTGCAAATCCTATCACTTCACACACAAGTTTAAGAAACTTACAGGCTCCCGTACATATTTTGAAGCCATTTACATTAATAACTGTATTACTGGGTCTGATCTCTGAGCTGCTGAAAGTTAAGAATACACACATTATTGTCAGCACAGTAAACAAAACAGTTTCAGATTGCTTTAGCTTGCGCAGTCAAAGCAAAACTGTATTCATACTGGTAGTGTTATTTCTGGCTCACAACTGTCTCAATTAGGATAAACTAAGTGGGGTCTGGGTTGGGTTGTTTGGGGTTTTTTTGTTTCTTTTAGTTTGTTTTTTTGACTGGGTCAGAACATAATCCAAACAGAAATGCATCTCCTACCTGTATCTCTTTTCTTAATCACTAGTTTCTCTTCTGAAATATAGCAATCGAGTATCATTATCTTGTGAAAAACAATGATTAGTCACGAGGAAGGTTAATTCCATTTAATCTCTTACAAGAACCAGTATGGCCAGTTCTTCAACACCACAATATTTTATACCAGAGGAACCAGTAGTATTTTTCTTGTTACTCAATCTCAGTTTAAGAGGAAAATTTCATCTAATATTTAAGAACCACATTAATAATTGTGTTACAAAAACTTTAAGAGTATGGTGTCTGCTCTGTCATTCAAGATAGGTCTGAATAATGCTTATCCAGTAACGTACTATTATTTCTTCAACAGAGCTAATAAGCTGAGAATAATTTTTCATTCCTTTAATTTTGGGAACAAGGTAAATCACAACTTTCAAAAGGGTTTCGTTTTCTAGGTCACTAGAAATTGTATATCCAAATTTAAAAGGCTGCCCCGTTCAAATAACTGTATTTCCAATTGCAGTAGGGGCAAATTTGCAGGAAATTCATACCTTATGCCAAAATACAGTTGTGTTCAGAGACTGAAGCTTCACAAAAAGCAGTCAGGCAATAGGATTCCCTCCTCCCCCCCCCCCGCCTTTTTTTAAATGTATTATATACCATAGAGTAATAACAGACCATCAACTCAGCACCTGTAAACAGGTTGGGTTTTTTATTTCCCAATTATAAACTGAACAATACTTATTTAAGCATCATACATCCAACTGTCATAGTCATTCAGTCCTTTAAAACATCATACATCCAACCACCGCAGTCCATCAATCCTCTAAATGGAGTTAAAACCATAAAAATCACGATACTTTTACCATCATCAGTAATTTTTGGCTCAGAAACCCTTGTGATGCACACACTGTGATCATCTGCCCAAGTTTACACTCTTAGTTTCCTACAATAATCTGGAAATAAATGATTATGTTTTAAAATACAGTATATAAATTTCTCAAATATAGACAAGCTTTAAACAGATTGTATTACTTTACACTGACAAATGAATTACTAGAGTTTGGTAGGAGAGACCTATTTAATCCTGCTACACATATAGTACAAGTGTTAAACCAGGCATTATTCTTAACATTCACAATAGGAAGTCTCAAATGTAACCTCCCCTTCCCTTCAGGCAAAAATGCAGAGGCAAAATTATTCCTATAAACAACCACCAACTGCAGCTGATCAGACCACTGTCATAAGAGCTGTGTGAACCAGAAAAGCTATGCAGGTACATTTTCAAGACACTGGCTTACTAAAAAGAGTATCACAGACTATTTAGCAGGCCCCAGTAAGCGTCTCTGCTTTAGGAATTACACAAACCCTTGCTCTGATCTCATAAATGCACCACCTTCCTAAAAAGGGCACTAAAAAGATGAAGGAAGAAGTAAGGTCTGAAGCTCAGCTACTCCTAACAAAAATTTGGTATACCATATACACTGTGATTTTTTTTTGTCCTACATAAGACCCCACAAAGAAACCAAAACTATCAGAACAAGTATTATATTCAAGTGCCTGCCATTAAGTATCTAGAGAGAAAGATCAAAGACCATCAGATGGTCAAGTTTGAAAGCAACTGCCTTTCATCAGGAGGGCAATGCAAGCCCATTAATGATTTCACCTCAGTGTGCCTACATATCCTCAACCTGAGTGATGGGAGAAGGAAGATTTCTGAGCTGTTACCCTACCATGCGAAGCAGGAATGTGTGAACAGCAGAACAAATCGTGATGGGGGGGGGGGACGGGACGGGACGGACTGCAATGTTGGTGCAGCAGCTGAGGTGGAGAAGGATAGAATCACAGCTCATCCTCTTGCACATGTTTGATACAGGGTAGAAGAAGGTAGAAAGAGCAACCACCCACATAAAGGAAAAGAGAAAATGCATGAGTGACATCATTCACCACAAAGAATCTAAAATATCATGCCACTTTAACATCTGGCAGAGCAGAAAGAACAGGGAATTAAAGAGCAGAGATTAGTGTTTCCAGATTTGGGTTACTGCATTAATTAGAAAAAAAACCATGGGCTACCCAAGGAATACCGTGAGGTTTTCACAGGCCTAAGAAGGATGCTAGCTCCATGTCCACAGACTGACAAGGACTCAATTACAGCGCCGAAGTTGTCAGTGGAGCATTGGATGCTACAGCAACCTTACCTTAAAGAGTTCAGGTTCCTCCCACACACCTCAATCTTCATTTTAGATTAAGCACACCCCCAAAATGCAATTTCATAACATTTATAGTTTTAAACCCATTTTAGACAATAATTGTTTGTGATTATCCTAACACTTAAGACCATTTTCACTAAAAATTGTATGAATGTGTGTACACAAAATTTTGATTATAGCTTCATCATTTCAGTCACTTCAGAAAACAACAAGAAAAACCATGCTTAGTAAGTTTATACTACAGATGAAGACTAAAAATAACAAAAAAATACTGGGTTTGGTGACTTCAGGAAGTGTTTTGTAATTGATTAAAAAAAAGAAACATGAGTTTCAGCTATTCAGCATCGTTTACAAGTTCTGAAACATTAAGGACCCACTATCCTTACTGTTTTCTCACAGTCTTCACATACACTGCAAACCCTGAGATTGGTCCACACAAAAATCATACTAATTTAAAAATAACAACATAGTGTTAGCATTCAGTTAAACTAGTGCAGTTTCCATATTTAAGCAAAGACTTAGAAGTAATTCATGCAACCAGTAAATGATTTTATTTATTTTAATGAATCACAGCTATCTATTCTGAGAAACTAACAGGCTTTGCCACTGCATAAAATGAATCCTTGGTAAAAATTCAGCTGGACTTCTGTTACCTTATGCCAGAATTTGTCTGAAAACTCTGGCCCAAAATAACAATTTTTTCCCTACTGTAGTTTCTGTGCTTGTGGAATTTATGTGCTCATCTGACTACATTTATAATTCCCACAAAATTCTTAAAGCATTTAGCATGTTCTAACATCCTACCCCCCAAAAAGTCACATAGTTAAGTCCTGAAAAGTCTTATTTTTGAGTATGCAAAGTTACCCACAACTATAAATCTTACTGAATGCAAGGAGATTACTATTTGCATTGCTATAGCACTCTGAGGCTTTAAACACATTGTCTGAAAACTGTTAGGCATTAGCTGTGTACACACAATTATGGTTTTAAGTGCCAGTCTCATTAAAAGAAATGAAGTTCCACACACACTACCAAGAAATTTAAGTTTGAACAGTAAACCAAAAGCCTCAACTGTTCACATTTGCAACTGTTTCTTAATGCCTTTTTCAGAAACACCTCAACATCACCTGACAGCCTGCTGGAAGACACATCCTTATGCATGAAACACAAATATTAGATATCTATTATCCTATGAATAGAAACAGCATGCAAGTAATTTCCAGGGTTAACAGGACAGACAGGCAAATTTTATTGAAAACGGAAACTGCCACGACCTTCACTAGGGATCCACTGTTCTGGTCCCAGTCTTTACCCTACGTCAATTACTTAACTCTTTACAGTCTTAGGAAGGACAGAAGCAGCAAGCTTGCTTTCTCAGAATACCTACATTTTCACAAAGCACAAGGGCAGTTCCAAGAAAAGGGCACAGGCCAAGGTGCCCAATTTTTTTTATTACACCTTTAAGTCAATAAATTACATAAACGGTGTGTGTTGAGGAAGAACTATAGTCTGAAGCTTCTCTTCTTGCCCCAAAAGAGTATCTTCACTGCTAGAATACAGGTTCTGTTCTCTTTTGCTCTATAAAACTCCAATTTCCTTACTACACAGTGGCTTCCTCTGCTCACATCCCCTTCTGTACTTTCAAAGGGTATGTCTGTATGGAAATTATGATATACAACATAACTGTCAGAAGTATGTAAATTATCCAAAACTGAGAAGTTTTAAACCCATCGTGTCCTCCTGGATTCACACATCCCAAAGGTATTTAACTGCAATAGCAATACTAGATTTCAGAGTTCAAAACACATTCTTGCAGGTCCATGACCTCCGCTTTGTGTGCACACAGAGAGCAATCAGTAGATGACTGGTGAAGAAAATTGTGAGGGCACACATATTAAGTCTCTCATATAACGGTCTTGAATCGTCGCCTTGAAAAATGGAAATCTCACTTCCATCCTGCGCTCCTGATGAGGTGGGAAACTCCTGAAAGTGTGTCCAAATGGATATATTTCTACAGGTAACAGCAGGAGGGGGAGCACTCTCCCACCTCAGCCCATAAGAAAAGTACGGTTCCTTCAACAGGCTTGAGAACTCTATTCACCTGACCACATCAACTCCCTTGCAAACCTAAGCTGAAGTGACATGTGCAGAGCATACAGTAAGTTATTTCTAGCGTCTTTATTGTTCTTCAGCTATTAATTCCATGCAATATCCTTAAAACATTTTTTTTTTTAAAGCCAAGAAGTGTAAACCCAAAAAATTTGCCTCTTCCTTCCCACCCTGAAAAATATGGCCAAGCCTACAATGCAGACTTGTATGTTTAGAAATTTCTCTCCCAGAGTATTTTAACTAGCTCTTACAGGAAAATATATCATCTACCACCCTGGACACGATGCATCCCACTTGGAACACAGTTCCCCAAATCACTTTGTGTGCCTTAGTATTAACCTCATCAGTCAACAAGCATCACTACAGCTGATGGAACTGAACAGACAAAAAGCTAACCTGCATCTTCATAAACAAGCACTGTAATGAGGAAGACATGCATAAAATAGCATACACTACTAGACAGTTTTCTAAATACAGTTTCTATTTTTAAGTTACTGAAAGGAGCATTCCTGCTCCCTCTTCCAAACTGGGAAACAATACAACCTGGAACAGGGGAGCTCACAATTACTGCTTAGAAAACAGAATGCAACTTCAGGCTTCAAAAGTCTCTTTCCTTGCAACATGGAAAAGACAAAAAAAAGTCAAATTCTATTTCAAATTAGACTTTTGTTGTTTCATATAATAGTACAAGATATTAGAAACAAAAACAAAACTAATTTCAATTTATTGAAGTTGCTTCAGCTGTATTCAAGAAAACAGCTAAGATTACTGCTGTGCATAGTGAATATTGCTCAACATGCAGGGAAGAAGAAACCCTGATCAAAAAAGACACAAAAACGCCACAAACACACATGCACACACACGTACCTTTTCTAGAAAGAGTTTTATTCATTTGCCCCAGTCCTCTTAATCAGCTTCACATAAGCCAACCTGCATTCATGTTTTGTTTGCAGTTTATATATACTGAAAATGTTAAAAATTCACTTTGTTGAAAAACCACCACCCAAAGCACAGGATACATCTCCTAGAGAAGGGTGCAAAGCAGCAGCTCAAAAATACAGATAAATCTCCCAGTCCTCTGCAGGCTCAGCTTTCATTTTTAACAGAATCAATTTAAAGCCTCTACAGTTACAGAGGGAAGGCTTTCAAACCATAATCCAAGTTTAACAGACACACAAGACTATTGCAGACAGCCTAAAACCAACACTTTGGATACATGTAGGCCCTGCTAAAATTTCAGAAGTCACTGAACTCAGATACTTTACTTATTTAAATTATATCCCCACTGTGATTTTTTGTCAATTTCTGTGGTAGCACTACAGGAGAAAGAAGACTCTTCCCTCCTGAATGGGAAGGAACTTGTTATTTCATGTGTGGGTTTCCTGCTTTGGTCCTGCACCTGGGACGGAACAATTAAAAAATGTATTCACCTTTCCATAATTGTACTAGTAGTAGTGTTTTTAACATAATTTAAAAAGTCCTGTAACCAAGGCTGCTAACATCATTGGGATATGAAGACGAACATACACAAGTCCCCTCTCCTGCATTCTCCACTGTGAGATTAGAGCCCAACTACAGATCCTGCCAGTAAGGGGTACTTATGTTTACCAGCCAGGTTATAAATAGCTCAAGCTGTAAATACATCCTATATACACTGCAGTTTTCTAGTTGCATCTTCCTGTAATTTTGATGACCATCACCGCCATTGTGCAAATCTAACCTTGGGCCAAGCAGTCTTCAGACTTCTTGAAACTGTCTCTTCAGTGGTTTTGAAGTGAAAAGACCAAGGGGGAAAAAAAAGTTAGTTTAGTACTTTTCAGCTATGTTACTGATACCTGTGGCAATATATTCTCTTCAGGAATACACATTTATAAGCTGCCTCTAGCAAATAGATGAGACTGAAAAGACTATGCACCATCAGTATACTGCATGTAGCCAATGTTCTCCAATTCCACATTCAACTACTACCGGGTTTGTTCACTTCTTTCACCTTCTGCAAGGTACCCTTGGGAAATTAATTCAAAATGTATTTGTAAGTTAGATTTTATATAAAGATAACTCAGATCCATTTTCTTTACACTTAAGATGTAAAAAACTGATGTCTTCAGACTCCTCTGAAGGGGTATTTCAGTAACAGTTAAAATTGGAAGGACTCCAAAACTTTTTTCTTTTTCAACTCCAAACTTCATCCTTTCTGTTCCCTTACTTGCCTGCTACAAGACCAGCAACTGGTTCAAAATCTACATATCTTGAACTCCAGTTTCTGGCTAAAAAAATACTTTTTTTTTTTTAATTAAACTCTTCAATCTGGCACACAGAACAACCTCAAGCATACCAACAACAGGCTTGCTTTTCTTCATTCCCTCTCCAAAGTAGTCCTTTGACTCCCACAGACCAAAGTGAAATCACAACTGAAGATCCAATCAAGCAGATCATACCTAAAGTTGCATCACTCCTTACATAGCAATCATTAGTCAAAGTATGAGGTCATCTTTTGTGATACCTTTGCTTTTTATGTAGCTCAAATTCTTTTTTCCAAAGTAATAAGAGTTTTCACTCTTCACACCTCCTTCAAAACTCAATCCTTTAAATCCATCCAGATGTCTTAAGAGCATCATACATTTCTGTTACTCGCCATGCAGTCTGTCACAAAAATTATGCACTTAAGCCTTAAAACAATTAACAATCATTATCATCCTCATCATGACCTCATCTTCTATACCATCAACCACAATACCATCTATTGTGTTTGACAACACGTAGTTAAAAAAACCACACATCATCCACATCATTAGTATGTAACCCTTCCAAGAATCTCACCTTTACGCTTCTAGGTATTCATTCAGAGGCAAACTTAATCAACTAAGTATCTAGCTTTCTACAATCCTGCTCATCACTTGCTTTTTTTCCACATTTTCTTCATATATCTCAGTTTCTTCATATGCTTAGGAGATTTCCAAACTTTTTGGCATGGAATCCATTGGTTTTTTGTCACATATACATACAGTTGTTTGAATGCGACTGCATTTCCTAACTCCAAATTCTACCTGTCACTGCAATGCAACTAGGATGAAGCAGGTGACACACGTAATCACAAGCAGGTAAGCAGTGATGCAATTCACAGACCATGACCCCGTGAGTATGTCAATTTTTACATTCTTTGGGAAAAAGTTTTGCTTTTAAGCAGATTAAATAAACTCCAATATGAAAAGCACACACTTGATTGCCATATTACATTTACTCAGATGTTTGTATATATGCATATTTTTTTCATAACTTATTACCAAAGTCATCCTACATAAATGTGTATAATATGTTTGCAGTGTGGCACAGGATAATTATTAGTTGTCTTGATGCTAATTGCTCAGGGAAACTGTTTAATTGCATATCAAATTGATCATATGCATATTTTATTTAGTTTACTCTTTGGGGCAAGTTTACTGTCAGCACTATCTAGATTTGAGTAGCACTATACTAAATACAGAAGTATGGCTTTATGAGACTGGGCTAGTGTTTGAAATGCAATTTTAAATAAAACAAGTAGAGCCCTGCTCTACTTCAAGATGAAGCAGCTGAATTTCCGCACAAAGTCAAGAAATATCCTGCCTAGTTGCCTCACATACCTGAAGGGAAAAATATTAGGACCAAAGCAAAATGATTAAGACTGAAAATTCCAGAACCTGATATGGGATTACAAGAGAACTCTTTCTTTAGATTTCTTCCACTGATGTGATTATGAAATGGAAGCTTTAAATAGAGCGCGCTATGTTTTGGTTTTGTTGTTTGCTTTTGTTTTTTGTTTTTTTTAAAAAGGATTTCGTTTTAACACATGCATATAACTTGACATCCTTTCTGCTCGAACAATTATTTTAAGAGCAGATGTAATACAAATAATGTCACTGTAAACAACACAGTCACTTCTCTTACTGAGGCCCAAGTAGTAGAGAACTAACATAGCTAAACACCTATATTCCTATGGGCAACAAGTGACAGCAGCTAGGCCATTGACCTTTCTGTTGCCGAGTCACTGTTTTTTATTTGGTAGAAACACTGGCACTAAGACTACTCTACCAGGTGAGCTACAGAGCAATGCAAGTAATAAAAATATATATTTCATTTATTTATTTTAAAATAAGGTCATTCCTGGTCTCCTTTCTAAAGGGGGAGAAAGCTGGACAAATAGCTGATTAAATGCTAACAGCTTCACTTCCCCCCCCCCCCCCCCCGGAACTGAACTTTATTCTTGAGAGAAGAAAAGCAGTTTATTCAATGGCCAAGACACTGAAATCACCTGCAGGTGTTTACCTTCACAAGCCATCACTCAAGACACAATGCCACTGAAAATCTGCCAGATCTGTAAAGTACATACAGTGTATTTTATATAAGACCTAGGAGAATAGCAGTTTTTCACTTGATCAAGTGCCGAAATCCATGGCAGAGGGATAATAAAAGTGTATAGGCAAAGCAGCCCTATACCCCAAGGAGTTACCTAATAGGCTGGCATTTCAAACAAATGAAACAGATTGCTCTATTAGTCCTTGCTTCTTTATATGTATAGGTAATGTTCAATATCAACATACTGTGAAGAAATTACCGCCCCCAAATTAAAATGTAATTTTATAATTAGAAACCCAGATCACTGTAGTTCAGTTTACAAATACAGTAAAGTTATGTCCATTAGAATATAATAAAGCACTGTTAACTAGCCATGCTATGTAAACCAGAGCTCAAACAGCTCAGAACAAAACCAGTCAATATTTCACAGAAGACTAGCTTTTCTTAGAAAGTTTCCAAGTAGGCCTGTTAAATAAAATCAAATGAAAGTCTCTTGAAGGAAATGGGCTTGATATTTGCCTTCAACTATTACATTTAAGCCGGGGTGGGGGGTGGGGGCAGAGATTATTGCAGCAATTTGTATCACATGGCTTCTGGAAACAAATCTAGTCAGGCTCTCAAACCCTGGTTTTAATCTATCTTCTGCGTTATTTCACAGTCTGTAGTATCAACAAAAACTGTGAAGTCCAAGAGGCCATTCTCTGTCCTACCAATAATATTAAATTGCCATACTACTCAGGGAAAGTGTACAAGTCCTAGCATTAGAATTCATACAACAGAAAAAAAGGATAGGAGAAAGGTCATAGCAAAGTTCTTTCAGCCGGCAGCTTGCTTACTGTAATTTTGCGAGGGATTTTTAAACAGTGCTTCAAGGTGGTTACGCTCTGCCTCAAAAAAGGCAACTGTATTGCTGATAGGCTATAGAAGATGGTAAGAAACTTCTACTCCAACAAAAAGGCATAACTGAAGGAAATAATGTATTAAACATCATCCCTTAGCAAATCAATCTAACAATACTATTGGACCATGCCCAAGTTTGAAATTGAAGTCTTCTAGCATCAATGTCCCTCCAACACTGACAGGTTTATTTAATGTAACAGGAAGCTGTTCCTGTTCACCTCCATTCAGTAACAGAACTAAGTAATGAAATAACCTGTACCTATACATCATCATCCACAGTTAAGGACCACTGCCCATTAAAACAAAAGTCTTATCTGTAATAATCAGACTACTTCCACTGCAAGTTTTTGTTGTGCAGCGCAACAACAAAACCACTTTCTTTGATCTAATTCCAAATGAGTGCAGAGCATGGCTGGGACAAGACACACTGATAAACTCATGTAAGGCATACTGCAGGAATCCCCTTCATAAGAAAATTTTCCATGCAGAGACTTTTCCCTTGCCTCTTCTTCACATACAAGAGAAAATGTGATATCCCAATGGAAACAGAGAGGCAGCATGACAAGACCTACCATATATAACTCACTGAACAGTCTTTAGGACTGGATTAACCTGTAAGGCCAAGGGACAAGTAAACAAGTAGGTCAATTCTTCACTTCGTGCACTCACTGCTCAGCTGTTTGAGCACTAGCAGATAAATACAACAAAATTCTGGCCTTGATCTCTTGCAAGGAAGCCTGCAATTCTGATCCCTACAGACTCTACATATTTTAGGGTCCCTTACAGGCTAGTTTGAAAAGAGTATCTCCCTTAACCAGTCAGAAGTAGCAAGTAGACAGTGGATCCCGAGGCACAAACAAGGAGATCGGCTATACTGCTATTTCTTAACAGTCTAAATCAAAGTATTATGTACAGCTCTTGTCTTTTGGTGGCTTAACTCTCCAGTATTTATTTAAAATGCTTACAACTAAGCATCTATGCTTACAGCAGAAGAACAAATGCCATCAATTCAGTGAAAACAAAAAGTTACATGTGGTGTTAAACAGCAAAACTAATTTAAATGAGTAATTACATTTAGGATGAGCACAGTATCTCCCTAAGTTTTGCAAAATGCAAGTATTTGTGAAATATCAATTAAGTGATGCAAATCAACATTTTTTAAAAGTGTAGAAAAGGCTTTGAAAACCACTTGTCTAAAACACAGATCACTTCAATAATAGCCTATAAAGAATTATATATAACCCAGCCCAGAGAAGAAGCCTTTTCTTTCTCTCTCTCTCTCCTCTGATGCTTAAAATATAGCCTAAAAGCTTTCATTACTAACAAGAAGTCTTGATAACCAAGTCAACATGTGAAAGATTCAACATCTACACCTTGGAATTTTTGGAACATAACTTACTGGGTAGATTTATTGAAAACAAAAAAACAAAACAACAAAAAAAAACAAACCAAACAAAAAAACTCTGTAGTATAAGTTGTACAGAAAGTCCTCTCCAGACTTAAAATTCTGGTTGAGATCTTGACTCCAGTACCATCTGAGAGCTGTGCCACTGATGTCAATGCAGTTTGGATATAACATATCATTCCCCCATTTTTTAACTTCTTGCAAAATTTTATTTGAATATGCCATGTAAAGGGTGCTCAGCTTTAAGCAAACAACTATAAATTTTACGATTTGGGAAATACGACATACTTGCAGCCCAAGCTAGTTTCCTTTAAAGTTTATTTGAACCCAAATGTAAGGTTCACATTAACTGACCAATAAAAAAAGACATATATTTCACGTTCCAAATGTAATCAGGTAATGTATATTATAGTTAATACAATGCACTCTAAAGTTACTTGATCTGACCAGAGTGCCTTCTACCACTGCCAAATAAATAAAAAGTATGATCTAGTTATTCCACACACACCAAAATAGTTTCATGATAGGCTAATTAATCATGAACATTAACTTTTCAGACATTACATAATTTCACACAGACTTGCTTGTAGCTCCTGCCAAAGAAAACAACAATTTGTATGAGAAATAAATCTACACTTGAAGAGAGATGACAGTGACAAAACATGACGAGAGGAAGAAAAAGAGGGGGGAAAGGAAGGGGAAAGTATTAATATCACACAAAACCCCCTGTATAATTTTAATACTCTAAACAGCAAAGCTTAAAAGCCAAAATATGCGAATCAAGTGAACCCAGCAACTGAAAATAACCTTTCACTCTAATTTTTTTTTTCTTTTTAAAAGACAGACTATTTCTTGAAATGATGTTTGATAGAACTTCAGAAACACTAACCTAAATCACGCAACTTATTCTGTGACACTTATCTGAGATCAGGAATCTCCTTCTAGTAACAGTGGGTTTATTTCTCATTTGGAATAGATCTAATATTACACAGATCAAGCACAGATCACTCATATTTCAGCAAAACAGTCTCAGATTTACATTTCCAACCTGACAATAAATTAATATGTGATTAATTCAAACTGTATGTTAAAAACACATAAAAAGAAAGCCAGATATAAAGAAAGCCAAAAATCAATTTTTCCTGGTAACATATTTTTAATTCCCCTTGTAGGCCCCTCTAATAATGCATTCAAACCCCAAATGGCCAAGGACTCTAACTGATAAAATAATGACCATGAAGACAGAGAGAAGAGTTGATTTAGGGAAAAAAAAAAGGGGGGGTGGGGGGGGGTGTCAAACTGACATTCCAGAAGCATTGATTTCAACTCCTCCAACGGTTTACTGCAGCTACCTAAGTGACAGACATGCAAACATAGGACTCTGCTCTGACACACAAAAAGCCCACAATGTAAATCTATGAAACAGCTATGTATTAATACATACATTTATACAGTGACCAGCCTGCTTTCTTCCATTAAAAAGGGGAGAGGGGGGTGGTGGAAGAATGCATGTTTCCAGTCATTTAGGAAATCTGTAAAGGTGTTATATTTCTACTACTCTTATATTCAGTATCTTCGATTACGCAGAGAGAACAGTGCCATTCTTCAGTGCTGGCTGGGAGACTTGAAGGCTGCACACAATATCTGCCAGGTTTCGATGCACTGTAGCAGGAATTCCACAATTGATTCACCAAGTGAGTTGAGTGCAGGCAGAAAGGACAAGTACCTTTGCATCACAACATATATACTATTTTCTTTACAAACAGAACACCTAAAACGTTACTGGCCACTCAATACAGATTTCAGTTAGACTGTTTAGCAAGACCATGAAGTCCATACTAAGGAACAAAGTATGCATTCTAAAAAGTATTTTCCTTGAAAAACAAGTCAAGTTGTGAGTGGTTTATGACATTGGCTTACACAGTCTGTTCCTCTTAAATGCTTTTAAAGTCATTATACCTGAGAAAACAAATTTGCACTTGTAAGATATCTGTAAGATAGTAGCTCTCACTGCTACTGTTTGGCAAAATTAAAGAGCTTGTGGTAACAGAGGTTTCTTAGCAATTTCTCTGCTACATACTAAATTCTTAGGGACAGCAACCCCTTTCCTTCCGCTGGGGAAATTCATGGGTTGTAGTTCTGCTGCTACTGACCACTAAACACAACTCTCCGCTCTTCCGTCCTCCTCCTGTCCATCAATGAATCAATAAAAATACAGTTAAAATGCACTCAGGAAGAACACCATGACTACCATCTCTCTAGCTTCCACTTTCGTAGTGGGGGCAACAGTCCCTCCTCTCCCGGTCACAGCAGAGTAAGAAAACTCATTGCCACACACGAACAAAACTCACCTCATCCTGAAAGAGTCAGGAATTTCTACTGTTAGAAAAAAAGGCTCTCAAAAGGTCTCTCTTCAAATCCCACATCAGTGACAGCCCACACAACCTGCAGATTTATATGCCTTTTAATTATATCATTGCAATTCAATGATTCTGTATTAATATGAGCACAATTGTAAGTTTGACAGTTATCCACTGAAGTAAAGTTAATTGTTCAAAGTGTGCTGGAAAAGACTGATGAGAACTAGTAACTTTGTTACATATTATACCCCATACCCCTTGCCACATTAAAAATAAAGGCAAAGAGCATCTCCATACCAGAAGCCACCAGTAGAGAAAACAGCAGCTGTAAGCCAAATTTGCTGTTAATATCATGATTCTGTAAGTGTTTCCTAACACTTTCTGTCTCCCAGAAGCTCAGGGGAAAGAAGTTGCACTGCAACATCCCCAAAACATCAATATTAATTGTGAGATCTTTCATGCATTCACAATATGAAATGTTGTCTTATGGATGATAAGGAAAAGGAAGAATGGATACAACTAGATATGTTTTCCAAAATACTCCAACACAAACACATTTAAGGTCTGGAAAATTTATATTTAAACTAAAAATGCATAAGTTTCTGCTTTAAGATCTGCATCTCTTCAAAATTAAAAAAACAAAAACAAACAAACAAAAAAACCACAAAAAAGCAACCCCAACAACAACAAACACCACACCAAACAAAAAACCACACACCCCAGATAAAGAAAACACCATCTACTCCTTCACAGCAACTACAGATAATACCCACAGGTACAGAAGGAAGTAGAAAAAGTTCGGACATCTGGCAAACTAACGTTTGTTACTTTTTTTTGCATCTTGTCATCTTCTCCATTACAACTGCAGGGAAAAAAGATATTGCAAGAGTCTTTTTATACATTCTAAGACTTCTGTTTCCTGGGAGAAAATGCTATTCTCCTGGCCATAATCACAGCTAATCATGCAGTGTAGTTACTACTCCACCAGTGCTTTCTAGGAAAAAATCAAGACCTTCACTAAGACATCTGCCCTCCTCATCAGAATTTTCAGAATCTGCTGACACAGAGTCCTCTAGAGCATCTGCACTGCTTGGAGGGGAAAGGTGGAGTGAAAGTAGAACAGAATACTGAAGCCATCAGCTTAGGCAAAAGGTATTCCCCATACAAATCTATACAGTCTCCCCGAAACATTATCTCCTAAGTTCACTGTCTTTTCCCCAGAATACCTCTGTTGAATCATCTCTGTAAAGAAGTACAAAGAACTTCTATGGCGTGTCCAGAGAAGGAGGCAAATTCACAGTAAAAAATAAATTGATGCCAAGTCAGACAACAGGGAAACATGGCAAACCAGTATCATACAGTCCTGAACACTGCCAAGGATAGAGGTTCAACAATCTCTCTGGGCAGCCTCCTGACGTTTTCAGGAATAAATCCTTCTACTATCACAAGCACATTCTCAAAAAGCTTGAAATCTCTGAATTCAAACAGAAGTAATAATCATATACAAACTACCAGCAAACGGATCACAATGGTACCACTTGACAGAGTTGCATAAGATGTCAGAGCCATAGTTGCCACTTTTGTTTATACAGGGCCATAAATGTATTACTGCACTAGTTAATCCCCCATTCCCCCACTTAACTGTATTTCCACTACAATACCAAAACATGTACCAGGGCATTTTTACAGCTTTCTCAAACTCCCATTGAATTGAATGCATCTGAATTAAGCTAGAAACAGCTGCCAGAATACTAATTCAATGAAGAGATTCAGCTTCTGGTTTAGACCTATGATTTGACTCCCTTCACACTGTCAGCACCTAGCCCTTGAACTGGGGCTAAATAAGCAGTTGGACTATAGTTCTGCATGCACAGAGTCAACGTGTCACGGTCAGCAGAGACACACATCCCCTAAACGATACATGGCAGGGGGGAGGGAAGGAGAGAAGCCTACACCACAGTTTTAGTCAAAAGGTGTCAGCTCTGAGAAAGTAACATAAGAAATTAATATTAATTCATTCTCAGCAGTGGTTATACCAAGAACTTTTCAGCTTCAAGACTGTAAGTTTACAGAAACAGAGGGAACCTCCTCCTCACCCCAAACCCCCAAGTACACAGGAGACAAAAGTGAGGAGACTGTGCAATAACTGTCAAAGTGAAGAGTTTCTGGGACACCTGCAATATAAACCAGTTTAGAGGTGAGTGTCAGTCTTCATTCAATGCTCCAATTTAGCAGAGTCAGTGAACATGCATTCATCTGTACTCGATCTGCTCAGAGATCAAAGCAAGCATAATTTCTCTGAAGAAACTTCACTATTTGGCCTAGACATCGGTTTAGTATTTTAAAGCAATTCTATTCTTAAGACAACATACCCACAAACTAATAAGCTATTGATAGTTTTAGACTATCCCACCTTGTTTTACAGCAAAAAATGTAACACTTGTCTTAAACTGACTCTTCCACTCATTCAGATATATCAGGAAGAATTAAGGGAGATGGAGGATTACTTTTCAAACTTCATTTTATTTCAGTTTGAAAAGTGATCATCTGACAACCAGACACTTTCACTCATTTGTAAGAATAGGTGCCTATTAGGTAAGCATAACAATTGTATGGACTGCGTAGTCCATAAAGAAAAATCAATAAAAATATTTGGTCATGTGACTGGGGGGTGGGGGGACACCAGAAATCCCAAATTTCAGTTTTGACCATGGCAGGGGGAAAGGGAATTTCTCAGTGTCCCCAAAATAGGTTCCTGTGCCCAAAAATCATCCAGCATTTGTCACCTACAGTGACACATCATCTCAGCATACTTAGTTTATATGGACAGGAGTACTCAAGTTTAGCTTATGCTGCTTCAGCAAGTGAAGTAACTAATACTAGAAAGAGCATTTCTGCACAACAATAAATGTATACAATAGTCTTAAGCCCATTAGACATGTTTTTGAAAATACACTTGCCATTTAAACTGTTTTTTTTTTTTTTTTCAAACAGCATGCAGCTCTAACACAGACCTCCCCACTGCGTGAAAGGACCTTCTCCAAAATTCAGATTATAAAAAAGGTTTTGTCTATACATTTACATTACGAAGTATGCATAATATATGTTGAGAGTTTAAGAGCATCAGTATTTCCTTCCAAATACTCTACCCATCTCCTCTCTAAGAAGGAAAACCATAAAGAGGAGTTTAAAGGAAAGAACTGAAGTCTTGTGTATATTGTTTTGCCTCCTGAACAGTTTTTAAGCCTGCATCTTTCCCAATAGTTCCTCACTTGTAGCTCTGCAAAAGGAACAGCACACCAGAGCTGCAAACTCTTACCATTGCTGTCTAAGCACCAGTAATCTAATCACAAATCAAAAGTTACAATACTTAACAACGCTACAAATAAAACAGCTGAACAAATTCTGTGAATGTGCAGGCTTAACTTATACCAAATTGATCTAATGCAACGTTACTCTAAATTCCCCAACCACATACAACAAATTGTGTTGGAGCAAGGAATATACACCATGGGCAACAGAACTGGTTTATATCCAAATGAGCACAGAGGCAGGGGGGAGAGGAGAAATGTGTACACAGGTGCACACACTTAAATTCTGCATGTAAGACAAATAAGGAGGCAACTGATGCAACCAGGTTCTCTTGCAATATCATCACAATTTTGATACTGAGGACAACTACAGCCAAGCACTTGAACCGATTTGCCACTTCTAGCTTCTCAATTAAGTACATAATCATCTGATCACAAGAAGTGTATAAAGCAAGACTGAAGGGTAAATATAAGACAAGATCAGCAAATGATCATGCTTTAGTAGTAAATTTGAGGATGGGAGGGGGGAGAACACGGGGGGGGGACGGCGTTCCCTGTCAACGTTAACCTTCCTGGAAGACTGTTAGATCTGACAGTTAAGACAGAAAAGCAGCAGAGAAACACACCAAGAGGAAACAGTAAGAGAACGTATTGTAGAACAGGAATACTACCAAAATCACTTTCGCCTCTTTAAAGCTTAGTACCATTAATTTCTGTATTAAGCTACTAAACTGTATTGCAAAAGTAAGGAGCATTCAGCTTAACACAAATGCAACTCTCCCAAAACAAGCCACTAATAAAATTACAAGATGTGTCTTTTGGATGCATCTTTAAGTAACAGTTCAAAGTGAAGAAACTCGTAAAATAACATGTGATCCCCTTGTTCACAAGCACCAAAAAAAAAAAAAGGCAGAAGTGATAGTATGAGCCATGTTCAATCCTCAGGCTTATAAAGAACATCCCCATTAGGGAAAGGTCTTGCCTATAGTTATTACAACACCTTCATAGAAGAGGTAAACATATTTAAAGAAGTAAAATGGGTGTTACCACTAATTAGCTATCATTGCCTTTTGTTTCTTTATTACTTACTGTACCTAAAAGGCATATTGGTCAGGAAGCAATGCAAGACTAATAGTAAAAGTATGTTTTTAATATAAAATTGTATGATTATTGGGAGGTGAAATTTCTGTAAACAGATAAATAATCTTTGTATGACACAAAGAAACAGATGATGTCAAACATGAAAATATGGGACCAAGTTAATATTGTACCCTGATCCTGGATACAAGCACTGCAGTAAAACCTATGACCTTTCATACTTATAATCAAGTGTCTAAAAACTGAATGCAAGAGTAACTGTAAAGCAGCTTTTTATGAAAAAATGCTCCAAGAATCCCAATAAATGCACAGTATATTAAACAATATCACTTTCAATCAGCTCTTTTCTAGACCTATTTCTCCCCCCAATTTTACTTCACTGTCAAAACCAAGTTCCTCTTTTTTGTAAATGAAAAATTTTTTAGAAGTTTAAATTAAAGCATTGAAATTATAATCCTATTAGGAAATACAATAGAGAGTTGAGCAATTTCTTTGGTCTGGTCATCCCTACTGTTAGCTACATTCAGTAGGGTAAAAGGAGCAATGATATGCAGATACAGAACACAATCATCTTATGCAACTAAACCAGGTGAGTGCTCATGTCTGTAACTGCTAAATTCTGGCAAGTGATGAAGGTGATGCAGTAAGTTCCTGGTGTGGTCCAGCTGATGAAATTCAAATCCCCTTCTCCAGCTGCCAATAGAAACAGATATGACCAGTATCTGTTTCACTAGCCTACTGGACTACAATTTTGCATGCTGAAGTTTGTGGTCTCCCCTCTTCCTCCCCCTCATTTTTATCCATAAAAGGAGCCTGGTAGGTTTTGGTTTCTGCTCTGGTTTTATTATACTAACATCTGGAGTCACTCCAGTTTTTCCCCAGTTGTGCTGGATTTATCAAGGAAGAGTAACTGCTTTCTGACAATATATGCAGGAACACATATTACAAAGTCATCTGCTTTCCAAATAAGCCATTAAAATAAAATGTAGTCCATAATCAAACCACTTTGAACTTCAGATCAGAAGTCTCTTCTCCAACTTTTAGCTCGTACATTGAGCATTGTGATAGCTATTACAGTGCAACTGAAGAGAAGCTATCAGATCTCCTGTGCTAAGGACCATTTGAATTTTTGAAGAAATCAGATACAAGTTGGGACAAAGGATTCTTCATCAGTTGTGTAGATTTATCTTTAACTAACATGACCTGCCCAAAGTAAGTGACAATGCTGAAAATCCAAGACAGCAACATTCTTGTAGGAGAGAGTTGGGACTTGTTATATCCTGAAGCAACCCCTACCCCCAAATCAGCAACAACAACAAAAATATCCCACCACTAGCTGACTGATTTGTTTGAAGAATATATTGTGTGAGGTGGGGGGTTTTTTTGTTCGGTTTTTCTTTTTTTAAAACAGCAGTTATAAATCAGTTTTCTTCAAAATTACTTTGCTATCTCTAAAGCTCATGCACATAGACAATTCAAACACTTCAGAGACTAATCTTTTAGGAGGACGGGAAAGGCAAAAGTAGACAGGGAAGGAGGACGGATTTCAGCATTTCTGAGTCTGACCTGCAGTCTGTTCTGCCAATATGATTTCTTATTGTAAATTACAGTTGGTGCATTTATTTGGAGAAGGCTCTGTGGACCACACTGAATAAAGAAATTAAGATCTCCACATAGGATCTTTCCATGCTGTCTTTACAGAAGTGTGTGCAACTGTAGCTTTATAGAGATAGAAAACAAGTACACAGTGCAAGAAAAAGACCCCTAATCCTACCCTCTAGTACCACAACCCTACAAACTGGTGAGCTGTAGTGGTATCAAGGAGTCAAGAGCACAGCATTGCAAGCACAACCTTTTGAGATACTGTTACCCCTTATAAAGCTAAATCATGTTGGATTCCAGGTCGAACAAGCACCAGCAACACTCAGGTAGTCCAGAATGTAAAGGTGCAGGTAGTCCAGAATGTAAAGGTGCAGCCATTCGCCACTACTACTGCCAAAACATAGGCCAAGCAATAAAACAGTGGCATTTAGTCCTCCCCTTAACTGACATTTATCAAATACTGACTGGGGAAGAGGGTCCTCCCAGCCCATATTCAAGATGCCTGCCCCATTCCTTAAGCGAGCTGGCTAAGAAGCATCCACCCCAAAGAAAAAAAATTAGAGTGAAAAAGTCAAAGCAGACTCAAATCCCAGAAAACATTAACACAGCAATGCCATCTCATTCATTCATTTTAGCCTGATAATATCTGCCAATCAGGAGATCAAGTGTTGGAAGAGTTAATATTCCACCCCCCAATATCCCAAGATTCTTCACTTCAGGAAAAAAAAAAAGGTTAGCTTTACAAAGAAAAAGTAACATGATTCAAATAGCTTTAGATGTAATGGGGATGAGATGGGGACAGAAAGATGGGACTTAAACATGAGTTAACTGACAGTGGCTGCAAAACATATATATGTTGTTTCAGAGCAGCTCAGTGCCAAACATAACCACCAATCACACCAAAATACTGCAAGACTAATCACCCACCCTCCATCACCAGTGAGGATATCAGCATTACTTACAGTGCCCCAGACTAGAGACACACACAGAGAACAACTATTTGGGGAATTAGAGAGAGGAGACATATGCCCTTTTACCATTATTTACATCTGTTGTACAGAAAGATCTGTTTTATATTTTTTAGTTGCATTTAACTTAGTGCAGATCTATATAACAAAACATCTATTTTTAAAGTATCATTAGCCTATTATTAACTGCACAAAAAAAAAAAAAGAGTATTGGATTCCCCCCATGCCACATCCCCCCAGCAATACTTCACTTGATACTCATTCATCTCCAGGATTATCATATAACTACCAGTTTAAAGCTGGATCAATGTTTTTTCACTTCACTGAACAACCCAATCAATAGCAACAAGGACATTCTGCTGTCAAAAGCAAACCGCTGCTCATGCTGCTAGTCCCCCCTGGGCTTGGTGTTACAGAACCATGTTAGATAGATCCTACCATGCAGCACTCAATGTGACACTGATCACTCTGTAGGCACAGTGCAGGGTATTGATACCAAGTATACAGCTAAATCAACATGGCTAATTGCTTGCACCTTCAAAAAATAAAGCTGTAGTCATGACAAATTGTAAAATTATTTGCACCTCCTATTGAGGAAACTAACCTAGTCTGAGTACTGGTCTAATTACATATGAATGTATTTATTTTTCAGGAAGGCAAAGCAAACGGAGAAGCTTACAACAAAACAATGCAAGTGCATTTCTCTCATCAGTACTACTAAGTAAGTTTTCAAATTTTTAATCCCAACCTCTAGAAAGTATACCGCTCTTTTTACAACTCTTCAACTTCTGGAGAGCTCTGCAAATCAAAAATATCACTGTATACTTTTCAGACATGAATCATGTTTTGTACTTATATTACACAAGTTCTAAAAGGATGGGGGGAGTTGCATATACAAGAGATTCCAGAGGTAATCTCTTAAGAATACATGCCAAACAGTGTAACCAAAGCAAAATCCACTCACTGGACTGTCTATTTTGTATTCACTCTGCCTGTAGGAAAAAAAAAGCTTACATTTGACTCCTGGATCATCTTATTAAATAAAATTAAGCAATTCCTAGCTTTGTTGCATCTTCCATTAAGGTACACAATTGGAAAAATGTGTTTCTTGAAACCAGTTTTGTGTAATGGGAACAAGATGGGAGAGAAGGACAGAAAGGGCAGAGACACCACACCAAAGAAATGAGAGTATTTTTCTTTACTATGTCTGGCTTTCCTAGCAGGCTAATTCCACAGCCTATGCTAAGGGACAGAATATGCAGATCCTTTGTTTAAAAAAGATGATGAAATCTGCGTCTGTTGCTATAAAAGAAAAACAACACTCACAGATTTCCCACTTTATTTTAGGCTATGAAATATCCCTTAAATTCATGAGATTTTGAAAGTATTTCATTTCATAATAACAAAGTTAGCTTAACCTAGAGTCTGGGACCTTTATGAACAGTTCATTTCCCAGAACAACACGTCTAGTGAAATCTGGCTTCTGACTGGATTACCTATCTTGTATTTCCTTCACTACCTCCTCATCTCCAAATTCTCAAACTAGATCCCTCATGCTCACACTCACATCCCCAATATTCCTTCTCCTCCTCTCTATTTACCCTGGGTCTCCAGCTTACCAAGAAGGAGCATATGCCACATCTAATCCAGTATCACATATGAACTGTTTAGCTGACTACCACCTCTACCATTATCTGAAATACCGACAACAAGGATGTCAGTAGAGCTGTCCCTCCTTTTCCTTCAGCAATAATGCTTCCAAAGGTATCTCCTTGCCACTCTCAATTTCCATAAAACCTACTTGCCATTTTTGGTTGAGTACCAGCTAACTGTTTGAAACTGGCCATTAAGTTAAACTTGACTGAGGGAAGATGGGCAAAGTACATCTGACTGACATTGACTGCAGTTGCAATGTAACTGCAACTTTTCTTTTTTAAATTTAGGAAAGCAGAAAGCAAACCAGCAAGCAGGTAACCTTGCCAACCATTTTTCCCCTCACAAATTTTAGCTCCAATACTACTACTTCTCCTGTATATTGGGCCAGTCTCACCTTAAGCATCTCTACTGATTCCAGCAGTATATATCCAAGATGGATATATTTCAGAAGAAATATGTTGCAATAATAAGAAATACTGTTGAAAGATGCATTGAAACTAGAGACTTCCCATCCAAGCAAAACCTGTCAATCTGCTACAACACTGGAAATGCTTTTTTTTTTTTCCCCTGCCCAGTTTTACTGGGCTGAGTTTTAAAACAACTTTACACAAGTCAAAACTTGGACACCTTCTCCTCAGGCCCAGCTACACCCAGAATTAGCAAGCTGTCAAATTTTAAATGGAGTTAAGCTAGCTTTTAATAACCACAGGATGAAGGAAGTACATAGTGAACGTTCTTGCTAATAGCAGTATTCACATACTACAAAGGCACGTAAAGATGTGGCCTGGAGCTTCTTGGAGTTTCCTAGGAACCCAATCTGCCCATACACTTAACCAAGGAAACATTTAATACCTTAAACAGTGTCACATCTTCATGAACTATGAGCCTGTTTTAAGAGAATGAAGCCTGTGTTCCCCCTTTTGTCATATTAAAAGGGTAACTAGTAACGAGTAGTCTGAAAACTCATAGGACATTAATTTTAAAAAGATAAATTAGATCTTGAGACTAGTCTGTTCTGCTAGTTTGGGATTAGGCAAAGCAGGGAGGTGGTTCAATCACATCCAAATCAAGTAAGCTTAAGTTCAAGCCTCTCTCCTTCTATTAGCAAAATGAATTGCTACAGAATACTTCTGCCAAAAGCACATCCTACCTACACATCTTGGGTCTAAGGAGCAGCCACACCTGTCCCCATGAGTCAAGCAGCAATTAACAGGCAGCCACCTGCAAGGCCCCAGGTCCTACCAAGAAAATGAGACAACAGAAGAAACCTGCCAGCTTGCTATGGTATCACACTGTGAAAAGGACTATATATTTTTAGCGTGTAAAACAAGTACAGTACATGAAGTTTCCTCAAATGTGTTTATCAGACAGCTTCAGACACATTCTAAGAAATCAAAACAGGGATGACTGTGTTAAAGGGCAATACCTTCACGTATTTCCTATGCTACAGGAAATCAACAGCCCAGTCTCTCTTGAAACTTGCAAGACCATGAAATTACCCTGATTAACTAAAATGGACACCTGTTCATGAAGAACTAGACTGAGACTCCCTATCATTTACATAAGCTTGCAAGTAGCCAAGATAACTTGGGGGCCTGAACCATATTTCAGATAGTCACCTGGAGGTGAAAAGCATCATGTCATCAGCCTTCTAAGGTAAAACCAAACAACAATAAACTGCCAAAATGCTGTCAGCTAACATTTCAACAGCCAAAGCAGAATCTGAAGAAGATCCACAAAAACCAAGACTGAAGCCGAAGTCTTGCCAGAGGTTCCCAATACTAACATAGAGTTGACAGCCACTTCCTATCACTGGTGTCCTTACACTCATGCTAGAGTTTTAGTAGAAATGCAAGCTTTAGAAGAAGCAGGCTACTGCACAAAACAGTGACGACAGATCAGAGAAGCAAACTCAAGACTGACAAATCATTATCAAGCTCTCAAACCACAGAAGCAGTTAAAATCCCTAAACACAAGGTGTCAATAAAATAAGTAACTATTAGATGAAAGAACACTTATTTTAAAATTTGTTTTCCTTTCTTCACCTACAAGTCAAAGACCACCCACAACTACCTATGCTTCAGTGAGGTTTAGCAGAACTCTGAACAGCTATTTCCTTTCAATGCCTTTGAAAAAAATGATGATTGAAGAAATCAAAATGTGCTGGGTCAACTCTGGGGCATCAGTCAGTATTAGCATAATTCTTTATGATGCATGGTCAAGCTTACCCTGATCCATTCCTTCATTCTAGAACGGAAGTGTTGAATGCATGCATCCATATGTATCGTGTTTAATCAACTGCATCCTAGGAATATGAAGAAAGCTGTAATGTAATATCCTACATCAATGTAAATTCCATTACATGAAAACTGGAATTATCTTACTGAACTTGAGAATAGAAGTCAAGTTTTGCTAGAGTGAGAAAGAAGGTTTTTAATGAATCATTATTTTGTTTGGCATTGTGAGGCATGTTTGTTACAACAGGTGGTAGCTTTCTGTGAGTATACACAGTCCTTGCCAGTATGTACTTTCAAACTATATTAATACTCTTTAGCAGCAACTATATGATGTTTTATAACAACACTTAGCATAATTAAGTGTTGCTATATTTAAGAATTAAAGTTATTTCAAATTAATTCTGATTTTACTATTGTTATTTAAACTATGTAGCCTCTGGAATTACTAACACGCATGCTTAACCTAGGGAAGCAAGACAAACTGTCAAATAGCAGATATGATGACAAATTTTAACAGCAGCACAGTTCTGCCCAGTCAATCTTTAAGAAGTCTGACAATTTTATTAAGCCTTTGAATATACACACAGAATTAGAGAGATATGGGTCCTGATGATGTAACCATCCAAATTTCTGTACTTCAACTTCTTCCATTTTTCTTGTTAACTGGCAGTTCCTTGTCATTTGTCTCCTATTCTTTCTTTTCTATCCAAACCTTGTGTCTTCTCTAGGCAATCCTCAACCTATACCTATAATCCCTCTCCAGTTTTACCCAGACTGCCCATAGACAGATTTTTTTTTTTTTTTTTACATTATTTGTGAACATTATTAGGTATACCTTGAAAATAAACAAGCAAAATTCTGTGGAAGTGTAAGCAAACAGAAAACATGGGTGGGGGAAACCCCATGTACATGCACACTAGAGTATTTCTCCATGTCTGACCTAAATGTTGCTGTAGAATTTGTACTGACATATAGGTCCAATTCCTCTGGAAAAAGAGACTAGAAAAATCAATCAAGTTTTTAGTATATGCAAATCTTATTCAGCAGAACAAGATGGACAATTTTATATCTCTCATTTCATTCCTAACTTGGTGATTAAATTTAATGAGTGAGAACAACTCCTCTGTCTCAGGACCTCTCTCTCTCTATTACATAGCCTGCTTCATTTAGACCCCTGACACCACGCTGAAACCTACTTTGATGCTCACTGGTTATCTTCCTTCTACTCCATTTCCACCTCTTTTCACAAAAGCTTAGCTAATACAGTGACACTTGTTCACAAACATTCAAGCACCTGTTTCCTGGGTCCCATTGTTTTGAAAAACATACCAAAGTTTAGAAACTTTTTCTGCAGGCATAAGCAGAAAAAAAATAAAGCATTCCATTTGCCCTGAATTGATGCAAACTCTACTGACTTTACTGAGGCCAAACCAACATATACCACTTGAGAAATAGCTTCCTAACCTTAAGAAAAGTTCTGGCAAGAGATGAGCTACAGTATCATGATTGCCAGGGACCTGTCATGAGAGAACGCTGGAAGCCATTTGAATAAAGTAGGTATTTTCTGGAATCCCTTCTTTAACCATAATCTAGGACTAGCAACTATCATACAAAACTTCTTTTGCTATTTATTTCATTTTTATTACTTCATCTGATTACAATCTTTTTAAGAGCAGATAGGAAGTTTTTCCACTGCAATAAAAAGCAATCCTGGCCAAGAAAGTACGGCTAATGGGCAAATCCTATCTCCACAAAGACAGCAGGCCTTATTAAATTACAACTGTTCGAACAAGGTCAAGCACTCAGGGTTTAATTCAAAGTGTTTCCAGGTATAATGCTGTCAGGTCAACTTAAACAAGCCAACAGAGGCTTTGAGCTTGATTAAATATTAAAATGGAATCTTTCACATCTGTTTTTACCCAATGATGAAATTACTGTACATCACTTCAACCAGCTCATTAATACACTAAACACATATCTTGCCTCAAAAGCTTACAGGCATATCAATGCTTTCAGAGTGCCTGCAGTGAAACCTACACAACTCAGCTAGAAGTGAGGTCACTGCATACTTCAGCAGGATGTCAATATTTCTTTATAAATGTGAGAGGTAATCAGTTAGACATAGGTACACTTTAAATTAAAAGATGGGAGCCTCCAGTGAAGCTAAATCAGTTGCCTTTGATCTGAACCTTTTAATCACTCATCTCATTTTCTTTGATAGATAACTTGATAACAGACATGGAACAGAAAGTTTGATCCAACACTAACTATTTTTCAAACTGGAGGACTGTCATGTCCAACTAGAAATCTGCTTTTTTAAAAAATTTGCACAGCAGAATTTTTAATTGAAACATAAAAAGGTCTATCGGGATCATCTGTTTCAACACTTATCATTTCTAATGATACTTTGATGCAATGTTAGGGTAGGGGAGAAGAGAATGCATTTGAGGATACAACTTCTTTGACAATGATAAATACACTGTATTAACTACTCCACATGGCATCTGCTGCCCTTTAAACCACAACCAAAAAAAATAGATACTCTTCTAGCATTATCTTTGCATAAGACAGGAGACATTAGTCAAATCATGTTTCCTGACTGCAATCCATAAAAGGCACAGAGACAAATGAAAGTCATCTATTTAGAGCAACAGATGTATAAGACGGGACTTGGAAGGGAAGCAATGGGAAGTGTTTTGTGTCTAAACTATGCTTATCCCACATGAGAAAATGGTCTGTAAATTTGTATACACTGAAATTGAACCTAAACATCTTATCACTTGTAAAATAAAATAAATAAAAAACACCCCAACTAGTGAATTTGCCACAAAACATTCAAACTTACTATGCAGCCTTAACAGCACTCTTTTAGGGCAGGGGAGGGGGAAAATACGTCTTGAATACAGATGTTCTTACATAATGAACAGGAGAAACCCACTAACAACACTTCTGAATGCCCTAGCATCTATTCCAAGAGTCAGAACTATACATTTTAAGCACTAGTAGTTAATAAGGCATGAGACAATTTGCTTAAGACAAAATTCCAATACAACAGAGTCTTCTACCACCCACTAATTTACACTTGAATAATATAATCAACTAGACCAAACTATGCTTAATGTAAAAGTCAATAAATTCCTTTTTGGCTGTTGACACAAAAACCTACTGGGAATTAAACACTTGAGGAAATTAATCATTATAACACTCTGGCTCAATGCACATCTATATTGAAATAATTTGGTCTTTAATTCACTTTATTTGTAGTTCGGTTTAAAGCAGTAAATTTGATAGAAGCGGGCCTCATTAAACTGATCCAGTTCGAACTGCCTTTCATTAAGCTTGGTGTATTTCAACAAAGTCAAAAAAGATTCATTTCCTTTAAAACAATTGCGCATTATAAAGTAACCCAAACAAACCAAGACCATTAACACATAATACAATAAAGGCATTTACATTTGATCTGAGCAAAAGCCAACATTAATGATCTATTTGCTTTCAACACATTTTCTTGAGGCACAGAGATACTCTTTTCTTACTGACCACAGAAACTCACACTGACAAATGGCAGGAACACCAACAAAATAAAGTGTCTAGAAACCCAGGCTATTATGACAACCTCCCAGCTTCCTGTTTTAAAAATTGTGTTTAATTCTTCTTACACAGATGTGGTTTAGCATTGTGGCTCCCAGACTTAGTTGGCTTGGAAATCAACAGCAGCAACGGATGGCTTGCGCAAAGCTCATTTGGGAGACATCACATCCATGGGCTGAGGGAACTTGTGCAGAGTCACCTGACTGCACAGAAGTGACAGATCCAGCTAAGAGAACTATACCAACACTCCTCTCTACATGAATTCAAAAGCAGCAGCAACTCTGCAAAAGGTGGCAGCAATCATAGCTCCATATGTAGCTGCCAGGACACACTGAACAGTTCAGCAGTCTGGGCATGTCGCCAGCTTGAAGTCTTTACCCCAATCTCTTCCAGGACAGGGCATAATGGTCACTGTATATTATCACGAGCCCCAATGCCTGCATAATGCAGTATGGAAACCTCTGGCAAAACAGAGATAGTTACACTAAAAATGTGCTTAAAGACATGTGCAGTAACTCAAGAGCATAACGTTAATTACTTCCACACATATTTACCTTCCTACTCTGTTCTGGTTTAAGAGACAAGACAGGCAGCACACTTTGTGCAAAGGGACTGCTCACTTGCTCTCAGGTAGGCACTCAAGCAAAATCCTAGATGATATGAGTAAACTGATATATCCAGTGAAGATGTATATTTTCTCAATGTGCACACATATCATCTACTCCAGATAGAATAAATCTTTGATGTGATTTCAAGAGGTGGAGAAGTTCACAAGTTAAGTTTTTATCTTCCCATGACAATGCTGTGTCCTGTCACATCCCCCCTGCTTTCACTATGCATAGTTTATGCCTCCATGTTCTCTCTTCTGGAAACAGAAACAGTGCCTGTAATTTCAGGCCTTACTATGAGATACAGTACAATGCCTACACCACAACTGAGTTGTAAATAGCAGTCACATGTTGGACTGGGGTGGGAAGGAAGAAGGGGATAACCTAGCACGAAATACAACAGTATTCTTAGCAATTAAAAAAAGCAAAAATCCCCACTCACCCTAAGCCCTTATGAAAAGGTTTTCCCATTCTTCACAACAAACAACTACTACCATCCAAAGCTATTTAGTCATGCTACTTTCAAACCAATCCCAGCTACTACTGCATGCAGGCAATGAAATGTATTTTCTCATACTCTGCATGAGAAAATACAGGACAAGATACAGGACACCACAAGTAACAGATAGAGGTGCTAGAAAACATGCCAGTGGGCAGAATCCCCTCAGAAGTACATCCTGATCCTTGCAGCTTTACAGCATGGTTTTCATCAGCAACAGTCTGAAAAGCAGTCTATACAACAGCAAACTGCTTCTTTACAGCCTGAAGGTAGAGACACCATCTTCCAGCCTTACTCCCCTCTTCTTGCAGTAGTAACTAGAACAGAAAGGTCATTGGCTCCTCCATGCCCTTTGCATGTCGGCGGCAACCGCACTACCTATGGGGAATGTAGAGTTCCGATTTTTGTGAATGTGGCACACAGAAGACACACGATGAAGGCTGGCTGTCAACAAGCCAGGATGGCAGGGGAAAGTCTTCCAGAAGCAGATTAAGTTTGGAATTTAAGGTCCTTAAAATGAACCAGAAAACCAAGGACCAGCTCTGCAAGGAATATAAAAATCTCTCAAGGCTTGATTTTTCAATAGGGAAAATTCAGCAAATGCAAAGCTTTATTGCAAAAAATAAATTTGAAGGTAAAGGGAAAAGCAACAGTTGGTAAGCTGATGATCAGAGCTGGTTGCTTATGCTCTTTACATGTTATCCAAAGATTTCAGTGAAGCATCACAGGTAGGCACTGAGACAATGACAATTCTGAAAGTTCTCAGAGAGCGTGCACAATGCATCAGCTAAATCTTTACCACTTTAACCAGCAGAATACTTAAGGTGTTCCAGGTAAACATGTAACTTCACAAGTTATGAATGCTAGACCAAAAGAAAGAGGGAAGGACTAACTAGTTTGTCTTCCTCATAAACCTGAACCCTCCATAAGGCTTAGTCTGATATATTTTTGTGGCTCTGAGTTCTGAACTGGGATTCAAGTACCTAGAAATCCTCGCCCACCCCCAAAAGCAGACATCATAACAGAGTTATTTATGTTCAGGTGACTACCACTTATTCCATAAACAAGCACTACAGAAGTGCAAAGACCATTCCCAACTTCTTATGACAAAAACAAGAATCCATAATCACCTGAATGGCTGTCCTACTGAGTTTCTCCCACCCCTCACATTACTTTCTCAAAAATATCTCACAGGTGAGGAACACACTGACACTACAGGTTCCAGGACAACTTTGTTAGTGATTTCAGAAGGCCATGAAACAACGCGTCAGTAATAAAAGCCTGGTTTATTACAGTGAGACATGGTGCCATGCCATGTTACAGCAACCCTGCATCTTTTGGCCCAAGCACCTGCAGCTGGCTGCAGCTATCACCAAGTTACTCAAATAACTTGAAAAGACAAGTGAAAAACATCCACACTGCTGAATGGCTGCCAGTACCTGCAGAAAGGAAGCTGCTCTCAATGATAAACATCACCATTACAAAGTTAACAGTACACAGTATTTTCTTCTCTCACCTTTCTTTCATTCCCTGTAGTCTTCTGTTTTTCCTTTCCACCCTCACTGAATCTTGCACCTTATTTTTCTGTTTTTAAAGTCAAAATCTGTCAGTCTTCACAAGACAAGAAGGTTGGTAAATCACTGTATAAACGAGGGTGATGCAAATAAAACATTTATATATATATACACACAGACACACACACACATTTGTATATGAATATAAGATATGTGTAAAAATAGAGTACCCCAAGGCACACAGAAGTCACTTCACAGAAGAAAAAAATTTCTCTTCCCTGGAAGCTGTTTAAAACAGTTATTTGCATCAATTCCTGAATCACTACTGCTAAGCAGCATTAGAATGTAAAAATCACACTCCTACAGTTTTCTCCTCTTGAGATTTACAGTTAAATTGTAAGAAAAATACTTCCTGGTTAAATTGGACAGATAATGCAATACAGCTTTTATCAAACCAATAAATATGTTATAATACACAAGCCTCTGGCCCCAAGAGACTTCCTCCTTCAGGTGCTGGCAGTTTATAAATTAGCTCATTTGTAGCATAGAAGAAACTTCATAATTAGTACTTAGTTTATCATTAAAACCTTGCATTCACTGTATGATGTCACAGACTAATGAGTCTGGCTTTCATTTACACACTCAATTATTTTCTAGCATCTCAGTACAGTCGATCCCATTATTTCCTATATAACTGACCAACTTCAACAGCTGCAATTCTTCTCTTGTAAATACAGAACACATTGCACAAGACAGGATCATAGTTATCAGTCTTAAAATAATTCCACATAATGTACAGTTTAAGTTTGACAAGGCTTAAGACGCTTTGCCTTGCAGCCAGCAAAAGTTTGATTTAAAAAGCTCTGTACAGTAATTAGATTTAAACCACAGAATTACTTAAAGTACCACACTCATTGACTGGTAGAGCTTTTACTGCAATACATTAGACTCATTACTTAGAGACTGAAAAGCAGCTCAAGATTAATTTATCTCCAGTACTAGAAATTAATACATTTACTTCTGATTACAGCAGTGAATGAGACATGCAGATAGAAGTTTTGCAGGTCCAGCCATGCCAGACACCCTCCAGGACTAACAGAGAGCAGGAAGTGTCCTAGCTGACTCAAATCTCCATTAGTGACCAACATGCTAAATCCTCCTAAATCCTTCTGGGAAAACTTGGAATTAATGTTCTTAGAATTTCTTCTACCCAAACAGCTTGAAATGGCAACCCCCTGTAGCATAGACATAGAAGACAATGGACAATTCAGTAAGTATTTAATTTCAAATAGCCATGGGAAATCCTAAGATGTTTTCATCTGCTTCTGCAAAATCTTTATCTCCAAGAAGAAGATCTGAGAAATATCTGTATCTTGTTTAGCATAAAAGGTCTGAAAGTCTGAAAGCCTAGAAGCCCCTTCTTATTGGCCCTCAACAGATGTCATGAATGGTCTTCAATGAATCAAAGGAGAAAGCAGTACTAGAAAAAGACAGGATTCAACTACCTGCAACTGTACTGTACAGTACCCTTTATCCCTACAAAGCAAAAAGCAATGAGGAAAGCATGCTCTTCAAAACCTAACAGTTTGTATACTGTCGTGCATACGCACAGAAGACAACTTTCATAGGAAGGTAGTATTCCCCCCACATACACTTCTACTCTTTTTGACATGGAAGTAAATAACACTCCTTTTATGGTTTCTTTGCACCTTGCTTGGAATTTAAAGGACAACACCTGTTAACTGCATAACGCAGCTTTCTGTTATGGACTTTCAGGGTTTTGTTAATACTATTTTCACACTAGGTCTATTCACAATGGCTTGGAATTTCAGACAATTTAAGTATTTTCTTTTGTATTACTAGGAACAACAACAACAAAAAAATACAACGAAGAGCAACAAAGGTGTTTCCTGTTAGGAGGCAAAAGTCTCTGCCTTTTAGTTGTTGCACTTTTAACATGTGTCACTTGTCAACCCTGACAGCCAGCACAAAAAAACCTGCTAGCACTCAGGACATTTTCCTCCAGAGAGAATGCAGTTTATCAAGGATAACACACTAGCCAAATGTCTCCAGAAGTTTTCACAGGCAGGTGCCCATCAGTACTGATGACAGCTGAAAAAGGTGTCTCAAGTGTCTGCTTGGTATGGTTGCATTGTCTGAAGCATCATTCAAATGAAGCTATATGGTCCACGGGGAAAGGGAAAAGAGAGGAGGAGGGAAGATTCTGCCTCAAAACCTGCACACTGCACTTAAGTTTTGACTTGGCGTTCCTGTTTTACACCATTAAAGATACTTCAGGTTTTCATCCCATAAAAAAAGAATGGTGATACTTAAGGTCACTGTGGATCTTGCACATAAAAATCTGTACTGATAAAATTCAGGAAGTCTTCAGAATCAAGGCAAACACCTCACTCAATTCTACAGGATGGCCACATGATATAACAGCATAGCAGTGTAACTGAGCTCTGTAGCACAGCATCCTTCTCTTCCAGCCCAATGTTTTTCCATTTAACATAAATGATTTTATCACTTATCGATGTATCAGTTATGACACATATTTGTGTTAATCTGCTACAAATACAAAGGCAAACCAGCAGCAAAGCCTTACAGCAAAAGAACAGTATTTTAATTATATGGCACTACAATTTCAGTAGTGAAAAGTAGTGCTCTAACTTTTGAGGAAGAAACTGACTCTTCACAGAATCGTATAGGCTGGAAAAGACCTTTAAGATCATAGAGTCCAACCGTAAACACTACCAAGTCCACCACTACACCATGTCCCTAATCAACTCATCCAAACATCTTTTAAATACCTCCAGGGATGGTGACTCAACCACTTCCCTGGGCAGCCTGTTCCAGTGCTTGACAACCTTTCAGTTGACAGGGCAGCCTGTTCCAATGCTGGACAACCCTTTCAGTGAAGTAAAATTTCCTAATATCTAGTCTAAACCTCCCCTGGAGCAACTTGAGGCCACTTCCTCTTGTCCTATTGCTAGTTACCTGGGAGAAGAGACTGACACCCACCTCGCTACAACCTCCTTTCAGGTGGTTGTAGAGAGCAATAAGGTCTCCCCTGGGCTTCCTTTTGTTCAGCCTAAACAACCCCAGTTCCCTCAGCTGCTCCTTATCAGACTTGTGCTCTAGACCCTTCCCCAGCTTTGTTGCCCTTCTCTGGACACGCTCCAGCACCTCAATGTCTTTCTTGTAGTGAGGGGCCCAAAACTGAACACAGTATTCGAGGTGCGACCTCACCAGTGCCGAGTACGGGGGCACGATCACTTCCCTAGTCCTGCTGGCCACACTATTCCTGATACAAGCCAGGATGCTGTTGGCTTTCTTGGCCACCTGGGCACACTGCCGGCTCATATTCAGGCAGCTGTCAACCAGCACCCCCAGGGCCTTCTCTGCCAGGCAGCTTTCCAGCCACTCTTCCCCAAGCCTGTAGCATTGCATGGGGTTGCTGTGGCCCAAGTGCAGGACCTGACACTTGGCCTTGTCGGACCTCATACAATTGACCTCAGCCCATTGATCCAGCCTGTCCAGATCCCTCTGTAGAGCCTTCCTGCCCTCAAGCAGATCAACACTCCCACCCAATTTGGTGTCATCTGCAAACTTACTGAGGGCGCACTCGATCCCCTCATCCAGACCACTGATAAAGATATTAAACAGAACTGGCCCCAACACTGAACCCTGGGGAACACCACTTGTGACCAGCCGCCAACTGGATTTAACTCCATTCACAACTCCTTTTTGAGCCTGGCCATCCAGCCAGTTTTTTACTCAGCGAAGAGTACACCCGTCCAAGCCATGAGCAGCCAGTTTCTCCAGGAAAATGCTATGCGAAACCATGTCAAAGGCTTTACTGAAGTCTAGGTAGACAACATCCACAGCCTTTCCCTCATCCACTAGGCAGGTCACCTTGTCATAGAAGGAGATCAGGTTGGTCAAGCAGGACCTGCCTTTCCTAAACCCATGCTGGCTGGGCTTGATCCCTTGGTTATCCTCTACGTGCCATGTGATGGCACTCAGGATGATCTGCTCCATCAGCTTCCCCGGTACTGAGGTCAGGCTGACAGGCCTGTAGTTCCCCAGATCCTCCTTCCGGCCCTTCTTGTAGATGGGTGTCACATTCGCTAATCTCCAGTCAAACTGGGACCTCCCCAGTTAGCCAGGACTGCTGGTAAATTATAGAAACCAGCTAGATTAGAAGTTTTTGTGGTAGAATGTTAGGCACAAACCAGGAAGTTTTTAGCACTCCATTAAAAAGATTTGAATATTTGTGTTCAAGACAAATTCAAACAAGACAACTTTAAGAGAAATGTATTCTTTAGACATGGATAAGGCAGCTAATGAGGCTAGTCTTCAGATTCCTGTAATAAGTGACCATAAAACAAATTCCAAGTTAGTTATCAGCATACATTAGTTAAGATCATATAAAGTTGAGCATAATAGCTTGGTCCTCTGTAAGGAAATATTACTTTATAACTTGTTATATCCTGGAGAAGAGTTAGGATCATCTTAAATCAGGTAAATTATTTCAGACATTAAACAGAAAAAAACTACAGTACTACAGAAGTACTTCTGCAGGATAAATCAGGCTACTCAATTCTGAGTAATGTTCTATTAACAAAATTCCATCTTTTTTTATTTGTTTGCAGAACAGCACTCTCCTATAATCTAGGTAAAAGCCTTTCCATCCTCAAATAAAACATCTGCATGACACCTCTCAAGACAGAATCTTCTCCCGAGTCAAAATAATTAAGCATTAGGCTCAAAACACTATCTTCACTGCATTCACATGGTCTTTTGATTCTACTCTAATGGATTATCTATTTAACTTAGTCACAATTTAATCCAGTGTTATAACTCACGATCAAAGAAAGATTATTTTAATCCAGCTATAAAAGCTTGAGCTCTTGAGCTAACACTCAAGACAGTCCCATTCTAAAGCTTCACCTGTGCTACCACCACTGCAGACCCTGCAGCACAACATACCATAGACAGGACTCGTCAGTCCCTTCCCAAGGCTTTGGAAACTTAAGCACTGCCCTAAGCCTGCATTTTCTAGTCAATTCTATTCTAGTCAAGAAATACATATATTGTAGTCAGGGCCTCAAGCCAGCTATTTTTTTTTTTTTAAGTTGTGTGAACTGATGGTGGAAGGCAGGTAGGTGGATAGGAGAAGCTAGTGCCAGTGAAATAGAAAGGTGAGAAAGAAAGATTTTTTTTTCCCCTCCTTCAGCAGATGAACAGTCCAACATTTACCATGTATGTTTCCCATTTCCCCAAATTATTTTAAGCTAAATATTAAAATATTTAACTCTGCAAAAGAACCTAATAAAGATTATGACATGACAGGAAACAGCATGAACGATACTGTCTCCTATACCACAATGGTTAACTCACATCATAGTTGGCTTTTTCCTTCCCCTAATTAGGAGCAGTGAAACCACAAAACCCATATTAAGATCTTATCAGTTAAGGTCCCCTCATGGGAAAAGTTCAGGAACGGCTGTATAAAAAATTAACACTGCTCAGCTTGAAGCTTTTGAAGTAGCCACAAATTTAGAAGAGAATGGAAGAAATCTGTCCACCTTGACACAATATTTGGGCCTCATCTATCACTTACGCTATTTGTATTAGTGACTTCCTAATTAGCACTTTGGAGAAGCATTCAAAGTGACCACAAAGTAACAAAAAAACACAGCATATTGTTTTCACTGATGCCTATAGCACCTCAGAAGTATAGAGTCTGAATACAAACTGGTAATTTGGGCAAAAGAACCCTGAGAACTTAACTAAATTGTACGTAGTGTGAACAGGTTTTATATAGATTATACATTACTGCCTACCACTTTCATAACAGGATACTTCTTAGTACCTCCATGGAAGCTGCTAATCAAGTATTTACTATAGTTTTTCCCTTAAGCTTTACACTGATGAGGCTAAACAACAAACACCAATCTCAAAAAATGTCTTCAACGCACTTCTCCTAATTCAGCATAAAAAGCATTTTTTAAAAACAAAAAACCCCCCTAATGTTTTGCCATTGTTTTCACTAAGTGGGTTTACCTGTTCTAGATTATGCTGCTCTTAGAAAAGCCTGAAAAGTACTTGGAACCCCACACCTAGGAAACAGAAAGCCAAGAATACAACATAAATACCAAACCTGTCTTCTGTGGTAATAACCACGGAGGGAATAGGTGCTGACAGCAAGTATAAGCTGTATCAAATACACCTGTGATGGAATTTAATAGATTTACTAAGAAAAATATTTTTGTAGACTAAGTATTTACTGTTTTGTGAATACAAATGAGTTAAAACTGCAATTAAATATAAACATTACTTTATTGTAGTACTACTTTAAAAACTCTTAGCAAAACTCATATTTTTACTTCTATATAAAAGTCAACATATCAACAGACTACAGGAGAAGGAATGCACATTCATATAGCTCTTTACAAGGAATAGCTGCCGTCTTAGTTTGAAATGCACATCTAAGTCATGCTTCCCTGTTGCTGTTTTGCTTGTATCAAAACATTTGTCATTATACCTCTGCTAATATCACCCCAGTTAAGAATTTAATTACTCTCTCTTACTGGCTTTATAGTCTAACAGCCTGTTTTCAATAAAGAGTGATATAATAAGGTAATATACAATATTCCCTGTAGTACCTCCTCCTGGTGAAACTCCAAGAAGTCTGTTTAGATTTAATATTAAGAAGTCAGGGTTTTTTTGTCCAACTGTAGCATTTTGCAATATTTTATTAAAAAGCTACCCAAAAGCAAGCACCCTTTACTACAGGACTTAAAATGAGGTGAATGGGACTGCTAGATCACACAACCAAGTAAAACTTCCCAAGTTGTAACAAGTATGCACAGTACTCATCTGTGCTATTTTTGGCCACATTACAGCACCACCAAGAAACAACAGTGCTGTAACCAAGACTGTGCCATGAAATGTCATTTTGAACTCTGATACTAGAAGCTGGTACTTTTGAAGTTATCATGCAGCCTGCATATCTTCATCCTTGTCTGTAATGAGGCCACAGTCCCTCACAACTAAAAAATACCACTGCATGAGCTATTATATTTTGGCCTGGTTTGCCTGAAGAAAGCGTTAATAATCAGTTTACCTTTAGTCACCCAACATATTCTAGGAAAGGTTGCTAAGAGATGAAAGACTTGATTTTCAAATATACTATTATGCAATAGTTTTAACATTGGGGCATCACACAGATGCTAAGCAGACCATTTTTTAAAGCTATTTCTCTATGACAGTATGTCAGATTTTTATGCCCTATGAACATGATTAACTTTCAAAACATGAACCAGGTCACAAAAGAAACATGTTAGATACTTAACAGAAGTGGAAAGGAATTATTGGAAATGTACTGGAGTTAGATGCCAGCATTTAAGTAAACTAGAAGAGGGGAAAAAGAAATTCCACTAGGTACAAGAGCCATTTCTTCAAACTGAGAAGCTATTTCAAACATTTATGATTGAACTTATTCCACCTAAGTGTTAACACTGTATTCAGAAATGGAAACCAATTTGATTATTAGGGCAAAAATATATTGGGGGTAAACAGACAAATATGAAGCTGCTTCCTTTTTTCCATAATTTTAAAGATATATCATTTGACTGTGGTATTTAACAGCAGGGAAAACATTTCAGCTCCCAGGCTTCCTGAAAAGATTTCTTCAGAATATCATATGCCCATCTTACTACAGTTTTATGTAACAAATAAAATTAATTCAACTTAAAAATAGATTCATTTCTAAATTCTGTACTTCAAATACTGACTTTTAATCAGCTTTTCCATTATAATCCTGACATCAAAATAGGCTTTCTAGTTTTTAAACAATGTCATTTCAACAGAAACAGCCCAACAAGACTTGAAACTGCATAGAAGATGGGCAACTATTTACTGGCAGAAGTCTAACCAGTACGTACGATTTGGGTTGAGAGGAAACATAAGAACCCATTAAAACGTAATACACTCCATAAAGAAAAATAAACTCCCTACACTTTCAAGAATGTAGTCAAAATTACACTTAAGCATGGCAGGGAAGATGAACCTAAACTGGATCTCAGAAACACCTTCTCCTATAAGGTGCATTAGACAGTGACCCTTAAACATAGACCCTGAAAACTCTTAGCCCCCTTCTCTTTACCTCTTACCCTGGAAAAGAGGTACTGTATTACCAAACACAGTTACTTTTAATCTAATTCTAAATCTCCCCAAGAGGACCATAATGCCTTGAGAAAGTGGCTCTCTAGAAGATCCCTTAAGTCCTCAATCCATTACTATGTTACAGAAGAGAATATATTATCCCCCTTCTATACAGCACAGTATGGAAGTATACCCCTTTATATATAGTTGCTGTAACAATACCTTATTCTAGTTATATTTTATCCATTGTATTTCCAAAGCAATAGAATTATTCTCAAAAAACCCACCTTTCAGATCCTTATGAAATACAATTTTCTTGGACAAAACTATACTGATCTGAAGACCTTAACTCTTTTTTGAAAGTCTGTAAACACTGTCTAACAATCCAGAAGTGTTTTCACTTTCTGCAATACAAATAATTTAAGCTTTACCTGGAGAATGCTCCAATTCCTTCCCCGATCCCTTTCCAAAATCATTCTAGAAACTAAGTTTTATTTAAATCTTGAAAATAGTCCTTAATAAAAGCAACTTAATTGAAAACCTAATTCTGCCTACTAATTTGTTTTCAAAAGGGTGGGGAAACAAGTTTACAAGTAAGTTTTAACATGACAGTGAATTATCACCTTTAAATATACCCCCCCAGTAGATGAGGTACACGCTCACAAGTGTAATCCAAAATAGATAAACAGATGAATTTATGAACTTTATAATCATCAGATTGCTTAAACTGTTTTTGAGACAAGTCTCATCAATTAACTATGAACTAGTTTTAAGTGACATTTGCCACATGAGCTAGTATCAAATCGGGGGGGGGGGGTGGCGCTGAGGCAGGAGAGGCACCAAAACAAAACACAAGCCAAAATTAATAATACAAAAAGCAGGCAGAAACAAGAGTTACCTCCCTTTGCGTCACTTTAAGAAAGGCAGAGGGAGAGAAGTAGGAGGGAGGAAAAAACAACAGTTCTTTGCAATCTCTCTTTCTGACCTACTTCCAAAGTTTTAAAATATCAATAAGCATGTGGTAACAACAAAATTGGAAAATACAGTTTAGTCAAAATATTGAAGATACTGTCTTATTGGATTGCCCTGATTACTAATATACTGAAGGTAGTATTAAACAAAAAAATTCTTACAGTGGTCCAATGCTCAGTACCTGGAACAGGACTAAATACCCTTTAGCATAATCTTTGTATTCACTAAATCCAGAATTCAACAGTAGAGCAGCTGCTCAGTGCCTGGTCTGCAGAATTCAATGAACAACAAAAGGTTACCTTAATTCAATGAGATAATAAGCACACATTTACCCACTACCAAGAGTTTTCCAACCATCTGCAAGGCGGCAGCGCTGCCTATAAAACAACTGGTAGCATGCTGACATGTCCTTACATCCCTCATGTCAATGAAAATTTATCTCTTAGCAACAGCTAAAAAGAAGCTGAACTTCCAGAAATATTTTAGATGCATCATAAGCCAACAATTTCTTCATAAGTGATTTTGATTGCTACTGATCTCCAACAGATGTCTACTCTAATTGGTAAAATCTATTAAATACATACCTAAAAAAAAAAGAAAAAAAGGCAAGTTGTCATGGCTTAAGAAAGTGGTAACAATGGGATTCATTATAGCTGTGCACATAAAAGACATAAGGTTAACTTATGTAAAGCTGCTGGCCTTGCAATGGTATCAGTAACAGTGAAGTAAACAAAATGCACACATTGTGGGGAGAGGAAAAAATTTGCTATTCAGGCTGTTGTCAGAAATTGAAAGGTAAGACACAAGTCTGCTAAAAACTAAGATAGATATTTTTGAGAGGAAAAGCAAAATAAGAGATTCGAGGTTAAAACCACTTTAGCTACTAAAACTATTTTAGGATTCCCTCCCCTGCTACGCAGGGGTGAGAAAGTTACTTTTGTTTTCTTCTCCAATTAAGAACACTAAGATATTTATATCTTAACTAATTCTAAGTTAAAATACAAAATTTTAAGGCATCAAGCTTTAGAAGTAAGTTCCATATAAAACTTTAAGAAAATCTGAAATGCACTTGTTTTAGCGAAACTCACTTGTAGTAGCAAAATATCAAGCAAATTAGAATTTTACCACCAGACAGAGATCAGGAAAGGGAAAAAGGTTGTCCTCAGCTATATTAGTAGCTCTTCTCTAGAAATCAAATCTTTCAGAGGTCTCTTCAAAATACATCCAAACATAATATTGGTAAAGAAACAATATAAATCATTAAGATTCAGTTTTATGTTAGCAGATTATGGACAGTTCTGTTTAGAACTACACATGGAAAATTAAATATGGCGTGTTCACACAATGAAGCCTGAACATGCAGCTTTTTTTCTGTTTGTTTCTTAAGCAGAACAGAGCTGCCAACTGTCGAAGTCATTTTCTCAAATAAAGTGAACTCCAGCAGGTTTATTAACATAAAAACAGATAAATCATTTTTATTTCTAGTCTAACTCTGCAAATTATCAATACCTTTTCCATAACAGGCTGAAGGTGCCTAATAAACATGTTTTAAATGTTATTTAAGAAGGTAGAGATATCAATGAGAAAGAGAGGTACCAAACAGAATTCTAGTACATCCCTCTTCCATCATTAGTATCTTCTAGGAGACATAAAATCTGTCAGTCCTGAGCTGAATAGCAGCCACAATTATTTCCTTAAATTCAGAGGCAGAATTGAGGTACAATCCTGAATTCAGAGCGGTATAGTAAGTTGGGAACACAGGGGAACATTCCTCCAGTGGTTTATTATTCCAAATAAAAGACTCCTACCATCCACCTCATGTTCAGATCTGAAAAGACTTCTGAAACTCTCTACTGAAAAGCAGAAAACATGCCTGTAAGATGAGCAGCTACTCACTGGTTTTTAAACATAGTGCACAAATGCATAAAGTGAAAACAACTGCCCATCACCACATAAATTCCAAGTGGCAAAGCCCAGAACAGAACTTGTGTTTTCAGATTCTTAGTTCTTAAATAGTTTTCAATGAATGTAAAGCAGAAGGACTAGCTAAAGCCAGGACTTTTTAAATTTTTTTAAACAGCTACAGCATTCCATGTTTTATCCAGGGTAAAATATCTTTGACTTTTAATGATGAGACAGTAAAGTTAAATGCATAGATGTAAAGAGGAGAAATTGCTTGACTACAATGGAAGCTGTTGCCTTTAAAAATGTAGTAGTTTAAAATTTGTTTTAAGAACATTTAGAACCATTAAAAGACATAAGTACCAATAATTTCCTTCCTCAAGAGTACGGCAGACAAGCATGTCAAGTGACCCAACAAGAGGAATTCTTTAAAATGGCCACAGAAGAACAAGTCACTGGTTTCTAAGACAGCGTTAGCTCCAATAGTTTTCCATGTAGTTAAACATATGCATATACAAGCACAGTAACAGACCATTCTGTATGCGCAGAGCATGTGCTGCTATCTAACTTGAGAATCTACCCTGTGAGTGGTTTTCTCTAGTCATTTCTTGACTGATTTATCTATAATTTTTAGACCTTCAGAAAACATCTGAATGAAAGCTTGCTTTGCTAAATCATCAGAATGTGTGCCTAACATGCCAAAATAAACAGAAATTGTTTTTACTATACAATTTTCCAATATTAAAGCAGCATTAATATTTGTAAAACAGCATTAACAAGTTTTCAGTGACATTCAGTTTTCACAACTCGATAAAGAGGGAAGGGAAGAGAGCTGGACAGTTCAAGGCAGAGCAAGAATATTCAGATCAGAAAGTACCATGTTTATGTATAACCCCATTGTTTATTACATAAACCTCCATGTGTATATTTATAAACTGACTGATAACCAAATACTTACTTGCAGGAGTCAATACACCGTCCTCTTCCTCTACCACTAACATATTCTTGTTAACCTGATTTCTACAGCAGGTATACCAGTGTTCAGAGGACAAAAGAGAAAAAACAAAGTAGGAAATTAAAGCTGAGTATCTTTTACATTTGGAACAGAAGGGAGGGATACAGCAGCCTTTATACGCATAGAACTTGTTAACTAACTACTATTAAGGTCAGTGATTACAATGGATATTACTTTGGTCTTGAGAATTTTTTTAGGCTCAAACACTGCCTTTTTCATCACCCTTTAACTGTGCTTTTGTATAACCCCTTTGCTAACTACTGCTCATTATCCACTAATCCTAAGCACTTTAGACAATTCCACGGTACTTGCAAGTCAGGCATTACTCACATTTTTACAGATCAATATAAAAGACAACAGTTCTCCAAGCAGCACCAGATAAGGTATCCACACAACAATGGTGGAACTGAAATGAAGCCTAGCAGGCTTCAGACCCAGCCTCCTGGGTCTGGTATATAAAGCTAAAAGTTCAGCGACTTTAAGTTCTTATTTTTCCAGATTTTAGGGAGTCCCAAGAAAACAGAATGCTCACTATGCTTAAAGCAACACACACAAAATGCACTTGTGAAAGAAACTTTAACAACAAAAAAACCACAAAACAAAAACCCACACTGTGAATTCTCCAGCAATGGTTTTCCCAGGTGAAGCGTCCATCCCTCTTAACACTTCTTTAGCTGACACTTTGGCTATTCGATGCAGCTGCCCGCAAGTCTTCATCATCATAGTCTTGCATAAAGAAACTGTACTTTCCTGTTTTATTAGCCAACAGTTAGAAGCAGCAGACAGATTTTCAATAAAAGTTGAAATAGAATACTCGAGGCTGGGAGCGACCTCTGGAGCATGTGCCCCAACCTACCACTCAAAACAAGACCAGACTCAAATGTTCCCTCACGTTGCTCAGGACCTTGCCTAGTCAAGCTCTGACCACCTCTGAGGATAGAGATTCCACAGCCACACCGAGCCCCTGTTCCATATCTCTCCATCCTCACTATTAAGGATTTTCTCCTTCTAGAGAAATCTGGAATTTCCCTTGCTGCAACTTGTCAGTTACCTCTCATCCTTTTGCCATCTGAGAAATAGCAGTCTCCATCTTCACTATAATCATCCAATAGGTAGTGCTGAAAGAGGTGCTTTAAACACAACAGTCCCACACAAAGATTTCACTTTCTACACTTCTACACAAAATTCTACACTTCCATGATAACTTTATCTTGAGTACACTCCTTTCAACTGTTACTTGTAACTACTTATTCGTTAGTTAAGAACTATGTGTACTCAATGTCTGAAACATGGGTGCCACTGACATTTGTCTTTTATTGAGCCAAATGCAAACACTGCTAGTTAATGTTGCCATGGATACATGGACATTACATAAAAATTAATTCCTAAAACTACAGTCAGTCATTTTCATTATTTCAGAAAAAAACAGAGCTGTGAAACTGAAGCCAACTTCAAAACACCACTGGTGATGAAATTAAAAACTGGAGAGCTTGTGGAAAATGTGGCAAACTTATCACAGCTTATGCTAGCCCCCACTCTATTAAAGATTCTTCCTAGATGAGGAAACATCAGCCTTACCTCCCAGAAAACTTTGCTGAGATCATACACAGCTTTTCTCCTGTGCCAGAGTCCTACTTGTAATTAAAAACAGAAGTCTCAAGCCTACGCCACCTAGTACTGCATTAGTTGGTAACTGATGGGCTGTACCACCACAACCACAAGGGGAAATAAATCGGACTCGCTGCCCTAGAGCCAAGACACTTGAGAAAGCAGAAATTCCTGTACATGTGTATTGATTACTGCAGAGACAAGAGTTGACAATTTACAAGTCTGCATTTTCACTCCCCCCCAAGGAATTCTTCCTTATGCAACATCTTCTCTACAGCACAACCTGAAGTCACAATAATCCGCACAAACCTAGAACTAAATGCAGCAGCCCTGTAGTTGCCTACACAGACATCCCTTTAACAGTTCACACCATTCATATTGTAAGAAGGCTGTCTATGCCTGCAAATTTGAAACTTTTAAGCTCTTCTGCAAGAACCTGAAGCCTGGGGGGGGGGGGGAGGAAACACACCCATGGAAAAATGGAAAAATTTAAGTGACACCAGTTATAACTTCCCTCAATGAGGAATTAAGCAGACAGGGAAAAACACCACCACCACCACACACACACAAGTGATTTTGCAACCAAAGGAAATCATGCTAGTTTAAAAGTTGGTTTGTCTCTTATCAGGTAACCACAAAGGACAGCACTGGATCTGTCAGTTAAGTGGTGCCTGATCTGATGTGTGTCATCCTCAAAATTCTACAGCCACAATCTGAGCCCTGATAGTGTTGTTCCAGTACACAACAACAACTCCCTCGATTTGGTTCCAAAGAGTCCTACTGTCCTGATTTGAAACAGGCCCTCACAATCATAGGAACTATGTGTCTGTCCTTATACCCAGGCAAATATAGTCCTGAAAACAGAGAATAGAGTTACCCTTTGAAAGAAGATGCTAATAGGACTATAAATTAATTCAAAGTTGTTAAGATGACTTTTACACCAATTGAGTAATTATTTTCTCAATGCTAGCTTGAAATTCTTCCAAAAGTGAAAGTCTTTTGCCATTTCCAACCACCAAATTGGAAAACTACGGTTGATTAGCAGTTGATCTACACCTGGGGATCTTTCTTGAGAAAAAAAATCATCTGTCAAAAATAGCAGACAACCTCAACTGCAAGTTATCAAGGTTCTTCATCACTTGTTTTATATCAAAGTTCCTGCAACAACAAGAAACAACATGGAATTATCACATTTCAGCTGCCACAGGAAAAACACCTGAGTCAAGACTATCACTATTATTGAACATAGAAGAGGAAAGACACTTAAGGTAAGTAAGGATTCGGCACTGAGAAAATATGCAAGGTAGTTCTTATATCTAAGGCAGACTTCTGGTATTTCTATATTCTAGAAGGAATCTTGACAAAGGAGATCTCCATGTACTCAGTAGTTAAAGAAAAATTAATCTTGGAGGAAAAATGCAAAAAGTAAAACCTCTAACTGCAGTTTAGGAATCACATGTCACTCCCAGTTAAGACAGAAGAGTTCACAGAAAATAGCATAGATGAACAAACACAAACAGAACTGCTGGAACTACACAGGATTTCTTTAACTCATTGCTGTCAGTTTCAATACAGGACTCACTGCAGTACATCACACCAATTAATTTTGAAGAGAAACTACCAAGAGAATAAAATTTTAGCAAGTCTTAGGACTAAACAGCTTGCAGTATAAGATTTGGAATCACTCCTTGCAGTAAGCAAGAATCATGAGCACATCATGCAGAACTATGTTCCAAAATACCCAGCTTGGGGAAAACCGGATGAATAGGGTCTTCCCTCATGGTTCTATAGGAAACTGCAGACAGGTTACCTGTTTGCAGAAACCAAGTCACTGACATCAGAAATTGGAACCCATCCTCCCCCCCTGCCCCACCTTATGAATAAGCAGACCAATCTAACTTAGGAAACAGCAGTTTTTAATTTCCCTCCCACCATACAATTCAAGAAAATTTTTACAAGCCCACTTCTTGGTTAGATCCAAATGTGCTAAATCATAAAATACAAAAAAAGCCGCAAAAGCCTGATATATTATCTACCACGGTATGAACTGCTTCTCCACAATACGGAATGACAAGACTTTTCCACTTCAGTTTTAAATGCTCAAAAGATGGGGTAAGTCATTCTTCAATTACTGGTAAGCTCCAGTATCTCAAGCATGAATAGGATCCATTTGTAAGCTTTCACTTGGCTTATGCATGGAGTTGGTTATTTTAGCATTTCAGAAGCTACAGGGACAGCAGACAAATGAGAGAGAATAGCAGCACCTAGCAGTCATCCCAGAACTTCAAGACAAGAGCTACATGCACTGAGGTGCAGGCCACCCTTCCAAGAAATAAAGGTATCTTGTGAATTGAGATAACGAGAAGCACAAACATGAGAGCTAGTGTTTGTCAAGCAGCTAACATGCCTCAGTCTTTTGTCACCATGAAGATGTTATGAGGGGAGAAACACAGGTTGTCTCTAAAGACAATAGTATTTTACAGATTGATGAAGTTCAAGCCTAGATTTCATTTTTCTTTTTTCATACCTCTGTCTACAGTCTCTTCAACTGTAGCACTGCAGACACTCTTACAGAAACTTACCTATCACTGTTTGGTGCTCAGACTCAGCCTCAAGAGCACAGACTCCACTTAAAGCCAGCTCCAGAGTTAGGCATTATGAATATCCCCTTATGTGTAAAATCGATAAGATACATTGTGTAGCACTTCCTTTCTGCCTAACTTTTCTGTTTCTGCTCAGTGGAACATCTAGAGGCCAGAGGGAACACAGTAGAGCAAGCAAAAGAAATCTCAGCCAACAGTCTCTTGATGCCTACCTACAGGAAGGCAGGAAGCTGAAAAACTGAGCAGGGAGGAGCCTGAGTGCCAAAAAAGCAATTCTCTATAGATTGGCCCTTTGCCTGAAAGACAGAAGGAGGAACACCCAGTGTCTGCACTGGCACAAGCTACATACCAGCAAACTGAAATTTAACCCATGCCAAGTTACACTTTGAAAAGCTAAATGTACGTAGGCCAGTGAATACAAAATTAGATAGGAGTTCAGAGTATGAAAAATTAATAAAACAAGTTTGATTTTGCATGAAAGTCAGCTTAGAAAGACAAACTGAAAGGGGGATTAATAAAAATTTTCATGCCAAGAATCAGATGGAAACAACTATTAATATAGTTGCTGAGCTGTTCAAGAGAGTGTTCAGGAAGACCAAGAAAATGCTGCATGGATCAAGTCACCTCCATTTGCACTGCATCTTTCAAAGTATACTTTAAGCAGTAATTATTCCAAACATAGCAAAGATGTAACCACTAAGATATACTACACATTCCCCCAGTCCTCTGAAAATGGTACAATGGCCATTGCCTCTTCACCTTTTAAAGCTGGATTTATCCTTTTAAATTATGTTTAAAATTAAGTAAATAAGGAGCTGTCTACAGCCTACAAACATCCGCTTCTTCGGATTTATAGTCACACAGCATTTGTGCTCAGGAGATAGCTAACTCCTAAGACCTAGTTGGTTTCATGCAGTTCCCAAGCTGCAGAACCTTCCTAGAGCTTGTCCAAGTGACAAGGAAGACAAGGAACAACACAACGCATGCCTGCACGCACAGAAACCACCACCAATATTGCCATTCTACAACTGACACCATTAAAGAGAAATTAAACACCCATTTAAAGACTAACCGTAACTTTTAAATACCACTTTACTGTTGCATTTCCAGAAGTGTACTTTAATGCATCAAAGGCATATCAAAAAGCTAAGTATCACTCAACATGTTAAGGTTGATTTTCCCCTCTGTTCACACCCTTTCCTACTACGTTATCAGTTTTTACACTGCATTTTCTGATTAACATACTCATACAGCCCTTTTCAGAAGATGCTGGGCGAGAGAAGGTGTGAAGTGCAAGAAAGAAGATAGCTATGCAAGATACTCTGAACATAAGGAAGAACGCATAAGAGCAGTTAAATTGTTAAAACTAACTATGCACTGCAATATAGTGAAGTGCACAAGATCAAACTACTGAGCAACAAATTTCCTTCTTTTTCTGCTTTCTTGTGTGAGTGGTTTTTGCTTTTCATTTGCAAGAAAGAAAAAAAACATTACAAGTCTTCATCCTAAAGGACACCACTGTTTGCAGTTTCCCTCCATTGTTAAGGCAGCTCCACTTCTGGCTGGAGGCTGGTCCTTTGACACACCAATTTAACACTTTAAAACAGGCATCTTCTGAAGTGCTTTGACTCAAGTTACCCATCCACATCAAGTAAACATCTACCTTAATGTAACCACCAGAATATTTAACATAACTGCGATGTCCTTTTGAAATGTAATTTATACTACTCATTACACTTTATATGATGTACAGCCTGGACACCATATAGCTGATGACAGCTACTGACCTTCCAATGGAATCGATCCTTCCTGTGAGCCTTGTGCTTGCATCTCTTCATGCAAAAGTGAAAAAGCAACCCTCCACACACACTAAAGAATGAAAAGGGGTGGAGGAAGAGAAGATTTAAACAGCTGCACTGCATACTTACCCTTCCTGTAACTCAGAGTTGACACACCTTTGCTCAAATCCAGAGAAGTCAGGATAATACTTGAAGGAAACATAATCATTCTTACACAAATGCTTCCTTCCAGCCCTATGGATAACAGGAGGAAACATGGCAATACAAACTATATTGTTGTAACTAACTGCAGCTATTTCTACATCTAATGAAACAAGAGAACTCTATCTAGTTGCGTTGGATCACCCAGTTAATACGAAGACAAGAAAAGCACTTCCATATCATCACCACCAAGAGGAAAACTTAGCACTTCCAGCTCCCTGTTCCATGTGAGTGTTTCATCGAATGCAAAACACTCAACACCCCCATAACACAGTCAAGGCTCCAGGTCTACAAAACTAATTTCAGCAGCACTGCATTGCACTTGTATCTATCTTCTCAGTGCACTAGATATTCCAATGCCTTTGGAGGAGTGGAGGGGAAAAGGGGAGAGCAGAGGGTGGAGAAGGAAAAAAAAAAAAAACCACACCACACCACACACACAACACACCACACCACCACAAAAAACCCCACACCAAAAATAAAAACCACAAAAAAAACCCAAACCCACACACAGGCAGTACTATATCTCTTCTGATCACCTTTTACTCACTCAGAAAGAATGGTTCAGAGTCTGCATTTGGTACTATGAGCATGAAAGTTCAGATTGCCAAAGAGAGAGCTCTGATACACTTCTAATGTACTAAATCTTTTAACTGTCTCATCCTGATGAGATGTTAATTATGCATTAAAAAAGTCAAAATTAAACTTCCACAGTCATCTGAACAGAATTCTGCACATCCTCCTGTTCTTTCTTCTCCTTAAGGAAAGCCAACAGAAGAGATACTTGAACTTCGCCTCTCATATTTAAAAACAAAAAACCCAAACAAACAGAGCCACCCAAACAAAAATGCAGCTCTTGCTTATGCTAGCTATATAAACAGCCAAAGAAACTTTAAAATACACCAATTTCTTCAGAGACTAGCCATTCCTGAGAGATAACAGTTGGCTACATTTTATTGTATAAGATTCAATAAATAATCTCGACATCCCCCATACTGCCACTTAAATACCTCCAATAAAAATAGCCTAAGTCTTCCTGCAGTGTTATTCTGCTTTCTCATGAGTTACCATCAATTTCAAATGAACATGCAGTCGCATCCCAATAAGAGACACCTATTTACAGTTACTTTCAGAACTGTCCTTAAAGTGTACTTAAAGCCATACAGCTTGAAGACGAGCAAAAATCCCATGTTTAAACCAAGTCTATATATATTTGCCCAGTAACCTGTGCCACAACTAGTACAACTAAGCAGTGCACTACACTGATATGCAACTACTGACTCGCCAACCTCACATCAAAACTATTTTTGTCAGAAAAGAGTGTATGCCGAACAGTTTTTAAACACGCAAGTCACACTGCTAATTTTGAGGCACCCAAATGAAAGCTTATTTCTTGCCAAAGCACTTGCTAGAGAACAGATTTGTTTGGCTAACTTCTAAAAGACAGATTTATCCTTATACCAGTATTTTAGTATGGCAGTAACGGCTTTTTCAGCACCGTGACCCAACTAACATTCCTTGCAATGGATGCCAGTCCCAGTAGGTAGCCTAACAAGGGAGATTTTTGTTTCCACAGAATTCATGTGAAGCATCATAGTATTAAACTATTTTGGTTGCTCAGTATTCCATCCTTGAAGTTTTTCATGCCACTAGAGTATCAGAATTACAGAAGAATCTCTGAAAGTACTTAAACAACAGACAGCTTTATCGCTACAAGTAATTAAATCTTTATAGTGTATGGCTACAGCAGTAATTGCACAGTAAGCAACACTTCTGAATTTCCATTCTGATGATTGAGCGTGAAGCTCCATGCATCCTTCAAATACCCAAGAAGTCCAATTTGACAGAAATAGATAGACATCCACATATAAAAGCAATCATATTCAACATACATTTAGAGAAGCTCACAAAAATCAACCTACAGCTACCAACATTTGTAGTGTCACCTCTGACAATTCCACAAACAACTGTTCTTGTAGACTTCACGAAATATTTCTAACACCAGCACTTTCTACTCTGCACCCTTCAGTGCCTTACAAGCAGTTGAAGGAAAAAGGTGAGTGAAAACCATCATACATTTTCTAGGACACACTGATGGCACCTCTACAATTGCAAAGTTGTCTGGGTTGCTCCATGCCAAAGAGAACTGCCACCAAACTTTACCCCTGAGAAGTGCGGGGGGTGGGGATGGGGGTAGGGTGGGTGGAGGGGAACAAGCCACCAACTTACAAATATTCTAAGTAACCCAATTCAAGTAGAACAGGTAGCTTTTTTCCAAGTACACTGAAAATTCAAAACACACTTCACCATACTAAATGGGGAATGATCAAAGAATGCCTACAGACATGTCTTTGACACTATCCTTTCATAAACAAAACACTAATTGACACCCCTTCTCCCTCAAGGCTTAAACCCTGTGAATAACTAACCTGAAAACAAGGCCAAAATACTAGCAAAAATAAGCCCGTGTAGGAAGTCCAACAAACCTGAAATAGGAGGAGGATTCTGCAGTTTAGCTCAATTTGTCGCTCTGACACCTTCACTTATATTCCTAGAATATTTCCATTAACTCCAGTTCCTATTAACTGTAGTTTTAAAGCTAAGTATCTACATACAAATATCTTTAAAAATAATAATTCTAACAGTCTTAAATATCGAAAGTTCTACTGGTAGTATTTCAGGTGGTGTTCAAGCTACAAGAAAATCAGCACATCCAGGTGTAAAATGAAGGTAAAGGGCCACAATCAAATCACATTGCAGATTTCAGCAACACCAGGCAAAACAGAACAATTTTGCACCTAGAACAGAGCGTACAGCTGTACTCTTCCCTGCTGCTCTGTTTATCCACTGAAAATCCAAGGAGCAAACTATCCAATGCAGAATGGCAGGACATAGGGAGCTAAGTAAACTTCCTTTACCAGAACTGATTCTGCATGAATCTTTGACCTGCATCCTCACTTATATACATTTAAACGGGTAAATAAAGAACAAGAAGAATCATTATTTTTGCATTAGGCAAATAAACAAAGAACAACAAGAATCATTTTTGCATTACTACATTTGCTCTCACTTTTCAGACTTACCTGGTCTTTTTCATGGGGTAGAAGGCTGACAGGTGGAAGAGAAGCTGGGAAAGTGCTGGAGTATTTCGGAGCTCCTTTGCTTTCCAAACTGCCATAATTCACTCTATACTGAGGTCCATCCTTCAGTAATCTCCCATTGTTCACAGCACGTTTGGCCCCCAGACGCAACCTCTGCTGAAAGGCAGGATTGTTGAAAATATTTGCTAGGTCATTTTGACTTCTCAAATACTTCTCTATGTTTTTCAGGGAGGAGCCATTTGGTTCTTGAAGCCCTTCAATTGCTCTTCTCAGGAGTTTATTCCAATCCACATTACGAAGCTCATTACAAGCTCCTCTAGATCCCTTAACAGATTTAGGAATAGTGCCAGGTTTAACAGATGAAAACCGTCCAGGATTATCTGGGTCCTTGTAGGATGCAAGGCCTTTGTTGGTAACTTTAAGAATAGAACCATCTTGAACACTAAGTTCCAACTGTTCCGAAACAGTCTTCTTATCTAATCCATGGGAAGCACAAACAGCATGACATATTCTCTCTTCAGAAGGCCTTTGCTTTTGCTTTTTAACTTTTTGTATAGCTTCAAGAATCCACTCCGTATAAAGAGGGTTGGCAAGTTTTACCATGGTTGACCAATAATTGTTTCCAGCCAAGGGTTACCCATAGAGATTCCTCCTTATCCTTTTAGCAGATTTTTCAGAGGTTGTTCACACCTCAAACACAAATCAAAGGATTCCACACACTGCTTGGATGTATCTCAAAAATATCCATCCTGAGGAGTCGGAAAAGGCAGGGAAATATCTGCTGACTGAAACTTCCAATTACTTTACTGTTAAGGAAAGGTAGAAGAGATTCATTCGTGATGATACCAGTACATCCTTACATGAATGTTTGTTGCAACCTTTAAAAAGAAAAAAGAAGAGGCAGGGAGAGAATACAGTTAATGCTGAAGTAGTAGAAAGAAACAGAACGCATTCAGACATGCATTCATACTGTAGATGCTGAAGTATGCAAAAATCTTTGTGAGATTACATGAAATGTTCACCAGTTCCCACCCCACACCAAACAAGTCATCATAAAATCCTTCTACTTCTCATAATATTCAGTGGATTTAGTTTTCCTGAATTCCATTGCCCCAACACTTAACCTACTACTGACTTGTTGGACAATTTCCATTAAGCCAGAGATCTGAAAATATTATCTGAAACAAACTGTCTACAAATCATTTCTAGACCTACTGGTATAAGAAAATTACTATCTGCATGGATTATACCTGCACAAAAAGAAACCAAACAAAAAAAAGATCCTCAACCAATGAAAATCAAATTATTAACCACTGCCATTTCTTACAGTATGCCATCTGTAAGTGCCATGCCACATGTTGATTATGCAACTTGGAAAAACCAAAAGCAAAATATCAGAACTAAGTTACCAGTATTACATCCTTCATTAACACTTAAGTACCCTACAATACAGAAACGAATCACAAAGGCACTTCTCATTCTAAGGTGTGCAGTAGAGAGGCACACATTTTTTATACAACCTCTTAGAAACAGAAGTGAAAATGAAGTAACAGGAGGCATTTTCACACAAATACCCTGTCAGCATGAAGACATATAAAGAGGTCACATGAGTCACCAAAACATATTTTGTCACAGTTTAACAAACAATGTTCTTTACTTATTATGGAATATATCACTCCAATAGAAAATTCAGTGGCTACAAAAACTTATATAAGAAACCTGAAAGAACATCTTGATAGGAGTTTACTCATTCTGCAGGACAGTACATGAAAAAAAAAAAAAGACACACAAATTCAACTAAGACAGTAGTCACCTAATGAATAAACAAACGTATTTGAGGTATTAGTTTTTTCTGCCATGAAATGCGAGGGAGAATTTCTGAAGACATTAACAGAATTTTAGAATTACTTCAAATAAAAGGAAAATAAATAAAAACCAGAAGAAGAAAATCTTCATTCTCAAGAAATGGGTTGTCTTATAAAAAATAGAAGATTCACCAGTTTCACAGCAAAATCTAAAACTTAGTTAATCTGAAACTACATTTACAAAGCTACGGCAAGCAGCCTATAACTAACAATAATATCTATGATTACCCAAGTCTTGGACCTCATTTTTATTCATTTATTCAAGTCATCTTGCATTTCAATCATGTTTAAAACTTGAGTAAATTACAAGTAGGAAAAAAACTGAATTGATGCAGTAATCTAAATTATTTTCAGCTTGTTAAAAAGATTCCTCTGCAACTGTTAAGAGAGTGAATACAAAAACCACTTTTGGTCCCATACCTTCTCCTCCCTCTACCCCCTCAAAAATCTCTTAAATATAAACTCCAGATCATGTTTCACACATTATTACACCTACACAACAGAATTAGTAACAAAAGAGCAGCTGATTATTGGTGAATATAAAATTCTTCTATACCCAAATAGTAGAAATATTAATCAATTCATTTTACGAATTTGTCATTCTTTAGGTTTGACTGAAGCTTAAGCATTTTCAGATTCATAAATATGAAAGTTCAACTGACTACCAGAATGAAGAGACACATTCCTGATACAAATGCAGAGCCTGAATGTTTAATTGGCTCTCATACTGAACCCTATTGATCTACGTAGATTGGATCCTGTTTCTTGCTTCCAGTCTGTATTCATGCAAGTTATATTTGATAACAGTTCTGTGTATTTCAAGTATTTGTAATAAAACAATAACTTGTTCTGTAAACAGACATTTTAATTTAATCCAGCTAGCAAAAGCCATTCTTTCCCTAACAGCATTGTTTATATTCACTGTTTTCAGATAATTCCAAAATAACACTGTAGCTGCAAAATGCAGACAAATATAGGGAAGAAAAACAGTTTCCATGGTACTATGAATCCTACAAATTCTCTCACAACTCTGACACTGAAAATACAATAATACAACAAAGCAGAACTCTATATATAGTGGAGGCTCATTCACATTGAGACTATTTTATACACTCTGCCTATAGATCTGGAAGTTCTCTGTAGCTACATGTAAAGCCCCAGATTCCTAGAAAGCTGCTTTTAAGTCTGAAAGTTAGTTAGGCTGTTCTACTATGAGTCTTCATGAAGATAGTACTTAATTAAATGCTGAGCACTGCATTTGCTGAGTCAGACGTACTTGCCTCATTTTTAAACCTACTGCAGTACTGTTGTATTAAATTTCATACAAGCAACCACATCACTTCCATTAAATTCCAGAACACACAGTGCAGGGTCTGTTCCAAGCACCTGGACAGCGATGAACATTTCAGTATAAATGCTATAACTTGTGGGTTACAGGAATTTTTATTGGCCAGTGACTGTGGCAAAAGGTGAGCATAAACCTATACCTTCACATAAAGTCTGCTGCTTGGTACAGGAATTTCACAGCAATATACATTCAGAACTACATTTTTACTTATTTACTTAAATCTCCCTATGTGTAATACAGCCTCCTGCATACTAGCGCCTACTAAATCAACACTAGTTGAGTGTATCAGCAGGAGCACAGAGTTTCCAACACACAGGGCAGGATATTTCAAGAGGAAAATCAAGACATCTTAAATTCACACCTTCCAAGAGATTCTAAGTTAATTCTGCTTTAGGAAACGATGCAAAGCTCATCTGATCCAATTTTGGAATTGTTTTACCACAACCTAGAGTTTCTGTTATTCTGCCACTTTGATTGCCTATGTACTTGAAGTGTAGCACCCTGACCTCCACAACTGATATGACAAGGTCTACCATACGTAAGATTCGGAATAACCTCTTAATAACAAACATCTTTACCAGCAATATAATTCAGCTCAGTGATCCTGGAGCTATAAGTTAAAGAAGTCTTTCATGAATCAAGTTAAGATAGATGGATCCAAAGGTGGCACTACAGAGATATATACATGCTGAGCCACTGGATAAAGACAAAACAAACTGCTTTAGAAACAAACTTTCCAGATTCAAGAGAAGAGGACACACAGAAGTTCAAAATGACATTCAGGTTTCTAAGTTTAGAACTTAATTTCACCAAAACCACGGAAAGGTGGTCATACATCATTTAATATAAAAAGTGTGATGCTTACCCAAACAGATTTTGAGGAAATACTAATTTTTATGAGTGATTATAAATTAGTAGCAGGCACTCATGTCTATTTATTAATTTTCTTCCCCTTGTAATTAAACAACTTTTAATCAAACCCTCAATGGTACCCATCCAATCACAGATTAGATTTTCCAGACTGTTAAGTGCACAGGACCACTTCCAAGTTTTATGGCAACAGTCATTAAGCTCTATGTCATATGTCATATTTCAGCTTCTACACTCTGTGGTATCTTCTTTTGAAAATAAGAACATTTGAGAAAGTTTGATTGCACTATATTACCGACCAGGTCTGTTAACAAGTCTGCTACTGAAGAGCTGCAGAACATAAGCATTTGGAGGGTTAAGTACAATACGTTACCTTTAAAACATGAAAAGCCATCTCTAGTCAAGGCTTGTCCCTTTACCTAAGTCATAAATTATCAGATAAATACAAAGTAGTTGCAAAATTGCAGCCTGGGGTTTAGAATGAATGCAAATATGCCCTTTATAAAGCACACACCTATTGTACAGCTGATTCTAATTAAAGAATGCACTGACTGAACATGTCAATCTCAGATGTCATCACTAATCCTGTAATCCTGTAATAAGGTCTTTTTTAGACGGAACTAGTATCTGGAATTATTTCCAAGGGATCCAGATTGTGAAAACAAGCTGTGTAGTCAGAAAGACACAATTAAAAAAAAAAATTAGCCATGCCCCCCCCCGAAACAAAACGAAAAGTTATTACACAAGTATCCAAAAGCATTTCACAAAATACAATCTAAAGTCTTTTTTTGGAGAAACTAATTAAAAACTCGCTTTGGCTGCCTTAAATGTACATGCAGTTATATTTTTTAAAACTGAGGTTAACACAGCTACCAAAAAATAAATCGTGGGGATGACAGCAACTTGTGCGACCTGCCGGTGACCTGTGAGGTACAGTTTCATTCTGCTCCCTCCTACCTGCTCTGCACACACTCAGGAGAAGCAGCAGCAGGCCAGCTCTCTGCTGCAGCATCAGGGTCAGGTAAGGATTGCAGCACAGGAGGAGGAAGAAAAGACGACTGCCATCACACTCAGTAAGCTTTTTGCCATTTTTCTTTCCTCCAAGCCATTACTTAGAATTCTGCAGCTAATCAACTCTGTGTTCCACCCCCATCTCAATTAATGATGCAAAAGAGGCAAGATATTTGTTTCCTCATTGCAAAATACATGCACCTACAAAGAGACAGAGAGAAAGCAGATCCTGCCAAGGACTCCCAGCACACATGACACTCTTAAAATTACTCAGATCATGAAGCTAGCTATTGTGTTATTCTTTATACAACATACAGTTTTCAATTACAACAAGGAAGGGCAACGACCCTTGCACATGCTTTAAACAGACAGATGAGGAGACATTATAGTAACTTCAAAACTACACCAAAAGACTTCGGGGTGTGGGGAGTGCAAGTGGTACACGTGAATCAAGCTGATGAAGTGATCGCACTCTGTGATACCCCAACAAGCTAGTTTAAGATCATATGCTAAAAAGCAGCTCACAACATGACAGCAGCAAGCATCACCATAGGAAACAGCATCAGCACAACATGACACCAGCAAAGTCACTCAAATTCACCCTTCCCACCCTCTTCCATGGAAGTTCTGAGCACTTTAAAATATGGTACTAGAGAACATCAGGGAGCACGGGAAGGCAATATTCACTGCCAGCAGTTAACCTGGGAAGAGGGTTTCACTGAAAACATTTCTTCTCGGGATAGCAATTTTCAACAGAAGGGATATTCGTTTGCTTTTCGCAGAGCAGGTTATTTTCAATGCTCAGTGACAGAATGCTAAAGGTGAGGTCTGGGCAAAGAAAATACGATGCGAACCTCAGTTCTGAAACATGGCTTTAGAGGCTTAAATACTCCCCTCCCCAACTCACTTAAAATTTTTGCAGTATACCCAAGCCACGGAGATTTGCAACGCCTAGTGCCTAGCGTCAAGGCATTGTTGTATTTGACAGGGGCCGAGCCGGGGCTGGCTTTTGAACCCTCCAAGCCTTACTCCGGGATTTTTCATTTCAAAGACAGAAACCCCAAGCCGCAGGCTCTGCTCCCCGGGGCACGGCGACCCCGCAGGACAGGGCAGCCGGGAGAGGACGGCGACGGCGTGCACCTGCACCCACCCCACGGGGGCGGCGGGCGGGCGGTGCCGGAGGCAGCGGCCGCGCCGGCCCCCCCCCCGCCGCGCCCGCGGGAGGCAGGCTGAGAAGGCCCCCCCCTCCCCGGTACCACTCACCTCCGCGGGACCGGGGCCGCGGGGGGAGGAGCCTCCTCCAGGCGCCGCAGCGGCTCCCCCTGCTGCCGGCTCTTCCCCTGCTCCCGCGGCCAGACTGCGCCGAGGCGGCTGCCCCCGCTGCTGCGCTGCCCCCCTGCCGGCAGCCGCCGCGACTCCCCCTACCGCCGCGGCTCGGCTCGCCTCGCCTCACCTACGCCGCCATTTTGTTTCGCCCTGTTGTACTTAACGTGAATCCGACATGACACTGATTACAGCCCAATGGAGTCTCATTAAACCCTTACCTACCCCCGCGCCCCGCCCACCGGCGCCCGCCATTGGGTCGTCCTGCGCACGCCGCTCCACGCTCACAGGCCGCGGGCCCGTGTCCATCAACCGCCCACACCGGCCCTGTTCCGCCCAGCAACCAGCCTGTCTCTCCCATTGGAAGGCAGGGCGTGTCAATCACAGGGCACGCCCCTTCCCTCCACGCGCAACCCCGCCTCCCTGGGAGAAAGGGCGGCACTGGACGCTGCTATTGGCTGCCACCGCCGCCACACATCCGCATGGCCCGCCCGCCCGCCACAGCCCGGCCCGCCTCATTGCTGGGCCTCGGGCGCCAGCGATTGGCCACCCGCCGCAAGCGGAGGCGAGTTCTCGCAAGCCCGCCCTCCCGTTGGCTACCGCTGCCGTCCGTCTGGTCCCCCCCGGCCTCGCTACCCTCCCCCACCCGCCACCGCCCCACCCGCTCCTGAAGTTTGTTCGAGAGGGTGATCGCTAGCAGGAGACACAGGCGGCGGCCGCCTGAGCCAGCCCGGCAGGGCGGGCGGGCGCGCGACACACACTAATAAGCAGCCTTAAATATTGAGCGTCACGCGCGTGCCTCAGACCTGCCGCTCGGCCGGGCGGGCGCGAGGGAACAGCACGCTGCCGGCATTACCCTCCCAAGGTGCTGGCGCTGGCAGCCGCTTATCGCGCGCGCACACACCCCGCACCGCGAAGGGAGGGGAGGAGGGGGTGGGAAGGGGGACGCGACAATGACTCCCAGCTCCACAGCCACATGCAGGTCCCCGCAAGTTTCGCCATGCGAAGCACAGGGACTTCTCTGTCACCCCGCCTGCGAAGGAACAATTGCCGCCTCAGAAAGACAGAGTGGGAGCATGCAACACAAAAACCTCAGCCATCCCCTGCCTCCCTCCGCCACTCCATTCCCCCTCTCCCCACCCCATCCAGCCCAGCCATCACCTCCTGCTGCTGCTCCCCCTCCCCTGCAAAACGCAGAGCATTGCAATGCATTTACCAAGCACAAGTGTCTGCAAACACGTGCATCAGCCTCCAATGCAAAAGAAAAAAAAAGTACCCAGCCTAGTGACAAGCCCCCTGCACTGAGAGAGGGGAGGGAAAGGGGGTTATTATGGCAAATTGCAGCCTGTCACCCAATGCAAAACAAAAGCCATCGCATGCTCCCTATTACCCCCCACATAAACTCCTGGGAATCTAACCTCCGATGCAGGTTTCCCCCCTCTGCTTGCAATGACCTCCTTTCTCTGCCTGTGTGTGTTTCTGCAGCAGCGGTTCCTGCGGAATGTGCTGCCCCTGAAACGCGATCGCGGCTCCTCTCTCTCTCTCGCTCGCTCGCTCCTTCTCTGTCTCTCGCTCGCTCTCTCGCTCGCTCTCTCTCCTGGCTGCAACCAGAGCCAGGAACACAACAACAACACAACCTCCCCCCACCCCCTTCCCCAAACACATACACACTGAAGAGACCCAGCCAGGAGAGCCAGACGAGCCGGGGAGGGGGTGGAGGGAATCCCCAGCCAGCGGATTGATTGCACCAGTTACCTTCTCTAAGCCCCTTCGCAAGAGGGGGAAAAAAGAAGATGAATACAGAGAGAATACCTTGTCTCCCCTCCTCCTCCTCCTCCGCGGGGCTCCTCTTCTCACTCCAAAATACTAAAAGGTGGACGGGCAGATCAGACACAAGCGTTCAGCTCACGGCGGGGGAGGGGAACCACACGAACAATTATCATTAATTTAGAAATTAAAACAGAAACCCACCCCAGACCTCCAGCCTTCCCGATGCCGAGCGGACGCAGATTGCGAGGACTGGTGCTAAGACACAGGACCTGATAACAGCTAATTGAAAGGTTAATCTACATAGGCTGTGACAGAAGAGGTCCCTCCCCACTTTTTTATCTGCTGTTGGCAAGTGGGAAATTGAGCTCCCCCCACCTTTTTCAAAAAAAAAAAAAAGAAAAGAAAAAAAAAGAGGGAGAGAAAGGGGGAAAAAGGCAATAAAGTTTGGGGGGAGGCGCGTCCCCGCAGCGGCGGCAGGCCGCGAGCGCGGCGGCGGCGGTTTGGGGCTGAGGGACGGGGCGCGCGGGTGGCCGTTGCGGGGCGCGTTGGGCGGGAAGGCGGCCTGAGGGGAAGTGGTCACCGCCGCCTCCCGGGGGGCCCTCACGCCGTCCTCGGGGGTTTAGGCGGGGATTTTCGTCCGATATGGGGCGATTTAAAATGTCTCGATGGAAGCACCACCACAGGCAGGCTTTGACAAATCCTTCCTTGAACAGTTCCTCGGTCCGGAGGAAGAGGGCTGTGTTTGAGGCAACCATAATTAGTCTGAGGGATGAAAGGAGGGTGAACGAATCACAGATGTTGTCCTCCCATTGAGTTTGTTGTAAATGTAACAAGGTGTTATGAGGAATATATTTTAAAGGACACATATGGACTTAAAGCTCATTTAAACATTTTCTCCATGCTGTCTTGAGCCGCGCTGCCAAAGGCCACTCACCATGTCGAAGTTTTAATACTACTCATGATGGTTTTCTCAGCTATGGCTAGCAAACACCGCTTTTCACCGAAGTACGGCATGATAAAACACCATAGGGTATATACCATAGGGTACCACGCAAGGGAGGAAAAGGTAGTTACCTACCTGAGCATCTACTCAAACAAGCACCAACTAGACACCCCCCATCTTCCCAAACTTGAAACATGACCCATCTCTGAGGTCTCCTAGACATCCTCTTTTCCACGTCTTGTGGGTGATGTGTTGCATTAGGTGCCTGTTTGCAAAGTTTTCCAAAAATATCTAGTCCTAAAGAAGAAAAGATAAAAGAAAAAAAATCTTTTAGAATGTGTGGGAAATTACCTTCTACAATAAATTAAGAAGGTCTTTCCTAGATCATGTATTGCATGTAGACCAGCAAGTGTACAAAGTTTCTGTAATAAAATACTAAGCATTAAGGTTTAGTGCAACTTTTTCAGAGTCAGTTGCTGGAGATACTGTATAAGGAAGCTCTTTGGTGATATTTTAGAGCACTGTAAAATTAAATGACCTACTTACAGAAAGCTACCAGGTGAAAATAATATTCCAGCATGTATCTACCACACCATACCTGTTGACTGAGGTTTTAGTCTTTTAACTGCCAGATGCAGCCTTTTAAACATAGAGTGGGAAATTGGAATGTGTAGTGACCTAATATTTGTTGGAGAATCCTTCAAGGTTCATGTATTATGCAGGACTTGGCTGTGATTGAAAATAGTTTTTAAATTATTGGAAACAAGATAAATCATTACAGCCCAATTTGTAGCAGAGCGTCTCATTTGCAACACTATGCTGAATGTTGTGTCAATGTTTCCATTATAAACCTTTTTTTTTTCTTTCCGGGAAATGTACAACTTGGTTAGTGGTAAAACAGAAAAATAATCTCTTGAAACTGAAACTTGGCATGGCCACATCCCAGTTCAGGAAACAAAACACTGGAGAAAACTTGACAATCTGTTTGGCCATTTTGAAATTTCAAGTGTGCTAAAGACATAAGTAATAGCACAGAGAAAAATCATAAAGGTCTCTGGTTTAAATACTTTAATTCTTTTTTCTTAAATTAATTCTTTTCCTAAAACTAAATTTTATAAGACAGTATGTCATTGCTTGTTGTGTTCCAGTTTTTAACATATTCAAGAACCTTTTGTTTGAAGAGAGACTCCTATGGATCTTGACATTTACAGGTGTACCTAACACTATGTAAATCGTGAAGTTAAGCACGTGAACCTCTTTATACATGAATCATCCTCCAGCAAACTTAGATCCACTATCACTGCCAATTATACTATTTCCCAAAATAATGACTTCAAAAGAATTGCATCATGTGAATTTAGGGCGGTTCAATTTGAGACAGTGCATGTTACACAGACAAGCCATAAGTACCTGAAACATTTTGGATCTAATTGAGAATGTCTAATACATTGCATGCATTTTGGTTTGGGATCTAGATAAGAAATGTTTTTGGTTTATTGTATGAAAAAAATTTTAAAACTACATTTAAAATATCCATGGAAAAGTTAAAAGCCCATCCAGGAAGTTAGTGTAAGCAATAGAATTCACATAGTACCATGTCTTCTACTGTCAGTCTTTGGGGGATTTACTGTCCCGTAGCCACTACAAAACTGATGAACTACAACAGTTAATTCCCCTGAGCAGTATACAGGAGCCTAGACACCTACACACTGAATACACCCATTCCATCTGCTAAAAAGATGTCCCTGATATTAAAAAAAGTGTCTAAAATCAAAAGCTCTCTAAAATCAACAGCTCTCTCATCTGCTTTTAGAAAGAAGTACTATGGCCCAGTTCACTGTTCCATTTATTTCCTTGCTTTAATTGTAGTTTAAATACCCTTATTTGAAGGATTTTTTTTTTTCCCCCTGTGGGAAAAATATATTTGATTGCACATCTATATTGTAGTGTATGTAGTAAGCATAGCCTTCTCGCCAAAAGTCCTTAGGATTATTCTAAAAAATGCATGTACGGTTGCTGTTTTTGGACAACAAGTGAGAGAAAGCAACCAGTTAAGGGCTGAACATGGTCTGAGTTAAACTCAGTTCTCAAAAATCAAAGTCTGAAAACAGCTGTATGTATAGCAGGGGTGTAAGACAAGCTGGAGACTACCGCTTAAATGAAGCCCAGCCATATGCAGACCAAATTCAACAGTATACAAAAAAGAATGCTAAATTAGAATTTGAACACTCATTTGAAATCAGTGAGAAAATTCTTGTGCATGAAATTACTGCCATATATAAGAATAAGAATTTCCCTGTGAGGGCTTTAATCGCCGGTGCAGTTCCATTAGAACTAGCGGGGCTGTTACATATTTAGAAACAATTATATAGCTGTCCATGTTGGTATGGTGACAGATCCCTATTTATCTTTGGAGCTGCTAGAGGGTGAAGTCTTGACCCCCATCAAAGTCTGGCAAAACTTCCTATGACTTCAACAAGCCAGGATGTTCCTTCAATTATTACCATACATAACCACATATCTGACTACAGTCACCTGGAAATTGCCTCCCCTGGCATAAGCTGCTGAAAGGAGTGACCCTGGGGAGAAAAGTCATCCTAAGAGTGCAGCGAGTATTCTTCCCAGCCTCTACAGTCATCCTGAGCATGCCCCTGCCGATTAGCTGAACACGTATATTCTTTACTGATACCACCTCCTCTGCTTAGCTCACCTGCCATGGGTCCAGCAGCTTCCCTGTAACCCTAACCTTCAACTTCATATTCCCTCTGGATTAAAACAGCCATTTCTTTTTTCACTTACAAGATTTTTTTACAGCCTTTTAGATTGTAATTTAATCTGAAAGATTAATCCATGTACCTACGTCTACCACTGAATAGAAAGAGAAGGTTTCTTGGTTTACGTATGAGGATATGCATTGCTGCACACAACAGAGCATCATGGCCCAATTTAAGCACTATTAATAAATACTAATATAGATTATATGAATATATACATGCATATATTTATACACACACAGGCACATGCAAAGTGAGTAACCTGCGGGCATATTTTCTGATAATTTGCTGTCTCATGTATTACCTTTAGTAAAATTGAATAATAGTATAAAATCCTCTCCTGCTGCCATCTTACTGATTTGGGGGCTTTTTAATTCCTGAAACTAACAGATTATAAGGTAAATGCTATAACAGCCTCAACTCAGGAGTTGTAATTGGCATAATACTGTAATTTGGAAATAAGTGTTTGTGGTAGATCAGCTGTCATCCCACAGGGATGGAGACAGTGACTTTTATAATAAATCCCACATGTTCCATTCTACTCTGGCAAATATACCACACTGCTATATCAAAGTACTTTATAATCCTTAATTAATTAGTTCCTATAAGAGCTCTGTTACGTGAATGTATATTATTTTTCCTGCTCTCCAGCCAGAGGTACAAAGCATAGAGGAAAGTGGTTAGAAGAGGATGCCAGCTTAAGGAAAAATCTGGCCACCTGAGCTCCAAGGGGCCTGCTCTAGCCACAGGAGATCCAGTTACAGAGTAGCTGTGCTAGTCATGGAGAAGAAACTAGTGGCCTGTTAACGCATATTTGAAACCTTAGCAGGAGCATGTCTTTTTGCTGCATTAACAATTATACATGTTAAAGAGGCAACAGGATGAATAGAATTTAGGAATGCAAAGGAAAAGGCTAAAAGCAAAGCAGAAGAAACCAGGTGGTTCTTATACATGATAGTGTCCTATAAGATGGTGTCTTTCATATACACGGTATCTCACAATACTGCGTACAGAGGTTCTATTTATACACACATGATAAAGGATTAGTAAGTGATTAACAGATGTTTTAATAAATGGTAATCAATTGTTATGAGTCCAATGGGTCAATAGGGTTTTTTATAACAATAGCTCATCATAGTCTGAAACACCCTACCGAAGTATTTAAACTCTATACACTTTACATAGAAACACTTGCTAATTTAGTGTTAAACCTCACAAATGGAATCTTAATACAAAGTGTGACTCAAAACAAATTTGCTGGAGAAAAAAGGATTAGCACCTAGGCTCCACAGTAAATTGTTAGTTATAGCTATACTGGATTTAAGTTTCTCCTTTTGCCATGTAAAACGCACTGATATGACAGGAAGCATTTTGCGGCTGTGTGCAAGAGTAGTGTTTTCTAGGCTAATCCCAAGAGGAAGGCCTGGGATATTGTAGGACTCTGTATTAACCAGCATCACTGAACTTGATGCAGCTTTGTGTTTTTATACACGTTTACAGTAATACTTTGTGAGGGCAGCTGATGAGATGAAGGATGGAATTGAAAATGAATGAAGATCAGTTTGCTCCGAGCTAGTGAAAGCTGCCATAATCAGAGGCTGCTCAGGTCCTTCTTGCTACCGTCCTGCTGCGAATAGTTAGTCTAGGTGAAAGGGGAGGATGCTGGTGTTTGCAGGAGCCATTTTAACACCTCAGCTTGTCTTTGTGAGCTTTAAAGTAATTAACTCTCCAATCATTATTGGTTGACTTTGTCCACAGGTTTAGGTTTCCCTCCCGCTGTTCCCTTTGGGGCCATTGGGTTGTCACTTTATGAGAGGGGGGGGATTCTTTTTAGAGTTCACACAAAATCCCTTTCACAGCTTCCCAACAGCTTTTTGTGCTCTCCAAACTGCTGGAATACTCTCTCGCTCTCTGTTTTAATGAACATTACTTTTATAACTTTCCCCAGACCCAACTGGACAAGAAGAGAGAGAGGAAAAAAAAGCCTCTCCAAAAAGCCTGGCATCACACTTGCTGAGCCCTTCAGATGAAAAGGCGGCCATCCTCAGTACTTAGAAGCCAATAAAAGAGACTGCAGAGGCAGTTTTGCTAAATAAGGTTACTTTGAGCCTCTAAAGGATCCTGACAGTCCTTAATGTAACTGAATGAATCCTCACAACTTCCAACTGCGATGTGGGTGTACTACATTCTAGTTCAGCTTCAGCCAGGGGAAAATTTCCAGACTGGAAGTTGTTGGCAGTCTTTTATTGGTCAAACATTGCCAAGAAACATGGAGAAAAAGGGGGAGGAGAGAGCTTGACCATATTTTTGTTAATCCCATTCTCATCCAGTTTCCACTATATTTTTTTAAATCCTATTAATAAGCTGAAGAAATTGAAATGACTTGGAGAGGCTGTTACCAGCCACATAATTTGGAGACTATTCTGATGGTGCCCAACCCTTGGTGTACAACAGCACTTGACAAGCAGCCAGAGCTATAAGAAGTATGATTGAAAGGCACACCCACCACATTTCAGACTCAACAGACAGTGAAAACCCTCCCCTACTGCAGAGCTGTTTGGAGCACTTCCCCTTTCAACTTCTGCTCAGCATCTCCTGGCACACCCACCTTCTCATAAAGGATGGGAGTTTGGGAAATAACCCATGTGACAAACCAGCTCTGGATTTGCTGAGCCCAGGCTTAGAAGAACCTCAGGTCTGCTCTGTATTGTTTGAAAATTGAGCAACCTCCACTCTAGTCTTTCCTTTTTGCAGCTCAAACCAAGTGGAGTTTGGCTGGTCTCAAGGACCAAACTGCTATCTCCAGCTGGAGTTTTAGTTAGGTCTGTATGATGTTTTCTTTACTTTCTTTGTTGGCAGCATTAGTTGTGAGGTTCCCTTGCTAAATAAAGCTCTGACTGCACAAACAATTTATTTCAGTCACTTCCCATAGCTGCTGGTACTAGAGCAACTCTACCTCTGTTAGCTAGACTAGGAGGCCTGTCAGAGTCAGGTGGCAATATACCACATCATTTCAAATACCTTTCAGAAACCTTTAGATTTGCTCAATGCTGCTTTAAAAATAGCCAGTGGCTCGCTTGTATTAGGGCTCCCAACCTGACTAACTCTGGTTGTTAAATTATTGTCACGCACAGTAGGATTTTGTATTAAATATCCTTTGGGAAGGAAAATCTGAGTGAAAAGGGATTTGGGGGGCAGGAGAGACTTGTTTTTCTGTGTCAGGTAATATGAGAATGTGAACTACTGTAGCAGCTAGGAAGAGCTAAAGTAATAATATATCAGTGCTGGAAACACAAAGTACTTTCTTCATACACATGGAACTACACAAACTGTCTCCTCAGTGGTACATAGGATAGGTAGCTGGTGATTTATCCAGGTGCAAGGGAAGGAGTTGCACTATCCAGCATAATGAAGCTCTTTGTTTATTTCATTAAAAAAAAAAAAAAAGAGGGAAGTTCTGCCTCTCAGCTGATGGCAGGACCTGGGCAAGCAGTGAGATTGTCAGAATTGTTTCCTTAGCACTGGCCAGAACCCCCCTGTTATCCTGATATTATTCCCTTTTGTTATTCGATATCCCACAGTGCCAGCTAAGTCAGGAGTTGTCACACTCCTCACTGGTGCAGCAGGATACAAAATAGCTGGGGGTGGGGAGGAAGACTGGAATGGTTAGGAGGTGGAAGGGAAAAGGCCTTTTTTTTTGTGAAAACAGTAGCACCAGCTGCATCCTGCAAGTCGCTAAATTAGCCAGTCAGTTGTTTTTCTTTTAATTTTTGTGTGAATTCAAGAATAGGTTGTGGATGTCTTGGCAACTCATGAATGAGGCTCTTTATGAAAGAATTCACCTTGCAGAGGGGCTGCTGTCAGATGCACAAGCCTCTTTCCATTAATTAAGCTGCAGAACATCCCCTCTTTTTTTTTCCCCATCCCTCTCAATGCCTGGATAATCAGACCCTGTGTCTTTCCATAACATCCACCGCTGTCTCTCTTGCTCCTCACAGTATTTCACCCACTCTGTTAATTCTGGGCTGCCAGATATATTTTTTTTTTAAACGCAGCTTATTGCTGCTAAGTGAGATATCATGCTGCCTAAGCTAAGAACTGCAATGAATATTCTGCTCCACTGCAACCAGTAGCATCCTCTATGCATTATTCTCAGCTGCAAGGTGGCCTAAGAGCAAAGTTGGATATTTTCAAAAGCTCAGCTGGGAGTTAATCTACTCTTACTGTCTTTTGACAGGAGCAGGGTGCCTAACTTGCATCCAGTGAGCCATCCCCTGGATAGTCACTCGCTTACACGCAAGCAGCCCCACAGAAGGTGCAGAGAATGTTCAGACATCCTAGAAATGACCTGCCATTAAAAGTGTATAAGCTAAACTGGATCGGGTTAGGGAGTGATTACAGATGTAATTAGGCCTGAACAGACAGTCTGGGGAGAGAAGGTGGGTAGTACCAAGAACTTCAATCAATCCTCACCCAGCTTTGCTGTGGTCTGAACAAGATGTGTGACTGCAACTGAATAGTCTTGAAGTTTTTAGTGGGGATACTCATGCTTGTATTTATGAAGTTATACACCTGCTTCAGGGAATAATCCCAAATCCTTTAAAACCAGTGAAAGGTTTCCACTGACTGATGAGCTCACTATAATACCTTAAGTGTTTGCATGTTTGGGCTTAATTTTGTATGTCTGATTTAAAATCCCAGTCATTAGGAATAGAAAAATACAGTATATGGTATTAATGAATGACATTTAAAAATGATCTGTTAGTTTTCCTTCACTTCCAAGTAATGCTGAACATTAATTTCCTGCAAATGAAGCAATCTGAAGTAGAGTGCACAAAATAATTAATCTTTGGAAACTCTGGACTAAATTAAAATAATTTAAAGTTAAATAAAGAGCTCATCTATGGCCTCAGAGCTCTTTCTGGGAAGCAAGGGATACATAAAAGAATCAAAAAGAAAGCAAATACCAAATTATCTAACAGGAAAGGAATCTACAAATATATGTAATAAATTCCCACATTACATCATAAAAATAACTTTCTCACAAATGCTGTCATTGCAAATGCCAAGACACATAGGAGACCATTCAATTAGGGGTAAAACTGAATAAGCGAATGAGAAGTTATTTACATTGGAAATATACATTTTCTGATTTTGGGGCTTGGTGGCATTTTTTTTTAGAGATTATAAAATTATCTATTACACTACAGGTTTTCCTTATACTAAGAATTGGATGTGGTAGAATTTGAAATACCATTTAAATTGTAAACTTGTGGAGGTAGAAACACTCTTTATGAATGCAGGCAGCATCTCAAAGAATGAGCATTCACAATAAACTCAATGTTTTTATTAGCAAATGTTGACTTTTTAATCCAACACCTTAATTTGGTTAAGGTTAAAACATAAACATAGTTGAATAGTTATCTGTAAATGAAGAACATTCAGCAATATAAGAAAAATAATTCCATCTTCATTAGATCCAGGAAAAGTAAACCTGACCTTTTGTTTTTTTTGTTTGTCATCTCCTCTGAAAATCAGGCCCTGAATTTCTGTGCCTACATGTAGCCATTTCAGGAAAGACAGTAAATAAGCTATTTTTATTTACCTTCTGCAGAGGGAATCTGTAAAAATAAATCATTAATATTTGTGAAATAGCAGTGACATCGTCACAGAGAAATTATACACAATAACAACATATTCCTAAAACCCAAAAACTTCCAGTAGAGCATTCTTGTTCACATCCCTTTGCCCACTCAGCCTACATGCCCATTGTTTTTTTCAGGGTTTCACTTATCTTTTTTTTTTTAAAATCTTTCCTTGGCTTCAAATTCACAGCTATCCAGAGCTATCAGAGGCAAATAATATGGCTGAAGAGATTAAATACAATGGTGGGCAGCAGGATCTTTTGAGTTTTAAACATATGGTACCATCTCTAGTCTTGCTGAAAGCTTGCTACAATTTTCTTGTTTGTTAAATAGGAAAAATATTAACCTGTCTCTTGGTGAAGCAGACTTGGAGCTCAGAAATGCTGCTGTCTGTATAAATGCTGGACATTATTAGAGAGAACATGTTCAGCTTGGGAGGGGGGTTCGGAATATAGTGATGAACCCACTCAATTTCAGTTGCTGCATATGGGTTTTTTTCCTATTATAACAATTAACCTCTTAGAAAAGAATTAGCACTGAGTTTACATGTTGACTCTATAGGCATTGGATAATTGCTTTTAAAAAAATCATCTATAGTCCAGGAAATTACATTTCTCCTTTTGCTTCTAAAATTACAAACTTCTGACTTCCCAGCTGGTAACGCAAGCAATCAAAATTGAGTCTCTTGAGTGCAGTTGCATGACACACATGAACAACAATCTCATTTCATAAAGAAATAACCCACAGTCAGCCACGTTAACTGGCTCCAATTCCTGCCACAAAGCCCATCTGAGCTGAGCACTCTAGTTCCCACTTTGCATAGGTGTTCGTAACAGCAAAGTAAGTAAGTAAAGCAAGCAACAGCAAACCTTGGAGCCCTACCCTGACAAAGCTCCCTGACAGAGGGAAAGTTTGGAATAAAGCACCAAACTGAAACTCGGAAACTCTGGCTTCGTTTTCTGTCTTTCTTACAGAACATATCATTAGGTCATTTAACCTCCCAGAGTTTCATCTCTTCTATCATATAGGGACAGTAATACCTCCTTTGACTGTCTTTTTAATCTAGAGTATAAATAAAGCGACATTACGCCGCCCCCCCCAAACTCAGCTAAGACATCTAAGCACTACTGTGATTCTAATCAGTAACAGCATTAACCACTGTTTAAATCGAAGGGCCTACTTCAATTTGGAACTTTCTTGATTTTATCTAGTTAAAAGTATCTTTGTAATTTCTCTGGGTTTTTTTCTTCTTTTTGAGAGAAGGTAGGAAGAAAGGAGTTACTTGGTTTGGGTTGATGATTTAGTTCTTTAAATGCTCCAAGTATAGGGTCATAGAAAGGAAGCAGAGAATATAAATCCAAATGAGGAAAAGCTGGCAAATTTAACTTCTTTCAGCAGGGTCGCTCCCTAAAAATATGTTCTTTAGAGCTTAGATTTAAAGATGACCTGCAAATGAAAGACCAGAATAAATGTGTAACTCAGTTGTACGCTTTCCTCAATGAGTTGTCTTGAAGTGACCTGGGTAGAGATTCCCTCAATACCTCCCCAGCATTTCATAGACTAAACACCTTGCTGCTTTCAGGTGTTTTTTCTTGATGTTTTGTCTAAATCTTTCTCTACTCTGTTTTAAGCCATTGCAACCCTAATTATAGCCCTAAATCAGTTCTTCTCCTTTATTAGTGTTTACTGCAAATGGTTATCTTGGGTAAGCAATTGCCATATTCCTCACAGGTAATCAATTAAGCAACCTGTAGCCACTTATCTTTCTGTTTTGAAATACTTTTTAGGTGAACGATTCAAACAAACACCACCACATTCGGTTGTGCTAAAGACTGCCATTGAGAGGGTTTTGTGCTACAAAATCCTGTCTGGAGAAAGGTTATTCATACATTCAGAAGACTGACTTTGCGGGCATATGTACATGTTTGTATTTGAAATTTTTAGATTGACAACCCTTCAAAACCAATTGCCTTCTCTTGGGACAGGAACATGAACCTTTATTTCTCTTTGATTTGAGAACTGACACCACTGTGATCTCCATCATGAGTCTAGAAATATTAAGTGTGTTGTTCTTTGCAGGCAGGACTGACTGCTTGAGTTGAATGACTACACGTTGACCTTGGGGGAGCTGCAGGGGTGTGTGTGTGTGTGTGTTTGCTTTTTAAATTCATCTTCTCCATGTTGTGGGAAAAGAAGCTTTTAGACATTACATGATCCATGTGGATTTAAACAACAGTTGATTTCAGCAGCATCTTACATTTTTCAACACAGCTTTATGAACTGTTGAGGCTTAGTACAGGATTTTTTTAGATCAAAAAATGTGACAGGCCACAAAATGTACAGTGAAGAAATAAAACCATCCCCCATACACACCGAGAAGCACCACTATACACCAGATTCCCCTGACAAAGGTGTCTTCAGCATGAGTCCAGAAAATTGACACTCCAAACTGCGCATATACTTCAAGACAGACCACCGTCTGCCAGGGACAAAAGTCTGTCTTCTTCCCTCATGATGAATTACAATGGAGCACAGCAGTCACTGCAAGTTCAGCGAAAAGGGAGGCTGCGTGTGATGTGCTGCTCAACTGAGGGGCATCAGAGGGACTGAGAAAGAGCTGGAGCTGGCAGGTTCCCCAGGGCTTGTGCCTCTAGCCCCTGGTTCTGCTTCTGCTCTACCTAGTCCCCGCTGCAATGCTGGGCAGAAGTAGCCTGTCAACTGTTCTAGGTACAAGGCTTCTCTGGTACACGGGGAGACTTATGGCTGTATTTAAGAAGGCAGAATTATTATCTCCCATTGCTAGACAGATTTAAAACCCCAAAAAGACTGAGGTTCTCAGAACCACATGTATAATTTTAGAATCCCTAATGAGGGAGAATCTGAAAATCAGGAGGCCCTGAGTCCAATTCAGAGACAAATTTGAGCACTTGTGACAGAGACAGATGAGTTACATCCATTCATGGAAAGAAAAACAATTTTATGATCATGCAATTGAATTGTTTCTAATTAATTCATGATCTATATTTCATACTGCTGAAGCGGGGTCTGAAACACACCAGAAAAAACATCCTTCATATGGCACATCCTAATGGTGGCAAGGGTGCCGAGTCACCAATTCCATTATTAACAAGTTCTCCTGAATTTGTAACTCATGTCTTAATTTCGTTCTCTTGGTCCTGGACACACATAATGAGTTGTTAGTACAGCATCAGGGAGCAGCAAGGATCAGTCGCCCCCTGCAGCCCAGGAGCTGAGGGGTATCCCAGGACTGGCAGCGAGGGAGCAGGGCAGGGCAGACCCCAAGTTCAGGGCCAGGTTTAACCGAAAGTCAAGCTCACCAGGCAAGTTTGTGGTGACGAGGCAGGTCCAAGGTCAAACCGGGCAGTTGATCCCCAAGTCAGAATCTGTATTGAGTACAGTGATGAGCAGGCAGGTCCATAGTGATGAGGCAGGGCCAAAGTCAAGGTCAAGCTGGAAAGTTAGCTTGTGGGCTGTGGTCTGGATAAACAGGGCCCATGGCCAGGCACAAGCATGGCTGCAGCTGAGCTAGAAACCAGCACTCCTACTACATAGCCTAGGGTTGAGCTGAAATGGGGCTCCTGGGCAGGGGTGGGGTAGCAGGGAGACCCCAGGTGAGGCTGGTCAGGGCTGTTAATGCTTATATGCCCTGACATATAGATGCACTGTGTTTTCAAGTTTTCTTTATAAATAAATGTCATGAAGAGTGCCACACAGTTGCCTGCCACATAGAGCAGGACTTTAATGTTACACAAATAATAACCTGATCCTACAAACCCTTGTATATGTCATTGAGATCTTATTACAGCCTGGGTAAGAGGATGCTGGGTGTTTGCACTGATGAGGCTATTTCAGTACGATAAGCTGCACTAAGTGGGCTCAGTTTTGCATCAGTGGAGTGTATTTGCATATTGCACTGCCAGGGAAAAAGAGAACCTTCCATATTGCAAGAGTTTGCCATGCACAAAAATGCTGCTGCAAACATCTGAGCATGTGAGCAGTTCCAATGAAGGCAATATTCTGTGAAAGTGCTGTGTTGGTGCTAGCAAGGCTAAATTAAAGAGTCTGCGACATTTCCAGTTTCTTGGATGCTCACTGGAAAACTCATCTATATACTTTCAGGATTTTTAGCAATATCGATTGCCTTTTGATTTATAAAATTGCACATGGAAAAAGAGTGGCAAATATTTTTGGCTATAAGAATTCAAATAGTCTTTTGGAATAATCATTATTAGAACCAACCTTAAGTCCAGCCAAATATTCCCATTCTCTTTCACTTCAATCCTTGACATACGCTTTCCTGTTGAAAGGCAGCCTGGAAGAGATGTCCATATTTCCATTCTATACAACACTTCTTTTCTATCAGATGCTGATTTCTGACTTTTTTTTTTCTTCATTTCAAATTTTTTTCTATTTCATAAGTTTTTAAAACTGACAGAAGAAGCCAAAATGTATCTTATATTTTCCATTCTATGTTGCATTTTGCAGTTGTGTCTTAAAATTCTTTCGTAAGTCCAACACAATCTTATTCCTAAATTAATACAATTATTTTAGGCCAGGACCTTGAAAAACTGACACATTTAAAAATCTGAGAAGGCAACTTTTATATTAAAAAAACAAATGTCTTCGTACCTATATAAAACTATAGACACATGCTCCTACATGCATATACACACATACTTTTAGGGTAGTTTATAATGGGTTTATATATAGGCTATTAAAATAATGTAAATTAACAAAACAAAGCAGATTACCAGCAAAAAGTGCAGTAAGAAGATTAAGACCAAAATTATAATCCCCAAGTTGAGAAGAGAGTCATAACATGAACAATTTCATTCTGCTCCTACAACATTTGTGTTCACTAATTTATCTGCAAAAGAGATTTGGGGAAGGGTGGAGAGATCCTAAGGCTCCAAGATTGTTTCTCCAACCAGATTCAGGCTGGGTCTTGTTTGATTGAAGTGGAAATGCACCTTTTGCAACAAGTGTTGAGTCTGAACAAGAAACTCACCGCATCCGTTCAAACAGCAGCTCTGACAGAGACACCAATGTGGGAAAGTCCTTTAGGGATATGTTGTGCCCTGCAATTTAAGCAGAACCTCCAATGGACACTGATAGCCCAATACAACTGCTCATCTCTCTCTCTAGGCCATCCTGCAAACAGCACTAACAGTACAGACCTTCTTCAGAGAAGCACAATGCAGTGTAGCAGGGCAGTGCTGGTGCAGAACAAAGCATTACCTTCCGGCAAGTCAGTGGGAAGGAATTAATAAACAAAGTTACCCATAAAGTGAGAACGCAACAGTACCAAAATGAAAGTGATTGTAAACTGTGTTAATGCATGGATAATTCATTTAGTAAATAGAACAGAAGGCACACAAAACGTTGCTTTGGTGAATGGTATAGAAAAACCTGTCAGCAATAGATGTCAAATATATCCTTTGTAGCTTCACTGAGGTATTTTGAGGTGAAACAATCAAGTCAATCAAAACAAATACGCAGATCGCAGTTACGGGACGGTTCTTGCAGTTTGGTGCTAGGAGTTCCCTGGCAGTTTGCTTTGCAACACTCAGTTTTTGTGCTGCGCTGGGGACTGGCTGAGAGCTCAGATCCCAAGTAAGACCCCAGTCCAGCTGCTAGGTGAGTTTATGTAGCTCTGAGTACAGGAGCATCTCCGTACCCCTGCTGCATGGACGCAGTGAAATTGCTTTCCTGCTTAAACTGTGCACATACAGAAAGAGTTTGGTGTGGGGGGTTTTTTGTTTTGTTTTTTTCTTTGTTTTGTTTTTTTTTTTTTTTTATTTTTAATTCTTGTTCAGCTATAACAATGTGCTTCATTTCTGGCTGTTCATCTTCTGTGGTTCAATATTTATGACTCTACACCTTGGACTTCCCAGGTGGTCATCCATCTCACGTTGTGCTTAGGGCCAGGGTCCTCTCCATTCCATATCCACCAGAGCATTCACCAGCAGGTGCTGAGTAGCCTCATGATTTCCTCAGACTCCATAAGGTTGGAAAAACCATTTGCTGGACCACCAGGCAACAAGCAGCAGTTATATCTGGCAAGCCTAAATCCAAAAAGGAAGATTATGGGTTTTAAAGCCATCAGGGACCATTCCACATCACATAGCAACTTTCCGACTTATTCCTCCATGCTTCAGCAAGAGCAAACACAGAGAGATGAGGGCTGTCTAAGGGCCCTGAGAGCATCCCCCCTCCTGGCTGTTTGGCTGCCTGGGCTCAGGGCCAACTTGGAGCTAGTGCAGCTGAGAGCTGCCCCACCTGCTTTGCTGGCCTTGGACACAGCGCTGCAGGGAGGCCTCAGCCAGGGCTGATACCACTTCCTGCGGGACTTGCTTTTAAGCGAAGCCCCTTCCATTCAGCCCCCATCTGAGCTGAAGCTCCTGCTGTGTTGCAGCCACGCCTGTCCCTGGCTTTGGGCCCATTGCTCTGGACCTAGACCCTGACCTGCAGCTGACTTCCAGCCTGATCTCAGACCTGCCCTATTATCATGAACCTGCCTGGTGCTCACCAGGCTGTGTCTGATCCTCATTACCCTCACTGGACCTGACTTGCTTGCCTCACCTGGGGGCTGTGGGACTGGTGAGACTCCTGCCCTGCCAGCTGTGTTACTGTGCTCAGCTCCCAGCTCACCTTCCCTTGCAGAGAGCCAGCTCTTGCTGCTCCCTGACAGGCTGCTCCTCAAAATCTCCACAGCTTTTAAAGACTGATGATCTTGGCAAAAATGTGAACCCATTTTCCTTCACAGAAGAACAGAAATGGTGGAATAAGCCAGGAATCAAACCTACCAGCTATGCTACTGAACCATAGAAGGAGCAAAATTAATAGTCTTGCCTTGTTTCTCCCCTCTCAGCGATAAAAAGACAGGGCTAGAAACTTTGGGAACTCTTTTTCTTAGTCCTCCAGCCTTTTATACCCAAAGTATAGAGACATCCTGGAAGTAATTAATTCACAATTAATGGAATCCATTAATTCACAAGCAGAAGTAAACAACTCATGTGAGCAGTGGCACTTACAACTCTTGGAGTCCAATGGATCTTTCCATTACATGCCCTTCTGACCTTAGCTGCAATCTGTATCACACTGGCACCACAAAGAGTACTGCCACACCAGCAAGTGTCATGACACTAAAAAAATATTTAAAAAATCCTCTTTGAACAGTAACTCAGAGGGAGTCCAGGCAAACTGTGGTCAACAAGTCAGGATGCTCTTTTCTGCTTCCCCTGCTTTCCTCTCACGCTTCCTCCCCCTGCCCCAGCTGATTTTGCTGGAGGCTTGGGCCCTGCTCCTGGAAGAAGTCTTTTTGTGCCTATTGCTAAGCTCCTGCAGCAGCTGCTCAGACATTTTCCTACTACTGTGTTGTGATGCAGTCATGATTTTACCACAAAAGTGGCGTTTGCCTGCCATGAACCCCAAAGAGTTCAACACTGATTAGGAAGGCTGGCTGGCTGGCAGGCAGCATGACTGACTAAGCCTAGTTTCCTTAGGAACCCAGCCTAAAAGAGCAAGAAAGTAAGAGCATGTGTGTTCTGGGAGGCAGTGAATAATCCATTAAAATTCTTAATTAAAAATTTAAACATGTGTCTGCTAATTACATCACCCTTCTCCTGCCCTCAAAAAGCAGCAAATGAGCATAGTTGCACACCTGTCTGTGTGTTTATTTCCTTAGGATGCTGCTCACTTGCTCAGCAACCCAAACACCAGCTCAGGTAGCAGCTGCCATTGTAAAAACATTCTGGGGAAGAGCGATGACAAATATTTTCTTTTTGGTAATGAATGGCAAAACTGTTCACAGAAATCCTGCTCACTGTTGCTGCATGCCTTGAATTTGTTGATGTTTTTCATATATCAATCCTGATACTATTAGTTCTCATCTCTCAGACAGGGCTATTTAATGCCAGCAATGCACACTCCGCTGACCAGCCACCTGAAGACCTGTGAAAAGAGAAAGAGATGGGGTAAATGGTTTAAAAAGCAGGCTGTAAGGATATGAAAACGAACAAGGCCATTGTCTGTAAACTCAAAAACTGCAGAGAATGATCTGCCAAGGCTCTAGACCCTCTGGAGATTCTCAGTCCTGCAGGGAGAGTGTGGCATTCCACATTTCAAGCACACATGGGGTGAGGAGCCTCAGCACGGTAAAGGGGCAGCTCAGATTAACTGTTGTCTGTGCAAATGAGCACTCATAGCAAATGAAACCTGCTTCTCCCTCCGCAAGTCACCCTGCAGTGAATCTCCTCCAGTATACGTAGCCTCCTCAGCTGCTCTGAGTTGGCTGGGTTGCAGCCACTTGACATCGGGCCACAGCCTCTGAGTTGGGAAGGCTGTTTTATTCACTGCCTAGAGGAGTAGGATCATGTTCAACATTGCTGTTGTTATTTATTACAGTCATTAATTTGGCAGGAATTAACCAAATTCTGGCAGGTAGCTTATGTCTCTGTACATTAGCATAACTGTGCTGAGCTATAGTGGGTACACTGGGTGAAAAACTGATTCCCTGATTTTTGGCTCCTGTCAAAACAGGCAGAGGCCAGAGCAGGAGAGCATGTGTGTCCACTGGCACATATATGGTCACTCTCACCAAATGTTCATCCAATATGCTCTCCTTGAGACCTGCCTTTACACAGTGGTCCTACCAGAACCTGCTGAACCTCTTGGAAAAGGGTCCAACTGGGATGTGGGTTTGTTTCCTTGGGCGAACTTAGAACCATGTTGGTACTGCACAAGGCCTTCTCCAACTTGACCTAGAGAAGGCTCAACAGACAGTAAGAAACTCTGAACCCCTAAACCCCAGCACTGTGCATCACTAACAAAGCACTGCCTCAAGACTGTGAATGACCCTATGAGATTATCTCTAAAGTGATATTTTAATGCATTCACTGACTGTTTTAAAGCTTCACAGGTGATGTCTTGAGACGACATATTGGAGAAGGCTTCATTATCCTCAGGAGTACAGACAAGGAAATGGCTGCCCTACTGCTGAGTTTCCCCATGTTGAGGTCACATCCATCTAAGATGGATGGAGGGGCTGCCAGAATCACTGAATGATTTTTCATGTGAGTTGAAGCATCTGTTATTGCAGGGTAAAGAAACTAACTGGTCCTTCCTTTAAAAAAAAGTGTTTATTTGTTAAAATCTGAGGTATATGTAGAATTTAGGATGCCATACGACAAACCTAGGGGCATATGAAATCCCAAGCAAGGCCATGAGGTTAACTGGCTCTATTCAGAAATACTGGGCCTGGCAGGCCTGGCCTCTCGTCGCGGAGGAGGGAGCCCAGATCTGAAATTTAAAAATTGGCCTGTCTTTATAGGGTGTCAGCTCCCGGTCCCAGGGCTTGGGCACTCCCTGAAATCCCGAGCTCATCTCTGCTCTTTTTGCCTTTTCCTAACCTGCCAGGAGGGTGACACGAGCATCTGTGTGGTTTAGTGGCAGGACCCTGCTGTATTGCGCTGCCCTGCTATGTGGGGGTTGTGGTAAGGGTGCTGGGAGGAGAGAGTGGTCCACGTTGAGGCAGCTGTTTGACATGGACTCATCTGCTCCAGTAAATGACCACAGGTCACTCTCACGGGTAACGTTCCCTCTGCTGGCCAGGTTCTGGGCTGAGCTTTCTATATTGTTTTTACCCACCAGGAAGACTGTAGAGGCAGAGCTGTTGAGGACAGGCTGATGCACTTACCCCGTATGTAATCTCCAGCCCAGACTGGATGGCACAGAATGAAGCAGTGTGGTGGGGTGAGCCCGGGCACAGTCACAGGGTCTGGGTTTCTGTGGGTCAGTGTCACTACCCTTTGCGCTGCAGTGGTGGAGGAGAAGCACCAAAGGCTTACACCAAAACCTGTTCAAGCTGGGAGTGGGATGATGTGTCTGCAGCTGGGCTCCCCAGACAAAGCTCAATTACTTTCCATTTGTGTAGAGAATGGGTGCATTTAATCCAGAAACAGTAGCAACCAAAAAGTCATTTCACTAAGTAGCAAGATCATCCACCACTTGGGAGTAGCTAGAACTATTTACAAAATGTTTTCACACTTCAGCAAGGAAGAGGCTGCATATTTCTGACTGTGGAGCAGAAGGCAATCCTATAATAATGCCTCATCTTTACCAATCAGTCCAAATTATTCACATGAAAGATCCTGCTTTCTCTCTTGGACTTTAATGAAGCTCCTGTTGAACCAATTATTCACTAGCTATTCATGTATTGTCAGAAAGGAAATCACAGAAGCTTTGTCATTAGGAATAAGATTTGATTGGCAAGGCACATGGCTTTGGGGTGGGTTTTCTTCTTCCCCTTTTTTGCTCTAAAGCCATAGCTTTTAGATGGCAATTTCCACTGCTATAATCTGATGGAAAGTGATAAAACGCATCAGGCTGCAGTACTCAAATGAGAAAACACTCCAGATTAGTAGGAATATAATTATGTTTTTCATGACATTGATTTTTTATTTTCTAACTGATAAAAGTAAACAACTGGGGGGGGGGGGGGGAGTGCCGAAAAACAACATTTAGACTTTAGTGAGATAATTAACTCAGCAATTAAACATATTTTGTATTCAGCATTTGTCCTCCATAGCACACAGCATATGTGACGTTTGTCCTTTATTCAAATTCTTGCTTCTTGCAATCTTTTTTGTCAGCAGGAGTGGCAGCCGGCAAGAGTCCTGTATGAAGGCCCACTTCTATGGTGCTTTACTTTTAAAGATGAATATTCACAGCTATGGTTTGGAAAGGAAGAGGCAGCCAAAAAGAATAATTAAGCTGAGCTAAATGAGCAGAATTGAGAGGCAAGAGACCTGTGCAACAGGCATTTGCGTCTGTTTTCTCTTTGCCAGTAGTGTTTGGAGGGGAAGTAAACCCAGCCCCTTGTGATCCTTGCTGCTCTGTGTACTACTGAACTTTATCCAGCTGCAATATGGGGCTGCAATGTCAAATGCCCTGTGCTCTGATCCCATTCGATATCACAGCATCAGGATGGGCTAGTACATGGGCAAGATATATCCAAGGAAAATTAAAGAACGAGAATTAAAGCCAATTAAAGAAAAGATGCTAGTCCTTTGGTAGGGCTGCCTGCTGGCTCAACAGAGTTGATTTCTCACTACAGCATGAAACAGGGGAAGAGGCATAAGCAGCAATGGATCATTAGAAACCTCACTGGCCTTTTTAGCACAGAGTAGTTCTTCCATCATCAGTTCAGCAAAGAGTGAGTGAGTCTTCAGGGAAGCTGATTGTCTGAGAAGGTACGAACTATGATACAGGACAGCTGTCCTCCATATCACTGCCCCATCTTCATCTCTTTTAGAAAAATGAGGTCATTAGGAAAAAGTTACAAGTCTAGGATAAATAAAACATGCTACTTGTGACTTTACAGGCAGGATCAAGAGGGACAAGCAAACACTGCGTCAGGCAGAGGTGTGCAGATATGTGTCATGCAAAGGATGACACAGTACTTCTGCATGTCAACCCAAACTGCAAAGCTGTAGCTGATATTGTGCAAGTTAATACCCAAGCACACTACAATTTATCTTTTTTCTTTGAGACAACAATATGTGAGGCCTCTTTTCAGGGCAGAACTCTGAGCCTCAGGGAAACTCAAATATCTTCCTACTCTGTGAGACTCCCATGGCCCAGTTTAAGCTGCTGCTGCTGCTGCTGCTGGGGGGTAGAAGGGCTAACTTCTGAGCTGGCCTAAATTTCTATAGTAAACATACTATGACAAGTCATTCCAAATTAATTTCTTCCTTTCCCAAGCTGAATTTGCCAGGTTATGTGCTAAAATCTTGTCCTGAAACACTGTGGTGCATAATAAACATCAAGCCCCAAGAGGCTGTTTTACTGCTAATTTAGGCAATGAAATGTATCATGTATGTATTCATGATACATACAAATCACCATGTATCTGGAGCACAACCTTCCCGAAACCCAGGGTGTTCGTCTTGCAAAATCTGTGGCCATTTATGGAATGCAAAAGTTGCACTGATAAATGCTTTTCACTATCAGACATAAAATGTGTTTGTTATTGTACTGACCTTGGGAGATGAATAGGAAAGCGCTTTGTCCTTACCCTGCAAGACAGTCATAGCAGCTGGCTATGCTTTAGGACAGGCCAGACTAAAATAGGTCTGTCCATGTGACAGGTTGATAGAAGAACCCTGGAAATTCTGTGAGTTATTTGAGTGCCATTAATAGTCCCACCAATAGGTGATATCCCTGAAAATGAATCCCGAAGTTGCATCAATGATTTCATTTATAATTCACTGATCCACAGATATGACAACAATCTAATTTTTGGGAAAGCCTATTGTGATTGGTAACTGCCTCACCCCTTAAAAAACCCCAAACCTACTCTTTTTATGAAGCTAACTGGGACAGGAGGTGTGTTTGTGGAGAAATACTTCAGGAGAGAGAGAAATCCTGTGGAAACAAAAGGTTGTGTAGGAAGCACTGCCCAAACAGCAGAAGAGCAATGGGGTTTTGTGCAATATCTACAAGTATTAATATGAAGAGGAGAGATTAGAAGAATCATCATTAACTTGCAATCCAAATAATTTTAATAAACTGAGATCAAGGTAATTTAAACGTGAGTCATTTTGCTGATGGTTATAGATTTTGCTGCTTTATTTGCCTGTTTGTTATTTATTTTCCCTCCTCTTGCCTTTCTCTGAAAAGTGCAATACCAACAAAGTGAAAAGGCCAGGGAAGAGCAGTCCCCTCTCTGCTCCCGCTTTAGATGGCTCACAGCCTTGGAGTAGGTAGGTCCCATCCTACTTTCTCTCTAGGGCCAGCAGAGGTGCCTGCAGAGCATTTTGGGAGTTGTTGCTCAGCTCCCTGCTCTAACTTGTCCTCTGGAGGCACACTCTCCGGTGGCTACACAGGCAGCCTGGAGAGCATGGCCTTCTAATCACTTCCCTTTGGTACTTACCATCACATAAGAACAGCCAGCAAATATATAGGGGAAGAGGGAATGTGACTATTCCCAAGGACCCAAAAAGTAGGTACGTTCAAAATAGAGCAATTTTTAAGTACAGTGAAGTGTTACTTCTAGCATGAGTAAGAAAAATAATATGTAGAATGAGAAGTGATTTTCAAGCTGAATCTATTTCTTGAAATATTCTCTCATATGCTGTTATTATTCCAGTAATGCTTCTTTTAGGGCAGTATTTTACACGAATGTTAACATCTCCATGGCACCATAGACAGAGAGGCCTTCCAAGCACACAATTTCTCTCACACTCAGTTTAGAAGCTCTTCCATTTTTCTATGCATTTATGCTGCACCACTGACTTGAGATATTTGATCCAGAATAATTATAATGCTTTGCTTTTCTTCATTCCAGCCTTTACTCAATCTCCTTTACAAACTTCGCTAGGGAGTAACAGGGCCTTGGGAGGCAGAAAGCCCAGCCAAAGCTTGCCTGTGAGTACCTGGCAAAGCTAGGACTAGAAGACAGACATACTCGAGCCTTCTCTCATTTGAAAAGCAGCTCAGGTCGACATGGCTCTGAACTTTGGAGATGATCTGCCTGCTAAGCTATAGCACATTTATGATTTGCGGGTTCCTAGTCTGACTTGGCTTCATTTTTTAACTTTTCATTTTCTTTTTAGGGAACCAAACTGTTCACTGGGTTTGGCAGCTGACGGCTATTAACTGTCACACTCCAATAACCAAGGGATAGTTAGAACAGCATTAAATATTTGCTCTGTGCAGCAAGGCTATACTTCATCTCAGTACACATGAATCCTCTGCTCTTTTCACACTGGAAGAAAACACACCTTATTGCCTTTCAAATCTATCTGTCTGTCTCTCTTCCCATACTGTCATTACGCATGCAAGGCCTGTCAGTGCCATTGACACAAAAACCCCTGTCGCTTTAAACCAACACCAGTGACACCTGAAAAAAACCAAGACATAGAAGCATTACGGCTTCTAAAAATTTTGTTTATTTGGCCTTCATTTTCTAATAAGGTTGCTTATTCCATGTCTTTATGAAAGTATTTCTTCTGCCCTGCAAGGGTGCATGTTTTCTCTCACAGGAACAGCTTCTAGGTAATTCTATATGAAATTCTATTTGGTAACTGAGGTTTGTCTATTTTGTATGTCCCTGGTTAAATTGTGAAGCTTTGTTTTGAGCACAGTTTTTTCCCCTCATCATCTTAACTGCCATTTTGAGTCTAATCTTTTAGGAAATATCCTACATAGGCACTCCTTGTGGTCTGCTTTTAAAAAGCAAAATTTATTTTGGCCTCTGCAGGAAGCATTTAAAGCACATAATGAATAATGTTTGACACAGGAGTCAGTTAGCAGTCATTTTAGATTAACAACACTGCTCAGAAAAAACCTTGCAGGGGATTAGACCAAGGGAAAGATGCTTAGGCAATAACCTCCGAGACAGTTGGTTGCTGAACTATTCACAATAGACATAACTATCTCCGAAGGTCTTAAGTGTGAGAATTATCTCTGGGAAGAGAACAATGAGTTAGTGAGATATAAAACAATAGGCTCATGCTCCAATACAAGCAGTTAGCACCGCACATGTTCTCTTCTCATTTAATCTGCAAGACTTTCAGACAGTAGCAGTTGGTGCCCAAATTAAGACTTCCTCTCTCCCTTTGATCTTATGTAAAAACTAATGAATTGTATAATCTCCAACACCTCTGAAATCCCGCTGGTTAAAGGGAAACTATCCCTACCTTTCCCATGCCTGTCTCAATTCACTAAATGGGAGCTATATTTAACAGCAGGCCAATCACATGATCGCTGAAAAGGAACAGCACAAGGATCTGTAATCCTAATGCTCTGGAGCTGTGATTGCTATAAATCCTTTGCAGAATGATTTCCTTTAAATCCCAAACATGTCACCACACTTTTAATTAACATTTCTTTATGAAAACTGTGGATAAGACCCTTTAAATTAAAGATTGTTCCCAGACTTGTCATCTTAAAACAGCATGCATTTCTATTGTCATTTTCATGTAGCATATTTTACCTCATTTTATAAGTAAAGCTTTTTTTCTTTCCTTTCCCCTCCTTTGCCTTCCCTGCCTTAACCCTCAAACAAGTAGTAACAGTTAGCACTATTTTTTAAGGGTAAACAAATAGCTTTAAATTAGTTCATGTACAAAGGGAAAATTCAAGTAAAAGACCAGCAATGAGTACAGGCAGAGATGTGGCTGATACTGCCCTACTTGAATTCTTACTACCTTCATCTCTTGAGTTCACCATCTAATTGAGCTTACCATCTTGTTTATAGAGAGAAAGAGACTGAGAGAGGAAAGTGATCTGCCCAAAGTAACAAAGTGGATATCCTGCAGAAACAGAAACACAACCTTTAATTCTTCTCAGCTATTTAGCATGTGGCTTTCTGAATACCGGGCCTATTTCCACGCCTGTTGATCTCAGCAGCATTGCTACCCACTTATGTGGTACTAAAACAAGCCTAAAATGCATGATGCTGGGCACAGGAGATGCAGTCTTATTTCCAGCAAAAGGGAAGAGTTTTATCTGAGTGAGGGTGATACACTTTGGCCGGTGGCTAGTGGGAAATGGGTTTCCAATATTTGTTTTCCTGAAAGTAACCCAGGTAAGAACTCTGGGTTTGAAGTGACAGACTCACTTCAGTTATCCCATCTGGGATCTGAGACAGTGGCACATGTCACTGGCAGACAACTCTTTCAATGACGTTTTTCAGGAAGCACATTTTTCTAACACGCCTCTGTGTGGAATAAGCTGGTAAAGGACCAAAGAGAGAGGAAGAATATTTGTGGGAAAGAATATTAAGGATGGCACCATTGTCCATTATATAGATAAAAATCCCTTCATCAGTGAGAAGCAGGAAAGAAACACAGATCCTGAAAAGAATCCAGAATGAAATCGTCAGGCAATTTGACAGCACAAATTGAAATTATTTAGCATGATTTGGCAATACGTTTCTAGGTATCTATATATCATCCAAGAATATCTATTGACAGATATTGGAGAAATAATGAATGGCTAAATAGAGCATGTCAGACTCTGATGCCCTTCCATGAACTGGGTAGTAGTTTATTCCTCAGCTGCTCCCACTGGCTTCAAATTATGCTTTGTAGCTGACACTCAGAGCCAAATGTCAGGAGCCCAAGATCACCAGGCACGTCAGTGGAAAAGCTCAGAACAGAACCTCTGACTTGACTCTCTTGCATCCTGAATTGAAAACAAGGAATAGCCTAGAGAAAAAAAGAAAGAAAGAACCCCCCACTATGTTATGACTACCTTCCTTTACAGTAGTTATGTTGTCTTGTAGTTTCATTGGTAAGGTAAAGAATGTTTACATATTTATATTCTGTTTTAAATGGGCCATAATTATCTGGCTAGGACATTGATAAAGTTGTTTCAAAAGGAATGGAAAGTGTCACAGATGCAGAGCAAAAGGAACAGCAAATTTAACCACTAGACCATTGGGTTTTTCCTTACTGACAGCCAAATTCATGCAGTAAGTGTGGTGTGTCATATGTGACCATACATGAAAAGCAGGGACTGCAGCACATCCTTCCTGGGCCTATCAGCTTTTCTTGATTAAAATATATTGCATGGATACATCAAGTTAAAGAATTAAAAATTAACCACGAGATGTAAAAAATAACATTCTTCTGATCAACCCATAAAGCCTGAAGACCATGCACACTGTAAACTCTTTCAGTTTTGTTTGCAATTCCATTTTCACTCCAATATATTAATTCCTCTTCCTCTCTCCTATGCTAGAACATGAGAAATGTAAAGTCCAAAGCTCTTTCGAGAGTAGCACTATGAAGAAACCAGACAAGTCTTATTTGCACAAAGCTGTTCATGAGCAGGTCCACAGATAGACAAGATCTGTACATGCAACCTTTTTCAGATAGAAACTGTGAGCCCAAGTCCCTGAAGAACAGACCGTACTTATGATGCAGTGACCTGTGCTTGCAATTATGGATTTCCATGGCCTCATGAGGATTTTCAGAAGTGGCTGGTTTGAAGCTCCTTGATGTACTTGCAAGGATCCCACCAGCTGATCTCTAAGACGACAGGGCCTGTTGTCCAATGTATCAGACTGGATACTGGGCCAAACAAGGGAATCGGGATCATAGCCTTGATTTCTCCCCATGCTCTTTGCAATACACAAACTGTAATAACAACATTCAGTCTCTGTGCATCCCTTGTTCCATGCTATGCAGTAAAGTGCAAATCCCGTACTGACTTAACATCCTTTGATGAACCCTAGCCATTAAATTTTCATCTGTGGTACAAACACCAAACTGATGTTCCTTCCCTTCCTTACTGCTGAGATCACCCTTGAACACTTACCTGAACACTGAAAGTCATGTATAAAATGTTGAGATCTAGCAAGTACTGTGGGTTCAGCACCCATTTCCTCTTCCCATTTCAGTACAACATGTGGAAGAAAGCTGGACACATACCAATACAAAACCAGGAGTTACTGTATGACAATTTTTTATTTATCAGTATCAAATTACATAGCAAAGTAATGAATGCAGTGTCAGATCACCTCTTTGAATACTGTAAATACAAACAAAATCCACCATATTGCTTAATTATCCAAAGTAAATTAAAAGTTTAAAAATGTGCGTTTCAGAGATTCCATTTGGCATATCCTGTCAATATATCCTGCATAAATATTTCTGTACCTCATTTTCACTATGTGTACCTTAATTAAATACAGCCTCTAGAAAGTTCACATGGAGGAGATAGGATCTATCTGTATGTTTATGTTCATCATCGACTCATGCATCTGCCCTGAAATCACTGAAAGTACCTATCTGCTAGCTCACCTGACAGATGAATGGGACTGTACATAGAGTGGCCAGACCCTGCTCTCACATAGTGCCTGACCCAAAGCTACTGGCATCAGTGCAAGATGACTGAATGCGTGACATCAGCTTTAGATCAGGTCCTTAAGTTATTGACAAAATAGCTATTCACTTTCATGGAAGCTGGGCTGGATCTGATGGCCAGATCGTGTACACTCAAACATGTAAGGAAATTCTTGGGACGTTTACACCGCTCTTTACACCAGTGTGACTCCACTATATAGAAAGAACAATTCCTGGTTTATAATGTTAAGTGACAAATAAAGTCAGGTCTGCTGATTTCATGTAAGTTGAGTAGGATTTGGCCACAGCTGGATACAAACTAGATAATTCAACAGAAGTATTTTAATGGTGTTAATCAGCAGTGTCATTTACATGGGACTTCCTTGTAAACTGTGTAAATAGAACAATTTTTCCTGATGGATGAGAGAATAAGCTTCACTTAGCACTGTTTCCAAAAGTTAAGCCTACTGAGACATTGTAGTGGTATGAAAAGGAAAACACCATAGAAATATATATTTTGGTTAGAATACAATGAACAGAAGTACAGAAGCGTTGATGCAGGTAATTGGAAAGGTGAGGAAAGGGAAGGAGGAAAAATTTAGGCAGCAATCCCATGGCAACATGGGAGTTACTCTTGATCCCTCCAATTCACCAGTATCAGTGGAAGTCAGGCTTCTCTGGAAAGGTGCAACCTGAACGCTTGATAATCACGCTGGCTGCGTAATGTCCAGCCCGGATGCACTCGGTCACTGGCCGGTCATAGACGAGCTGTGAGAGAAAGCCTACGGAACAAAGTGGGAGAGAAAGAGAAGGAAGAAGATGGTTAGATTAGGTTTTTTGAGTGTATCAGTTTGTGACAGGGCAAAGCACTGAAATACTGGCCTAACTGTATGTACACAGGTAGCCTGGCTAGTTTAAATTTAGTATTGTGCTTGAGTGACCTGCTGAGTTGGAGTGCTGCTGCTGTTATTTCTACCTGAAGTCTCCATTTGGTAGCTTCAAGTGAATTAAAGATTATCAAGACTGATCTTTATTAGTGCCCTCAAAATTATTTTACCAGAGTTCTTGCTCTCTTCTTTTCCAGTGAGAACCCCTGATTTTTAAAAACAAAGAAGCAGTTTTCTGTGCTGAAGAGAGCTCCTTCTGTTCATACTGGCTACAGCTACAGCCCCACACAACTGTCACTCTACAAGCTTTTCTCAAAAAAAGAGAAAGGCACATAACAAATAAACGTTATCTATATTCACAGTTACAGGTGTTCGCAGTGAAAAGAAGGTAAGAAATTTTTACCTGATGAGGAAAGTTAGATGACATCTGTTGCCCCTGATTATGGGAAATTTAACCTAAGATGTCAGAAACAGTGGGTACCTCTTAGCATGTTCAGATACCTATGTAAACAGCAAACCGTATGGAGAACCAAGCACCTCTCAGAATTGGGGCACTTGGTTAACTGCTTTAGCTAACAAAGCCCTAGCATGCATGGCTTAGAAAACCAGAAATCACTGGGAGCTGAGTGTTTTGAAACCCAGAGCACCTCTTTAAATGAATATAAGCAGAGAGTCCTAAAAAGGAGATTATTCATTAGGTACTTGGAAAAGTTAAGTACAAGTAGCACCAGAAATTTTATGGATTGTGTCGCTCATTTCTGAAACATTTTGTCTCAGCTGAAACTGTTGCGATTGAAAGCATGACAGAACTTATGGCAGAGGTGAAATATGTATTTTAAATTTGGAAGAGGTTTTCAAGATGTGAAAAGTAAACTTAGTATCTTATAATTTAAAACTCCACTCTGTCATTCTAGAGGTAATATTTTATTCACTTTTATCCTGTTTTTAATATGTTTCAGATGTATCTCTCTTCCTCATCCAATCACAGAAGGAAAGTGAGACTTGCCCAGGAAAATCAGAAGCTGAAACATGTTCTTTTTAAAACTTTCATCCACCATTTCAAGTTCCTGTGTCACGCTCTGACAGGCCCTGGGCCTTAACAGTACAAATCTAGTCTTGAAATCATGTCTCTCATAAGTACTATGTAGCTCATTGGTACCAATTTCTGACATATTACAAATTTTGATTCAAAGATGGTATGTTTTGCTAGCTTGCTTTCAAATACACTTTCTCTGTTCAGCTTGGTTACTATTGGAAAAAAGACTCTACATTATATTGTGATGCTCTCATTTAACCTGTGTTTCTTTTCTAAATACTTCCTTTTGTGGCACACGAGAGCATATTTTTAGAAGATGATAAAAATATTTTATCCTATGCAATAATGTCTGCTCCTTGAAGACTAAAAATCATGTAAAACATGAAAAATAAGGCTAGATTAATGAAGGATAATACTGGTGAGCAAAAGACCCCGTTTTCATGAATTACCAAGATCTGTCTTGGCTTCTTGGTCACAACTGATAGCGAAAAGAAGCCTAGTTGCTGTATAGCTTTCTCTAAACTGCACCAAATTTGAAACTACTTGTTTCAAATTAGTTTGAAACTACTAAATCTATAAATCAAATACTTTTCATTGGAATAGGGAGGCCATAGAAAGTAGGCATTTTAGTTGACAACTAGGAGAAAACTTGTTTCTGACATCAATACTTTTCTAGAGAACTTCATATTAGCTGGAATTTCACAGATATCGACTGACATTAGCTGGGAAAAAATGACTGCTTCACCAACAAAAGTTAAGTCCATAAGCACAAGTGGAGAAGACATGAGTTTTCAGTATACAATGATGAGAATCTGAAACAGGAAGAAATTGTGCTGTGAGTGCTATCACTGATGGCAGTCAGGGGATGACAGACAATACAACTGTGGCAGGATGGTCCAGCTGTAATAGTTGGGTAACAGTTGAGAAATTCAAACAGCATGCCTGGCAGAAATCAGACCATTTCTGAATAACGAGATGAAAATGGTCTGCTCTCCATTAAATTAACATGCATTCTTAGGAGAAAATTCCTTGGATACGTGGAGAATGTCAATCATTAAATTTAAACTGCCTGGGAGGCAGGAGCTTGCCAGTGTGCTTCTGGGTGGTTAAAATCTGAGAGCAAGTTGTAACCGTATGTAAAATGAGGCTGTTAAGACAGTCCATTTCTGACTCAGTAAGTATCGAAGATGCACTGGGCAGGCCTCCAAAGGCAAACGTGAGGCTAGGTTTTGTGCAGAGCATGAATTCAGAGGGGGGTTTATACAAGAAAGAACAACTGTCCTCTATGTTTATGATCCAGGCATCAAACATATATGAAGATGAGAAAATCCAAGGAGCGAAGGACCATAAAACATGAATTATTTTTCAATACCAACTAGACTGAAACTGTCATCACCTCCAAGGCTCACTGCAGTTTCAAGCTAGTATGTATCTTTTGTCTTCAGTGAAGCTACTTCTTATTTATTCTGATCTAAGTGAAAGCAGAATCAGGTGAAAAAACATCCTGTTCTAATTGGGGATAGAAATGAGAGATCTCTGTGATTTCAGAGTGGTGGAGAAATGACATTAAGTACAGCTGTCATATATGAGATATGTAGAAACTGCAGTGGGGGGTTTGCCCTCAAACCATTCTCTTGTCTGTTGAGTTTCTCTTAAAAGGTATGTGTTTCATAGATGAAATAGAAGTAGCAGTATCTGACACAATATCGCATCGAATGACAATACAAGCACACACATCACAAACACAGAACTACATCACATACTAAGACTAGGCAGTTGGCAAAGCAGACCCCGAGGGAACACCAGAAAGCACTGTTGTTTGAGCAGAGAAACAAAATGCTCTATCAGGTTGGCTGCCTTAGCTGCAGAATGTTCTTTTTAGTTAATGCAGTAAAAAGCAACATGGTCAGAATATAATTCAGTTTGCCTCCTCCAGTGTATAAGGTACTGTGATGCAAACCCCATGAGTCATACTCTCAAGGCATGGATTCAGATCTTCGAGTTCCAACTGAAGAAGTTACTGCCCCATCTGTTTTTCACCATCCTTCTTTGCTGCTTGTATAACCTGATACTCTGTCAAAATGAGCCAGATTAGTTTAAACAGTAAGCTGTTGAATAGTAGATCTTTGCTAACCCAGCTGATTTAAACTGAAGTGGGTTAGTGAGTACTCAAACAGCTCTACCAGCGAGCAGGGCGGTGGAGGGAAGATGATAAGCAGTTGAAGGCTGTAATCTCTTTAAGGTGCCATGACTGGAAATGCAAGAAGATAAGTGAACATGGCTTCAGACTTACTTCACACTCCTCATACAGTTTCACAGACAGAAAGGGCAGGATTGAACTCTGATCCTGTATCACGGGCCTGGGATCACAGAACTAGATCATCCCAGCACATACTAAAGTAGCTCAACAACTATTTTAACTTCTGCCATGGCCTGAACTAGTTCCTGGCTGTCATTGGAATGGAGCGCAGAAAGTAGTAGTATATGTTGGCTACACGAGACAACCTTATTTCAAATATTTTACCAAAACAACTTCAGGCAGTATTGTCTACCACCTTCTAATTGCAGCTATTCTGCACTAGCATTTCTACACCGCTGAAGCTGTGGACCGTGTTACATGCATTGTGTACCAAGCTCTTCACACTAGAACACACAGGCAAGAACCAAACTCAAGGCTTTCCCACTTGTCTGCCTCCTGCCCTGACACCCAAAGTGTTTACCGTTTATGGAGTAAGAGCAATGGCAGTTGCAGGATGTCTAGTAGGCCACCTTGCTGTAATTAGCCATCTTGGTAAGCTTTCAGAGTAGACTGGGATGCCTTTTGTCCCTCACAAGCATGGACAGCCAAGTAATCACCTTGTACCTAGTCATGATAAGAACTTATTTGACACTGTGTCCGATTCATCCCACTTATTCAGCATCTTCCTAGAAAGCAAAGACAACTTTGCTTCAAAAGCTGCTTTAAACCTTAGAGTGGTACAAAATGTATTTGCATTCCCAGATGATAGAAGTGATTATAACACACCAATAGCTATTTTTGGCCCATAATTATTTCTTTTCTGCTCAGTAGAGAAAAGCATCTCTGCAATCACTTTGCTCTGAAAAGTGTGCCTGAAATAATTGAGAGTTAATCTTTATTATCTCCAGCTTCCTTACTACATATGCTCAAAGGCAATGTTTATAATTGTTAGGTCTGCAAACAGAATGAGTCAAGCTGCTTTCTTCCTTTTGTGCTCACCACCAAAGGAAAAGTTCTGTAAGCCAAGTGCCAGAAGTGGTGCTTGAGCCTCAAAATCCAGACCTAAACCAAGGCCCTCACTGAAACCAGCTCAAATCTCTTTAGGGATGTCAATATAAATCTGAAAAGACACAGCAAGACAGTCCACTGACTGACACAAAAGGTGTTGTCTTTACTTTGCTACTTCTAAGAGCTGAGTAGCACTTAAAAATCATTAAAGGAGAACCAAGTTCATTTTCTTGTGGCCAGCAAAATAGACATTTCAGAGGCAATTTCACTGAAATGAGTGATTTCTTTGGAAGTTTCGTTTCCAGGGTATCAGTGGTAATTCTGAATGAACGCCTATCACTAGTGCAGTTGGATAGGAATGTGGGAGTCCAATAGCAGAGATTTTAAAACAGTTCTGGTCTGCTTCAGTAATGGTTTAACAACACTTAAAAACAGCTCATATTGAAGCCAAATGTTTCATTTCAAATTGTACACTTGACAATTAATTTTAACGACTGTTAATTACTAATGCTGGCTGGAAATCCGTTTATAGCCTCCGACACCCAGCTCCCCCACTACTCGTCTTTCTGCAGTTTCTCTCACACTTTCAACCTTTATAAAATGCCCAAGGCAAAATTAATGTATTTTTTTTAAATACAAGAGAGAAAAGCAGAAAAAAAGCAATTATCAAATACATTAATTATAAACAATTACAAGCTGACCCTGAGTCAGAGCCCCTGAAAACCTTTTTGCTATGTGATGTTCCCAGACAATCCTCTTCCAGCTGAATCCTGAAGCACCTAATATAATGCATGCTAGCCAGGCCATTCACCAGCAAAATTGTCCCAGCCACAGAAAGGGTCATGAACAGCTGAGCTGCCTCCTCTTTTTTGTATTTAAAGTTTCTACAGCTTAATTTGTGAACTGCCTTTTTAAAAATGGTGTTATTCCACCATGGGGGACAGTTGTAAGCACCTTTTCACACTCTTGTTCACATACAGCATTTATCACAGTTGCTCGAACGCTCATCTATTTTTATGTGATCCCACTAGCTTTCCAGGCCAGCAGTGTGGGAAGATGCAGTTTTCAAGAAGCATTACCCTACCAAGTTACAGCCTTGTAGCTGATATGACTGAGGCTTTTTTGGATGTCTTTTAGCACTGTTGGAGTGGGTTAATGTTGTGGTAGCACGAGTCTGGTCAGTTGTAATCAGGTGGTTAGCAACGCTGGTGCCAAGAGCCAACCAGCCAACCTAGATTTTGTAAAAGATGTTGGCATCAGATGATTCTGCAATATAGTCACTGAACGAACGTACGTCAACATGCTGAGGTTTCTCCTTTTTTAATTTTGTGGCAGATGGTGGATATTACAGCCAAGAACTGTGGTAAGCCAGAGGCCCTGCCCATTGCTATCAAACCAAATGGTGGCTATTCTAAATTGAAACGTTTTTGATTAAGGGTGGGATTTGGCTTCTGTTTTCATGTATTTTGGCACTGTGATCTGACACATTAGACTTACAGTATATAAGACAAAGCAAATGTAAGCATCTTCAAATACACTATACTTCTTTCAACCTTCACATACCTTAGCACTTGCTCTCTCAAAACATAGTGTAAGAATTATTCCACACAGGCACATATATGTTATTAACTACAAATCCATACGTGTACAAACAAGTGTCTTTCCCTCTCTTTTAAAATGAAATGGCTCTGTGCTTCTACAGAACTGTAGTGCCAGGCTAATTACAAGTGAGAGAAAAAAGGTTACCAACCCTTTCAGAAAAACAGTCATTTAAGATGTATATCTAACAAGTGGCAACCTTGAAATCTCACTCTCACTGAAAAGAACATTAGAAAACCCTTCCTGACTATACCACTGAGGAAAGTTTTAATAAAAACTAATTAAACTACAAAAATCTCAAGTGGTTAACTGATTTTAGGGGCTAAATTTCTGGCAATTCTAATTATCCTCTTGTGGCTTCACTTAGTGTTTCACAACCATGACAGATGACAATGAAAAACTGCAGTTAAATTCATCCTCCCTGACACCATGCTAAGCACTAGCTTCTCCCTCTCCAAGTAAAATCAATACCATGTTTGAGTAAACACGTTTACAGCTTTATTAGGATGTCTCGCTTGTTCTGTAACAGCTACTTGAAGCTGTGGTAACAAATCGACTCAACTCAGTTAAACCTAGAGAGCTGAGTAAGAGGCTCATCGATAAGGTTGTTATAAAAATAAACTGCAGGAGATCAGAAAGCTGGAACAAACAGCCTGGTAAATGTCAATATTTTTACTTCCAGAGAATGACAAAACCATGAGATCATGAATAAAATGTTTCGGAAGTCTTTACTTTATTTATAAAATAGTCACGTGCTAAATGCATTTCACCGTCTACGTACAACCCTCTTACACAAACTTCTTACTTTCTAATCACCAGCGTGAATACTAAACCAAGCTTGTTTTCAAGAAAAGCAGTTAGTATTGGTATTGCTGCCCCTGTCCCTCGTCTTCTTTATATTTATGGACACATTTTGAATGCATTGAACTTCTGTAAGGATCACTCAGATGGGTGTACATCTTCCTTAGTCTGAGGCTATACAGTCATTTATGGACACATGCAAATAATACAACTTTGCATTTACTAGACAACTATGAATAAGTGAAAGGAGTGCTTTCAGTTTAGCAGCCTTTTCCTGGAATGGAGAGGTGTTGAATACACAAAGCAAAAAAGAGTTCAGACTCTAATGCTTTAAACCATTACATGTGGAAAATGTTACTGAAAGATTCCTGAAAAAAATGTGACAATAAAAAAACCGAAATAAAACTCCACTACGTTACTCCATTAGGAATCAGTTACTCAAGGCTGAATAATTCTATTGCATTGCATATATGATTACCACTGTTTGGACCTACTGGGCCAGCTGACTGCAGCTCGCAGAATAAGGTATCACCATACTTCCCAAGGCCTGTATAGACGCTTGGGCCCATCAGAGACTCTCTCTAAGGAAAATTAGCAGTCTTGTTTCTTTGATGCCTTTGTGCAAGTAAGAATGGTGGTTGTAACTCTATAGTGGTTTGGTCCTGAAGGCTGTGCAATGGATGGAGAAAACTTAGATCCTGATTTGAAGCCTACTGAGATTGATGGGAGCTTTCCTATCACTGGCCTGTGCTGGCCTATGCCTTGACTGAGTACTGTCCACCCTTTGAGGGGGACCAGCTCAAAGCTGGAGGAGAGGCTTGTGTTTTGTACTGTGACACTCTGCACATTAATCATCATCAGTGGACTCTATTTGTAACCTGTTGCATATCACTTTTATTAAGCTCCCCAGCGCATCTTATTGTCCAATAAAAGAATCATTTCAGTCTACAATATGCTCCAAGAAAGATGTGATGGAGGAAACCGGTAACAAAGTTATAACTTCTGATGGTTTGGTCCTATTTTTAATTTTTAAGTCCACATGATGAACTTCCGGAAATTCCCTTTTGGATCAGAATCTGGTGGCTTTGGGCTTGTCTCCAACAGCCACGACCAGGGGAAAACATTTGATTAAAAAAAAACCCCTCCAAGCTTACAAGGAACATTCAAGGCACTGTATATGCCAAACCAAATACAGGTATTTTCATTGGAAGCATCTTCTCTAACTATCTGAAAAAAAATACTTTCCAGGCTGATATTTCTCTTTGTTTTTCCTGAAAACATTTCCTAGAAAGTTTTCTAGAAGTGTTCTTCAAAAGCTAAAATTCTCCTTAGCCATTTTTGAGACAGCAGAATGAAACAAGCTTTCTTTTATTAGTACCTGAGGAAATTTTCTGAGCCTCAAAACAGATCTGTTGTATTGACATTAAACGGTGCAGATTACTACACCTACTGCTTGGGATAAGAGGAAGAGAATTTCACTAATTTAATGTCAAAATAACGAAGTTCTAAGCATAACAAAATGGAATACTATGTACTATCCTCTATTCAGTTTCTAACATATATTCAAGCACAAAAAAGGCTACGTGAATGTCACTTCACAGTTGAGATTCACATGCACAAAAGCTAGGAGATTTGAAGTTGTGTTTGCAGAGCGACCATCTCTCAGTAAGGTTTTACTTGCAGGTATACGTCCACACAATCAAGCCAGAAGTATGCAAAGAGAATCAAAAAGCAACACCCAATGCAGTGGGAATACAGTAGCTGGGCAGCCTACGAACTTCTTGACTTTTGTGGGCTGAAATAGCCTACCCTAGCATTATATTCATAATGCTCCTATTTTAATACAGTGGAATTTACTATCTTTTGCCTCTTTAAATATCTGTTACAGTCCTGGGTTGCTACTAATAATTTACTGATCACCAATAGCAGTAATGTCCCTTTAAGCAGAGTCAGAGATCAGTGTCAAACCAACCTACAAGCACTGCTACTACCACTGCTTTCAACTGGGATCATATTTTTTCTTTTATTTCTTTTTTATTGCAACCTTGCCGTCTTCCCACTTTGAGTATGAGCCCATTTCAGTGTGGGGGAAGCGAACAAATTATGGGAGATGTTACCATCCTATTATATAATAGAGGCAGCTGCAAGTGAGTGAGGATCCTGCTAGCTAATACCACAGCCTGAGAAGTACCTTTATGGTCATTGTGTCAATCTCCATAGCACCACACCAAGTCATATTAGATGTGAAATAGATAATAGAAATAGATAATAGATATTTCAGTGTATTTTTACATTTCACTGTGTGTTGTTGTACTTCCTGCGAATATAGCATCAGCTTAATCTGACACATCGTTTCTTAGGGGACTATATCCTGCCCTGATTCCCAGGGGAATGTTCTTGATGATCCAATCTGACTAGTGCCTCTGTCTCTACTCAGAATACATTAAAATAACAAAAAAATATTACCAACAGTCTGCGAGCAAGGTAATAATAACTCATTAAAGTAATTTCTAACCTTCCACATGAACATTTTCTTTATCATTACATGATTTTCTAACACATGACACATTAACATAAAATGAAATGTTATGAGGATAGGGATAGTAGGCATGACAAAGTATTTTAAACGGTGATGATTTGCTTTGAGGCGTTAAGTCAATTTGTAATTGTCCCATAGCTATTACAGCAAAAATTGGAACTTTATAATTGGTTTTGAAAATCTATTTTTAACACAGTAGGTTTGTTTTTTAAAATGTACGCAACCTATTCGCCGTTTATTTCTCACAAAGCCTGTCCAGAATGTCACTGAATTTATGGTGATGTAAATTAGCCTTTTAAAACCCAATTTTGCAAAATATTAATCCTCTTGCTGTGTACTGAGGCTCCCTTAACACTGATGGTGTCACTGACAGGAAAAGAGACACAGCGGCTAGAAGGATCAGGTCCTGCTTCAGTCTAATTAGAAACTTCTGAGGGTTTTTAATTCCATACACTGATCCTTTTAAATGGATCTCTCACTTCTACATGTCATTTAAAAAATGACAGCAAGTATGCTAACATTTTGCTTTACATTAATTCTACTATGTATTTTTCTGGATTGCCTTTGAATTGTATAGGTGAAAATGTGAATCACCATATTTAAGTTACTATATTTTGATAAAAAATACACATGTAATAAAATTAAGATGAACAGTTAGAAACCAGGAGAAGGGTAGCAATTAAAACAAAACAATTAAACCAGATTGAATCACAATTAAATTATACCCAGACAACGCTTGCTACCAGTTTTAAGCATAATGCCGGCACAGAATAGTGTATTATTTCCAAAGAAACAATTTTGAATGGAAATTGGTAAAAAGTGAAGTAGAGAATTAAAAAGAAAACAGGGATATTCCATGTTTTTCCTGACTGATATCTGTTTTTATGTTTTTGTTTAAGTAGCTGCAATTCAAACTGTGGCAAATTTCTAAATTGTGCCTGTACTAATGTTGAAATTACTAGCGACTGGCTACACTATTGATCAGAATAATGATGTGCCTCTAGCTGAGACAGAAAAATCAACTAGGAACACATAATCTGGTAATTTTCTAGTTTGTAGAAGGTCAGTTACAGAGATAACATGGCCATCTAATAGCCTAGGTTTAGATGTGATGTTTATCTGAGAGAGTTACAAATGCCATCAGAACACACGGACAGTAAGTCATGAACATGTTGACAAGTTATCCGCCAGCAAGCAGAGATTGATGCCCTGTCTGCAGCTTGGCTATTATACTCATGTATGCTCTTTATAAAACAGAAGTATTAAGGATGGGCAAAAGGGGCTGTCAGTCAAAATGCTGATGACATTAAGAAGGTATTTTTATTTCAAAGCTTTATATCTCATCAGCCATGATCTCAGTAACAACAGGATTGCTCAGAGGCAATTAGCCACCCATGTTGTATAAATGAAGACTAAGAGAGTGCTGATTTCTGTTATAACATTTATCTTTACTTCAAAGAAAAGACAGAACAATTCAAAGTAGTATCTCCTTGTCTCTTCGCTCATGAAGATAAGTTTTGTAGCAAAAATCAGCCATAACAAGTTACGTGCGCATACATATTTAATTGATATCACCAAAAAAATACCCCTCGCTCCCAGCTGGCAAATAAAATTGCATCTCAGAGCTCTGGTGTTATCAGAAGGCAGTACATCACAGAAGTGATATTTTATCCACTGTATTTCTCCCTATCAAATGTGATTAAAAAATGATGACAACTTCCCAAGGTATCTTAAATAAGTATAAAAACCTTATACAAATTAAAGACCACTGTAAGTGGATTAAGTAGCTTCTGATATCAGACTCCTGCTGTTCAGTAAAGAACTCTTCCTAGTTCCTTGAACTCCTATTTCAACAAATCTAGAATGTTTTAGGGGTGGTGAGTACTGGAGGGAGGGCAGCTCTTACAACAGAGATTCATATAGAGATGAAAATACAACAAATAAGAGGAATATGTCCTTTCTCTGCAATGTTTTTAGTGAAAACAGATTCTTCCACAACCTTAAAGAGCCCATAAATCCATTAAGGAACTTTCTTTTTAATACAGTCACAAGCTGACTCATAATTTAGTATTCTGACAAACCATTCAAATCACCTGTCTCTCCTGAAGGCATATCAGATCTTTTTGGCATGTTCAGCACTCCTGCTATAGCCATATAGCAACTATCCATAAGAACTTATTTCATTTCTCACATGTGCACATGCCTCCATCCACACAATTCCTTCACATGAAATACATAAGGGACTTAATAGACAAAGTCATGAATACAGTCCATCTTTGCCCTATATCAGATTTATTGTGAGAAGATGGAATTCCCATTGTATAAGCTTCATTTTTTAATTCAGTCAGCTTGTAGTCTTTAGCCACCAACACTGCCCTCTGAAGATGACTGAGGTTGGATTTTCAGAGGAGCAGGAAATGGCACCTGGGAACCTAATTCCTAGAGGATTAGAACTCATAGGACCATAGCACAGTTTAGGTTGGAACGGACCTCTGGAGCTCACTTGCTTCAGCCCCTGGCTTAAAGCAGGGCCAACTCAGATCATGTGAAATCCCACCTAGATTATTTTTTATTTTGGATTCTTGGATTCCTTCCATAAATGACGGATTCTGCAGAACAACAGCATAAGAATCACTATACTGGATTCAGTTCTGTTTCAATTTTTATCAGTATTATACTTGTTTAAATCCACCGGCTTCAGTCAAGGTATTCCAAAGTTATACTAGTGTGTTCAGAAAACAGAACCAGACCTTTTTTAAAAAAGGTTTCTGAATCAAACTTTTGATAGTAGAAGAGTAATGATGAGCAATGATTCTGTGCACTGTATTTGCAAACCTATATTTATATTTCTTCTGCTGTGTTTTTATAAACATACATATATGTATATGTATAATATATTCAAAGAATGTTTCACATTAAGGATGGTATTTTAACATTTCAATAATGTAGAAGTATACCAAATATTACTTAGCTTTGCAATCAAAGCTGGATGTAACTCTATAGAAAATAATTTGCATTTACCTCATGAAAGCAGGCTAAAATTTGAACAATGTGATCACCTTTAGGCAAACTCTTAGGAGTCCAAGCTCTTTATCTAATTTGTAGAGGCATTTAGATTAAGATGGAAAAATAATGTTTAGAATTAACCTCTATATTAAAGATGAGGGAATGGCTTTATTGAGCCAGTTTGGCAACAGAAACAGAAACAAAAGGAGGGAAGTATGTCCACTAAGCCCTGTGGCCTCTAGGGAAAAGATAAGGATGCCATGAGGCACACTCGTGCAAGGACATGTATAAAAGATGACAATTCCTCTTTTGTTGCTGTCCCTGTCTTCTATCAGAGTAGTTCTCTGATAGCTGAGACAGTAGTTGGCCATCTCATAAGATTCACGCTAGGTTTCACAAGAGAAAGAGAACTGCTTATTCTGTAAGCACGTGCACCAAAAAAATTCTGAATGTAGCTTTCAAACGATAGCTAGCAGCTTCATGAGATTCCTTGGTACATGAAAGCTGCCAATGGGATTTTTAAACTGACAGGTGGTTTGAGCTGTTGACCTCAGCTTTGATACCGACAGAGGCAAATTGCTATCAGCTCGTATTTGGCGCCGTACAATGCTTAATGAAGAGCTCCTTCTATCTCGGGATTTCTTTTCCTTGAGAGTGGTATAACATCTTTATAGCATGGTGATAAGTAATATACGCTTGCTGTGATCATTCTGTCACTGCTTCATCACGCTACTTTAAAATGATTTGTGGTTATATTTCATACTCCAGTACTTTTCATGCAGTATATGACTAAATCATAGTGGATTACTAAGTCAATGTATTTATATTGACAGAACCTGAAGAAACATTGATTTTACACCTTCTCCTATTCATTTATTATGAATTCTCTACCCAGTTCCACTGAGTAGACAGATTCTGGGGGAGAGATTTTGCAGGGAACAATGGCAGTAATGATCAGAAAAGATGCTTATTGTTTTCATTAGTTACAGTGGCAATGACAAAGGGGAGTCCAAACAGAGGGCAGACTTACTCCGGCTAAAGAGAGCAGGATGGCATAAAGGAAAGCATAAGATGGTAAAACTGTCCATATTTCAATCTGTTTACTGCCATTAGATATGCTTTGATTATCATTATTGCAAAGGTTCAAACTGGGGCTGACTAGTAATAAATAAATGTTAATTTAACGAGTAATAGAATGTTCCCCAAACTCTACAAACGAAGGCTGTAATTCCATTAAGAGGACTCTTGTGACATAAGCCATGTCAGCAAAGCTCAAGTGATTTGTCAATGTCATCAGCACCTGGAGGTGGAATTGCAACTTTAATTTATGGGTATTTCAGGGATTTATAACCAAAAATCTGTGGTACCCTGGAAATCCACAAGAGGTGCTGAGATGCTACAAAGTAAATTATTATTACTTAAACTTCTAAAAGGTAGCAGTGTTGCTGGAAAGCAATAAAGGCAGAACTCTGTTAGTATGGTTTAGAGAAGTGTTTTTAGCATAAAGATACCTGCAGCAATTTTAAAACCCAGTTTCTCATTCATGCATTGCACCAGCCTGAGTGGCAGATGACTTGATGCCTGCAGTAAGAGGCAAGAAATTCAGAGATATTCCTGGTGCCAGCTTAATAAGAACACATTTCAACTGAAGAACACAGTTTATTTCTTGTTGATAGCTATTGGAGTGAGCTAGTTCTCCTTGGAGGCCAGCAGCTTCATGTTCAGAAATGCTGAACTCATGAATCAACTCACAGAGTTACAAGTGCCCAGAAACTTTGTGTCTTTAAACTTTTTCATGACAAGGTTTCAAGACCTTCAGTAGTTAGATAGGTTCTAGAAAAAAAAACCCCAACAGATTCCTTATTTTCCACTTTCACACTGAGAAACACACGAGGAGTGATTTGCCAAGTTGGCATAATTATCGAGAAGGAATTTCCTTACAACCTGTGAGTTATACCTCTGGAAGAGAGTGCCTCTGTGAAAGACCTCTCAAAATATGATAGAGTCTAACAAACCTGACCTCCTGCAAAATAAATCCTGCTTGATGGAGTTAGTTCTCATTAAATCCCACATTCCCCTCTTAGCCAAGACATTTGCTCCAACAAAACCACTGTTCAGTCATGTTAATATACCACTGCCAGAGAAGTATGGGAAGCTTTGCCATGGGACTTTTGTTCTCTGCTGTTTGAATAAAGGAACTATGTTTCCAGGAGAGTATATTATAAAACTGAGTGCATTTTTGAGTTAAGGGATGAATTTTGAAACGTTTTACTACAAGGACACTAAAATCAAAATATTATATGTACTATTGCCTAGGTAGTAACAACTTGATAAAAACCTCAATCAAAGAAAGAAGCTAGAAAAACACTGAAGAGAATATAACCTTCCCATTATAAAAATTCTGTCAGGACAATAACATTGCATCTGGCTCAATGCTAGAATCAACAGAAGATACATATGTCGAGTAGTATAACCAACCTTACTGTGTAGGGCTTTCTGGTAAGGAGACAATAAAGAACTTTTCCTGTTGCAAATATGTACTTTGAAAACACATGAAAAGTGTGATATAGATAAAATACAGACATTTCCCCCAAATGAAACACAGACCAAATCAAAGCCTATCCAGTCCAGTATCCTATTTCCTACATATGGGAAGGAAAATTAAATGACTCCATGAAGAAGGAGACCACAGTATATAAGACTAGAATCAGCTGTGTATCTAGACTGTTATGACTCCCAAATCTCCCATCTGGACTAAACTCAGGAAAATCTGTTCTCTGAGGAGAATCAACGACCAATTTATTATTTATGGAGTGACAGAGGAGAACTAAGATATCTCAGAAGCCAGTGGAAGAACCATGGATATTCTAAAGCTCATGTTGCTTTGTGAGTCATAGCAGAGAGAAATACAGCACAACAAGAACCTAAGCTCACATACTGATACTCAGGTAAGCGTCTAACCGCAATGAGATTTCAGATAGATTTGCAACTGCTGAGCCTACTTCCATTACAGAGGGAAAACCAGCTGTGATCCTTTCCTTCCCTGGTATCAAGGGAGAACTGTACAATGCCATGCTACCACTGGACTGCATTGCATTTGTGCTCCATACAAAAAGCATCTGATGCCTCAGTGCTATTTGTGGGCGAACTGAAGAAAATAATAGATGTCCATAAACAGTTACACAGGACTTTTCTTAAGATTACCACAAATACACCGAAGCTTGCTATACCCAGGCACGTTATCTCAACAGACTTAGAACGACAAAGGGGAGTTGATCTTTTAGAAGACCTATTTTCTTTCCTTCCTTCCCAACGGAGTTTAGCATTTTCCACATCATTTTTCCCCTTGGAGAAAGGAATCTCACAACTGATTTAAGACCAGCCTGACAGGATGTGCCCAAACTCCTTACACTGCTGGTGGAAAGTTGGTTTATATCAGCCTGTCCATTCAGGATGTTCTGAATAATTACTAAAGTCAACATTTTAGCCTTTCTACAGAAAAACAGCAGCTATGTCCATACCAGGGAAAAGGATATAATTTAAAGAGGAAGGGTTATGAGAGACCAGGCAGTTCTTAAAGCCTGATTATTTAGTCACAATAGTCTTCCTGCAGCTAAACTAGGAAAGAACAAAAGTAGGAGTATTAAAAAAAGGTCCTGATTTCAAAATGCCTAAAATCTGAAGAACTGAGAATACATACAAGCTGAGATAAACACGGCAGACACATGAAAAGCTGCTTCCTGATGAGGCAAAGCTTGGTTGGTGTCTACCATATTGCCCACCTGGGCCCTACCCAGTATTATTTTATTTTCAGGATCTGAAAACAAAATAGGCAAGATCTTTTCTCTTTTTTTCACAACAAGAACAGCAGCTTACTGGCACAGCTGATACACAGAGCACATTTATACAAGGACAAGCACTTGAAGATTATCTTATTTATGTTACAGTCACTGTTACTTACTGGTTCAAATTTAGTCTTGTTTGTGATTTAGGAACAACAGAGAGTGGCAGGCGTTCACTTAAAGGTGTATGAATAATATGACCTAATGTGTTTCCCTCTATTTCTGTCCTTTTTGATTCACAAAAGCACCAAGGCAATGAGTAATAACATTCCTATTTTCAGCCAGATTTAAGCATATACTGAAAATTTATCATTGGTTTAAGTGATGTACTAAGTAAGGATGGAATTACTCACATGCTTAAGATTAAGCTTATGTTGAATACTTTCTTGAAGCAGGACACAATTCTGAAGCTCTAATTTGGTAACACACTGCTTGTTATCCCCTTCATAGCTACAAGACTGAGCCCTGCAATTCTATTTATAAAGTTTCTTTGGTAATGTTTCCAGTAAATTAGTGACTAATGGAGCTCCTTACAGCTACTACGGACTGGATATTAGAGCCTTCAGCATGCAATAGTGCATCACAGAACTACATGTATGAAGGTTACAATGAATGACAGAACTTTTGGATTAGATTGGTTTTTGGCTTATATTGAATCATTTTTTAAAACAGGCATAGACATAACATCCTCTTTTTTCCTTAGAGCTTGTGCCAAAAAAAATAGTAAGTTTGCAAATGGATATTAAGCAATGCCAGACATTTTCTGGGTTTGTTTTAACAAATTAACCCTTTGTGTTCTTTTCTGGTGTCCAAATAATTGTATTGGAAGCAGATGTTCTAACCAAAATTGACATGATCAGAAGACATTATGCTCACTTATTAACATACTGTTTAATATTCACTACAACCTGTTTTAAAGAACAACAATGTGTTAACATTTAAGCCAGGAGGGATTTCTGTACACTATATAGTATTTGATGCAGCTTGTTTATGCAACAGTCTGACAGATACAATTAATCTCATGAAAACGACCAGAGTACAGCATAATGGCATATTATTTTTAAAGTAATAGAACACACTTTCCCTTTGAAAATCAGAACTTAATTAAACCATGTAACTTCAGGATGCAGAGAAAAGCTCTAAAAGAATGAAGCTCATGCTGAAGGACAGTTGAATGAAAAAATGGTAGGCTTTATACAGAGAGAATAATAGGATAATCTCCAAACAAGAGAAAGAAGTAAGAAATACCTCCAACAAACGCATCTCCAGCTCCATTGGTATCCACGATTTCACTCTGATCACTCACCAACACAGGGAAAGTAGTCACTTCATTTTCTATAGTGGGAGAATAAAACGTGAGTTACTTGCAACTATGACTTTGAAAGGCACAACAAACAATGAAAATCAAAATAATTCAAAACTGGAGCTCTGACCATTAACACAATAATTTGGATACAAATAGATTTGGTTTATAATTCTGTTTGTATTTACTGCATAGGGATACAGGAACGCATTTGATCAAGCTGTTTGCTGGGGAAATTTTTGTTAATTATTTCCAGCTTAATTTCTTTTCTTTATCTCCTAATATTAAGGGCAAGATAAAAAAAGTAAATCAGGAAGAACAACATAAAACACCTGGGCATTTGGACAAGACTAAGAAAAATCCATCCTGCCAAAAACAGTGCTTCCTATCAGTTGTAGAGAGGTGATGTAGCCTCTAGAATGGCCAGTCCAACCTTCCAAAAGTTCAACAGAAATTACTGCATTGTAAAAACCAAAATGCACATGAACTAACTAAAACAAAGCTGTGAAATAAAAAGCTGGAACTAGTGTAAATCAAAGTGGTCTCAAATTACATCTTTTTAAAAAACACATATATGTAAGAAGCCTTGCAACTTGCCATCTGACTAGATTTGGTGTCAAGATTTCAATGACTTCACCCTCTTCCTTACTATTTCTTTTTTTAAAAAAAATATTTCCTTCTCTGCAGCTCCCTGCCCTCTACTGGCACTCGTTAAACCTATTGCAATAGGTGGATACTCAGCATCTTCACCTCCAATTCACTGCCACACCACAGTTCAACATAATTACACCACTTAGGTATGATAACTTTAGAGTTCTAGGGTTATAAATTTAATATATGCCACTAATTAATCAGCTATGGCTTTCCAGGTGGTAATGTCATAATGACGTGATAAAAATATAATTACCACCTTGTCACAATACCTTGTTAAAGTGTAAATTACCCCTGTAACAGAGCCAATGGAAGTTCTGCCTCTGGTAGTCAGTATGCATTAAACTGTCTCAGAGCAAACAGATTGTCCTTTGGCAGACAGCAGGAATTCAAAAAAGGGGAGGGGGAAGAAAAGCCTGTCAACCAGTGAAAATTAAACCCATCAGAGCTGTTTTCTTTTAATTTTTGGTAAAAATAGAACTAAAATGGGAAATAGACCCTCCAGTAGCTGAAAGCTGGAGATGAGTAGTTTCTTCACTGTCCAGCAACAGAGCAGATCATAAAAATCACTCTTACACTGACGTAGACAGTAGCAAACAAGGAAACCTAGTTTGGGAGGCATATAAAGAATTCACAGTCTCAAATCAGGCAAGTCTGTGTATGCTGCAGAGGTACCAGAAGGATCCTGGTTTCTGTGAAATGCAGTGTATCAGCTCTACTGCTCTTCACCATCTGCTACTAAGTGAACCAGGCAGATATAATGATGCTGCCTCCAGAGGGAACTGTTGGCTGGCCCACCAGGAGGGGAGGGGAGCATTAGCAACAACCATCCATGAGAGGCAAAGGAAAAAGGGTAATGAAAAACACAAGATGAATATTCCAATTAAAGAACAGGTTTCAGTCAGTTCTCAGTGCATCCTACTCTCTATCCTGTTAAAAGAGCTATTTAGAAATGTGCTTCAACGCTGTTGTGCTCTTAAGATAGTCTTCAAGAGCAATGTTTTTTAGTAATTCTAACAGGATTCATTTGAATTGGAAATCAAGAAAGAGAGGTCTTACATTAAACTCCGCCAGACAAGCAGAGTGTATTCATCCATTTCATAAGAAAGTATATATGATTTGCTCTAGATAATCCTAAAACAATGAACGAAGTGATAACTCTGTTGAAGACCCACTGTAATAAACTAACCTGCTTCCTTCCCAAGTGTGCATGGGCACACACAGATATTCTACGTTAAATACACAGTAGACACTGGCATATGCATACAAATGTATGTGTTTGGGCACAGAGAGTGAATAATGCACAGACGTTATATTTCAAATGCTGTAAATGGGGCTTGGCATCAAATAAGACTCTATACAAGCAAACTAACACAAACGAAAGTTCTCACCATCATCTTTCTCCCTTCTTTTCCTCCTCTGTCCTGATTCCTTCCCTCAGCTCCCTCTAGTACTTGCAGGTAAGTATTGCACTATGAGCTCTTATTGTATTCTTTGTGCAGTAGATGTAATTGTAAGTAACTGAATTAGTCTAAAACCCCAAGCACATCTAGGAATTCAGCTGGTACGAGAACAATCTTTTTTTTTCCAGTCACAGTTTTCCATCTCTACCTGGGTCATACATTCTGTCTCTATAACTACGTATTTTCAAGAGGAGCAATATTCTCATATTTTGAAGTACTGAAGTTTCAGAAGCAGCTAGCATGGCTTTGGAGCACATACTACATTATAAAGATATTACCATCTGCACACATCCAATAGGCAAATTATCTTTCCTTAACCTCAGGGGAACTTCCACTAACATAGTAGAGTCTACTAAACTATAGTTAACAATAATAGATACTGAAAGATACAACAAAATAAAACTGAGGTGTTTTTTTTTTTCTTTCCTTCACAATAAATGAAGTCAGTTAGAATTAAAGCTGCCATTAATTTACCTTGCTATGTCTGTGTAATAGCATAAAAATAGCTAACATCTCCCACCGATCTGTGTTTTGCAACAGCTAGGCACAACACGGTGAATTAAGATGAAGCAGAAGTCTCCATTCTGAATATCTTTGCTTTTGTGACTTTAATGTTGCTTTAACTTCATTTGTGTGTGTGATCTATCATGTTATCAAACTCCCAAATCCATCATAGCAAACACAGAGACACCTTGGCTAAGCGCACTGGTCATCAGTGGCCTTGCTTTTCAAAGTCAGTTCTGATTTCATTTATCATTCTGAGAGCTTATGAAATAAAGAATAATTACATAAGTGTTTTGAAGTCCAAGTGCTGCTCCTCTGGGCGTAAAATCCAGTGTTCTATTTTTAAGCAACTCCTATGGTAAACACCCTGGGACACAACACATTCCACTTGGGTATCATTTCCTGGAAGCCCAGAATTGTGAGTGCAAATTGCAACAAGGTGTCTATAATTAGGGAAGTTTTGGTAATAAGCATTAATGAAATTTAAAATTTTGGGACTTTGATTCAGCTCTCTCAATGATTTTACATTAGTGAGGAACTCAACTGTTTTAGAATGATATGGAAATAATCAAAATCATACATTAATGTGGTGATTTCATAGGTTGAAGACAATATCAGAATGAATCAGCTCATTGGTAAATTTAGTTATTGTTAATTTGTCACATTATGTACATAAAGATGTGAAATCTATCTTTTATTTTCCTCACGCAAAAATAAGCGCTAGCATATCTAGCTTAAGATATTTTTGTAGGTAAAACAGTCTGGAGAGATAATAATTGGAGAGCAAAATTAATTGAAAAAACAGTGCTCCTTCCATTCTAATACATTTAAGCTCCCAAATGAACACAAGCCTATTTCATGATCTTAACTGAAACAATCGAACTCTGATGATAGCTGCAAATACTACAGGTCTGTCTTTAAACCAAATTAGAATCACAGACTACACGTCTACTCTTAGTACAGTAATAAACACCAGCAAGCAATCATTACATCCAATTAGGCTGAGTACTTTCCTTAACTGGGTCATTTACCAGTCTCTCTTGCTCTTAAAAGTAGATTAAATGTGTAAACTTACATTTAATTACCTGTAACAGAACTCTTATGGACAACATGTTGGAGTGTCCTTAATATTATATTAAAATAAAATAAAAGGAAGAAGGGAGCCCTAAAATATATACAAAACTATCTAGCTATTTCCTCAAATAAGCTTTTGATCCGTGGGCTGGTAGTGGTAGTACAGATGCTTACAAGATGGAGACACATTAATGTTTCTTTTGTGAGCTTTAACTTGTAAAAAAGGAACAACTGTGAAACAGAATTCTGTCCCATCTCCTCCCCACCTCTAGCCTCTCTAATTTTCTTTAGATCAGGGGCCAAAAACAGATAAAAAGAAAGGAGGGGAAAAAACCAAAAGAGACAGGAAGAACTTAACAGAACATAGAAACCTGAACTCAAAACCTATAAATGTCTCTGGGCAGCTATAAGGTAAGAAGTAATGAGAAAAGTATTTGGAACAAGCCCACATCAGTCAGGATGATTCTGAGCTCTTACCTCTCTCCAGAAGGTAAAACCCAGAAGCCTATAGGCTCTAAGTCTCTGCACCTTCTTCAGCATATTAATACATCTTTAAAAATCGTTAGTACAACAACACTTTCTCCTAACAACTGTTTTTTCTACAGTAAGAAATGCTGTTGTTGCTGCGCTTCGCACAAAGATACCATACTTGATAATGTAAATCAAATAGATGCTGCGATTCTCCCACCATATCAGCACAGCACTGTCCAAAGTTGTAAGGCGACGTGTATGGCGACGTGGGGCAGGGCACTGTGCGCTGAACCCCTGGTTAGAAATCCTTAAGACTTCCAGTGATGATGTATTTCAAACCTGGCAGTGTTGATTCAACTTGTCATTTCTAAGCAAACGGAATGAGATCCTGCATTTTCAGGCTGGGACTTTCCGATAGCCGTACTGGATGAACGCTCCAGGCCCCCTGGCACTTTCTGTGTGCATGTTAAGTTTGCCTTGTTTTGCATGCCAACATCTCCTCTCTCCTCCATCTAGTTCTGCGCATTGTTTGGCCTGGTGCTGTAGCCATGTAGGGCTTGTCAGAAAAATAAGGAATTTATTTGTGCAAGTCAATGGAGTTAAATAGTATAACAACTGAGATGCAAGTCAGCCACATGCTTTGGGATCTTTCCAATCAAATATTTTAATAATACACAACAAATGATGCTGTATTCTAATGAATTAAATATGTAGCCAAGAAAACTTTATAACTAGTAATATAGAAGTTGTTAAGCCTTCATTGCTATAAAAAACCATGTTACCCCAAACAAGTTATAGAGTAGTTGTCATTTATAATGCACTTATACGTCTATGGTCTGATACGATTAATTAATAAATACAAATATTAATTTAGTTCCATAATAAAAGACCGACATAGTGCAATTAGGCTAAAATTCTCCTCGCAGCTTTCGAAGCAAAAGTACGTCCTTATAGCTATGTTGGCCAGGATGCAAAGAACTGTGCCTCAGAGGTAGTTAGTTAATTTTCAGTAGAAACAGAGAAGAAGTATGATTCCAAGGACTTTGAATCTTCTGTGGCTCTATTCATGGTCTTATAGATATCTGTAGGGGAAATGACAGTGTGCAGACCCCATTTTCCCTCTTCTCCTAGGAGGTAAAGTTAATCCAAAGATGTTCAATGAGACTTGTCTTCCCTTTATAGCTTTCCTCAGACATACACATTGTCCCATTATCTAGTCAAGAGTATTTTTATTCAGAAGTCATATTCATAGCATCTAACTGAAGTGTGATTCATAGGATTAGAGTTAATAGAGGGAAGAAGGTTCCTCCAAAGGAACTTGTACACTCATACACATCAGCTATTAGCAATGATGTAAAATTAAACACTATTTTTGCACTCAGCGTATATCCTCTGAACCTACGTCTGATTCCATCTGCACTCCTGTTAATTCAACACCACTCCTTTGAAATAACTCTTGATTTACACCAGCATGAGATCAGACTCAGAACTCTGTATCTGGTTACAACAATTGTAAAAAATGTAACAGCATCAACTAATGACTTATAAATAGCTTCTGTAGGCCCAAATGTGCTTTGTTTACTTTATAGAAGGTGTGGGACCCCCGTAAATGTCAGTGTTTTCTGTATCATCACTGCCAGTGCCACGAGTTGAAGCTCTACTTTATTTCTCGTATTAAATAATTCTTTGTTTGCACAAGCAAACAAAACACTATGACTGTGTGTAAATGATGGGGAAGCAAGAGGTCAACAGAAAATACTAGTTTTGCTTCAGTTTGGTGCTAATATAACATTTTTAAATATATACATATATATGCATACATATATGGAAAAATTGCCCTAAAGAACAAGCCACTGAATTTTTCTGGCATGTGTCACAATGTTTAAGGTTTAGAATGGCAATGAACTCTGTTGAAAAAGCCTTTCCAAGCACACAAGAGTATTGCCATTTGCCCGCTAGGCACAGATTTCACAGGGAGCTGAAACTGCGCCCACTGAACTGCCAGAAAATGCACTCCTCTAACTCGGCATGGCTGCTGAAGACATAAGGTAGTGTTCAGAGCGAAATCCTTTTCCTGTGATCTCTGTCTGGACCAGGAAAGGGGCTGAGGACTCAGGAAAGGCAAAGGGCGTGAAGTCATAGGCACCAAAATTAAGAAAAGCTTCTGCAGATATTTCACTGATACAACACAATGACTCTTGGAATTACTGTGAAGAGCTCAGACCAAAATCAGTCCTGAAGACAGAAGAGATGGGTTACAATAAAATAAACCTGTGGATTGTATGATCCTAGTCTCTATCGAGGGCATGCTCTTCTGCAGTGAGCCTAGCCACACCGGTGAAAGTACAGGGTGACACAAAAACAGATCTCACCTTGGATATTAACAAATATAAATATCTCTTCCTGCACTGTAAATCCTCCATGTATTGGTTTGGCCACTGTATATCTTAGTTGATCCTTAAATGTAAAAAACCAAGCCAACCCCCCAAAAAACTATTAATTTTTGAGCTGTATATGGGAACGGGAAATACAAACAAATCTATTTCTATCTGTAAATACATAGCTCAAGAATTGAAAACACACACAAATGATGACAGCTGGAATGTCAATGTCTAACGTAAATAATATATCACATATGTATGTCCAAGTTAAACCAACACATACGTTCTAGCTCACACGCGCTCTTCAACCCTCTGAAACTTGGCTATGGGCACTGTGCAAAAATGAAGCATCTTTCAGCTCAGAAAGCAGACCATACACTTCGCTTACTGTTTGCACTGACCCACACACTAGCAGGAATGTGTGTATGTTTGTACTCCATTTCATGGTATTCTACAGACATATTTTAAACCAATGCCTAGCTGGACCATGAAAACATTGTCCTACGGGAGAATTTTCTGAAAAATATCAACCTATAATCAGGTCAAAGCAATTCTTACCCAAAAGCTTATCAGGGCATTGTCTAAAAAAAAGGAGAAAAACACATTACAATTTGATTTTGAGCAGGACAAAAACTGTATTATGCCTCACATTTTTTATACATTAAGCATATTGCCCTAGTGGGGCAAACACACCTGTCAAAACTTGCAAGCTTTCTTAGCTATACCTCAGTTTCAGAGTGGTGAACACAGAAATCACATCATTTAAATAAATGCCACGTTACATGACAGCTTTGTTTATGCTACATGATAATCTGAGAAGCATGGGTCGTCAGTGGAGGCAGAAATGGGCCCAAGGCACTTCTATTTTACTTGAGCATCAGTAAGGCTGAAAAGAGAAGGAGCGAGCATTAGGTCACTACAGAGCAGTTCTGAAGGAGCTTTTTCTTCTGGGAGAATTTATATTTAGTTTCACAAATACAATCAGTCCATCAGAATGAGAGAGGCAGACTTCCCTAGAAACATTACTAAAAATAAGTTAATGTACAGAGAGAGAGAGATATATATTTCTCCTTAAAAAAAATTTAAAATAACTGGATACTAGTTGGACACTGCTGAGGTAGGTATACCATAGAAATTCTACAGCATTGCCTTTAAATATTCATATTACATGTAGAAGTTTTAATTTTTAATCCTTTTAACTCAGAGCTCAGATCTAGAATTTTTACAATTATTTTTTCTTCTCATGCTGTATTTGTAAATTCTGTGTTGCTTTTAATTAAGATCTCCCTAGACTACTTATTTATTTTTGAAGAATGAAACATGCTTGCTAAATGAATTTTCTCAGGCTTTTGCACGTTTTAAATCTATTAGAAGATGTCACTGCAGTGGAGGCTGAAATTTGTTCTAATCTCAATGGGAAAATATTCTGCTCTTAAATTGCCAGTTAAAAGCAGAGCAACTCCACTGTTTTAATGGAATTCTTTAAGCGTTATGCCAGTCTAGAAAGAGAATTTGGCCCAAAATGAAGGAGTTTATTTTTCCCCTAAATTAGTTGCAGATAATTTCTTAGATCATTAAATAACCCAAACTACGATCTCTGTAGTATCACTTAATCAGTTTAAAAGTATTACCTAACCATTTCTGTAAGTAGGATGGTCAATCTACCACCTTTAAAATAATTTCATACTTTTTAATGTAAATTATGCAACCCTGAATTTATACAATAGTGACTACATAGTGAGCTAAGTTCATTTGGACACAGTTACTGTAATAGCAGTTTTGACAAACAGTTTCCAGCAAGAGCTCTTGAATCGTATGTTTGTGTAACAAGCCCTTTAAAGCATGGCAGTAGCATACAGGCACTCATAAAGGTAACACAACAGGTTTTACAGTGCATGCACTACTGTCATTTAAAGTAAACCCCAACGCTATAAAAGCAGGCTGCTTGACAAAACCAAAATAACTAACCCAACAGACAAATTAAAAATTTCCAGCCTCTATGTCTGCGGAACCTTGTCAAACTCCTACCATCACGTGTCACTCTCAGTTACTTTTCTTTAAAGTTTTATTTCTGTAGTATTAAATCGCTGAATCATTCAGTTTTGAGCTATTTCAACCTAAAAAACCAAAATAACACATTGATCTTCTTTTTAGAAGCAATAAAACATATTAAAAATCATAAAACTTTAGTTGACATGTATAGTCAAGTTCAACTTGTGATCTTTGAAACCTAATTTGTATTCTCCTATTGTCAAGGTGACCACCAAGATATGTATTAGAAGAAAGAAAAAAAAAAAAAAAGGGTTCCTGCTCTGAAGAGATTCCAATCTGAAAACCAAGGTTGGTAAGCAAGTAAATAGGTATGTATAAATAAAATGTGGACACTCTGCTGATATCATTAAATCATGAAAAGTTATGAAGAAAGGCAAGAAGCAGATATTGCTTTAAAAACCAGATAGAGACCCAGGAAAAACCTCTGGGTCAGCCTACAGAGTGAGATCATTTGAACTGTAACTTAAAAATGTGGAAAAAAACAGTTGGAAAATGCTTGTTACTTGTTCCTTTTAAAACCATTTCAGTAAGAAACATATACTTGATGGTTATTTAGACATATTGCCTACTTTTTTGCCATCTTTTCCTAGAGCAAATAAATCCAGATTAAAAAAAATCAAGACTTTCAATTTAACATTTTTGAATAAAACCTCTCCTTTTCTTACGGAAAAAAAATTAACTTCTGTAACGCTTAACTTACCAAATTTATATTTGTACCAAGCTTTTACTCATCTTTCCTGTTTACTGTCTTTTCATTCACCCTCTTTCCCTCCATCCTTCTCTGTTGCCTGTTGACTCCTACCAATTGCAGAAATGACTGAGGTGTCTACTGGTGACCCGGAGGCTGATTGTAGCCAACGATCCTAGCACAATTTGGATTTTTATGCCAACAAAAACTTCAAGGGCTTCATTCTTTTTCCATATAAATACAAATCTGATCTGATAGCTGCTACTCGGCAGCAGCAGAGGGGGGAGCAGAGGGCACCAGGAAGGAACAAAGCTGCTTGGGAGCAGACTAACGTTTGGAGCAGGTTTTTCTGCTGAATACACTTGTCAAACTCGACCTTTGAGCCTGTATTGTTTTACTTATCCAGTCTCCTATTTCCTTTTTCTGATTTTATTCTTCAATGCCTGTACACGTTGCACGTTCAGGCTGAAATCGGAAGAGTGGTGCTTTTCTCCTGTAGCTCTAACCTTTTATGGGTAGGCCTCCAGTTCCCTGCAAAACCAGGGAATCCACCAGTGCCCCCAGTCTCCAAGGACGGGAGGGCTGTCAATCCCCACCAATTTATCTGATTCCAGCAAAAGTGTGCTTTACGGTTGGACTTGATGATCTTAAAGGTCTTTTCCAACCTATATGATACTGTGATTCTGTAACCCTAGCTTATCCCTAGCAGTTTGGCTTGGCCTTGAAGAACCAAACCTCCTTCCTCTTTATCATCAATTTCAGACATATTTTAGTTTCTGTATTCATTTCCCTAAGGCATTTGCGATCACAGCTTCACATGCTCTCATCTTCTAGACCAGTGTAGTGACTACCCTAGAAGCCAACAGTATCCAGCCATCCAGTATGAACATCTAACACGCTTTATTTTGTTCCTCCAAATGTCTGGTTTGGTTGCACATACAAAGACCACTTCATGGTTTCTGTATTCTACCTTTCACAACAACTTGATTTTTGAAATGTTTAAGCTAAGTTAAGCAGGAAATAAAAAAAAAACCTTTAGGTTTTTTATATGTGGTTTTAGCCAAATATAAAAATGTCAGTGCAAAAAGCAGATACTTACATTCCATGATGCACCAGAGATTAAAAGAAAATTGCATTTTTAGCACTCTACTAACTAGTGTTTAACTGCTCACAAATGGATTTTCATATTTTTGTAGTAATTTACAGCGTGCAATAGGTATTGTAATCTAATCCACCACAATGGCACAATTTTTGACCAACTTGCTGTTGATAAATAATGCAAGTATTAGGTTATTAAATTTTTTACAATTAAGTGACTAAGAAAGCTGTTTATTGCCTTCCGTTATACCCTCTGTTAATAAGATCGTTGTTGCAGATGTTCGTGTATGCTGCATTGATGTTTAATGGTGCATGATGCTCTAGGTGGTTCCCATAACCTTGCTTTGTCTACTATGAGCTGACTCAATTGATATGATAATAGAGAAAAGAGGTCTGAAACAAGCTGGGCTGTACTGGCACAATTTGCATAACCTTTAAATTTGCCATCATTTGATAGCCAACTGCTCCTAAAAATTCTTATTCAGTTGTCAGCAACAACAATATACTGTACAAACAGCATTCTGCAATTGGACAGGTGGGGAGGAAAGAGAGGGCATGCATAGTTTATTGCACTTTTATATTCTGTCAGGAAATGTACTTATTAACAAATTTATAAAGCCAACAATTTGGAGTAGAGTTCTGCAGTTTCATTCGTGACCAATTGCTATTAGCCACAATGCCTGGCCTGGCATCTTTTCAGGTTCACAGTACAATATCACAGTGTCGGATTACAAGGGACATAAATATTTGGTTCCATAGACTCCTCTCTGATTTAGTTTTGACTGCTAATCACTGGGGCAGGGAGAGGAATCAGGATGGATTAGGAGGGCACTGGGGGGCACAGGGTAGTGGAGTACAGCAAACAAAATCAATGTAAGCAACCCTCCAAACTTTAAATCTGGTCTGACGACTCTGTGTATTCTTTTTAAACAAACATTAGTATTATATCATTCAGTAGGTATAGCCAAAACCTAACAATATAAAAATAGCTCATGTTTACCATATTCATTAAATCTGCTGTCTGTATACATTTTAAATCAGATCTGCTTACTTTACTGACTTTATTATTCATAACAAAGAAAACAGCTATGGTGAAAATAAGCCAGAGCCTACTTTCATTCAAATGGGATCAACTATATAAACGTTATTTTTGTGGTACCCAGAGGTTTATATCTAAACTGCCACTTCATATTCTATATTATGCTCAGGTGTGTCAAGGTCAGGTCATTGGTATATGAATAACGTGCACAGCCTACTCTTCAGATATAGCATTTAAACCTTTTCCACGTTGCTTTATCTGTAAAACCTACTGTGGAAATCACTGAGCCAAATCGATCATAAAGTCTCACAATTCTGCTTTTAGACAACCATTTTCGAGAACTCCAATTAGCGCCCATCCCCCCCGTCCCCCCCCCCCCAATATTAACTCTAGATGTTTTGTTGTCTTACACAAAATGGATCCTAAATCCCCAAAGTCAGGTGAAGTAGGACCCATTTAAATCTCCCCTTTGTCCACTTTTTCCACTAGCCAGGATCTATGCTCTGACACTCCTGGAGCTAAGAATTTGTCTTCCATGCAGCCACCTATTTCCCACAACTTCTATTGCCAGCAACTGGATGCTACAGCAGAGAAAATTCTAATCAAAGGGTCAGTTCCTGCAGTTAATTTTCGTCCAGGGTCACCATACATACCCACATTTTACTCTCCTTCCATTCTGTGCAATTATTTTATAGTGACTATTTGAGCAGGTGAAGATTAGAGGCTTGAAAACGTAAGTTCCATCATTTATAGCAAAAGCATGACATGGATAGCTACAATTTAAACTTTTCTACAATGTTCATTCAACTGTAATCACAAGATGGGAAATAAAATCTCTAAATTAAAGATGATAGGCTATCAGAGTCTGTAGGGCACCTTCTGAGTAGAGATTCTGCTGTTCAGACTCCTCGGTGATGATTTGTTATGAAGTGAACTGCTGCCTAAGAAAAAAAGGCTAAAACTGCCAAAATAATGGAAAAAAAAGATCTTCGACAGAAGGTATTCTGCCTAGATACCAGTGGTCAAAGGGTCCAGTTCTTTATGCACCTCATTTTTAACAGACAACAATGAAGATACCTTAAGGTAAAATGTGTTATAAAATCTTTCAGCATACATAAAGTGCAGTTTTTGTATAACCTCTAGGTAGACTACAAAAATTGAATCAGAGATTGCAGACAAGGTACAACACACAAAAACCCACATGGATCAGTATAAACCATTAATATTCATGAATGTTTTAAGTTCTCCATGGTCATAATCAATACCCAATGAAGTTAATGAGATCTTTCCATTGATTTCAAAAGACACTGGGTTGAGCCCCAGAGACAATAATATCACATTCTCTGCAAGCACTCCAGCTGATAACACATACTTTGATAAGTTGCTACCCTCCCATCCAGAATTTCAGCAATGAACAAAAGATACATCATCTTATTTCAAACTGGTTTTGCAAAATGGGCAATATACCATTATAAAACTCAATATGGAGCATTTAATACCTTTAATTGAAGAGCAGTCAAGGCCACAGTAGTTACTTGCGATGTTAACGTCAATATGAGATCCATAAATAAGACAATCGTTATTTAAGAAGGAAATGAAGGAAAAAACCTTAATGTGTCATCCTCCCAAAAGGTTGAGATTTTGTTTTGTTTTAACTTTGAGCCTCTAGAAAGCAGTGCTTCAAACTCTTATGTCTTCTAACACATCTAAGCCCATCCAATAGATTTAATCACTGATAAGTAGAGTTATAAGTTCACACTGGCCTTGACCTTGGGCAGTATGACATTATCTGAAAACCATTAATGGTCTGAAACTAAAGGAAAAGCTCATTAATAAAAGCAAAACCGTACAAAGGTACACAGGCAAAAAAAAAAAAAGGAAAAAGAAAAAGAAAAAAAGAGGAAGTTTTATTAAAAGTATTGATCATGACCTAGGGCACTGCAGACATTGATCTTCCCACAGGAAAAAAAAGGTTAAGCCAACAAATTATTGATCTATTATGAAACCCGCTGAACAAGCCATACATTTAATTTCTTACAATGAAAAAAATAATCACACCAAATTAGGGTAAAGAGAAAATATATTTCTTAAAAATTATTGGTAAAAAAATTATTATCTGATTAATTTCAGAAAATAGCCACCCTGTTAGTATGATTTGAACCTAAGTGTTGGGAGGTGAGAAGCCTATGCACTGTAAACCTTTAAAGCATGGGTTTCAGATTTCAACTCATTAAACCATACGTTTTTAAGGAGAAATGGGTAGCATCCAATACTGAATATTGCAGCAACACAGAATGCATGTATAGAAAAGGACAATGCTGAACTTTAAACTTAAACCATAAATTTAATGAAAAGTTTATAGGATAATTATTTTATATGAAACAGAATACTGTAGTTTTGGATTTTCTTCAGTTTGTTCAAAAAGTCATAAAGATATATTTAGACTGACTTAACATTGTAGTTGCAAAAACAGTTGCTGAAAAACTAAGTCACCAGAATGTCATGTTTGGTGTACATGGAGAGAGCTAGGTGTCATTTTCAGAAAACAAGGGATAACCTTGACAAAGTTGCATCACTTACATGTACACATGAAAAGCACAAATTAAATTTGGAAGGCTGTCATTAGTTCCAGTGCTTCCCAAGTACTGAATGACCAATTCTGCTGTCTCACCATTCTTTTAATACAGTTCTGTGATAAAAATGTTGGTTTTCAGTATATGAGGTGTCAAAGAGATGGTTTCCCTTCTAATAGTATATTCATGGCTTTCTCCCCTTATTTGCTCTTTGCTTTGCAGACATAATTCTACAATATTACCAGCTGATCCTGAAGCAACTTTCCTTCCAACTTTGGAACTACAGTCTTTGTTGCTAGATGGAATTTCAAAATAAAACGTCATGTTTTATGCCTCAGAGTGAGGCTCCACAGCAACTTCAGCTGCTATAGTTTGCAGATACTATAGGCTCCTCCTTGTCTCCTTCTACTGCAAATCCTGCCTTCTGTCTTCCCATGCTGGCAGTAGTACTCATCTAGACCCTGCAATGAGCTGGTTCAGAGAGCTCAGTACCGTTCCAGAGCTTTCTGCCAGTCTGTGCGGGCTGCTGAATGGGTTCAGCACGCGGGCAGAGAAGTGCTGGCAGGGTGGGGGAAAAGCAGGGGATGGAAACGTGTGTCCTAGAATGAGTCAATGATTTCTGATTTTTCTATCAGTTTAAAGCTGCTAGGGACACAAGTTTCAGTCTCTCGTGCTCCGAGGACTACGTAGCCACAGAATGAATAAGGTGAATCCTCATTCCTTTCATAACGGCCCAGAACAGTAGGGGCCTGCCTTGCTAACCATAAGGCTTAATTACTACCATTCTTTCTTCTCAGGATTTCTGGTAGGTAGTTCTGCTGCTTCGTGGTTTGATCAAATAGAATAATATTGTGCCAATGTAATTTTTTCTGCATGAACCACCTCACAATTCACTCAGGTCACCAGTAAAATCGTACTGGTTTTAACTTATTACAGTCATGTATACAGGAGGCATCAGAAATTTATGATAAGTTAATTCTATGTGGATGCTCTAATTGAGGAATAGTATCATAGGGAAGGCCTCATTTCTCAAAAAAAAAAAAAAAAAAAATTAAGCTACAGTGTACTAAGGTGCTTTCTTTCCTGAACAAGAGTGTCCATTTGGGATTTAATGGCACCTGAATCAGTATCTTACTGTAAATTCATTCAACTTGGCTCTCCAGCATCAAGCAAGACAGGCCTCAAGTGGTTTAAGAGGTGGCCTTATTGAAATCCTCCTAAGTCCGGTCTTGATGTTAACTGTACCTACCTGTTACGGGTAGCACATCCAGGCTATATATACCATTACTGAGAGGAGCTCTTCGGGAGCTCTTCAGATGTGTGCCATCTTCTTGTGACACATTTAGACTCATTTGGGATAGTAAAACCAAAAGCTGAGTGTGAAGAATTGCAAAAGTGTCTCACACTAATGGGCTATAAAATTCTTTGTCAATCAATGTAAAAAAAGGTGCACATACAAAAAACAATTCTAGCTTCAAATACACAATGATGGGCTCTAAACCATCTATTACCACACCATAAAGAAAATTTGAAGTTACAACAGATAATTCTATGAAAATGTCAGATCAATCATCAGTGGCAGCCAGAAAAGCAAATAAAATGTTAGGAATTATTAAGAGAGGAATACAGAACAAAGGAGACAACAGAATTAAACCACTTTGTAAACTTCTCGGCACTTGAACATTCTGGTCCGCCATTCACAAAGTGCATAGCAGACCTGAAAAGAGGTGTAGTGAAGGGTGGGCCAGGGTGTCAGAATTATGGAGCAAACAAAGAACAAATAAACAGAATGGGAAAAAAGTCTGGAAAAAAGACTAGTGAAGGGGAGATAAGCAAGAGTTCTGCAAAATCAAAAGTAACAAGATGTTGTATATGGAATGATTATGGACTGGCCGTGCAATACAAGCAGCAGGAGATAGCCAGTAACACTCTTGCAGTGGCTGAATCCAAACAAATAAGGGGAGGTATTTCTTTACATAACACAGAGTCTGTGACACTCATTATCAGAAGACATTATGTATGATAAAATCCTATTTTGGACTGTTAAGCACAAAGACAACACCTCTAGTTCAGAAATTCCCAAGCTACAGATCGCTGGAAGCTAGGAGAGTATAACATGGAAGTATCACTATAGCTTTGTTCTGGTTTTACCCTCTTTTACAAGCACCCACTACTGTACACTGTTGCAGACACCAGGTTAGACAGACCTTTGGTCTGCCTCAGTCCTGCTCCCACTCTTTCACTCTATATTGCCTCTCCAACATCATATAATTTCTACCGTCTAAGCAGTGGATTTGCATATTAACAGTTATGCCTCCAAGCATCCTTTTAGAATTATGGTACAAAACCTGACTTCCTAAATCTACTTATTTGTATCTGAGAAACAAATATTTCCTCTTACCCTTCTGTGTAAGAGGAAATACTGCCTAGTCCTAAGGAATGGGATAGGGGCCCACATTTATCGTCCTTCAACAAACATGCATTTTTCACAGCTTAAAGGGGTAATTTTTCCTCAGAATGCCAGAATGTGAATTCATCGTAGCACCTGAAATTCGGGCTAGGTTTAACAAGAGGCACAGTTTTGCCTTGAAAATTCCTTATTACTAGTGATCATACACGAAAAGGGGATTTCCCAGCTTCATTCTCAATTTCTGGGATAAACTGGCACGTTAACACATTAGACTAGAAAAGACATACTTTTCTTAAATCAATATGAAATTACTGAAACACACACTTTACATATATATATATATCTATCTATATATCTATTGACATATATGTATATGCATTCTTTGAGATGCAACAGCTGATATACTTTTAAGTCCAGTCAAGACATCAGTATCCAGGAACTTAGGATTTAATAATGTGTTTCAGCTGTCTAATAAAATGCTCAGACCTCGTCTCCCACACAGCATGAAAGCATGAATGGTCTCAGTTACAAAAAGGTATTACCAGCTTTACTATTCATTAATCCCTATCAAAAAATGTTCATTATTAATTTAGGTTTTGTGGTTTCCTAAGTCACAACTAAACTAAAAATAATTCTGTGGGGCTTTCTGGCTCATTTGTTATGCCATTAGTGGACTAAAATTTCCTTTTTTCCTAAATCCATTTTTGTTTTTTAAACTTTTCTTTCCATTTGTGAATATAAATGGATAGGGAAGAGTGAAAGTGTGTAATCCTGTGAAAAAGAGTACACAGTGTAATATAACCCAGCTACTATTTCCCTAGGTCCAAGACAGTACTTTCGTTTGTGTAAACACATAGGAAGGCTGTCTGATAAAAAGAGCTAGTCAAGGTTTTCTTGTCTGGAAGGCTAAGCATGAAAGCTGTGAGAAGTAAGGAAAAAAAATAACACTTTTTCTTGCTTCTTAGAGGAGAACACACAATACTCAGTAACTTAAAGAAAGAGGAGCTGCAAACAGGCCCACCATAAAATGTCAGCAGTGTCAATAGTAATAAATACTTCTATGTTTTATAGATAGGCTTACAAGGTAACATGCTGTTCTATGATTGCAGCACAACCTGACAAAGAAAACCTACTGACCTCTGTTTAGAGGAAGTTGTATGCTTGAACATCAGTCCTGTTTATTCCCCCAAAAAGCATACAACATCATGCCATTATGATTTAAGAACGGCTCTTAAAACCCCTCTAGTTTCCCCAATTTTGACAACCCTTCTAAAACAAACGGTTTAAAAACTCTCCTTCTAAAATATTTAAGATCTAACATATCCTTACAAAGTAAAAGAAGCGTCATCATTCATAAAAACATACTATCCATACCTTTGTTATTATTGTCATTTAGATCAGGTTTTAGTTCTGTCCAAACATATAAACTTTTAATTTATGAACATATGTACATATATTACTTTAAGAATGGTTGTACTGGGTGACACCAACATCCATTTAGCTCAGTATCCTCTTTCAGATAACAGGTAGAGGCAATGCCTAGTATTACTCCAACATCCAAAGCTTGGTAGGCAGGCTCTAAAATTTGGTAATGTTGCAAGTTTTATTGCAACATATTAATTTGGCTATATTGCACATGCTGTTTAATTTATGGAATAGAATAAATAACAAGTAGTAATAACAAGTAGAAATTCACAAAACTATTTCAGTATGTACTACGTGGTAGGTGCACTAAGAAATTTTTAAGATGGACCTTTCTTATTCTACCGCATTAGCCAGCGCTGCTAATACATTTCCTGAAATATTCTCGAGTAATGTATCCCAAAAACTGAAGAAGATGTAAGTGGTTAGTAAGCCCTAAGGTGGCTTTAATGCTTGAATCCTTAAAAAAATCCATTTTTACTGCCATATTCTAACAAATGAGGTTATTACAAATGTGCCCTTAACAGAGGTGGTCTTGCAAACGTCGGGGGGAAAGAAGAATGGAAAATTCTATGTTCATGCCTGAACATGCCAGATTTCATCATTCATAACTTGAAAAATGCTGAAGTGATTTTCTTTAAATTGTGATTGTTTTTCTTTCCTCTATTAAAGCTATAAAACAAGCCAAGTTTAAAGTTTGTAGCTTCAGCTGTTTTTGAATTATGCAAATATTTCAATATAAAAGTATGTTTTTCCTTTGCTGAACTGATTTTGCTCAGACTTTCCGAAGACTTCCCTTTGGGCCAAGACGAGTCATAAAATGTATCTGACTAAAAGTAATTTGTTTAAAAATGTTATGAGCAACTCTGTAAAAGGGATAGCTTTCACAGCATTTGGTTCTGACAAATGTTATAGCACACATATAGATATGACATATATGTACTTGCCAGAGCTTGTGATTTTTGGTGCGTTTCTTAAAAGCTCCAGCTGCTGAAATCAGAAGATTGTATGTGCTCATTAACTCTCTCCCCTTTCCCTGCATATGTATTTTTTGTGGTTACAGAATAAAGTGTTGCAACATGAAATGAATGTATCCCATAAGCTCAAGAACCCGAAGTCAAATCCAGAATCTCAGGCCTGGGAAGAGGGATATGATGGAACAAGGCTGTGGTAGTCGGACCAGAGTCTTGATAGCCAAGTAATTCCCAGTATGGACAAGGAGCATCCGCACAACGAATTAACCCAATACTGTTCCTCGAATAAACTTTTCTGGTAAGCAAGTCCACAGATCCTATTTTCAGTTACCAGTACCTTTCCCAAACCATAATCCTCTGTACTGAAAGGTTTCGTCACAGGTGTCTCTCACAGGCTACTTTTTTTCAAGAGAGTTTTACCAAAATTCAGTCATGTTGGGGACTGATGCTAGAGAAAATGACAACGTTTTTGTCAATGCTAATTCTTAGGGTCACTGAGAAGATCCAATGCCTCCAAGTTCTTCAGTAAAAAGATAAAATTTGACATCATAGAAAAATGCACCTCAGGTTGCCAGAGAGGTGGTAGATGCCCCATCCCTGGAAACATTCAAGGTCAGACTGGATGGGGCTCTGAGCAACCTGATCTAGTTGAAGATGTCCCTGCTCATTGCAGGGGGGTTGGACTAGATGACCTTTAAAGGTCCCCTCCAATCCAAACCGTGCTATAATTCTATGATGAGAAGAGGAAAACTTCAGACACTGATCATTTGCACATGCTCTGTGGAGTCTTATTAGGAGCTGACAGTTAATTTAGTCAACATTTCATCTGCCACAGCTCCTGCGTGCCAATCCTAAACACTCCTTTCCTTCCCTATAAAATGCACTGATCTCACTCAGCTTGAATTTGAGCTTGCATCTTCCTTGCAATTATTCCTACTGACAGAGAACAGGAAGGAAGGGGAGAGAAAAGGGGCCTTGGGGCTGGAGTACTGTGACGGAGGAGATATGAACAGACAGGTGAAAGACCCAATGCGCTCCATGATAGAGAGATAGAAATTTTTCCTCTGAAAACACAAATAATTCAGACAGCCAAAGAAAGTGGACTGACAAATAGGAATGGCTTAGATTGGGATTGCTGATGCAGTTATTGCTTCTCACCGTTTTCACGATCTGCTCCAGTAGCATGGACCTCTAAGTCACTTGTGTCTACAGCTCGTGGTCTGTTTGAGGTGAGCCACCAGTGGTTTTGGTGGGCATTAAAACAATGTTGTGTAAACTGCAGCAATTCATAAGCTGACTAAACATCTTTGCAGTATGACTGGGCCAGATTTTTGGAGGAAGTAAGTGTTTTAGCTGTCTCAGTCTAAGCTCTCTCCCTTGTCTATCAGAGCTATATTCTCAGAGCTTTTTGGTCACCAATCTTTCTTTCCTTTTGGTAACAAACTGCGCCTTTCTGCCCTATGCTCTACTCCTCAAATACCTGTTGATTCTTCCATTCTCTGGAGCGTCCAGGAATCAACAACTGTTGCCGCAGTCCTCTCCACATGTAATGATGGGTTGTATTTGGCCTTCTTCATCCCACCAAAAAACCCAAGAAATTCCACATCTAATTTCCAGCACATATAATTCTGTGCCCTTTCATGAATGAGCTGGCAACCTGCAACAATCCCTTTTATCCATCTTACTTCCTCTCCTTCCAGCCAGACCTGTATCAAAGTGTATCCCCTCATTATTTCCATTACCTGATCCCCCATTCAACCTACACATAACGCATCGAAGAGGTGCACTCCTCCTTTCGTAACCTAGCCCCTCTCAACTTAGCCCCATGGCTGCCTTGTCCTTGACAGCATGCAGAGGCTTTGTCTGACAGAGGAAACGGAGCTCTGTTAAGGATGCTCTTACAGCCTCGGTGTTGCCATTCTCATCTCGCCGAGCGTGGGCAGGGGGAAGGGAGAGAAGGGGGGGCTGCCTTCCGGCTGTGTCTCTTCACAGAGCGCAGCCCAATCCAAGCCGTTCACTTCTACTTCCATGGCTCACAGTAATGCTGGACGCTTTGCGTTGTTGCCAGAGAGCAGAGACCTTTCTGCGGGGAAAATGGAGAAGGGGAGGAGGGACAAAAAGGTAGGAAAACCACAAAGGCCAAATTCACCTAGGAGCCTTTTACTCTCATGCCTGTAAGCTCCAACTCCATCCTGCACTCTTTCAGAGGACATAAACAGAGACCACTGGAATATGTGATATTCCCAACAGCTGATGAAGGATGGTTAAAGGCAGCAGCAGAAGGAAAGAAAGGAAGAGTAGAGTCCTTTGCCTGGATACTGATCCCCTCTGGTTGAGTCACTACTGACAGAAACATCTTTCAACTAATAAACATGTTCTTATTATGGACAAAATTTAAAGCAGAAGGTACTGACAAGCATGTCCAAATCCATAGCTGACTTTGCAAATACTGTTTTACTCTAGGCACAAACTTATTGAGAATATATTGTTTCCTTAGAAAGGCAGGATAAGCAACTACACACAGCCTGCTTTTTCAAAAAAAGCTATTTGTCTTCTGTGCATTAGAAAAAGGAAATGAATTTTATACTGGTAACTACTCCTAAATGCAGCAATTCTTCCAGAGATCATTTAGAAACTTTTTACACTTTCCACTGCAGGTTTCAAAGCACAACTAGACCTAATTAGTGTTGAAATAAGTGTGTTAGCAGTTCTCTATGCCATTCTGTGGTATCATCATATGCTAAATTAAGGGACACATTTTCCTTCTTTCATTATTATTTTAATGTGAGGAGGTGGGGAAAAAGATGATCCACACCAAAGGAAGTAAAAAGGGGGAAAACAATAACAAATTGGTATCTCTTTCGAGAATTGCCCCACAGGCCAAACATTTTTATGTTCTTAATCATTATTAAATGACTTAACATGACACACAGAGCCTGGCGAATGATTGCATCCTGACACGAGAACGAATTACAAATGAAATGAAAGATCAAGCTGTATTAGAGGACTGCCTCTGGGAAATGAAAATCTTTAATTCTCTTTTATTATTGACATTTATTTGGCTGCCATGAATAACAACATAGCAAAGAGATTCAGCTATGCTTGTGCACTGAATAGCTTATCCCACGGCTCAAAACTGCCTTAACATTTATCATGTTTGCTTTTGTAGCTGACACCATTGCATACACTCTCTATCCATCTTGCATTTATCATGCATATAAAGTGCATTCTCTAATTTAAGTTCATTTCATAGCGAACAAACAGCTAAGATTAGCAAGTGTCAGTCCTCAAATAAGCTCCCAGTTGTAAAAATATCAAAGAAGGGATTAATGGATTTGTTAACAACTCTAGTTGGAAGAATAAAATAAGTACACAGTGAAAATTAAATAAGAGCACAGGAGGGTTACATATAAGATTTAGGTTTACTACCGTTGTTACTAGCTCGTGTATAAAAACATTTTTATACTGCTATTTTTCAGCCAACTGTACAATACTCAAGTGGAGTGCCTCCATATGGGCCACTCACGTAATGCAGTAACTTTCTGGAAGCAACACTTCCATCGTTATTCAGTGAGATACACATACCCGACTCTCAATGACTGCTTTCTATTTCCTTTAAACCAGTTTGCAGCTAACAAAATAGAGGAAGAAGCAAACTATTGGAGAAATCATTCGAACTGCTGCTAAGAATGATCTATATAGCAGTGACATACCTACTTAGTGCCTATCCCTGCAGGCACAGTCTGAAGCCAATTCTGATTTTGAGGCAAATATCGTATGAGTAAGCACTGGTCCCACAGGAGCAAAGCTTCCTCAACTTCACTTGACTTCCAAAGGAGGAATTCAGCCCTGACTTACCTTGTGAAGGAATGAACGACTAAAATGGCTTGCCACAGCACATGTTTTTAATCGCTTTATTTAGTCTAGAAGCATAGGTGGACAGAATTAAAGAGACTGTCAAAAGGTAGGCAGTCATGTTTATAATGCTTAAATCTGTGCGTCGTACATCATCAATTTAGACAGCACAAACTACTTGCATCCCTGCTAGAACACCTTTTTCCCACGTACTCCTTTGAGAATAGAACAGCAGACGGCTGAGAAAAGCTAAAGTGAGATTTTCTGCTCAAAGCAAAAAAGCCTGGAAATTCACTTAGTACTGGATTTCACTTCCTCCTCTTCACAAATGTTTAAATATACTATACTGTTGCACAGCTGTTCTCAGCAGGCATAGTGTGTTCTTGTTTGCAGCAAAGATGGCTACACAGATAAAATCTCAAGTCATAAAAATCTGAGTAAAACCAACTGGATCAATATTTTAGATCTATGTTATAAAAAAAGAACTTAAGATGTTCAGAACTAAATTCTCAGGCATTCCTGTGAAATATTAACTTCTCAAATTCAGAATCTTAAAACAATTAAAAGCATAACAGATGAGAAACTCGGACTAACATCAAAAGGCAAATGCTCTGACTACCATTTAACAGTCATAATTTGTAAAACCACAACTTGTAATTGATTAACTAGAATATTTACTCTGAGCGACAATGGAAATTTGAAAAATATACCTGTAGCCATTACAGTGTCATCTTTCCCCTGGGTAAAGACTACAATTCGTTGCCTTTTAGTGTTCACCTTTGGCAGGGCTTGTGTCTTCCGGGCTATCTCTTTAATGTCTTCAGTCTATTAATAGAGAGAAAGAAAATTCTTGTTACCAGCGTACTAGAGTGGTGAGAGATTAGAACTTTATTAGCAGATCAAAGATTTATTTTCTTATGGCTAGGTATAAAATAAGACTTTATTGTCAGTAGACGAAGATTTTTAAAAGGAGGAATACTTCATTCTCCTAAGGGTTTATGTAGTACTATGAGACCATTGTTTTTAATCTTGATAATGATAGTTCAGCTATTCCAATTGCTGCAAAACTGCAAAGCTAACAAAGGAATTACAGAGCATTTCCTAATAAGCAATTAGTGGGTTTCTTTGCTGCTGACTGGATTCTAACCTTACCTACCATAAAATTAAAAATAAAATTGGTAAGAGAATACTTTGGATAAACTCTGAGCCTGATTTTCATCCAATTTAGCCAGGTTTTATAGTACTATAATCCCTCTGATTTCAGCAGGATTACAAATACTGTTTCTCTAACTTCCCTACAGCAACTGATGTCAGCAAGTAAACTGACTGTACGCTGCAGCACCTTAGAAGGTGTGGAGCCCAGGTGAATATGCTCTGTGCTCACTAGCTGGTTGCATAATTGAGATGCAGGGCAGCAAAGGGTGAAAGCTATATTCAGTGGGGCACAGAACATCCCCGATTTTCTGACGTATGGCTAAGCTGCAAAAATTTCAGGAATCTTTGCTTTAAAAGAACTTTGTACACCATTGTACATGCAGCTAGGAACAGAGAAACTGGCATACTGAACCAAAACTCCCATCCATCCAAACAGCACAACTTGTCATTAGAATACATCCTTCCTATTCTCATAGTTGCCCTATGATCTGAAGCACAAGGATTTCAATTTCTAATTTACTTAGTTTTCAATCTAATCGAAATATAGGTATTCCTGTTATTTATATAAGCATCAAATCCTTTTATAATGCTATGCAGTAAGCTTTTGTTCTCAGATTTATCTCAAGCCAGTAAGTTCTACAAATTAACTTTGGTATATGTAAGCCTATTTCTTGCCATCATTTACAATTTTTTTCTTTTTTCTTTTATTTTTTTAACATTAGGAAAAGTAAGAAAGACTATAATTATTCTCTGTGCTACTCACCATGTCCCATTTTATTCATTTCTGTGTTAAATAACACCATACTTTATTCCCCAGTTTGCTCTTGTGTACAAGCAACTGTAGTGACGCGTAGCTGATTTGGTGAGGGCCTAGCGTTGAATATATGAAAGCATAACAACACTTTCTACATTGTTTTGTCCTGTTCGTTATGACTCCCAACCCATTTTTTAACACAGTTACATAATGAATACAGTTCATTTACAAAGCTGTCCAGAGTGGTTTCAAGTAATTTACCAGAGTTGTTACAATTAATTTATATTATTAATAAACTGATTTTTATCTTCCAAAATCAGCATAGAGTGTTATTTTGAAACCCGGGTACAGTATGTGCCATTTTGACTGCAGCTGCTGATTTTAACAAGATGTTGATTATTTTTCATCAGCAGGTCAGTTAAACACTTCAAGAACTATCATCTTCATACGATTCAGTCCTGGTTACTTGCTGATTTTTATAATATTGTTGATCTTCAAGCACTTCACCTTTGTTATGGACAGAGAATATGCCTGGGCTATATATTTACCAGTATCTATTAATGTGAAAATTATCTAGCTCTTTTGCCATACTCTTAGCCTCCCTTTAATTTCTTCTCCAACTCTGGCAGTCAGTGAGCTCATTGATTTATACACATTTGCCGAACACGAAAATAATTTCCCCTTGCTTATTGGTTTCTTTGCCTCTTGAACAGGGGCCATCTTACCCCTAATTCTCAAAAGGCACGGAGTCCCTTAAAGATGCCAGAGAAAAAAATTGAAATTGCTGCTCTGTTTTGAAATGTCTTTTTAAGGGATTTGTGAATAGCAGATATCAGCTGGTGGCACAAGCTATTGAATAGGGGACGGATGGAGAATTACAGCGCTCCAGCTTGCTAATATGTAGGTGTCGTGGTTTAACCCCAGTCAGCAACTAAGCACCAGCCAGTCCTCGAGCAGCGATCGCTGCCCCCCGGCCAACTCCCCCAGTTTATATGCTGAGCGTGACGCCATATGGTATGGAATAGCCCTTTGGGCAGTTTGGATCAACTATCTGGGCTGTGCCCCCTCCCAGCTTCTTGTGCCCCTGGCAGAGCATGGGAAGCTGAAAAGTCCTTGACTAGCGTAAACATTACGTAGCAACAACTAAAACATCAGTGTGCTATCAATCAACATTATTCTCATCCTAAATCCACAACACAGCACTATACCAGCTACTAGGAAGAAAATGAACTCTATCCCACCTGAAACCAGGACAGCAGGCTTCTGAAGGTTCACCTAAATTCTGAACTATTTCAGGCCTTGCTAATTAAGAGATCCATGAACTAGAAAATGCAATAAAGCATCACGGAGATCAAAGGAAACAGGAAAGAGGTGTTTAGTTTTTGCTAAGTAGGAAGTGGCTACTAGTGACTTTATTAAGCACATTTACAGTGGAGCAAAGCAGGCACAGAAATCAAAGAGCTTGATATTTGAGCAATGTATTTACATGCACTTTAAATTTTAAAAGGAAAATTAGGATGTTATAATGGGAGAAAATGGCACAATCAAGAGATTATTTCTTCAGTTTGAGGAAGAATAAAGATGAACTTACATGAGGGAAAGAGGACCCTGAGGAAAAAGATTAGTGAAGAATGAAGGTAAAGGATGAAATAAAGTAGACAGAGAAAGCAAGTAAAAAGCACATATGTTTTCAGGAAGAATTAAATATATAATGAGCATGTAACAGTAGAAGGAAGGTATTTCGGGGAAAAAAGGCAATTTTGTAAAAAGCAGAAATTTCAAAACAGAGTGGTTTGGAGACTTGTAGCTGATTGTGCAGACTTTAAAAGTAACTGAATAGCATCTTCTGTGAGAACTAACGTGGCCATTTTTAGCCAAAATCACTTTCTGTACTAAAATTTTTCAAAGGAAGAGAATAAAATCGAGCTTATACAGTGGAAGACCTGTAATCTCAGTGTTGAGGAGGCTGTAACTTTTCCACAATATATCTCCATCTTACCATTATGTGTTTTGAAGGTACAACTGTGACATTTTATAATATGTGAATATTTACAGCTTAAGACTGCAGAGATACTATTTCACCTGTAGAGGTGCCTCATTTCATTGTCAGGCAAACATCATGAAATGTTGTCATCTCCTATTTCTGTTCAGAATATACATAATATTTTCAAATAGCTGAAATGAATAATATTTGTTTCGCACTGACTCGTACTTGCACACTTATCGAGACTTTCTTATACATCCTGTATCTACAGACGTGGTTGAATGGTAACACTGTACTGGTTTGTGGTCCTAGAGCCTCTAGAATGCGTCCCAAATTCACAGGACACTCACACATCCCCAGTTATACACTTGAATCTGATTTAACAAAGCTGACATACAAATGTCACAAAAGCATGATTTGCCTATTGATGCTGTACCTGAAAAACCTTGCACGCAGCATTCATTCCAGCAAGTAAGTGGAATAGATGCATGTAAAGAAAGTATACCAGATATCCCAGGATCAGACAGAGGTATGTGAAAAACTGCATACAGTTAAAACTGCTAGTCCAACTATGTCTTCTGATCTTTGCCTCTGAACAGATACACAATAGCTGGGACTACCATACCCCTGACCTAAACAGGCATAAATCCATTGAAAACAGTGGACCTGTGCAGTGTACCTCATTAACTTGAAGACCTAAATTTGGTCCAGGGTACCAAAACTCTCTAATATGGTTCCACAACCAATACATACTTAGGGGGAGACCTCTGCCTCTAACAGGAAAAATTATTTTGCATGGCAGCTGCTACTAACCCCTTAGATGCATACTGTTTCATTTACTTAATTTTACTTCTTGGGATGACAGACAGAATTGAACCCTAAGTTTTATGTTAAAGTAGGATTATGTTTTCCTAATTCCTACATAGAATAAACAGCAAGTTACCATTTTGTAAAAACAAAACCTCATAAACCATTGTCCTGGTAATTTTGTTATTTGAAACGTATTACAAACATCCAGGTAAAACATACTGACAACCATTCTACCACTTCAAGGGGAATCAAGTCCAAGAGCTTTCCTGGAATAAAAATTGTGACTATTATAATGTATTACTGAGATGACTGCAGCATACAATTAGGATGAAGCACTCTCTTCACAGACAGTGAATTTACTATTTATTTAATAGTTTTAAAATGTCACAGAATATGAAATTCACAAAAAGAAAATACTGATGCACTCCAGGAAGAGACTGCATCAGAAGTAATGTTCTACTTTTGATTATTACAGATAAGTGTTGGTCAGGAGATAAAATGAAGGAAATAATGGTCTTCAAATACCATGATTGATTTTACAAAAATACCTCAGATTTCAGCAAAGTACAATGGAAAACTAACTCTTGGTAAGGTGAAGCATAAAAATAAAAATTCCTTCGAACATGGTTTCTCTTACAAGGAAAAAACAAATTTGTGTCATGGAAATGTTTTCTCCTGCCTACGACAAGATTTTATTTCTTCAGAAAAGGTGTATTTTTTCCTGAAGTTGACTTAATTGTACTACTATTTTTTTTTTTCCCAAAAATTGCTTCAGATATACTTATCTCAATCTATATTTAAAAGATACATTTAGTCCACATAAACTGTTGAAATTACTGGAAGGTAGAAAAGGAGACAATTAAAAAAAAAAAGGAAAAAAAAAAAAAGCTAGTCACAACTGATTCTCCATGCTATAAGATTTCTGATGATTTTTGTTAAAAAATAAAATTCCAGGCTGCAATTCAAATTCAGCTATCAGCAACTTTTCATCACTTCTATGACAAATATCCTCTTGACTTTTGCTCTGGTCACTCCAGTCCTTTACTTTTCCGTGTTTCATCAGTTCTCTGTTCTCAATATAAATTGCAGAATCAGTTTTACAAGCTTTTGAGAGTTGCTGGAAATTTTTCTTGTTTCTAATTGAAAGGCTAATTGAAGCTCTTTAGGTTTTTCCTAAGATACTTTATTAGTAGTGTGATTTTTTTTTTTTCCTCCACAGCACAATGGAAAAACAAGACTGTGGATGCTTATCAAGTTTTACACATCTCTGTCAGTAAACTTGACATCTCAGTTGTTGCCAAGCAAGGGGGTAATAAGAGATAAGATCATAATCATAGTGCACTTTACTGATATGCTGTAATCAAATGTGGCAGATTTAGGATGTTCAGAAGGAACTGTGCTAGAATCTCTAAGCAAGCACTAATGGAAAGGTTAATATGATGGTAGTTAGCAGACACCAGCAAAAGCAGTTTGTCACTAGAACTGAATTTAAACCAGGCACATTCAAAGTCTTTAGCTCAAGGGGGCAATAAAAATATAGAATGGGTAGACTTAATACACTCCTTCCTTTCTTTTTTATTGTCTAGCTACCAGAGGGTACCAATAATTTGTTATGCTTCATATTATATTTGGAGGCATCTGTGAAATTCATTCATTTGATAGAATAAACTCAAAGTGTATTTTTATGCTAACAATACGGATTATACAAATGAAAATTGACAGTGATAAAAAGTCTTGATTTCTACAAAGCAGCCACATGAATTTGGGAAACATAAAATGAAATGGGACAGCCCACAGTTTTAATATCTAAAACACTGATGGCATTGATGTACCTGCTGGTGTATGGTTCTGACGAAATCTAAATTGTAGAACAAAAGCTGTCAGTTTTCCCCTCTTTTTTATATGCAACCATCCACACACAAAAGTGGCATGTTCTTAAAGCGATGCGGTTTGAATTGCGCGGCTTCTATTATTTATGCAAAATGGGTGGTGAGCAGTCAAACTCCTATCTTTTTTTTTACACTGCAAACAAATCAATTAAGGTGGGTCTTATTCCAGTGAAAAAACATGTAAAAGGATTTATGTGTGTTCATTTCTGCAATTTAGATTTCAGTAAGATCACTTACTATCTGCAAAATTAGCACAACCGTTGTCACATTAATTATAGTATTTAAAACCTGCCTATTTGAATTCAGCATTAGAGACCAATAGCTGATAGCTCTCCAGATTAAGTTATCTGAATTTAGCCAATGGGAGATAATATTCAAGTAAATACCTCAAGAAGATGAAATCAAAAGCTCTGAAAATCACTGTAAAATCAAGTGTTTACTTCAAGAAAGTAGAGGATCATACATTTTTAGAGCACAGATGGAAAACACCAACTCGAATATGTTTTGAAACACAAATTCCACACTACCCCTTCTAAAAGAAGCTGTTTGTAGAAGCATGGTTTACATTAATCAGTACCTAACAATTTTATATACAACCTTTCTAAAATTCATTTGCATAATGATAATCCGCATATGGCAGGGTTTAAGTTATTTAAGCGGTGTTATATTTCACTATTTAGTCTTGCTTCACCACTGCTTTAGCAGTGAATCCTTCTGGAGTGTAATGCAGCTAATGAGGGAGCTTTTTAACTGAACAAACTGACAGGTCCCATATCTGCAGAGGCAGCTTGAAACCGTGCCCAACCTCTCGGCTTCCCAAGAGGCTTTTCAAAATTCAATAAATAACATCTGTAGGCGATGTTGGGTGCAGACCTAGCAGAGTGCGTCATAACACTGAGCTGGCAGAACAAAGAAACCATGACGACTGCCAAGTTTCCATGGCAACCGCTGCGAGGCTTGGAGAGTATAATAGCACATCAATCATTGTCCAAAAGAACTTCATTATCAGCAAGAAAAAAACCTTTAGGATCTGTTTAGTGTGCAATTGTGGGTTAACTCACCTCAAAGCCTTGCTCTCTAGCAAAAGTGGCAGCTTCCTGAAATAATAAAAAAAGAACAGTTAATTATAAAGTGCTAGATAATGAAGAAATAACACATTCTGAAACTCATTCAGCCAGTTTTCCTTTTACACGATTATCTCAATATACCCATATACAGTTGTTCAATTCTGATAGTCGCACCAAAAGCTTCCCCCTCCTTCCCTCGAGCCCAACAACAGTACAATGTCAACACACTTCGCAAGTTCAAATTAAGAAGGTGCAATATGTTTTTTCCAGGCGAGGAAAGGTACTTCTGGAGATAGGACTTTGACTAGGAAACAACTGCTTCAAATCCAGACAAACATCCTTCAGACATATTTTTAATTGAAATTGTATCATATCTCCATTTATGTATGGCACTTCCCGGGATCCAGGTTATCAAGCCATATTAAAAAATCGTTTGTCATCTACGGTGCATTAAAAAAACAGGATCACAAAACGTGTTCAAACAATCGTGGTGGAATCAGATGAGCATTTAAAAATATTCTGATGTCTTAATCACTGCTTTAGGCAATTTAACTATGTTCTTTTCCTGAAAGAACAGAGGAAACATCAGGGTATCAGAATGTCCTCATTTCTTATTTATATTAATTGGAGCAATTAAAATCTGTTTTGAAATAAAAGCAAGGAGACAGAAGACAATAGCAATGTTTTTTCCCTTACTCACTTTCTACCTTAACATTGCAAATATTGCAGAAAACCCTCAAAGTCTTTATGTTTTTACTCACATTCTTCCAGATTATCTTTGCCAAGTGATATTAATAGAGGGATAAGTCTTGAGCCAAAATGGTGAGTTCATCCAACTAAACAAAAATAACTACCGTACCAAACCATTTAAGTCCAGTGTCCCTACAACAGCTTTTAGTGCTGCAGAAAATACATGCTTGTGGACCTATATGATCTGCCAGTTTGGGGGCAATATAAGAATTTGAAGTGGGTACAATTGATTATAACAACAGTAAGTTGAGGTTAATAAAATGTGATAAGCTGAAAAGCACAACTCCTCAGGCTGCTTCACTGCAGAAACATAAGGCTGACCGGGTTAGCCTTAGCTGATGTTGACAGAAAAACTGAATCATGGTCCTGACAATTGGGTGCAGGCAAGGTTAGCCACTTTGACAATTTACTTACAATTGAATTCCTTCTTGTACATCACACAGTCAATGACATTTGCTAGCCTGGCTGTCAAGAAGGAGTGTAGGGTTCAAAGATATCATGCAGTGTTTTCCTAAACCAGCATGTGATTAACAAAGCCTATGCTCATATGAAAAAAGGAGCCTGCAAGCTTCCACTCTGAAGTGATGCACTTACAATGAACTACAACACAATCAAGAAAGCCTCAAATGGGACTGAGACACAGAAAAAAACAAAAATAAGAAAAAAAAGGGAGTCATAAGGGGGCAAAGAATAAGAAAATGGACTAAAAATTATGTACTGCAGCCAAATTACATCTTTAACCTCAGGTTTTTGGTCATGCAATTGAAATCGGAAGTTACACTGATCTGTCCTAGGGGGTTTCTTTAATGTCCCAATGCAGCAGGACATTAACATCTGTGTTAAACTATTGTTTGGCCAGGAAACTGGACACCAGTACATTCTTACATCTGTGAAATAAAAACTATGCTAGTTAAGTAGTATTTCCTTATGTGGGAGACTTTGAGAGAATTTATCTTAATTTTCTGTACTGGGGCACCCATGCATAGCACATGTGGTTTGAAAGACCCGGCCCTTCCACAAGAAAGGATAAATGATTGCACATTTGTTAAAAAGTATCTCATCTTCAGATTTTCCTGTTAGAGTGTCATCTTTTAGCCTGGTCTGCTGCCCGGCTACATGAATAATGGTAGCTAGCATACAATCATAGATTTTCCTGCAGTTGACCTCTAATCTAAGGGTGTCTGAACGTGCCAAAGAACAGCAGCAATCTTAATTTTCTTCTCTCCTCTCAACTGAACCTCAGAGTAACTCCTGAGCAGCTTCTTTCAGTAAGGACTGCGCCTATAGCCCCCTAAGAATCAGCCTCTCTCAGAATTACACCCCTTTAAGAATTAAGGCCCTTCCAGTGAGAAAGATAATAAAGCTCAAAACACACATTTGGAGACTACAGTTTGGTGTTTGCAAAATGGTGAGAAATGTGAGGCAGGCCCTGAATGCCAGGGACAGTTCAAAGTAAATTAACCAGATAAAAGCGATGAGAACCTTTTAGTATCTATTCACAATAACAGTGAGAACAGGAAACAAGCAGACCCCATCTGTGCAGCCCTAGGGCACCTCATACTGAGCTTCACGTCTCTAATAAAGTAGTCAGGTTAAAATCTAAGTGGCTGTAACATGTGGAGACTGCTAGGGTTACAACGGCCAGCCAGGGCGTTCCCTAATGCAGGTGATAATCAGTATGATAATCACTATATTTACAGGCTTTCCATTTTATATCTGACATTGGAAATCACGAAGAAGGAGGGATTAAGGAAATAAACAACCTACACAGAAGCTTTACCGCTCCCCGGAGAATGCAGCATTTTCATTCATGCGTGACAGGCGACAACAGCAAAGCAAAACAGCGACAGAACAGAATTTTCTTAGGAGGCTTCATTTCACATCAGGAGTTCTCTCAGTTTTGATAAACTTTAGACATTATTCATTCATTACTCCAGCTCAGCATTTCCAGAGCTATTTCCCATTATTGTCTACAACAGAACATCTCATTTCATAAAACCCTCTCCCCCACCTTTTTACTCTTTCATACTAAATATATTAAAAACTCACACTCCTTTTGCTATATAATCTTTTTAGCAACTGCGACAGTGAATTTATTGCCGTACCACCTAAAGCAGAAATGGGATTTGTTATTAGTTGTGAAACATTATTTGGCTCATGCAGTTTGGGGAAAAAAAATCCTAAGTACAGTCATGCTGAGAAAAACTGTGTACAGTGTTACTTAATGGGAGTAACACAATGTCACCGAAGTTAACACACACCCTCTCTTTGCACAATAGTGAGCAGTTTACACAGGAAAGCGAGATAAATTAAAGAGATAACAATAAAAAAAGACAACTTCCGTTAGCACTGGCCTTGCTGTTATGTTAGAACGCGCTTGCTAGCTGAAAACTATTTCCATTCTTGCATGTATTTCATTGCTGTTGGAGTCCCAGCATTTAGTAAATGGAGCTGTCTATAATCTACACCAGGGCTAATTGTAACAGGACTTGTTAAAATTCTGAGCCCTTTTATCACCAGCAATACGAACTATTTGTTTATAAGTAAACAGAAACATACCCTCCAAACACAGAATTCATTAGCATCTGCATTCCTAGGAGTATTTGTCAGCCCCCTGTGTTAGAAGAATTTTATGATTATAGAGTTAAGATGGCTCAACTTCAGTAATTGTATGTTCAGTTTGCCATAACACACAGAAGGCACACTATGTATTAAATATTCTCGATACAACCACATTTTTTTGTTGTTGATACCAAGGTTTTATGACGACTTGATCAAATTATAGCCAAAATGGTAACAACATGCATGTTGGGTTAAATTTAATTCATGTAGGCCAACATAAAACTCAGGCAGTTGCACTGAACAGCATTTAAAACCACGTATTGCTGAAATTAGCTGACAAAGACTGTTTCAAAAGCACCACCAACAGTATTAACTACAATATGCATTTTAACCTTTATACAGAGAAAAGGAGCACTGTAAACTAAATTTGCATTTCATTGCTGAAATCAACATTATCTCATAAAGAAATGATAAAACAGCAGGACAGCAATGATACCCTTGCACACTGAATGCATTTCCCATAATTACACAAGAAAGCAAATGCAGGGGACACTGAAGCTAATCCCTCCCCTGCCATCCTTCTTGGTAGAGGAAACATCTCACAGAATAACCTAAACTCACATATTACAGTACTACCCTGTGCAGCTCTCTCCAATTCTCTATTTTTCCTTGGGGGGTGGGGGCAGAATAGGATTTAACTTTTTTTAATTGGGGGATTACTGGCAGATTTTGAGGGAGTTCCTATTGTAATAACTGAAAACTTCCTGACTTACTCAAAATAAGTCCAAAACAAGCCCTATTCACATTTTCAGGAATATGACCCTCTTCCTCTGCATAACAAATCTGTGACTTAGTGGGTTCAGCCTGGCCCATGAATCAGTGTAATCTTAAGCCTGCACACACACATACAGCATGTGTAACTGCAGAGGAAGATCCTTGCAGTAAATCTGAGTGCATAACGACAAAAAGAAATAAAAAAGCAAACTTGAATGGACTTACTCAATAAGAAACAGTAAATGACTATGAGGACCAACCACTTAGTGTTTGCATTTGATAGAACCATTCCTACTGGTACCAACCACGTTTGATTATAACTTGAATAGTACTTCCACCACTATACCTTACAAGACTTTCTTAACTGCTAAAATCTTCTAAAAATAAATCTTAAACATTCCCTTCCTCAGCTTCAGGCTACTGCCGTTGTATGACTGTCCTCCAAGAACTATGAATTGTTAGTTTTATTCCATTTACATTGTTTCTTTGAACACATTAAAGGCCACTATTATCTTGCTCAGATAATTCCCTTTTTCTTCAGTATAATCATTTAGTACTATCAATCCCACTCATGAGTTTGTCTCTAAACCTGGTATAACTTTGTGTTCTTTGTGTCCCCTCTTGCTTTTCTACAGCTTGCCTTGTTTGCTGCAACAAAGTGTTAGAAGCAGAAATTTTATCTAACATTAAAATCCTGTTATCTAAATGAAAAGGGTGACAACAAAGTAAAATAAGCAAATGGATATATAGGGAAGACTTTCATGCAAGCGAGGCACACTGATATCTACAACTTCATTCATAGAAGACTGCCTCAAATAATCACAGTTGTATTATATTGACAATCTCTGTTCTTAGAGCTAGGTGCTAAAGATTCGTATTTCTGAAATAGACGTTTTTATTCATGATTTCCTAAAGGACAGTGTACTTGTAAAGCTTTCTAAAATAATAAAATAAAGAAAAAGAAAAACAAAATTTCATATATTATTTGTCTCACTGCACTAGAGACATGAAAGTCTTCTGTTTTACTATAATATAATTACAAAGACTTGTACTTCAGCTTTCCTTAGGTAGGCACATTTGTCCTTCCTACCTCCCTGTCCCTTCTGTCTGGTCCTTATCTTTCCTGGTCCTTAACGGAGAGCTTTCTTATAAAATTCTCTGCTTTGAGAGCTATACCCTTAGTTTTTTATACTCCATAGGTACTGAGAACCTCTGATTTCAGCAGTATCTGTTGTGCCCAGTAATTCTGAATACAGGCCCTTAAAAGTTATCTTTTGTTAAAATCTCCCTCTTTTTTTTGTCACAAGATAAGTCATGAAGAATACTACTGTCAAGATTACCATGTGCCCTCCTTTTGGTATTTCCTTCATAAAACACTCGTCACAGTGCAGGAGCTAAGCTAGTTTTTAAGGAGCGGAGCTAGTGAGCTGTACCATGCCACGTTTACCACTCTTCCAGCTCCAGGCCAGTTTACACTAAATATGACTCTGGAAACGTGGCTCAAGGCACAGACAGGACAATGGGTTATCAGTTGCTGCCTTTGAATTGTAACAAAGATGTCATACATACACCCACTAACTTCACAACACAGATATATCAAATCCAGGTATTTTATGCAGCTGTTAAACGTGCAGTAATATGACCTGTCTTTATACCACTCTTTCCTGCGTATGCTACACAAAGCCAAACTAAGTTATACCTGATTTTGTTGCCCATCCCAATTTTAAGTGAGAAAATAATAGATGTATACATGCTTACAATAACAGATCCACACTTCTTAACATGCTGAATTAACAGCATGCAAGAACTAAGATTGCTTTCATGCTATGCACATAGGTGTGATGTCAAATCTGTGGTAATGATAACCATGACCTACCTAAGGAATCAGACATAGATACTGCTGAAGACTATCTGATGATCACTTGAAAACATGATTTCAACAAATGGCCAATATCATTCTGTTATTTAAAATTAATGGATGCAAAGTCTATAGGAGATAGTTCCAGCTGGATCACTAACCTTTAGTGCCAACAGTACATTTATTGTGGTTAGTGGTAAGATACATATGTTCCTCTTCAATTCAGCGATAAATAGTTATCAACAGTGACTCAAAACACTGTAGATTGTCCTATCCAGCCTTTTATGTCATTGTAGTCTGATTTAGACAGGCATTACTTCAAGGTCAACTATTACTACATTGCACTCTGTAAAAGCAATACAAGCTCATATGCCTTCATTAAAAAATGGACATTTATAAGGGCATTCAGGGCTCAGGAGGCGAATGCAATTTTATCCTTTTCTTTATTTCCCCCAGAGACAGTTGCTTTAATATGGGTCATATGAGAGCCTGAGAAACAGGAGTCAAAAGAACCACCCAGCATATTTTCTGAAACAAACATCTATCTGGTGAAATTCTGCTACAGCTGATAAAGTTTGAGCTATACTTGGGGATGTGTTACATGGATGTAATGCTTCCAAATTATTTTAATTTGACAAGCACAGAAGACTAATCTTTGATTTGGTCAGTAGTGTACACCTGTTCACGTTTCAGAGAAGATCAATAAAAGCTGGTCACAGAACGGACAGACCCCGCACACAGCTTGAGAGTCAACACTGAGAATCAGCAGTATCTGAGCAAGTATCTACCCCTCACTGGTTATTACTGAGGAAAGCACAGCTGCCATCAGTTGGATGGACAGATTATCATAAAGGAACACTGAGGTGTTTTTTTCCCTCTTTATGTTTCCTATGAGTAGTGCCAGACCCCAAAATTGCTTTTCTTTGTAAAGGATAGTAAGAGTTCATATCATATCCTAAAATATTTTTTCAGCTTGCTCCAGTAGTACTAAAAATACTGGTAAATATATCTACGCTACCTTCACCCAGTAGGTGAAAATATAAAATAATAATAATCAGTTCAAGTGAATAATCAGAACAAGTATAAATACCATATGGGGTTAAAGTTGTAATGTTCAGAGGGGGTTCTGGCAGAGTACCAGAGGGTTTTGTCTGAAGCAACCTAGTGTGAAAAGAATTGAGAAAGAAACGTATTTCCTGTCCTGCTTGGGTTCACCCTGGAGCGTCTGTGTTACGTACAATTCATTAATATTCAAGTTATTTATTCTCCTATTCAGGTTATTACCAGAACTATAGTTCCTGCTAGAATCTTCTACAGAAAAAAATCACCCTGAGTCAGAGCTTAATGCCGTTACAGGGTCTGCAACAGCTGCAGCAGTGATATGCCTGTGAGCCATTTTGAAATTTTATGATGGATAAAGCGCTATTACCTATATCTCTACCTTACATCCTTACCTAAAGAACCGAACTACCTATGACTCTGTATGTGTCTCTCTCCTCACATATTATAATCATCAAATTAGTGAACACCTTACACCACTTCTCTATACAAACGTGTCTGTCTCTATCTTAAGAATAGATGCATCATGATCAGAAAACAGGGAGAAGAAAAAAAAGACCCCTTCCTTAATCATCACTGAATCAGGAGAACATAATAAAAATGAAAACAAATATCTTAAAATTAATTTAATAGCTAGAAGAGTTTTATACACATATAAAAAATAAAAGATGTGCAGGGTCTTTGGAAGTCTTTAGTACTTCTCATTGGATGCTCTTAGTGTTAACTTTTTGGCTGAAAGATGACAAACAGAAATAAAAGATTGCATCATTTTCAACAAGGCCTTCTATGATTGCAACCACTCAGACTAGCCTAAAATCACTGACAAGATATTCTCATCTAGCAATTTCAGATGAAGAGAATAATCAGATGCTGTGCTAAAAGTGCTGGGATCCAGCAGGACTTGTCTCTAGTTCAGCTAAAAGGTTAACACATTTTTAGCAGTGAAATTGAGTTGTTTTATATACTTTGTTTGGTATGATGTCATGCACAGCCATTTAGAATTATTACTAAGGCTATGGTATTGGGAACCCTGTAAAGAGCAATCATTGCGTAACTCTCTTCATGTGCTAGCCTTGCACTGCTTGTTAACTCTAGCAAGAAAATAAAATTGCTCACTGCAACCTCCAGCAATAACGCTAACTTTTTAACTGATCTCAATATTACACATTTTACCCTTCCAATTAAGTTTGAACCCAGTTGATTTAAAGATTCTTATTGGAGTTTGTTGTGCTCTTTAATGCTAATTCGATGATGCATTTATCTATGTTCAAGATATGAATATTCAAGATACAATTGTTTTCTTGTATTTTCAGTTTTAGCTACTGCAGCTACTTTATGGAAGGAAAAATGTAATTCTCAGTCTGTACTAGTGTCTCTCTCTCACAACATGGTCATTGCATGGAAAAACAAAATTTCAATCTGACCACAGTTAGGTCACTGTGGTCCTGACTGAAGAACATAAGCTCTAATTCGAGATGTGACGAAGGCACTATTTGTATGTTGGACAAGTTGCTTGCACCAATTTTTAAAAAATCTATAAACATTAGAATTTACCTGCTTCTGACCAGTAAGTGTTTGAGGATGAGTGGTTTTTTGGTATGCTTTTTCCTTTTCTAAGAGAAGCCAACCTGAACATGAGATGGGTTAAGACAGAGCAGAGACTGAAAGAAAAGTAATGAAATTAGAGGGATCACAAATTCCAACATAGTTTAAAGAGGTATTACAAAAATCACAGAGTGGTTGAGGTTGGAAAGGGCCTCTGAAGATCATCTAGTCCAACCCTACTCCTCAAGCAGGGTCAGCTAGAGCAGGTTGCCCAGAACTGTTGGGTTTTGAGTATCTCCAAGGATGGAGACTCCACAGCCTCTCTGGGAAACCTGTCCCAACATTTGACCACCCTCACAGTAAAGGTTTTTTCTTATGCTTAAGTGGGAATTTCCTGTAGTTGAATTTGTGCCTGTTGCCTCTTGTCCTGTCACTGGACACCGCTGTGAAGAGCCTGGCTCCATCTTATTTACTACGTCTCATTAGGTATTTATATGCATTTATAAGATCACCCTAAGCCTCTTCTTCTTGAGGCTCTCTGTCTCCTCTCCTCATATGGCAGATGCTGCAAACCCTCAATCATCTCTATGGCCCTTTGCTGGTATCACTCCTGTAAGTCCATGTCTTTCTTGTGCTGGGGAGCCCAGAACTGGACCCAGAACTCCAGATGCGTCTCACCACTTCTGAGTCAAGGGGAAGGATCACCACCCTCCACCTGCTGGCAATGCTCTTCCTAATGCAGCCCAGGATGCTGTTGGCCTTCTTTGCTGTAAGGGTACATTGCTGGCTTGAATCCATTTTTTGCCCACCAGGATCCTGAGGTCCTTTTTTGCAAAGCTGATTTCCACACAGCTGGTCCCCAGCCTGTCCTGGGACCAGCATTCCTCCCCAGGTACAGGACCTGCCATTTCCATTTGTTGAACTCCACGAGATTACTGTTGGCCCATTTCTCCAGTCTGTCAAGGTATTCAAAATATGATATTATACTTTGTGTTAAGATAGTAGCTACTGACTTCAAGCATGGGATAAAATCCATGCCGGGGCTAGGCAGACAAGTAAAGACTTTGTCAAAGACTTATTGATATACGCAGAAAAGTCAGATGCCTGTTAGGATGGAAAAGAAACAGCTAAAGAAACCAAGCAGCTAACCACAGCCATGCAGCAGGTGAGGATAGTCAGGGACTACAAATCAATCAGAACAAGCTGCTCTGACAAATAAGCAGTATCTCTCAAACTAGGAAAAACCCTCTATCCACATTCTGCTGGCCAAAGGACTGCTAGCATCAGTACAGCACACCAAAGATGAAGAAAACATGGAAGTCCATTAATGTTTTGACCACTGAACTTCACCTAACTATTTCACGTGGTTTATAATATGCTTGGCAGCAGACATTCAAATTATTTATAACCAATTGCTTCATGCATTCAAATCACTCTCATTTCATTGTAATTGCTTTCTCCCTTAAAAATTGGCTTAGGTAAAAAGATCATGACTATCCTACTGGTTGGTTTTGTTACTATGCTTTCAAACATGAAAGTGAAATTTTTTCAAGAAGTGGGGTTCATAATTCCTATGACAGAAAGCAAACTATAAGCTTTCCCAGCACTCCTTTCTACTTTTAAAACACCACACTCTCATAAAAAAAAAGGTAAACGATAAAGAGGAAGATGCAAAAAAGAATATAAAATGATGTATGAATATGTATGAATTCCTATGGAAAAAAATTTCAAAATTAAATGATTTAATTATGGAAAATTACATTCCTGCATCAAAGATCAGTAATCTTTCACTTAATACATAACAGCATAATTATGACAACAACTTATTTGTTCAAAGTGCATAGTTTAGCAATGCATTATTACACGGATAACTGTAGGCAAACCCCTTTCTTCCAATGTGATCATCTGCTCTAAGACGCACTGGATATGTAGCAGTAATACTGCTAAGAAATTGAATCCATAGTGGTTTTGTCTGTCAGGCATTTGCCTTCCCTGTTAAATCAACTTTATGTACACATATACTCACACGACTTTCCAAAATGCATATATAGCTTATGACAAAACAAAAGTGATCTCTCTCTCTGAAACCTTCTGTATTTCAGTCTTCTCCTACATGCACCCATTCTCCAAACTGTTCCTGGTTAAATCAATGGTTTTCACAAGCATTTTTATTCACTAGACCTCTAATTGGGGAAAAAAAACCCTGCCTGCAATGGAATCACAGCCACTAAAATACCACAACTCATTGGCACTTTCAAGTTTTCTGAGCACTTGAACGTTATGAAGACCTGCAGCTATAGTTTGAGATCTACTGGTTACATCACCATTCATGTTAAATAGTACTGATGTATCTTTTTGTTACCATGAAGTAATTTTACCTTGTTAATATAGTTGGAATGAATTATTATCTATTCTCTTTTAAAAATATCATTTGATACATTCACTAGCTATAAAATATTAAAGTGCAAATATATTTTTCTTACAGTGTAATGACTGAGGTTGTACAACTTGCTAAGTACTATTGTTCTTCAGTTCATAAATTCACACAGATAACTTCTAGAGCCAAGCTGAGAAGTAAAATTTGGACTCAGTCCACACAGAAGAGAAATGAAAGATTTGGTCTACATCTGAATAAAATAAAACTTTGAGTTTCAACTGTGCTCTTTTTACAAGAGCAGTTCTCAATCTCTGGTAAGCAAGGACAGTCTCCCAGTGGCACCAGTTGTATATTCTAAGGGAGCATTAAAATGTGTCATAGCTTTCAAGCGATAATGTTTTATAAATGTTGTACGTAAGCATACAAAAAGCTTACCATCTCTGATTCCAGCATATGCACATTCTCCACATACTCCCAGACTCAAAGAACATTTTTTAATCCTCAGCTATACTTCGGAACAGTTACCACTTTAACCTCTACTTCTGTGTCTTTAAAATGCCACATTTATTTTAGGATTTGTCTCACAACTATTTTTTAATTACTGAGATAACAGATTGACATTATATTTTAATATACATTTATATATTTTTTAACCATTACTATATGCTTACTATATGTTAGCATATTGCAAATGAACCTGAAATTGCACCTGATACATTTCTTATTTTATTACATGACAAATGTAAGACTGCAAATTATTCTGAAGCTGAAATTAGTAGTCGTAGTAATAGTAGTAGTAATTCAGTTTTGGACAGGTTATTTTTAGCTAAGTACTTGCTCAGGCCCTTCACTACAGATTTCTCACACCTCCTGAGTGCTTAGAAGTGTAAATAATCTTTTTTTTTTCTCTGCCTGTAGCATTATATTTGTGTTTAAATATAACAGAAGTTATTTCAATCTATTTAGTTTGCCTCACACTTTCCAACAAAAAGAATTCCTGTGATTTCTTCCAAGACGCTGTGTCTCTTCCATTTTATGCAAAATTTGAAAAGTAGGGTCAAAGCAGTGCTGTTCTTTTGTTCAGACTGCATTCCAATTTGGGTTCTTGAAAATTTACTTCTTTCTCTTATATTAGTAATAAATTTTTTGGCCAAATACCAGACAACAAATGAATGGGAACATTATAAACCAGTAGTGCTATGCTTTCAGAGCAAAAGTAGCGGCAATAACAGCACACCAGATGCTGCATTGGAAGCTTTTTTAAAAGACAGCTATTTAGGGATTTAGGGAAATGAAGAAAAAATAGGCTAGGACCTCTGAAAAGTGGTACAAAATTGTAGAATCTCCTTGGTTTGAGGTTTGTTTTTCCTAAAAGAGCTAGGAGGAATGTAGTCCTCATACAATATAGTAAAATCTAATTATGTTATAAACAACAAGCTAGAACCAGATATACAGCACTAGCAGACATATATACATCTTTCCTAATTCCTTGTCTCTTGTCAGGTTTTTATATCATACACTCTCCTCTTTCAGTCAAGTTAATCAGCTCTTCTGAATTATGCTTCAAAAAGTCACATATGACATCCACCATGCCATGTTTTGAAAATTGCCATGCCCTAAAAGGCATTTTGATCTTAGGTTTAGACCATGAAAACAGTTTATTTGCAGTCTGGCTGGCTTACATGGTGAGCAGTGAACAGTTTGCAGAGGATACTGTGCTAAAAGTGTCACTTTTTAAAATAATATTGAAGCAGTTCTTTACAAACATGGCACTTGTCCAAAGCACATATGGAACATTAAATATAACCATAAAATTTTATGCACCAGATTTGACCAAGGTCTTGAGCTCTAATTTATATTTTCTCCGTTTTGCTGGAAGCCTAGCTGCATTTGATAAAGCTACTTCATAAGGACTCTGTTCTCCTAACATTTACACATCACACATCTGGACTTGGAAAGGGATTCTGAGTAAAAGAGCCAACTAATGCAGATCTTGTTTACATTATGTGCAATTACTCTTGTGTCATGAATCTCCCTGGGATATCAGAATGTGCGGAAGACACCCAAAGAATATGTACGTCAAATAAAAGTGCAAAAGTCTGGGTGTTTCTGTTCCTATCAATGAGCTGGGTACACATGATCATGTAAGAAAATGAATGGTATTTGTATTTTCTAATGATATTGCATTTCATTTTTATTAATTATTTGTATGTAATCAGAGCTGCCCTCAGTGTCTGAAGATCTCTGTTTGGATTGTTTTTCTCTCACAACTCGCTCACTGCAGCCAAGAGAACTAAGTGATGGCAGTTGCAACACTCAATTCAGTTACATAAACGCATCTTCCTTGCCAGATTCCCCTGCGGTGTTCCCATTTCATGAAATAAGTCTCTAGCATTTAGTAATGTACCATACCAGCAAGTTTATTTTCATGTGACAAAAAGTTAGGTCCTCTGCTCCTGGCAGCAGAGCAGCATGTGTGTGAGCATCACACACATGGAATCCACCCCAGACCGGGTGGCTGCACCAGTAAGAGGACAGAGAACAAGTACAATACTCGAGTAGCTACAGAACAAGAATTGGATGTCAGATTTTAGCAGGAGAAAGACAGCCTTCATCCAGAAATCAAGGCAGATGTTCCTAAGTCTGTTGCAGTGCCAACAAATGTAAGTGTACATTATACCTTTAACCATATACAAGATGCATGTGCTTCTGTATTGAGTGTATTTGCCAGTAATGATAAAAAACGCTCTCGCCAGACTATTCCTGTAGATGTAAATGGAGTTACACTTTTTAACATCACAGCTGGAACAAACACACTATTGACTACAACAGTATATGGTAAAAGTGAGAGACATAGACAGAGTGACCTAATCTATCACACAGCCGATCAGCTGCAGAGAGAGGGGGCTTTCTGGACAAAGTTTCCCACCATACCTGCCCATCAGCGTCAAGCTGGGTGGTCGTACTCCATTGACTTGCTGGAGCTTACCCTTACCATGGATAGGTCACTGTTGAAGGCCATCTGGTAAACTATATAGGGACTAGTACCTGTATGTCTGTGCAAAGGTCAGAGACAATATAAGTCTTTGGGCATGTTTATATCAGGCAGTGGAGCATCACAGAGATCTCAGAACCACCTGAGCTGGTCATTCACGCAGAGTCACACAGCTTAAGGTACTCCTGAAGCACAGCACTTGCACCAGCAAATTGAATCATCTAGTTTTGCAGGTTACATGTCAAGGGTCAGTTCAAATGCCTTTGGTTGAAGAGTACACCTCTGCTCTTAAAGGATTTTTCACAAATTCCACTTGCTGCCTAGATAAACATAAAAATACTGAGGTTTTTTTTCTGAGAAAGAAATATAGGAGAATGGAGAGAATCCAAATAAAAACTTAAGTAGTCAGAATTACTTAGTAATGATTACTAATTATAACACAATGAAAGAGGCTTTTTTTGATCCTTTTACACAATTTGCAGTCAACATGGAAGCCGTGAAAATAAGTCTCCTTCTTTCTAATTTAAGACTTCATTTTCCTTTGGGGGCCTCTGATTAGGTTTAGAGAGTCTAAACAGTGGCATTGCTACATAAAGCTGGAATCTGAACCACTCATTTTCCACCTCCAGTTCAAGGACTTAGGGAGGCTGGATCAAACTTTCCAGCTAAAGTAATTTCCTAACTCTTCCCTACAACTCATACAGATAAACTTAATACCTAACAGCACCACGTCCACTACCCTACCCAGCAAAGTGAGATTCCTTCTTTGTGGGAAGAATTCTGACACTGCATGATGCAAGGAAGAGAAGATCAACCACTATATGAATGTGGGTCAATTTTACTTTTGCATCTTCACATGGAATTGCTAATGGCTGGCTCTATGTGTTGACATGTTTGTTCAAAAATTCACGTGTCCTGCTCCTCTTTAATTAAACACATTTTCAAAGTAAGTTAAACAGGAACAAACCACTCCTGTTCCAGCATAAGAGGAATTAAAGGAGAATGACTGAAATGGTGGATTAAGTCTGCGGTCCTGTGAACTGCTTTTCTTCAAATATCTGTATGCACAAAGGTATTCCGGTTATGTCACACTGTCTACACGTGAGAAAACATAACTCAGCTATAAGAAGTCATCTAGATCTGTGGTAAAAGAGTTTTCCCCTTTTATTTGCCCACTGTCACAAGTCACATTGGGGTAGCCCACCACTGCCCCAGTGGTTAATGCTGATTTGGGAAATCTAGTACTTGGCTTCTCAATTCTACTGGTGTCAGTGAGCTGCACCCCAAGGTATACAAGGTCATTACCTAAATTCTTCATAAATTTGCGATTTCTGTAGTAGAAGAAGCATGGAAAATACCCACCATTTTCTGTGATGCTATTTTATATGACATTAACAATCTGTAAATAGCCAAAAGATGGCTTTGTTTATCAGTTCACACTTAAAATCAGAGAAAATATCTTCCCAAATACCACACATTATTTTCCTGGAATATTGCATGTAAGCACCAAAATTTCACAGAAGACTAAAGGTTAAGTATATACTAGTGGAGTCTCTCCTGATAGGAGCCAGTGAAGCTTTTCTTTCAGCTTAGTGGCAAAGGATTTACAGTACTAGGGATGCTAGTGACCTGAGATCCACTTGCACCAATTGCTTTTCACCATAAAATGTTCTGTAAATCAATGTGTTACTGTTTGTTTAGAGAAGTGTGTGACACTCTCAACTTCTACTTTCAGTACTTGTGCAGAAAATAATCACAGTTCAGGTGGCATGTGGGTATTTTGTATTTCAGAACTAGCAAAGAAATCTGGTGACATGGTCATTGCTATGGTAACTATACTTCTGTAGTGAACATTGAAGTAAATAGGTACATAAAACATGTATAAGTTGTCACTACGTAAGTTACTGCTGCCCTGGAGCTGCAATAATTTGCTTCCTTTAAAATTGTTAAATCTAGCCATAAATACTTGGTATCTCACAATGTCCTATTATTTCAGTAAGATGACAAGGCTCTTCTTACATAATATAGTGCAAATACATGAGCAGATTGATTTATCAAGAAAGGAACTTTTTGAGAAGTAATTTATTGGCCTGTAAGTAGCAAAGTATGAACAGGCTTCTGGCCTGAATGAAGAAGGTAGCCATGACTGAAACTTGGTGGGATGAATCCCATGGCTGGAGCGTGGCTATCGATGGCTACAGGCTGTTCAGAAGGGACAGGTGAGGAAGGAGGGGCGATTGCCCTCTACATCAAGAAATGGATAAAGCGTGAAGAGCTGTCTCTGAAGAACAGCCACGAGCAGGTTGAAAGCTTATGGGCAAGAATCAGAGACCAGGGCAACAAATGGAACCTTGTCATTGGTGTCTACTACAGGCTGCCCGATCAAGGGGACCCTATTGAGGAAGCCTTCTTACTTCAGCTACAGGAAGCATCATGCTTGCAGGTTCTCGGACTGCTGGGGGACTTCAACCACCCTGACATCTGCTGGAAGAGTAGCACAGTGAGCTATAGACAATCCAGAAGATTCCTGGAGTGCACTGAGGATAACTTCTTAAGCCAAGTAATAGACAGCCCTCCCAGAGGGGATGCAATACTGGACCTGTTGGTCACCAATGCACGTGAGCTAATTGGTGACATCAAGATTGGAGGCAGTCTGGGCTGCAGTGATCATGCACTGGTGGAGTTCACAGTCCTGAGGGGTATGGGTCAGGCAAAGAGTAAAGTCCGGGCCCTGAATTTTAGGAAAGCAAACTTCCAGCTCTAGTCAATAGGACCCCCTGGGAAACTGCCCTCAGGGACAAGGGAGCACAACAGAGCTGGCAGATCTTTAAGGATGCTTTCCACAGAGCACAAGAGCTCTCGATACCCAGGTGTAAGAAATCAGGAAAGGAAGGCAAGAGACTGGCATGGATGAGTCAAGACATGCTGGTCAAACTAAAGGGCAAGAAGGAAATGCCCAGGCAGTGGAAGCAGGGACAGGTATCCTGGGAAGAGTATAGGGACGCTGACCGGTTGTGTAGGGATACGGTCAGGAAGGCCAAGGCGTGGCTGAGGCTGCACTTGGCAAGGGATGCAAAGAATAATAAGAAGGGCTTCTACAGGTATGTTAACCAGAAAGAGAAAGTCAAAGAAAACGTATCCCGCCGATGAACACGACTGGAAAACTGGTAACAACAGACAAGGAGAAGGCCGAGGTACTCAACAACTTCTTTGCCTCAGTCTTCACTGGCAACCTCTCTTTCCACTCCTCTTGAGTGGATGGACCACAAGACAGGGACTGGGGGAGCAAAGTCCCTCCCACTGTAAGGGAAGATCAGGTTCGTGACCACCTGAGGAACCTCAACATACATAAGTCTATGGGACCTGATGAGATGCATCCCAGAGTCCTGAGGGAATTGGCTGATGTAGTTGCCAAGCCACTCTCCATGATATTTGGAAAGTCATGGCAGTCAGGTGAAGTCCCTGGTGAGTGGAAAAAGGGAAACATTGCACCCATTTTTAAAAAGGGTAGAAAGGAGGACCCTGGGAACTACCGACCTGTCAGCCTCACCTCTGTGCCTGGGAAGATCATGGAACAGATCCTCCTAGAAGCTATGCTAGAGCACATGGAGGACAAGGAGGTGATGCGAGACAGCCAGCATGGCTTCACTAAGGGCAAGTCCTGCCTGGCCAACCTAGTGGCCTTCTATGACAGAGTGACTACATCAGTGGACAAGGGAAGAGCTACAGATGTCACCTATCTGGACTTCTGTAAGACCTTAGACACAGTCCCCCACAACACCCTTCTCTCTAGATTGGAGAGACATGGATTCGATGGGTGGACTGTTTGGTGGATGAGGAATTGGTTGGATTGTCACATCCAGAGGGTAGTGGTCAACGCCTCAATGTCCAGATGGAGATCGGTGACAAGTGGTGTCCCTCAGGGGTCTATATTGGGACCAGTACTGTTTAATATCTTCATCGATGACATAGTGGGATTGAGTGCACCCTCAGCAAGTTTGCAGACGACACCAAGCTGAGTGGTGCAGGTGACACACCTGAGGGACGGGATGCCATCCACAGGGACCTGGACAAGCTCGAGAACTGGGCCTGTGTGAACCTCATGAGGTTCAACAAGGCCAAGTGCAAGGTCCTGCACACGGGTTGGGGCAACCCCCAGTATCAATACAGGCTGGGGGATGAAGGGATTGAGAGCAGCCCTGCGGAGAAGGACTTGGGGGTACTGGTGGATGAAAAGCTGGACATGAGCCAGCAATGTGTCCTCGCAGCCCAGAAAGCCAACCATATCCTAAGCTGCACCAAAAGAAGCATGGCCAGCAGGTCGAGGGAGGTGATTCTGCCCCTCTACTCTGCTCTGGTGAGACCCCACCTGGAGTACTGCGTACAGCTCTGGGGTCCTTGGCACAGGAAAGACATGGACCTGTTGGAGCAAGTCCAGAGGAGGGCCAGGAAGATGATCAGAGGGATGGAACACCTCTCCTATGAAGAAAGGCTGAGAGAGTTGGGGTTGTTCAGCCTGGAGAAGAGAAGGCTCCAGGGAGACCTTATTTCAGCCTTTCAGTACATAAAAGGGGCTTATAAGAAAGATGGGGACAAACTTTTTAGCAGGGCCTGTTGCAACAGGACAAGGGGTAATGGTTTTAAACTAAAAGAGGGTAGATCTAGACTAGATAAAAGGGAGACATTTTTTACAGTGAGGGTGGTGAAATACTGGAACAGGTTGCCCAGAGAGCTGGTAGATGCCCCATCCGTGGAAACATTCAAGGTCAGGTTGAACAGGGCTCTCAGCCATTTGATCTAGTTGAAGATGTTCCTGCTCCTTGCAGGGGTGTTGGACTATATGATCTTTGGAGGTGCTTTCCAACCCAAACTATTCTATGATTCTCTGATGAGAAAACCACTCCCAGGTCTTGATGCACTGAGGCAAGGTTGAGCCATCGTGGAAAGTTTGGAAAGCTAAGGAAATTTCTCCATCTCTGGGAAATACAGAGCCATTTTCAGGTGGAGTGCTCCACATGATTTTCTCAATTCTTCCCCTTATTCTTTGTCTCCTCCTCTCCTCAAATAATTCACCAACGGCTGAGATTTGGAATTAGAAAATAACAGGCTAGACCCTGCCCTCCTTTAGCAAAGAGCAGTAACATGCAGAAAGAGGTTTTGGTCTCCTGTCATGCTCTGCTTTTCATCATAAAGAATGTGTGGCTTATAGACGTCCTCCTTTTGTCCCAGCTGAGCAATATAACACAATTGTTAGGTCTTTTATACACAAACTTGTTTTGGAACAGTTAAGTGCAAGCTTAACACGTAGCTTAACACAAGCTTCTCACACATAGTGATGATGAACTGATATTTAGAGAAGGAAAGCACAGTTGTCTTCAATTTAGACAGTGACTGTAATCCTGCTGAGCAGATAACAAAAGGGACCAGTCTACCCATGGCACAAAATGAAGGAAGGCACTGATAGGTCAAGTGGATCCCTTGGGATCATTTCCTTGGGTTAGATTACATGTATGGCTTGGAAGTCTTATGTTTCTGAAAGAAAGGGGATAGTGTTTTGTGACAGCTGCATTATATCATCATATTAAATGGATTAGGATGGCTGTGGAGACTGGAAGGCCTACACAGTTATCACTGATGAGGGAGGTACAGCTGAGTAAGTCTTTCATAGAAAGTATACCAGTGTATGTCCAGTAACTGGATGAACATCAACAGATATCTTTTTAAACTAGAGAATCCAGCTGCTGGAAGAAAAAAAAAGGTGGTAATTATATTTTATGTATGAGGAGAAAGCATCCATCTTAATGTATCATTGATGTTCTGGTCATGTCTCTAACACCAATATTAAGTTCTGGTTTTCACTTAAAGCAGAGATTTGACCTCTGTTTACTATGAGAAATACTGTATCAAGACCTCGCATGCTTTGAAGGTACTGAGAACGTACAAGAACTTTATTTATGAATCCATTGGCAAGTAGGTCCTTTACCACAGATACCAACATTGGCTGTATCTCAAAGGAATTAAGAAACATGCCCTAAGTAATTATCATTTGAAATTTGACATTCAGGCTATATTTAAAGATGGAAATTTAAACAAACTATTGATGATTGTTTTATCTAATTATATCTAGAGGGACTACAGCAGTGCAGGTAGCTCTAATGTGGGATTACTAAGATGCTAGTTACCTGTTAGTCTTTGTCTAATGATTTTATAGATTGTAACAATTAGCAGGGGGGAAGAAGCTCAAGGACTGTAGTTTGCTTTCTTACTTTTAGATTGGCTGTCTCAAATGACATCCCTGTTTAAAAATCTTGTGGCCACACCTCCTTGGGCCTTTTCTTTAAAATATCACTCCTGTATCTGCTGCCTTACCCCTACTGTGCGGAGGGAACCTGAGACAGAAGCTACAAGTCTGAAAAGGGGGAGAACAGGGAGTAAGATCTCCCTCTTCCTCTGGCAGTAAATTCCTAGATCAACTCAGGCTGTAATGTGCAAATTCACATTAATATAACTCTGCAAATTGCCACCTTAAAGGTCTGATTCATCAGTAATGCTCTCAGTTCATTATGCTGCTCTGCTGATAGAAAAGGTACACAAGTATAGGTTAACAGGTTGGTGCACTGTGGCTCTTTTTCTTATGTTCTGTTATATTTGTAAATCTGTTCTTAAGAGTCAATATGAATACAGAATGATTTAAGGCTGATACTACTTGAAAGAGACAGAACTTTTGCATGGCTGTGTAATCCTTGGGTTTCTTGTTTGGAGTCCATGTCTGATGCTTTACAAAAGGCCTAATAACAATAATAATCATCAACCAGGACTAAAATTTACATCAGGTCAATATACAGTTAAAATCAGGGTATGAACCAATAACTTCAGTATTAAGAACTGCAAGTATGCTGTAAGAATTCTGAAATCCATAAGCATGAATAAAAACTCAGGAAACTCAGGGTTAACTTTATATTGCAAAAAATCCGATCACATTAAGACAAAAGATAGGCAAGCAAGTTACTCATACATTACCTCCTACCTGTCATGATACTAGGAATGAAAACACATGGAAAAAAGTCCGAAGTCCTGAAAACATAATTCCCAGCTAATGCAGTACAACAAACACTAAAATATTTAAGTCATAACAATGATTATTAGATAGTTTTACTACAGGGTACCCTATCATTACTATTCTCAACAGTACGACTGAGAAGACACCTCCCTGAGACACAGCTCTTTCATGGCTCTTCTGTGCTGACAGAGGACCAAGTTAACAAAGAGCAACCTACTTCTCACAAATCTTGCAACACATAATCCCCGCTGCCATGTTAAAGACTAATGTGACAATCCAGGGAAGCCCAACCTCCTTCGCCTTTGCTCTCCTGCATAAGACTTAGGCATAATACAGTTAATATAATGAGTATGCATTCTTAGCCCACAATCTTTTACTCTGTTCTGCTAGAATTCAACAGTTGTTTTAAAACATGGGGACTGCTATTAAAAGTTGCTGGAAGTATTCATGCAGAAAGCTGAAAAGATTGACAGTGAATTTTTTTTACTTATATAGCAAAGACTAATTTGTATTTTACGCTGTTTCAGCAGTCTTTGACTGTTTTCTTCAAAATCACTGGCTCAGTGGCACCATATGGAGCATGTTGAACTTAAGATACCAAGAATGTGTCCAAGATATATCTCACTCCAGTGTGTTAAAACATTCCACCCTGCAGCTGTCATTATAGGAATATAATTCATACCCTAAAGTTTAAAGAAAAACAGTGTAGCTTACTATGCTTACAAAAATACAAGATTTTTTTGGTTCCAAGTAATGGTCAGTAAATGGAGAACAGTTAATCTTAAATACTGCTTTCTTAAATATTTAAAATTTTAGCTGATCATGAACTGCTTTGATTCTGCATGATATTTAAGACTGAAAACAAAAAAACACCACGCAAAAGAATTACTAAAAAAAATCTATAGTGAAGGGATTTATATATCTAGACTTAGCATAGCCCATCATTACTTTTTTCTTTTCACTGATTGCATTTCTTTTAAAAATTGATATATGAGATTACAGGGCAAAAACCTCAGCTACATTTTTGGTAATGGCACTGAGCAAGTGTATGATCACTGTTATGACATTTCACCTCCCTGGTCATTACTTCTCCAGTCTTTTGTTTGTTATCTCTGTTTAAAATGTAAATTTCTCAGGACAGGACATGCCTCTTACTCTGTTTTGTACATTGTATAGTACTCCAAACACTTTCTATAAAGTTAATTGCTGTAATAATAAGGGTAGGAGATAGGCAAGAAAAAAGAACACATGATGGTTTCTTAGAAAAGCTGTCTTGGGATGGACACGTTATTCAAATGGTCAATTCGCAAGCTAGTAATGCAAGTTGCCTTAGAAAAGGATCCACAAAACCATTTTAACATGCCGACCCATCATATATTCTGTTTATGACATGTTTCAGAGGAAAACTATTTTAGAGAATTTAAAATTTTTATTGATACAATTTTTCATATGCTTTTGTCTGTAAAGTCAGGAAGCCATATGAGGCTCAGGAGAAAATGTTTTAGAAACCTTGTAAGGTTATCCCATAATAGCTTATTGATAAATGGTAAACTTGTATGTAAGGCTTAATATCCTGAGGCCTTCAAGAGCAGGCAGTAAGTTCTGTGTGTCTTGCTGGCAAGCTTGGGATCTCCCCTCTACAGTATTGTCAATCTTCCATTTACAGCCATCCAAGGACCAAAGATATTGATGCAGGCCCAAACACTGCATGCCTTATGTTTCTAGCCAGTATAATATTAGGGAGGCATTTCATATTTGCAGGGAGATTACTGGGAGCAGGAACATGGAAAGGGTTTTCAAGGGGTGGTTTATTACAGAAAGATGGCTAGTTGGGGTAGTTCAGAGCATAGAAGCTGGCTCTGTTGAGAGAGGACAGTAACTATGCTCAGTAATAAGTGCTACTGAGGACCTTGTAATACTTTCCACATAGCTGAGACAGGCAAGATAAGATTCATAGAAGTGTTTGTAAAATGTGGAATTAAAGTAGGAAAACACTGCACAGTTATACCAAATTTGCCCCCACAGGCTGTTGCTGGGTACGATGTGTTTGATTCCAGAAAAATGGATGTGCTGGTTTTGGCTGGGATAGAGTTTATTTTCTTTATAGTGGCCAGTACGGGGCTATGGTTTGGATTTGTGCTGGAAACACTGTTGATAACACAGGGATGTTTTAGATATTGCTGAGCAGCGCTCACACAGAGTCAAGGCCTTTTCTGCTTCTCACCCCACCCCACCAGCGAGGAGGCTGGGGCTGCACAAGAAGCTGGGAGGGGACACAGCTGGGACAGCTGACCCCAGCTGACCAAAGGAATATTCCATACCATATGATGTCATGCTCAGCATATACAGCCGGGGGAAGAAGAAGGAAGGGGGGGACATTTGGAGTGATGGCGTTTGTCTTCCCAAGTAACCATTACACGTGGTGGAGCCCTGCTTTCCTGGAGATGGCTGAACACCTGCCTGCCCATGGGAAGGAGTGAATGAATTCCTTGTGTTGCTCTGCTTGCGTGCATGGCTTGCATGCCGGCTGGGGTTAAACCATGACAATAGAATGCAAGAAATATACAAGGAAAAAAAAAAGTACTTAAGGAAATGTTATGAAAAGGTAAGCATCATAACTTGTTATGATCTTGATTTAAATTAGTAACATGGTTTGGACAGATTAGTATCGACAAAATTAGTTACATTTCAAACAGTTTGCAGGATGAGTTGGATATATTTCAGATCTACTCAGGAATTTTATCTACATGAAGTATAATTTTTCTTATTCATTATCCTGAACAAGGATTTATTGCAAGAGGTCTTATTAACAGATGAACAAAAAAGTAGCACTGAAAACAGTTGTCCAATTCTAATTAAAATAAATTATTAGAAAACTTTCCACATGTTTTATAAATTGTAAAATGAGAGAGTTCTATTTATCTGGCTAATCGTTCTTTGAAAGAAATATCTTTGTTCAAGGACCACAGGACTGGCCATAATAGATCAGATCAGCAATCTATCTAGTCCAGGACCCTGTCTTTGGAAAACTGTTACAAAGAAAACTGAATGAAACAGAAAGTTTACAGACCACTCTGGTTTCCTTTAAACTCTCATTAAAGAGTTGGCTTTTACCCCGAAAAATAAGCATTAAAGGATATAACTGTGGATAGCCATATTGTCTAACCATCCAATTCTCCCCATCCACCTAGCACTCAAAATCATTACTGTATCATTGAACACATAGATTTTGAAACAGAAAAATTAGGGGGGTTGCTTTGTGTTTCATTACATGAGATACTATTCTAAATATTGTTACCTTGAATAACAGCCACAAGAAAGAATGTCTGCATAATTTACTCCTGAATGAAGCATCTTTCTGGTGCGATAACATTCCTCATTAACCTATTACATATTCTTCTCTCACCCTAGATCTGTCCAAATGCCCTCCAAAGTAACCAACTTCCATTAATTTATGTTACAGTATTCTATACAGTGCACTTTAAGTTCCAAATAACAAGAAAGAGAAACTCTTATTTAAGAATAGTAGAGGTGAAGGTTGGTTAAAAAGAGATAATTGACATTTAACTTCCTACAAAAACAACTCCAATGCAAGAGGTGCAAAATGAATAGGTATGCTTTGAATGAAGTCTGTTACAAGGAAGATCCCTCCCTAAAATACTTAATATCTTTATCATAAATGAAAAGATAACTTTGGATGACTTACATTGTCACTTCCATGCCAGCTTGAAAATTATCCCAAGAACACAGCTGAAGATGATGTTAACACACTAAACACTTTGATCTTGATTTCACCTTGCTCTACCTGAAATATATATATGCACCACTCATCCTGGGACACAAAGTTCTTGTTTGAAATATGAAACAAACTCATCTGCAAGTAGAGTTAATATGGACTCCTGAAACTTATGGTTTCCATGGTGTACTCTAAATAATGGGTCCACTTCCCACCAGTGCTACCCTTTAGAATACTCTTATGTGTGTCCACCCACCTCTCAGATAACGCATGTTCAGAGATGGGCTACAATTGGCCAGCATAAGGCTATGTACTTCCTCAGTTCTTTTCACCAGTTTAGATTCTAGAAGAAATTAATTTGGTTCTAGATGATGAGTGTTCTTTTTTGAGCAGTTAGATTCAGTAGTTTGACTCATTATCGTAATTCGCATATACCAAGATGCAGCTCCATCCAAATCTGGCATTTACTTTGATGTTCAAATCAAATGCATAGTGTTTGGCAACTATATGTGCAGAATTTAAATTGACTGATCCATTTATCTGAAACTGGCATGTGTCCAGGACCACTCACAGATGTATCTACTGGTCTAGTAGAAATTCCAAAGAGAGAAAAAAGACACGTTAATCGTAGCTGCTCCAAAATGACATATATTAAATATTGCGTGTGTTAAGACCATCTGACTGCCCATCCACATAGGTCATACATGTTTCAAAAAAAGTTAAGAAAAAACTTCAGGTGAACTGATGGTGAAAGATACCTGCAATTCCATGAAATTTCAGATATTTTTCCAGCTGGAGGAAGGTCCTCCCTTCAGAGCAATCAGAACTGCCCCAACACTTCATTTCTCATGAAAATTCCAGTTCTTTTAAAAAAGAAAGAAATGTCACACAACCTGGAGAGGTCAACGGTCTGACTAGACAAGATGCCCTGGTCTCCCAGAAGAATTCCAGAGCAGAAAGACACTTTAAGAGAGATCCTGAAGAGAACTTAATTCTGTGAGGTCTCTTACCTGCCACGAACCAAAGATACTACTAATAGCTGGGCCTCTCAGGATTACAAAAATAGTATCCTTCAGAAGGACAGCCACAGAGAAAGAGAAATAAGCATGCTGTTGACTGGCATCTACAGACTGGCTTAGACTCAAAGGACAATAATATCAAAATGAAGAAGCAGAACTTCTCAATAAAAACAATGGAGTTTCCCCTCAACCAAGATCCATCAATCTTCAGCATCAGAAAAATTTAAAATAAAACTCCTAACTCCAGAAATTTTTGGGACATCCTCAAATAGCCTATTCAGCTAGCAGGGCTGTACCTTGATAACAGCAGGACAGCTTGAAAAGTACCACTGAGGTCAGATTAGTTGGGGATCCTAAGGGTCTTCCATTGGAATGTGTACCACTTTCCCATTGCTTTCAAGTGAGTTTCTCAAATGCTGAAGGTTTTTGCTTATTGACAAGGACAACCCACGGCCTTATGGAGCGGGGAGAACCAGCTGGCTCTGAGCTCTAAGGCTCGGATGAGAAGCAGATACTGATGACCGCTTCCTTTGTAAGGATGGTGAGGAAGTCCTTCTCTTTAGCTGCGGTTGGGAAGAACAAAGTTTCTGCTTGTGAAACTGCTGCCTCTGAATGAAATAACTTGAGGACGATGAATACAATTGTTTGTTGAATTTCAAATTCAGAGTAGGGGTCCCCCTCTACACAGCTAGAAACATATCCAAGAAACAGACAGACTTATATATTTCAAAATTTCTACCATCCCAGCCATTAGACTGCTACAATTCTTTCCTCCAGTTGAAAGCTCCTTCACCTGGAAACTACTTTAGCATGGAAAGCAAACTGACTCATATACGCACGTTTCCGTAATGTGACTGCATATGTTGCTGGTTTTGACATGGCATACAAGGTGTCAAATGAGGATCTGAGGACTTAATGAGCAACATTTTGACATTGTTACTTATCACGTATGTGTTGGCAGCACTTTTACTAAAGTAAAGGTTTAGTGCATCATTTCTGGGGACAATTAAAAAAAAAGAAAAAAAGAAAAAAAGAGAAAAAGTGTAATGACTAGGAGAGATGAGTTCCGTTAACTTAGACCAAAAACATATAGCAAAGCAATTTCTCCACATTGCTTCCCTGGGAGGTCAATATTTAAACAAATGGTATTGTAAGTCAGAATATGACCACTAAACCTCAAAATATAGCTTAAGGAGACACTTTCATGTGGCTGCAAAATTACCACCCAAAGGCTGTTGTAAATGGGGTGGCTTACGCTTATAAATAAGGCAAGGTTTTAGAGATCAGTTAATACCTTTGGGAAAACCATGGGTGCTTTTATGTATCTTTCAGGCGTTTTAGGTACGCTGCAACCATATTTTTTTCTACTCCTTTTCCAAGCCCCTTTCCTAATTTTTTGACAACTCTTTGAAAAATTATTTAGAAATTAATAAAATATTTTTGCGACCCTTGCATATATTTATGACCCATTGCATATACTTCATAATATAGTGCACGTTTAGCTTTCCTTTTAATGCCATTTATAGGAGGGACAAAACATGTTTTAATTGTATAATTAGTAAATTTAATCAATTAATATGCCCAGTATTATAAATTCTAATGTCTTAATTCTAAATTCTCATTAAAAATTAAAATATAGATTTTAATCAATAACAGTTTAGCAGAAGTCAGTTCTAAATACCTTCAATGTATATGTCAATGCACGAAGGAAAAATTTTTGCCTTGTTTACTTATACATAGCACATTTTCAGTAGTCTTAAGGAAACATCAGTGGGTTACATTTATTCCTATCAAATCTACAAACAGTAGGAATCCCAGTGACAGAAGATTATATAACTAGTTGGAAAGAAGACAGGGTTCAAACGCCTAGTTTTGCTGCTCTTTGTTGGAGAAAGTCAGAAAAATGAAACTACTTAATAGATTTGTAATCAGATGTGAAACTCTCTTGATGGAATAAAAATATTATTTGAGCTATATAAGCAGGGTGAAGGAAGGTGTTGATGGAGAAAGATAACATGAGAAAAGAAACAAGGTGGAAACTGTAGTTTTGAAAAAATAGTGCTATGTAATACTACAGAAAAAATGTTAACGTAATAAAGATATTGCCAATTCTATTCCAAAACCCCCAAACTATGTTTTCAAGATTAATTCCTTATAAAACAGTTTTAAAAACAAAATCAAAAGCCATTCTAATGCTGTTTCAATTTACAACTACACATTTGCATTTTGTATGTATTTGTCTTAAGCAGCTTCAGTATTAAAATAATTACTAAAACATTTGCAGTCATACAGACTAAAAACACATGTACTTTTAGTCTCTGCATTTGTTCCGTTATATTGCATATTTTCTTGAAAAATTTAGTTTAGAGCAGTTTAGTTTAGAGCAGCCTCCAGACCTCTCTACAATACATGGTCACAGGGTTTTGAATATCATCACAGACTTACTACTGGCTCCTTGACTATCCTTCCCTTTTCTTCTCTTTCAAGTACACTTTGTTCAGACTCAAATTTATGAACACAGGAAGCATCAATAGGCAAATACAAGCTCTTTTATATAAAAACCTCTGTCCAAGAACATTACAGCTAATACCTGAACTCATCCATGCACAATAGCATTCAACTAAATACTTGCAGACAGAACTATACTGAGTGGCTGCATATATAACATGTCAGGATTAAAAAGGATATTGCTGTACATACTATACTACAGGAATAAAATCTTTAAGTTAGACTATGTCCCCAGCTGTATTTCTTCGCTATATTGCTTGGGAGACCCTAACAGTATAGACTGGTTAGATCAGATGAAACAGAGAGGTTATCAGGCTTTCTCTTTCAAAGTCCTCTGTACCACCATGCATTACCCTCTCATCTAGTCAGATCTAGTGATCCTGTTGCCTGGGAAAGCTGGACCAGCTCAGTGATTCAACAGTAACCTAGCCCACAGAAACTACTCTTGCTATGGACATAAAATTGCTAAATCTGACTAAAAGGGGAAGATGAGACTATGTGATAAGGGCAAGTGAGAAAGGCCCACATCAGCTCACATTTAGGTGTTATCCATGGGGCTAACATGGAACTGCAGCCTTACAATTCACTGTAAGGACTGTAATGGGGAGAATCCCCAGTATATGTTGGCATAAAAGGCTTTAGCATGATCTAATAGTGCTCTGAATCAGAAACTGGCTACATCTGCCCCAAACAGGGCTTGAAATGTGGAGTCATTGAATAGACCTTAGCTGGATTGGAAAACAAAACCTTTATTGAAATCTATATATTTTACCTGCATTGTTATCTGCAAATATCTCTGTGAAATTGAATTGTTCTGGATTTACATTGATTTAAAGAAGTTTTTGTGAACATTTCTGCCTTCATTCTACTACTTATCAACTGTATAACTAAATTTTATTCATACTCTTATTTCTGCAGCTCTTACATTATATATCTGTATTATATATTATACGTTTTTGCCCTAGTACTGATTATTGAAAATGCACATGCAGTTCACCTTTAAAAGGCTTTCAGAGACTTATATTAATACTACACTGAAAACTGAAAGTCAAACTCTGCAGGTCTTTTCCTCCAGTCAGGTGAGTTTTGTCCTAAATGCATCCAGCAGCTGACGACATTTCAGGACACTAACTGAAGAAAAAAGTTAGAACTCGATTTTGCTTGTTCCTGGCTCTGCTCTTGCTGTATGACCTTGGGCAAATAACCCCTCAACTGTCCACCTGTAAAACAGAGACAAGACTACACACCCACCTTATTGGTTTATTCTGAGCTTTAATGTTTATGAAGTGTTATGAGATGCTCTGGGAAGTGCTACAATGTGAAAAGCGTTATCAATCATCATCAGTAAAACAGAAGCTGCTGAAATACGGTGAAATCTGCCTTCCTTCTTCACAGGACGTGTTCTGTCTTGTGCTGCTTTCTAACCAGTACTTGTAATCTTAAAAGTATCTCAACATTGCATAGCATAAGGAAGGATAAATATCCCTAAGCATTCTGAGAGACTACCAGAAAACATTTTTCGTTTTAAGAAGTGAAGCCTGTTGTAAAGTATATGCTTCTCTTCTAAATACCTGCTTGTTTTCCATAACTGAAAAAAATAAAGCCATTTTTGAGATAGGATTCCTAAATTGCTTAAATAGCTAGACATTAGCTGAAAGCAGCACTAAATATCAATTTAAATACTTGGCTTTCAATTTTCCTTTCATTCATAATGTACTAGGTAAACTATACTAAAATAATTACTTGCTTATTACTCATGAATTTCAGTGCAGCAGCTGAGACAATGTAGATAAATAAGATGATTAATTGAAACAGAATGAATCACAACAAAATATGTTGTTGTATAAGGTATGATTAACTCCACAGTGATTCATATCATTTCAGATAACAGGGCTTTTATCAGAGACGGCTGCAAGGTTGGGAAATTATTTAAAAGCATTTCATCTCAGAGAGCCACTGCAGTTCACAAGGCGGGGGGGGGGGGGGGGGGAGGAGAGGGAGGAGCAGATTCAGTGTCTGCAGCTGAAATAGCCTTGGGCTGTTTCAGCATCCTTCCCACAGCACATCTTTACAACATGCCATTGACATTACCAACCTCCCTTGTGCTAGAGACCCTCTCATTTTTCAGTTGGCCACGATTTATTAGATATTCCAATACTGAGAAAGTTAATTCTATGAATTAAGCAGCACTATTACAATGCCATAGCTTTCCTATAATTGAAAGCACAACACCTGCACCAGGAAATAAGTGTCAAAATTCTACAAAGACATCAAAGGAAAATATTTATTTTTCCTCCATTCAAAATTACAATTTTTAATTCCCAGGCTCCTTCCAAAGACTTTGTAGCAATCTTAAATGTAGGATTTATAAAACGAAATTGATCTCTGTTTACTGCAGTTTAGAAAAGCAAACACCAGCAGCAGCTGACCTTAAAAACCTCTACCTGTTAAAATAGAAGAGAAGATGAGATGTCTCCTTACAAAATTTTTTCCCATGTGTATTTAATAAACTGGGTCAGAATATCTGACTACAATTTTTAACTTAACCACAGACTCCCTGTAGGAGACTGTGCAAACCTCAGTCTCTCACTCAGCCTATGAAATGAAGATAATTACCCTCACCTGTGGGGCAAGTGTCTGAGAACTTCTGAAAGCATAACAAAAAGGAAAATACTGGCATATAAATTGAAATGCAAAACACTGATACCCAACTTAATTTCATTTAAGATGATTAATGTTTCTGAAAACGTAATTCAAAATGAATAAAGATGTAGAAGCTGAAGGTAAAGGTTGAACTCATAAGGAAGATAGCTTGCAAACAACCAGTGACTGAAAATAACCCCTCAATATGGACCAGTTCCAGTAAGCTAAAATGAAAGAATCAAGGTCTTTTAAGGGCTTTTTACATAACATACACAAAAGTTAGTAGTACAGTAAAATGAGCCTCTTCAGGATACCCAGTTTCAGATATGATCTAGTATTTGCCTTCTGCTAATAATTTCAAACATTCAGAAATAATTTTAAATGCTTACTTGAAAATACTCCAAACAGAAACAACAATTTGGTGATATTTATGGCATGACCAGCCATCCTTTGCTATGTTCCTTACTTCTTGACCCCATCTGATACAGAAGAACAGACCAAAATGTTTGTCTCCCTTTCATTATTTATTGAAAGTCAAACTGTATTTCCCTTCTTCCACACACCAAATTACATCTGCCACCTGATTTTCTCCTGTCTCTTACCTCTTAATCGTTTCCTGAGAATCAGACAAATCACCAGTGTGGAAGGACATTCAGGTAGTGTGGAAAACTATCTACTAGGTCTATAACCAGTAGCAATTACACTGGTGTAAATTCAGATTAATTCAGTTATGCCATTATGAATGCACACTAATTTAAACACAATCACCGTGAGGATCATTTATCTTACAAAAGTGATTATGTCTCATTCAAGATTCTTGTGAGCTGCGGGCAGATTCCTAAGCCTGCAGGTACCAGTCTGGTCCCAGGTGATAATCCAGCAGAGGGAATTTGCAGGCGGGACTGAAGGTTGTCCACAGTGTCATATCTTAATGTAATATATCAAAGTATGTGGAGTGAAAGTTGTTTACAAACATGCGTTACAGGTTACAGAAAGGGAATAGACCAATTTGTTCAGAAACTGTCATTTAGGTGTAAATCCTAGTGTGTTGAACACCGTTTTATGCCAGAAAACTTAGCAGCATTTCCATTCACTCCCCTGGTTAAAATAAGCACAAAACTACAGACTGACTGCAAGTTCAAAATCAGGAGCGTGTTAACCACTGTTATCAGTTTTAGATTTACTGTTTTTCCTTGCCATTAAAGAGAATTTTCCATGTCATTAAAGAGACTTGCCTTTATAAAGGCTATAAAGGTTCTTAAAGGCTGTGTCCAAACCACAACATTTGTAGGGATGTTTATTAGTATTTGATACCTCACTTGAAAAATATTTTAAATTAAGGAGGCACAATGTACCATTTTGGTATAATTGTAAGATGAAACGATGACAAGGCCTGTTTGGTATCTTACTGCATACAAAGGCACCCATCTTTTTAAAGCTCAGGATTCATAACTCCAGAACCACCACTAAAGCTATTGTCATTTCTTTTTAAAACATAGAAGTCTTGCACGGAACCTTCTTTCTTTTCAGCACATTTGCTGTCACACCAGCATCAATTTCCTGATGAGTTTGCAGAAGCATCTGTCTTTGCAGAACTTCAGCTTACAATCCTGTAATTAATTTGTTCAGAGACTGGGTGTTTAGAAGTAACAACTCTTTACACTAGAAAGGAAGAGGATCTAATTTCCAAGAATAATTGTTATCTTAGTTTTCTTTATTATATTCTTGCTTTAGAAAAATCCATGGTCTCTCTTCTACATAACCTCCTCACCTTTTATTGATTGCTGTACACTGTATACTGCAAGCTATATTGCTTGGTTATGGTTTTTGTTGTAAAGCAACAGATGAGGAGCTCAGCGTGTCTGTAATTCTAAAGTTTCTAAATTCTAAAATTTCTCAGCGATATCCTGCCTACACGTAGGAAGAGAACCCAGAAGATTTTTACCACATCAATATCTTAATAAATATTCCTCTGAGTCATGAATGACTGCCATATGCAGGGATGAATCATGTGAAAGCTTTGTAGTGTCCCTTGAATTCTGAAGACCTCCACAGAAAAGAAACTGCTATCCAGCTGCACGTCCCAAAATACACAGACTGTTCCCCCCAGAAGTAGTTCCTTCCCTGAGGAGATGCCATTGTAACGCACATCTTTTGGGGAGACTGGAAATTGAGTTCAGATTCCTGTGCTGATTATTAACTTCGATGGATCAAGTATATCAGAGATATCAAGCTTTAGCCCTAACTGGGAAAGTGGAAAGAGGTCTACGAAAGACATATATGCAAATTCAGGCTCCTTTACTTGCCTAGTGTAATTGCTGTGTAGGAAACATTCCACAACTCTGTGTAGAGACGTAATTTTAAAAGCTTTCACTCCTTTGACCATTCTGTTACTGAAAGTTACTTTGAGTTGTAAAATATGTATTCTAAGGTGAGCTTTTACAGATGAATTAAGCAGCAACTTGTGACAAAGCAGTTATCATCAGGAGATAATTGACCTTATTTGAGAGTTAAGCATCCTGAGGCAAAGTAGAGTGTGCTTAATCCTGGCAGGTTAATTATCCAGTGATTATGGTAGCTTGGAAGGTATTATTGCTAAGAACCATTTGCAAAATGACACTGTTAAAAAAAAACTTAATTTAATAAAAATTAAAAGCAATGACAATAATCAAGTTCTCCAGTCATGTATTGCTAGATAATGACTGCAGAATGGCCCTAATTGGTTAGCAGCAATGAACATATAATTATTCCTATTCTGAATGTTCTGTACTAAATTTATTATATGAAGTACAGTTAATAACTATAAAAAATCCAAGACAAGATGTTTGGTTAGTTATAAAAGGGATTTAAACAAATGATCAAAACACCAGTGGTCACTGAGCTAATGCTGAAACTGATACATGTGCTGAGTTGTTATCACAGCATTCAGTGTCTGCACTGCAGTTAAGGGTATGCTGGCATTTACATTCTAAACTAGAACATTTATTCCGAGAGGTTTATAACTTGCCCATTTTAATTACCATCTGGCTGAAACTTGAAATAACCAATCTCCATTCAGATGTAAATTTTTAAGTAGAAGATGTAATTTAAAATCACTTTGCCAATTGTTTTTAGTTTAGGAATGGCAGCAATTTGGAATTTTGCTGCTCTTGGATGTTTTTGTATTACTCAAAAAATAAACAGCTCAGTGCTTAACAATAAAATTGTATTGGTCTATAGTGTGGAGTGAAGATAAATATAGGGAAGAATAAAAATCGTGTCTGAAAGTATTGTTTGTACTAATAAAGTAACAACCGCACCACTTAGTATGCCTTGCTTATATGTTAACTTATGCACTTTCGGTATTTAACTAAACTAGCAAAACTGATAGAAAATGTAGCAAAAACCAAAAGGAAATAACAGTAAATGGGCAAAAATTTGGTGTTGGCTAGCCAAAGTGGTTCATTGCCCATCAAAGCATACATAAACACAGAAAAATCCCAAATGTACTTCTAGATGAAATGAATATAGGAGAAAAAAACCCCAACATAACAAAGAAGGAAGCTACTAGAAGGCAGAACATGTCAGAATGAGTTCCTTTTGAGTTTTGCAACTACTCTTTACCACAAACCATATGCAGAGAGCAGAAATACTGACAATCACAAGATACAGCAGCTACTAAAAACTAGAAATATACCATGCCAAGAGCACGGTTTCAAGTCACACAGAAAGACAAGAGAATAAACCACTGCAAATAGCATTTCAACAACTCAAAAGCAGCAATGGCCAGCTTATATAGCAGAAAGCAGAGACTAAAAAATGACCCAGGTTTCAACTGATTAGTATAAGTAACAAAGTGTAAGAGGCTGGTACTCTGAAGTGTATATATATATCGTACTGCCAAGTTTAAGGATGATCGCTTAAGTTTAAATAGTATCTTTTACCTTGAAAGACACCAAAACGCTTCAGAAATTATACACAGAAAATGCAGGGAGTCTTTCAACTTTAATACACACAACAGTCCTATACAATATTTTATGACAGCAGGTGAAGAATACCATAGCAAACTGAAATGGCAGCAGAAATTAAGGTAGTCTGAATATAATTTCTAAAATTGGAATGTCGCCACTATAGTGGACTATTGCTTATAGAGTGTGCAAATATACAAAAAGTAACAACCTATGTTGTATCTTCTGAAAAACAGCACCTAATGAACCACTGTGATGTGAATTCTAATAGGTCAATGGGGCAATATTTATATAAAAGACCAGCAAGGTTTAATCCCAGAAGTTTCTGTGAAGCCCTTCCAGCCAAACATTGACTGGACTCACTATTACTTAATATGTGAAATCTGAGAAGATTTTTTTCATTGAGATTATACTGCTATTAAATCAAAATATTCAGTAGCATCTTTGTGAGGACTGTATTGTGAAAGACAGAATAAAAGTAACAGTTGGCAATAGCAGCAAAATGTCTGGAAAATACTTCTTCTGTATCATTAGCTATAGTTAAAAAGGTTTTCCTTATCCTACTGCATCGAAAAACATTGTAATTTTCTTCATTTTAAAAATACTTTTTTTTTTTTTTTTTTTAAAGTCCTATATCTGTAACAATGCTAGCCCCTGACATTGACATGTGGACAATACTGTAAAAACTGACTTGTATTGGTGCAACTCCCTATGTCACAATCAGGAATAACCACTGACAGGAATAAGTCACTTTTCCATAATTTTCCTGTACTAATGTAGTTATCTTGAGAGACAAACCCACACTTCATTTAGGTGTGTCACACTTTACAAGGCTATTTTTAACCTTTTTCTGCTGAGCAAACTAATAAATATTTAAGAGCACTTTCTGAAGTGGAAAAAAATCAAAAAGTGATAGCACTACAATGAGTGAAATCCGAATTCATTTGGTCTATTACTATGGACTTCCAGGCAGAATGTCATGCAATCTGTTTGCCAACTGTTGCATGGCAAAGATAAGACATCCTTAGGTGGACTGTGAGTCCATCTACCATAACATCAACGAGAACCTTCTAAACCAGTTAACCATTTCTTAGTTTTCTCCTCCCACTTCTCCCCAAAGAGTCGCCTTCATCACAGAAAATGCTATTAATAGCAGCAGTATGGGTATGGAAACAAGTTACCATAGAACCTCAGAAGCTCTGCAGTAGCCCTTCATATGCTTTCTTCCAGCAGAGAGTTAACTTCTGGGTGAGTACATCATGCACATGGATAGTTATTACAAAGCAGCCAATGCGTTGGATATTTCCTCTTTTAACCTAGAGTAACTTGTTCACGTGTCTCTACACTAGAACGAGCAAGTTGTAAACTGCTACCAAGTCAAGTGACATCTTTGGCATCTACTGAAATATCACAGTCCTGTGACCATGGATTTCATTTCGTAGTGACACTTCACATGGTCAGCCTCTCTCCATAAATAATGGAGAACAGGAAGCAGGCTCCTAGACACAAACAGCTAGGTGCAAGAGATACAAATATTTCAATTACTTTCGTAAGACTCACCGTCTCATTTCCAAAAAGGACATCGACATAAGGCATGACTTTCATCATAGGCTCTTTGTAGAACTGGCTAATAAATGGTGCAGAAAGATTCAAGCTGAAGATCTTGTTGTTTGCAGAAGCCTGAGCAGCCACTTTTAATACTGCTTCTGGTGACACTGTCAGGAAGAATCCCTGCAAGCATACAAGCAAATCAATGCATGTTACTAATTTCATGTTAGGAACCACATGAAGTATGCTGCTTCTAGAAAGTCTCCCCCAAGCCACCTTTGTCATACACATGCACAGATAAAAAATTCTGGAAAATACTGCCTTTCCATTAAGGTATTATGAAGGTGAGAAAGAATCTGCATATGCCTAGAATCACGGCCCTCCAAAATTAAACATAACTCCCTACCTCTGCATTCCATGTAGCACACTTTCCCATGGCAGCTAAGAATAATGTTTGTATTTTAAAAGGTGATATATTATAATTCTAAATGCCCCTTTTTAGTAATAGAGTCAATCAGTCTGCACTGCTTAATTCCAAAGTCCAGTACGATGTCTCTACACACAGCTAGATTAATGAAATCCCTTGCCTGAAAAATTATTACCTTGTTTATAATAAATATGTTGAGTATGCTGTCACTGTAGTAGTTGTTATTGTTTTGCAGGAAAAACCTAGGGGTTTTCATGTTTCCGCACGTGTATTTTATTTCCCCCCCCCCCAAAAGTATTGGTCTTTATTCTGAATATGAGCATTCAAGTAAGTACCAATTGTGAAACAAAATAAACAGAACTCAACCAGAAATTACTATTTGTCTACTAAATTGTGAATGACGATTTCAACCCTGTATGAAGAACAGTTCAAGGCTGCCATTTTGAATTTAGCATTGCAGATGGTTACCTCAACCACACATGTTCCAGGAGTTATGTAAAGATCCTCCAGTTTCATTAATCTACTAATTAGACAAAGGCTTAGTCTTTACACTAATTAAACAAATTTTGTATGTTTCAATTTTATAATCCTAAAAGCAATTTTACTAACTGTTCTCAAAACTCAGTGAATAATAGTAATTTTCAAGCAAGAGCAGCAAGTGTTAAATTTAAGGCCAGAGACAATATCTAAGGCACGGTAACAAACAACTTTGAGGGGGGTCTGATCAATAAAACACCATCTCAGTCCTATCTGTAACATCGCCATCATGACACTCTGAAAGGTATGATAGTGAAACAGTCTTATTTTCCAGTTTTTATCCATATTATTATGTTTTTGGATCACAGAATATCTGTATTTTTATCCTGCATACTTCAGCTAACAGATCATCTTAGGCATTCTACTCACTGGAAAAAATAATATAATGAAGAATCTACAGATTAAAGACTACTTAGAAAGCCTTTCTATTTATTTCTCCTTACTCCACGCTCTCCAGTCTAACAAATACATGATTGATTTCAAAACGTGGGCACGATTCACTACATGGCAATACAAGTCCAAAGGGCGCAAGAATGCTTTGCATCTTGTGGAGTTACTCAGTACCTTGAACGACTGGAAGCCTGTAAACATCCACGCTTCTTTGCTATTTTTACATTCTGAAGAATTGAAATGAACAGTTTATATAACATCTCGTCTCCATAGCAATCTCTACCATCTTTTAGTCTTTCATTTAATGAACAGAGTCAGATTTTTTAAAAACTGTTCCAAACACAAAATAAAAACCTTTCAAGGCTAACGTTGCCAGCTGTGGATAAATCACAGACTGCTATACAGTGGTCTACGTAAATAGTAACCTGGTCAAATAATTAGGCTTCTTACCAATTTTAGGCTGAAAACTTCATCTGAACTAAAATACATCTGATTGTAATTTAAGGTACAGAACACTATCCCCGTGAGATCTAACTCAGGCCTGTGTCCAACTCCCTTTTCCTTGGAAAGGCAACATAAAAGTACTGAGATGCAGATAGGAGAGAGCTTGCTTTTCAGATCCTGCAAAGTAAAGGCTAGGAACTCTCAAAGGCTACAGCTCTGTCTTCTGGGTTTCCTAAAAATCACTTCTGCCATTTAATTGTATTCTTCCAAGAGTTTTTTATATTTTTATTTAAATAAACTATTTGACATTAAAACATCTAGAAATTAAGAGTTGTGTGTATGAGAACTCTTGTTAAAATTTTGCCAAGCATAACATTTATTTGCAAAAAAAAGTTGTAGCTATACAAAAAAAAGTTGTAGCAGTACAATTCACACAATGGAATTAACAAAGTAGAAAGAAAAACGTATAAAAACTGAACTGAAGAGATCTGGGTTTAAAGAAACCTAATTAGACCCCCCTCCTTAAGTATTTAAATGGAGTTTGTCTCTATTTTTAGTGTTTAGAATTCCAAATTTAGTTTTAAAATTCCAATTACAGCTACAGCCAGTACAGTTACAGGAACCCAGCTTCCTAAGCTTGAATTACAACTAGATAAGCCACAGACCGCGCTATTGCAGCATGCTATAATTTTGTACAGGAACGAACTCCACTAAAACAAACAGGTTTTCTTATATCTCACTGGGATTCACAACAAAGTCACTCCGTGGCTTCCTTAGAACCACAGCCCACATGCTCTGGCAGCTGCCACTGCTTTTGATCCAGACAGATGTATACAAAGGAATGCCTAGAGTCAAGTAATCCTACCTACTCTAACAATTAACTGTTAGCCAACATTAGCTTTGAGTGTGAGAATAAGCGTATCTTGGTATCACTAGTATAAAAGACTTTGTATGCCACTAGTAAGACATTCTATTCCCACTAACAAGAAGGTTAAGAGGCCCCTCAGAAGATATTCTATAATCGCCTACACACATCAGTCTACTTCTGAGAGTTTGGGGAACATTTTTACCCTCAAAACCCAAAGGTACCTTAAAACATCTATGAGGAAAATATCTGTAATCAAAGGATGAGACAGTTAATATACAGAAATTCCAATAGCCTGGGAAACTTACATTGCATTTGAAATAAAATTACTCTGTATGTATCTCTTTGTGAAAGAATGTTGTACATACAAGGACATATGATAATTGGACAGCGTAGTCAAAGAAAGTGAAAGGCAGCAATATTTTACTAAGAAAACCTACTAAACATTAAAGGCTATCAGACATACTAGCAGCATACAGTATTCCTTTGGCGTGCACTGACTGAGACTGAGTATACCAGATGCTACTGCTTCATGATGTGCCATTATTTTCTGCTGTTCAAAATGTAATGAGCCTCTTTTCTATGCCAGGAGGAAGGTACCATTGTACCACAAGCCAGAGAGCAAGGCTGAACTAATACATACACCAGGAAAATAGGATGATAGACTGAATTATTTATATGCATGTTTGTATGTATACACAGGCAAAACACAACGATACTTTTCTTATGCACTGTAAGAAGTGCTTCTGTTTAAATACAGTCCTTTGGTGGAGAAAAAACATTTTCCTTGTGGGAGAAAGAGAAACAAAAAGGAATAAATAAGAAAAACACATGTGTGTATTGCAGACACATGGCTATGGGAGATACAGTAGCTTGTTTGTAACTTAAGAGCTTTTAAAATTCAGTATTAAGACGCACATGACAGCAGTAGACAAAGTCAAGAGAGAATATCAGATTAATCTCACTTTTACAATATTCAGGAATTCTTTGATACACTTTTTAAAATATGCCAGGGTACTGTGAATACAGGATAGTCTTCTACATTCGAGTCTTTTTTTTTTTAATAGACACTAGCATTACTGGAAGGATTTGGTGGGTTTACACACAAGCAATTTGTCTTTGCAAGTCATCTCTCTCATTTTGATCACATGCAGACCCAAAAGGTTTCTTCTGACCTACACTAAGCTCATAGAGCACTAGCTATAGCAGATGTGAGGGCAGCAAATTAAGGGTGTCAAAAGTGTCAGCAGCACAGAATCAGTGAGTGTTGAAGGACCTCATGAAGCCAGAATAACTCCGGCTATGGTGAAACTAATTCTGTGTAAGATATTCTGTCCAAACTGAGAAGTCTTGCCATCATTTGTTCACATGAAATAATGTGCTTGCACTGAATTCATCTGGATTACATACATGTAATGTTTGCACAATGAGGATCAAGATTTTTTTTTTTTTTTTTAAAGCCTGTGAGTATTTCCTTAAAGCCAAAACTGAAATCTGTGACCTAGCGTACATTTAGACAAATCCAGGCTGAGATGATAACAAACAGCTTTGCAGTTTTGGGTTTATTATTGTTCAATAGCACAGAAGCAACATTTGCATAAGAACATACAGACATAATAAAAATTAGGATTGTTCTCAAACCTACTACCCACTAAAATGCATTTGCCCTCTCTTCTTTCTAGCTCTTCCTCTTTCCTTGCCAATCCCATTTGCAGAGTGGGTTACATGAAAAAAACTATCGTATGAGTGACAGGATTTTGAACCATGGTATTCTGAGCTGATTTTGAAATGCCATTTGGTAACAATGTAAAATCAATAAATCGCAAGTGTGAATCAAAATATTTAACTTTCAGAAACACATATACAACAGTCTGCTGCCATTTAAGACAAATTATATTCCACCAACATGAAAGGAACACATCATTTAATCCAAAATTATTTCATAGCAAGCATTTACATAAAAATGCAATTATGACGACATCACACTCTCATCCATCTAAAGGGTGGAATTTTTCAGGCACATAGAAAGTTTGACAGTTACGTAGTGACAGTCCTGATAAATACTGTGATTCAGTAAAGCCCTACAGAAATCATCTAACTTCAAGTATGCTGGCTGTTCTAGTAAGAGTGAGACTGCTAAGGTGCCAAAAGAACTTGCTCTGTTAAACGACAGACATAACCAAGTCAGAGCTTTTGGACCTGGTTAAGTTTCCTATATTCTGTACACAAAGACAACTTCAAGCCACACACTTGGGCAGAAGAGACTTCCCTCAGCTCTGCTCTGCCATCAGTCTCATCTGCTGCAGTCTAGCAGAAATATTGGGGCTTGGAAGGAGTGAAGCTGCAACACATGGCAATTCTTGGGATGGAGAATGAACCACTAGGTAACTAATCCAGACAGAAAAACTTACACAAGGCTTCCAGGTGCTCTTACAACCAGAAGATACTGAAAGACTTTCGTCTTCTAGCCTCTGAACTGCACAGAGCCCAGACTGGGTGCAGTCCGTGTCCCACCCACTGTGAGACAAGGCAATGAAATCATCTTCCTTCACAACAGGAACCAGAAGGAATCTTCTTGGAAAGTTAGAGCAAAAGCTCTTCATCTGTCTTAGTACTTACGTGAGTTTAAAAGAGCAGGGAACAATTTAAAAACTATCTTTAACACGAAGTATCTGAGCACAATACTTGGAATGTGCAACACTGTCGAGTTAGCAGACTTACTGACCCCTTACCTCTTCCTCTGAGTTTTGAGCACTTATACTTGCAACCTGTTCCTGCTTGAAACTATTTGTTAAATTATTTACCTTACTGAAGTATGACAGAAAAGTATCAAACGATAGAGATAGTAAAATACGATGTGAAAAAAACCTCCAGAAATAATTAACAAAACCCCACAAATTAAACTACATGACCTTTATTAATGAAGGTGCTTGTGCTTTAAGTAATTTTTTACTTTCTCTAGGAAGGACAAAAGCTCTGTATAACTATCCACTTGAAAAGCTCTATATAATTATCCACTTGGGAAATGTTCAGTCTGTAAATTAGTGAAATACATGAACGTGACTTTAATCTATGTACCTGTTCGTCAGGTAGTAGGTCATTTAGGAACTTAGAAAGTACCTACACAGTATCAATTGCATTTTGGAACTATATTTTATCTTGTGTGATCAGCAAGTGGTTACTTAATGAAACAAAACCCGCTGCTTTTTGTCCAGTGGAAACTGGAGACAGTTGTTTTAAATCAGAAAGCAAGGACAGCAAGAATGCAACAATTTCTCTGAGTAATTGTTTTGGCTTGTTCCTGTATGCATTGTTTATTTTTATGAAAGTATTGCTTTATAACTGGAAAATGACTAAGCTGTAAACTATTGTTTTATCATTCTGAGTGGCCAGTGTTTCTGTTTTTGATAAAAGCCAAGTTTCAAACAGTTTTCAGTAACATAGGAAAAAACCTAACTGTCAGTAAATGTGCTTATATTGACCATGACATTTTCCTCTATGATGGTGCCAACATGTCAGGAGGAGAGGATTGCTTTCAGACTTGAACAGCTTCTTTGTTGCTGAAGTGAACTCTGATTGCTGCCATATTAGTATCTATCAGATTACAACAGTAGCAGAAAACCTCCAATATTTGACATTATATGTTAAAGAAAATAATTATTTTATGCATATATTAGCAATTTCTTTTTAGTTTTGAACAATTTGGAAATCTTTTTCAATTCTGATTACTGTTGATTAAATTAAGCACTCTCCGGGAAGTTCTTCCAAACCCTATTTAAGATAAAATAATTGTATGGCTTGACTTATGAGATGTAAACTCACAGAGTGTATAGATCAGAGCTTTAACAATGAGGTGGAGGTGTAGAAACATGTGCGAGAGAACAGTAATATACCTAGTTTTGGTGTAGGGAAATGTCATCCCAAATAAAAAATTCTCCTATTTCCCTGGAAACTACAAAGTTAGTTAAGCTCATTTTGGCAAGATGAATTAAGATCTTAAGACGATGGTTTGACATAGCTCCCTGAAGTCTACTCCTCTGTGAGGAAGCAAAACACCTTTATATTCTCTCTAAAGTTCAGCATACAGTTTTACGTGAGTTTATTAAGCTCAGTGAGTGAGATGTCTATTTTTATTTATACTAAACTTATAAAAAAATTTTGAGGAAGTATGAAACATAATCTGGGAGACAGGAGCTTAGAGGTTTTATTACTTTAAGTAATTCAACCTTTTTTGCCTCTGTTTACCCACTTGCAAAATAGTTATAGTGATAAATACACCTCCATTGGCAGAACCAGTGGGAGGTTTAATTACTTAACATTACCAAAATGACTGAAATTCTGTGTTGAAAGGTATTATAAAGTACAGGGTATTACCATCAATAAAATATAAGCTGCAAATCAAACAAGCTATGATAAAGAACAAGCTACTTTTCTTCTTTTCTCCTAGTATCCCAAAACCACTTTGCTACACTTTTTCTTCATCGAAAACCAATTTAATCCTTAGTGAGAAAGCAATGCACCTTAAAATATTTGTTAAATCGGTGATTAAAGAAAGAAACTGTTTCTTTCACCTTTCATCCTTCTAAAATAACTCTTTATCAAAATTAGGTTTGCCTAACCCATCTATTAATATGACGATAATGTTGTGTTTAGACCAAAAAGTAGACTCAGAAATACCAATTATTGTTTAATGAAACAATAACCAGAAGTCTATAAATTGGTAATTATATTTATGATGTTTGGAACAATGAGATAATTGATTTTTCAATCTTAATTTCCACAATTTTGAGCACAATCCCAGGGTCCCTGTCCTGGCAAATAAGCATTTCAGGAAGTAAAGAATAAGGTATGGCTAATTTAGGCCCTTGGTGATTGTGCAACATTTGCTTTTTTGTGTATGGCTAGTTACATTAATATAATTTGGCATCTCATTAATTATGTAAACATCAACCATATGTTGAATCCATTCAAGTTTGGTGTGTACATAATATTTACAGTATATTAGTAAATTGAGAGAATCTATGTAACTACAAATGCATAGAGAATTTCTAATTCTCTAGACAATTAATCCTCAGTTTGAAAGCTCTATAAGCAAACATTTAAAACAAGCCTATTCCTTGCTTATTCAAATAGCCTTGAACAAGAAGAGAATAAATATGAGTATCTTTTAAATTAAATGTGCTTATACCAGCACAATGGTTTATTTTATAAACACTCAAAGACTGAAACAATGACTGACCATTGGTGTATTAGTAGATAATCACCATTGACTGACCGGGTGTCAAAAGATCTTGTAAAAATGCAGATTATTTGATATGGTTGTACAAAGTCTTGTGGAGAACCATTCAAAGCTTGCATATCGGTATTGCTTACTTAAGAATTTTGTCTTTAATATTCCATGGCCTGAAAATAAAAAAAAAAATCTTCTGCTGTGTACATGCAAGAAACTTTTTGGTTATGTGACTATGCACACAAATATTGTGACTTTGTGAGTGGAAGGGGAAACTAATTTGGGCTTGCCCTGCTCAATTTATAAATATTAGTTCCCCTTCTCAGAAAAAAGGGGAAAAAAAAATCCTCACCAACCTCTTGCTCTATACTAGTATACACTGCTATACCTGTGCCCTCAGAGTGCTGGGATTCCCAGGTGATGCAGAGGAATGTGACTTATGTAATATAAACAAATACATGAATGAGTCCAACGCCATGAAAAATAATTCAACTCCAGCATGACTTCTATACCTTACAGATTTCCCTGTCAACAACATGGTCAAGCTATGAAAGGTTTCACTTAAATTCAGGTTAGAAAACAGATATAAGGTATAATAAAACATAGGTATGTTTTTCCCTAAGAACTCTCATACTGAAACACTTAAGCAGAAACCTTTCTTCCCTCCCCCCAACTACCTTTGAGATCTTGTAAATTATAAGAACATAGCAGCAGAGGGATTAAATATTAATCAAAGTCATTACCATCATCATTACAACATATTTCAAGAGCCCCAAAGAAAGAGCATATTATTTCACTAATAAAGATCATATCATCAGAAAGACTAAACTGATACTGTAGCATGGTAGGTACAAAGAGAAAAAAAGAAATGATCAAGAGGTAACACAAAAGATTTCTGAAGCTTATTGCACTATTGAAATGCTAACTCATCCTTTAACTGAGTCTAAGTAAAGCAAACTCACCATGGGCAAAACAGAGCTCTGTATAGAACTGCAAAAGCATATAGTATATTAACAAAATGTAATTTTGAGGGGGGAAAAAAAACCGTAACAAAAAACCAAGGATCCAAACTCCATAAATTATATCAGTGAAAATCCAGAGCAGCTCTAAAGCTTCAGTGGAGATCTTAATTCATTTGGCATGCAGTAGGGCTATCCAAAGCGTAACTAGTACACCTGAAACTAACATTGTTCACAGGATGACTTATTCTTTGCATTAAAGTAATGACAAGTTTTATGGAATAATAGGACTTTTGCTATTTGCAAATTAAGGTGTAAATGATTAATAAACCAAAATACCCTCTCCTGCTCCCCAAGGTATTTGCTAGCTGATTCTAAACAGCTTATGTATCCTTATGATATATTTAATTTAAGGTATTGCATAAAATTAAGTGCATAGGAAAATAAAATGCTCAGAAGAACTAAAAAAGTCATTGGCAAAATAATAAAGGATGTATTACTTTCAATTTCTGGCTTACCAAGTTTAAATGTAAGTGCATTAACGTTTCATTTTAAATATCACTCTACTCACAACCCTATCCCCAGAACCACAATTACAAAAAAAACTTCTTTCACAGCAAATATAACATTTACTATGAACACACAATGAGGTCCTAATCACTTGGATTAATTACCACATCAGGGTTTACAATAAAACATTTATTGCTCACACTTCCACACATTAAAATTAATTATTTAAAAGAACATTAATGTTATTGCTTGGCCTTTTAATTTTCATTATATAAAGACTGTTGCATGACTTTGTTTCTGAACACACAAATAAATGAGGGTCAGGACCTACGCTAATTCTAATAATTATTAAGAAATATAGTTGAATGTGGAGACTTGCTAAACTATAAACAAGGATATTTTCACTTAAATTAATTTGGATAATAATAAGAGTCTGTAGAACACTGAATACAACAAGCTATGTAAGTGCTTAGCATTAATTATTATAGTCTGAATGAGTACTGTCTTCAAATTCAAAGGGGGGGGAATACTCCTCACTATTAGCTTTTTAGAGCTGAATAATACTTACTTTAAGTTCCTGTTTCTAATGAACTCATGAGCTCACACCTCAGAAACCCACTGCCTGTACCACTACTGTAACCAGGGAGGGTAGGGTTAATCTTTACTCTCACATCTTACAAGCTGAGAGGAAACTTCTCTGCTAAGACACTGTTTCCTGTAATGTCATATTGTGGGAGTAGCAGGTTTCAGTAGGGGCTTCAATTTGCACTGATATTCAAGATCCTTGAATACTCGAAATAAGTTTTAAATTTCTACTGAATATTTTCCATACTTCTCTACTTGAAAATGACTCCACTCCTGTCACATTATTTGCCCAGCTTCACAGAAGAATCAGACTACAGATACAGGAAATATGACTGAGCGAACATTTTTTTCCATTTAAATTTGTAATATTTTTAAAAACAGTTTTAGATCAATACAAGATCAAGTTAGGTGGTCAGCCTATGGCAGAGAACTAACCTTTCTTGATGCAGAACACCGCTAAGTTTTCAAGTAAAATGATTTTGAAAACAGGAAACCCCTGAAACTTAGTGAGCAAATACCAGTTTGTTCCCTAAGAATGTGTGGCCTGTGACAATGTCCCTGTAGTCACCTTAGAAGTGTAATGTACCAATGCAGCTTCTCAGTCTTCATAAGTAGGTATCCAACTTCAACGGGGTACAGGTCCCTTCTGCGGATGTTACTGTGTGTTTAGTGCTAAATGTTCACATGATGTACAGCTTCCAATAGTGACACTTGCAAATTACAGATTTGCCGTTAGAAACACTAGTGTCTGCAAAGTGGAATTCAGGAACTACTGAAGGAGGCTGCTCACATATAGACAACGTGATGCAATTTTTGGTGGTAGGATTACATGCTACTGATTTTAAGAATACTGTGTAATGTTATACCTTTTTTCTGCAACAATAGAAACATGTGGGCAGTATTTTCTACTTAATGTATGACAGACGAATAGATTTCATGAACTGTCATGTAAATGAGAATTTATAGTTCCAAATAAATTTACAGATTAAGGACAACAAAGCAGAATACAAATAGCAATTAAGAAAATAACTGGTAACTGGTAATTAATGACTTCTTTGGACTGAAGCTTCTAAAACTGTTACTTTATGGAAACAAATTTACATTCAAGGAGATATTTCCAACATGGCAATTCTGGTTTTGGAAGATCAGCCTAACCCCTTGAACCAACTTCTCTCCTATTCATTAGTGCCCAAATTAGTTTGTCTGCTTTAATTACATTTGCTTATTCTTGAAATGTACAGGGAAAAAGAAGAGAGATTTAAATGAGTTAATGTTCTTAAAAAAATTGTATTTGAAATTATATAATTAAAACAAACCGTTTTTGAAACTCACTTGAGTTTTATAATGTTTGAAGAAATTTCACGTGGAAAAATAATTTTCACAATATGGATCAAACATTAAAATATCCATAGAAATATTCAAAACAACTGAACATAAAGCAACTGTGTAAACTTTGAATTTGCTCTAACGAACCTCTGGTGGTCCATTCCAACCTGAATTATTCTAGAAGTCTATCATATACTAGACCTGTGTGTTTGAAAAATATGGACAAAAAATATGTGGACAAAGCATATAGCCTCCAACATTCTATCAGCTTCTAAGAGAGTATTTCAGAGCAGAGCATCCCAGATACTACATATACCTCTAACAAATAATGTAAGAAATTAGCTATTTTACCCTGAAATAAACACCACAAAATGTATACACTTTGTGAATGAACTACGTAAACGCATTAGGAGTAGAATAACACCTTAGAGGTTAAGGTCCTCCTGCGGCCCTTCCACTTCACACGGAGCTTCCCCAAATTCAAAATTTCGAAGTCAATGAGACCTTAATAATGCTTACAGCCCTATATGTAGACAGTCCTTTGGATAGGAGTGAGCTCTGCTACAAGAATATTAATTACGAAAAAATGTTCCCTGTTCCTTTTTTGCTCTTTACTTGTGTCTCCGCCCATCCAATTTGTGTCCTTGAATATAGAGAGAATAAGAAAAAGACATACTAAAGATATCATAATGTATTTAACAGTTAACTTGTGTGCTAATTTATACACCATAACTATTATAACGATGATTTTCTAGATTAGAATATCAATGAATAACTTTGACATATTGGACACATATAAATAAGGACAAATGAAAAAGCACTCCTTTTAAAATCAGCATTTAAGCTCATGTTTTAGTGCTTTTATAAGAAAAGGAAGTTGGGATCTCTCAAAATCACCTCCTCAGTTCTGAGAGTTTAAATCCATTCCTTATGCTAAATAAACATAATTTCTACTTTTTAAACAGCCAAACTAGAACATTTTGGAACTGTATAATAACCAACCTCATTTTAGGGAATGAAAATTATTGGCCCATGGCAAAGTAAAATGCAGCATGTGTTCCTCAAAGCAAACATGGAAAGTCTCTGTCTCAAGTTTTTGATATATTTTTATGTATCTGTATCATTGACATGCCTTCATTTATAGGAAAGCCCGATGGTTTGGTATTTATTGGAGCTTGCTTTCTCTTCAAAATATCTAACTATGGAAATAAAGGATTTTCTCTTTACCCCTGTCCCTGCAACGGCTCCTCATCAATATCTATGGTCCAACCCAGCCAGGAGTCTAGTAAGAAACCAAACACTGGCAGAGTGGTATCAAACACTTCTACAAATAACAGGAAAAGAAAGCAATGATGGCATCTCCAAAACAGAGTTCAGAAGCCACAGATAGATATTTGACATTTCTTCAACTTTCAGATACAGAGAGCTCTAATTTTCTTTAAGAAGGGCAGTGGAGAGACACATCAGATATTTTCACAAAGCCTTCCCTGGAGAGCATTATCTATATGACGCTACTTCGAACATCTTCTGCAGAACAAAATTTAAGCTTAAGAAGCTTCCTTCTGAAACAGATGTTTGAATACTGCTATAAATCACAAGGCAACATATTCCCCTCTCCAATAGTCACATTTATCCATAGTAATAATTGTTGTTAATCAAAGGGTTAAGTGGTTGGTAATGACATGAACAACAGAAAAAATTACTTGACAAGATTCCACCCTCATTCCAATCTCTACCAAAGCGTCAAATGTAATTATAAATTTTCACCAAAGATGTCAGATTCTTATGTTAATCTTTGCACAATCTGACATTGCCATTCTTCAACTTTTATAGATGTGAACAGTTATCACTTTGTTTGTATGTCACCACAGACAACTTAATCAATAGTTTTCATATCTTTCTGTTCATACTTTTTGTTAAAATGAATTTTGTGAGTGCTGCTTACTTTTGTTCCACTATGAAACTTGTTACTGCTTGAATAGAGAGTACTTAATCTCAACAATAAACATTATAATGTATGATAAAGCAGTCAAGAAGAAAAAAAAAAGGTTTAACATTTTTTCCAGTCCCCATTTTAACATACTCTGTCCTTATCAAATTAATATCTAACAACAGTGACACGAAAGCAACACAATGGATGGCTTTGTTCACTTTAGATGTACTAATGTGAAGCACAAACTGCCTTTCACTCCTTTTCCTTTTATGCTTTATAGTTCTGTAGTAGGGAAATCTTACTCCATGAAACTCAATGCAAAAAATTTGTAACTGGAAATAACTGGTTTATCAAATATTACCTGTCCTCATCAATAATTTAAACAGGATCCACAAGCAAATGGATTGCTTGTTTATTGTTTCCATACCCAAATAGCCACCAGGCAGGCTGGAGAGGTATTCCTTCTGACCTGTCACTCAGATGAAAGTACCACGCAGGCACATTCAGCTCTTCCTGCAGTTCTACAGCAAAAAACTCTTCCAGCTCTGAACACAATCAGAACAGTTGCTCTGTACCAGAAACAGACACTGATAGATTTTCATAAAAGTTGAGAATGACACTTGTTGAAAAATTGTTTATTGTAGGATAGTGGCTCCTGTGAAGGTAAACTTGATCCTTAATGTACCTACCCATATACCTATTCTCCATGGATACTATGAAGCACCAAGACTTAAAAAAAAGATAATTTTTTTCATCAGTCACCAAGGCACGAAACTGAAATGTGAAGAGGAGAATAAATTTCTTGCTGGCATAGGCTTTACATTAGCTTTTACAAATGAGCACCACTGTGCCAACAGTGAAACTTGTCCTGATATTGTAATGTTTGCTGAATTTGAGTTTAGAAATTGACTTTCTTGACACACAGTCTGATGGGAAGTTTCCCTTCTGGGCACCAAACTAGACAAAACTGCTCCAACAGAAAGAACTTATTCTGAATATGATGATTTATCTTAGGTCTTAGGCTCTAGCTTGACCAAATGAGTACTTCAGACACTTAACGCCCAACAAAGAGTCATGATTTTCTATTGCCAGCACCCAACTGACTTCTTCCAGTGTGAACTAGAACCAGTTAAGAGTCTGCTTCATCCACGCCTTCCTAGCTTAAAACTGATATACATAATCATAGGAGGATATCCTTATGTCACCCAACTGCTAGGTTTAGCCAGAGGTAATTACTGTTACTTATTAGAAACTGCAGCGCTGGCCTTGTCTGGAAGCAGAGAAATTACGTGACTCTTAGTTGAATGAGAGCCTCAGACCTGTAAAGCTATGCACTTAACTTTGTAAATCCAACAGTACTGAAGTCCAGTAACTAACGGACATCCACAATGTCTGAGTAATACCATGGTATGGTTCAGGCTGCTGAAAAAGCAGATTTCAGAGAATGGGTTGCAGTACAGCAGTACTTTGGCATATGTGTAAGAAACAGAGTCTGAGGTGTCTTCTGACCCTATTTACTCCTCACAAATTGCATTCAGATGTGCAGGAGTTGCAGAAGTCTTCCTGTGAAGTTGCTTTTCTGGCATCTGCTGTCCACAATGATGATTGCTTATATCTCATGTATCCTGCCGTATTCCCGTCCACCCTAATCTCAGAGCAAAGGAACTTCAGAGTATTCACTGTGAATAATAGTCCTTGGAAAATACTCAACAATTTCAAGACTGTATGATACATTTTAGAATTTAGATATCTAATAGCACTGATGACTAGCAATTTTCCACAATTACCATCATAATCATTCTATGTTCTGAGAAGAGGCTACAGATGACAAGGAGCTGTTTGAAAAATTAAACTTTTATACAACATCTTAATGTCTGGCATTTTGATACAGTAATACTTTGTCTGCTTTTCTGACTGCCTGTTACAAATTTGTATTTGCCTTTGGATATTCTTCTTATGGCAAAAGAGTCTGTTCTGAGGAGATGTGTACCTTGGTTTTACTACAGTGAATTATGTATCTATTCAGAGATCATGCTCTCCCAAATGAACATCCAAGCCTGTTAAAAGAGTCTGCCAACATACTGTGAAGATCTGGGAAATGGCACACCCTCAACAAATGCCAGATGTAATTCTGCCCACAAGAAAAGTCAGATGGATTCCTCCAATAAATTCCTACTTCTTTTGTCTGCCTCTTGGTTGATATATGATACCACTGCAGATGTATCCAATTTTATTAAAATTTGTCCCATCAGCTCCATGCTGAAAGAAGAATTTTCAAATTTACCCTGAGTTTGTGCATGTTTTATGATAAGTTGTTCCTAAGCTGAAACCAAAGCCTTAAGTTTTATTTCATTTAGTTCAGCAAGGTCCGTATCTGGTGAGACAATCTTCTGTGTTTGTCATTGTAAAAGACAGCTATTTTTCACTAAAAGTGCTTGGATATTTGGCTCACATTTCAGTAAATTTTTCAGTTAGCACTGAAACTGGAATTATTATGTCCACTTTGTCTGAGTTTGAAAATCATCATAACTAGCAGCAGAGTTCAAACACCAAAACCTCCCACAGGACTACATGTAAGACACAAAGATCTCATCACAGCTAGCTCCTCAAATCCTAGCAGAAGCTTTGCTAAAGAACTGAACTGCAAGAATAACATTCTTTAGTGTTTATGGTTTTATATCGAAAGAAAAGCTTTCCCTAAATGAGTGGCTAATAACGTACTTCAAACTATGGAGATGCTGGTAAACCTGTACTTAAAGATGTCACTTAATTCCTCCATTCCAAAGACATACCTAATGTTAAAAAGTATATAGGAAACACACAGTTGGAAGCCAACACAGTTGTCTATGGTCTTTGCTGAATTTGATATTAAGAAAATTTTGAAATATTCTGAAAACCTCATGCCCTAAAAATCATCACATAGTAGAGAAGTATCCACTAGAAAGTAAAAAAAAGTAGCAATTCAAAATAATTTTTAAAAGCCTTTTTGAGTGAATATTTGCTGTGAATTTAAGCACGATAATTTACAAGTACTTATATACACTGAGAGAACAACTGCAGTAGCTACACATTCAAGATTTTCCTAAGGAGACGTACTGAGGAGGCTAGGTCAAAATTTTTTGATTTGGGAAGTATTAAGACTTGACATTGAGCTCATATTGAATGATCTTGCACTGAATTACTCAAACATTTACAGACTGATGAAATAACTCCATATAAATAAAACCACAAAACAAAACACAGGTATACAAACATGCTGTTTGTTCTGCGCTGCTTCATGTACAGAAACTAAGCTTCTACTTCAACTTGTCTTTGCATAGTATTACTACCCTGTAGAAAAGAGGGTGTTTTGTTTCCAAAAATGACATTTTTGGCATTATGCCCAAATCACTTAGAATCCTGAAGATATTGCCCAACAGTCATCCTCCTGCTCCCAGTCATTCATTTTGTTACTAGTGTTTGCAGAGACTGACGATCTAGAATGTCCTTTGTGGTAAGCTTCTGTATTCCATTTTCTTCCTTCTCAACTGAGGATATTACAGTTTGATTCTATTCACATTTAAGGGAGCACAGAGTGTAAAAGTTAGTGACGCTCACTGGGAGATACTTTTCTGCTTGGAGATACAGAAGGGAAAAATATTGTGTGAGAAACAGGGAGATAAATTTTAACACAAGTGTGAAAACGAATTGGGGTAACTATTTTTGTCAATGTGGTGTCACAGCTGGCCCTGTGATAGATGAGTCTGAGTCTGCATATGAAATGAATATACACTAAAAACTTTATTAATAGGAAGAATTAATTACTTCAAGATGATAACATACCTTGGATCTAAATCAGATGCTGCTCAAGAGCACAGTGGGGATAACCAAGTATTGTTATATGAGTGTCTTTCTCACATGAGAAAAATACAGTAAAGATTCTATACATTTCAGTTCTTGCACAAAACTATCCAAAAGCATACTGGGGCTTTCCATAGAAACAGAAAACCTCTAAAAGGGGCCTTTAAAGTTGGCAAAATCAGCAAATTTAATCTATCCACTTTCTTTTGACCTTTAAACCTGACCTGAAAAAAGTGTTCAGCAACATAAATTTGATCTCTAAAGGCCTGCTGCAGATCTCATTTTCTGCTGTTTTTCCATTAGGCATTTATGGGACTTGCTGGTGTTACAAGGGACTAGTAAAATGTCGAAGTAATCCTGCAGTTCCTGTGTATGAATTCAGCTTTTCCCTATGAGATGATAACATTTTTTTTCCCCTGCCAAGGCTTTTTCAGATACTGCAGTATAAGACTAATACCATAGGTGTGATGTTATTTTTTTTTCATTTGGTAACATTAACCAGATCTAGCAGTTCAAGTGTTGAAACAAAAGAATTCTTTTCTGAGCCAATAAGGTGGCTTGGTGCACATCTGCACTAATTGAAATCACAGCATGGCTTTTCAGGATAGGAATTGTATCCAAAGCATACAGAGGATTTGAAGATCTTGGTTGTGTGTTTGTGCATTCTCTTAAGTGCAGAGGAAACCAGCTGCTTCCATTTATGAACTGTGCTGATACATGTGCCTCAGTGTACCAATGACATAATGTGCAACTTAGCAAGCTAAAGATTTGCCAACTGTTTTAACAAGGAAAAGGAAAGGATGGGTATAGAAGGCAAGACAATGGAAAAGAATTTATGATAAAGATATCTAATTTTCAAGTAGAACATTCTATAATTTATGCTATAATTCACCAGGATTAGAGTTAGATGATAAAAATATGATAAAAATAACAGTTTATTACATCATCCTGCCCTTTCATCCACTGATAATGTCCCTTAATTCTTTCCAAGTTCCCCTCTCCTATCCTTTTGGCTATTGTGCCTTTTTTCCATAATATGGCCATCAACTTCCAACCCAAATTCACTTTCCACTCCTTTTATGCTATAGTAAATCTTTGACGCAAGTTTGCATCACCAAGGCATAATCAAAGTCTCTAAAAACTTCTTCCCAACTCTGAAAACCAAAGTACCTGTTTTCTCTTCGTTAAACATCTTACAGTAGAATTGACCACATTATTCTTTCTGAAGTGTTCTTGTTCTTTTAACTTTCATAACTTTTCCCTTTTTTGATACTCTTCTCTAACAACCCCTTCAGCACATCTTTTGGAAGATCCTCCTCTGTTACTGAACATGGTTCTACAGGTTGGTTTAAGACATCTTTATACTACCTCTAGCGCTAGCCTATTTCCAGGTAATCTTATTACCAAACACGTATTTAAGCTGATGGTAGAAGGACCTCTATCTCTCCTCCTCTCTCTCTGTTCGAGTCTTGACTTATTCTGTCCAAGCAGAGACCTATGCTTTCAAACCACATTCTCAATTCAAATCTTTTTTAGGAATTCACTTTAATTCTTCTAATAGTTTCTGCATAACATTTCCTTTACTTTTTAGTCACACAGCTTAAATTGAGCAGACATTACCTTATTCCAACTGACCTTGAAAAAGAAATCATTTCCAGTCCATATCTAATCAGATCACTTTCCATTAATCTCTTTTGTTGACTGCATCAAGTATTTAGTACTTGGCTCCTCTTCCAGGCTTTCACATTTATCTTAAACCAGATTATCTGTGAGCATTCACCACTTGCTACTTCAGTTTTGAAACAATTAGCTATCTGCTTTTATCCCATTCTGTCCCACAAGCAGGTAAAGTGCTTCCCATAAGCCCTTCCTTTTCCAGGGCCACTATAAAACTTCTAGCGCTGGAGATTATGGGATACTCAGACCAACATGACTGCTACGTTCTTATTTCTACGTGCTTTCCCTACTGCACGCTCTACAACAGGAAATATTTCTTTGAGTAGCACCCTGACGGGGCTTGGATCTGTCATTAAGGCTCCACGGCACTACAATAATAGGATGAAAAAAGTTAGCTTTGTGTGACAGGTTATAGAGAAGGTTCCAAGGACAGAGAGGAGAGAGAGGTTTTGATTGTGTTTGTACTTCATGCATACTCACATAATTCTGACCAAAGTCAGTCCTGTCCACGCTCGGCAATTGTAGTAAAACAACAGAAGAAATGGAGGGGGGATAGTTCTAATTATTTTGTTAAGGAGCAAAAATAAAATCAATCATTATTGGTTGATAATTTGATCCTGGAAAATCATAAATGCATTTCCATTCAAAAATTAAATATCGCACAGAAGAGGGATGTATTATAAAGACAATTAGGATCCTGACATTCTCACAAGAGAAGTAAAATCTGGTTCAATCGATGACTGAATTTCAGTGTCAACACAAGAAAATTAAGATTGTGGCCACATACGATCATAAGCGTTCCTTTGAAAAAAATTTCATATAATTAAAGGTGCTAGTCTCCACATCAAATTCCACTTTGGATGTGGTTAAATTCCAGCTTGGTTAAGTATTTCCTGTCTATTTCATTTCATCCTGTAGATCCAGCTGCACATAGTTATTCCACACTTCCTGTCCTAAACTATCACATAGTGCCGTTGTGAGTCATCGGGCAGCTTCATTCTTTTTGATTCTTTATATGATGTATCAATTATGTAATCTAGAAAGTACTTTGAGACTGTCTGAGAAGTTACAGGAGATGTAAGGTTATATCCCTAACAAGTAACACGTAGTGCAAACTTTAAAAAACCCCAACTTTTAAAAGGTAATATAAGTCAACTAAGAATTGGTAGATTTTAGCAAATTATACCCAGTCCACTGAAAAATAAAAGCCAAATAAAAATTAATTCCAGAACACAGTTTTCAGAAAAGTTACTTCAATTTCCTCATAGATAGGCTGTAGTTTCTATGGTGGCATTAGGACAAGAAAAAAAAAAAAAAGGCAAGGAGATTTATAAATGATTATACAAAACTAAAAACCTGATAAATGTATTTTTATGTATTTCCTCTCTTTCACTTCGTTGCATTAAATAAAAAGTAGGTGACAAAAACAGAAGTATGCCATGTCAATCACACAGTAATACCCTAGCACTCTAACAGCTCACAAAGGACCAGAGAAACTGACTCCTCAAATAACACCTGGTCTAAAAGCCTTAAAAGCATTTAAAAACACTGATCAATATATAAAACTGAACCATACATCGTTCCCAAAGGGAACCAAGTCACTTTTATTCTAAGTCAGAGGTAGAAATAGAAGTCCTTGTCTGTCAAACGACTTCTTGCCAGCTCCCACAGACTAGGTAAATCTATTTACATTTTTTAATTTGGTTAATATAATCCAGTATCAATTGTTCATATTATTCTTCTGTTCCCTCAGTTAGTCATGACAACTAAGGCCTCTGTGAACTGAACTCAGAAACCAGGATTCTTTGACATGCAGAATGGCATAAGCTGTCCTTTAAAAATCTTCTATTGTTACATGTGGGGGAAAGAAAAAGAAATAGTGCTCTAACCACGAACAGGTAATAGGTAACACCCAAAACCATGACCAGAATTCCTGGTGTTTCTAAGTGTTCTCCCCAGGTGCCTCCAACAAGCAGTACTTCCCTGGTCCCAGGCACTGAGCCTACGTACAAAACAAGAAAAACGTTTTTGAAGGACAAGAATGTATTGCCAGTGTGGGTAAGCAAAGCAACAATATATCTAAACGAACGATGAGTAAAACATTCATCCATGTGGGAGCTGTCCCATAACTCTTTTGTCATCTACAGCCTGGATAACCAGTAGGAAAATTTACCTGAAGATGGCCCCAATTCCCATTGCTTTAAACCCCCGTTTCTGATTTTACGCCTAGACGTTAGGCCCATAATCCTGAAGCATGTCTGTTCAGGCCAGTAGGGAAGTTCAGGCCAGGCATATAGGGAAGTGATGTCCATTCTTGTACTGAAGCTGCATCACCCGAGCCTCTGTGTTACAACCATGACTGGGTGGACTCACAAGAGCTCCATTATCAATGATGCAACTTCAGAAAAAAAAAAAAAAAAAAAAATCCTCTCTTGATTGTACCGCACTGATGAGTAAACTCTGCTATACCTGCATCAATCAGCTGCCTCAATCTCCCCCTTTCCAAAGGCTGTCAGAGCTTTCATAGTGAAGTCCTCCGTGTACATCATCTCTAGCCATGCAGTCTGCCGACTGGCATATGGTTCTTGTGGAGAAGTAAAAATGGAATAGATGTAAGTTCTGCAGAATGCTTCCTCCTGACATTGATTGTTCATTAAAAGGAATAAACCATTCTTAGTGTATATACAACCAATTATGAATTTAGCTCTAGTTAAGACAGGCCCCTGGACATCACCGTAAGAATTCTGCATGGAAGTTCTATATACATAAAGACTAGTTGGTAGCTACCTTTTTCCCTTGTTAACCAACAGATAGGAGCAGTGAACTTCTTATTCTAGTTTCAGCCTACAAAACTACCAGAAGGTCCATCTACACAGCCATTGCCATTTTCTCAAGAAACCTAGTTATAACATTGCTTTTCTTTGACATTGTTAACAAACCTAGATTTCATCATTCAAGTGGGTTTGAACCAAATTTATGTTCTTAAGTCAGTGCTCACTGTGTCTCAAAACCAAGATAAACACACAAGATAAACATATGCTGCCTATCATACCATGTTTCACAAGGCATCAAAGGGACTGACCCATTTTCTACCAATACCAGGGACAACACATTAGTAAGACAAATTGCATTCATGCTATAGAGCATTTAAAGTCTGCAAAGACTTGTTATAATTCCTTCAGCACATTCCAGACTAATGACCCACAATAGTGAAAGAGCTATTGGTTTTACAATGCAGATCAATTGACTTTCTTTATACAAATTACAAGTTGCTCTGGAAAAATGGTAACAGCAAACTAAGTAAATGTAATTTCTCTTTCATTTACTCTTCTGCAGATCACAGTACTTGATTATCAATAAAGTTTCTCCGCTCTTGAGTGAGGAGAAATAAGAGTGCTTAATAACATCAAAAGTTGCAAACATGTAAATACATGCAAATGAATCCATGAACGTAAAAAAACCTGGACACACAGAGAAACAAACAGGGAGACACCAGTTAAGCTATTTTCACATTCAACCTCAAATCACTTTTACTGTAACATACACATAATGCTTTACATCAGTGTAACCTGAAATAAAGTTTACTTTATTCTTTCTAAATGTATTTGCTGATGTAGGGAAACATGACCAAACAATGAGTCTCCATTTAGCAGTGGAAACACACAAATGATATTTGCTTTTTTATTAAAATAACATGTGAAAGATGTATTACAGATTGAACTTCCTTTTGGAAACTTTAGCTGCCCTGGGAGACAACGCAGCCTATAATATTTCTTACTAAGAATATCCATAATAGTTTTGGAAAGGTCTTAAAATAAAATCTAAAATATGCACGAAATATATGTTTTTCATGAGTTTTTTCCCCTGTCTTTTCCTCATGAGCTCTAAAATGCCAATTTTAATGTTTTAATATTTAATTCAATTCAGTTAGTCTTTTCACCCTTTGCCTTGTAGAACTTAGGAGAGAAAGGTTGAAAAGTTAAAGAAAGGGGGAATTTATCTAATTAAAATGAAATCTTTTAATGATGTTATGAAACCACTCAGAGCAATGTTTTAGATTTGCTCCTGCTGTTGTTTGAAGCTGTGGTGTTAAAAATGCCCTGGTTAGAGTTACAGACTGTTCTAAAAAACTGTGAGGAATTTATGTAGGATTTAAAACAGACACATGCTTTTAAAGTCGAGAACCTTCAAATACTACAGCTAATCCACACAATAATTCAACAACCAACCCATGCTCAAATTCCTAACAGATTCCATATGCAACCTGTAATAAAAACTGCATCAAGGTATTTCAAGCAATGGGATAATTTCATTTTCCACTTAAGAGCCCTATTTACTTTTAATTAATAAACTATTATAAGGTGCATGAAAATTATTCCACCATTTTGCATACAATACTTATAGTGAAATGGGTCCTGAAGATATTTAGCTGTCTAAAGAGATTGGGTTAGTAATTAGATGCATTATGATAAAATTAGCTATTGCTTATCTAAATATACCTGACAACCATATACCACAATGATACTTTTTGCATCTAGCCTTTACCTTTTCTGTTACTACAACAAAAAGAAAGATAGGACAAAGTGACCCATCTGGTTCAGAAGTAGCACAGGTGTAAGTTAAAAAGCAAGAAGAAAAGCAACCTCCAGAGTTCAATGCTATGTATCTTGTTACGGAAAATGGTGCTTTGACAATATAAGAACAAATGTAAGGATTCACTGAATTCAATGGTTTAGCCCTTACATTTTCCTACCCACTTTTTCATTCTAGTATCCCCCTTTCAACATCCTCGTCTTCCCTGAGGATTACATGTCTTCTGGATTTGGACTTTCTCACAGAAATAACTGTGGTAATAAAGCTGGACCCAAATTCTTGTAGTAGTTAAAAAAATGCACTTCATACAAATAACAGGATGTAATTCCTCTTTTGACTGTCTCTTTGGTTAAGCAATATATTTAGTTGGCTAAATAATTAGGCCATTGCTAAATGTGAAGATTTTTCAAATGTGAATCTAATTAGCCTAAGTAAAGAAGGTATTTCATGGGAAATTATTTTTTTGCCTTCAAGGAGATGATTCTACACTCAGTAAAATTGTGTCACCTTATTAACACTCAGCTTGTCTGGTATAGGTCCTGAATGATTTACTCTTGTACTCTGTTCCAAATTGCAGATTCAGTATCTCCTGAATACTAGCAATCTTTACCAAGATTCTAAGGATTTGTATTAAAATGCTTTACATTGTAGAAGCAAAAGTTTGACAATGTCGATATAAAAAAAAAGTTCAATAAACCATCTTATTACGTCAAGTGAAAATTTTCTTCAAATTAATGAATTGTTTAATATCATGATGGGAACATGATGCTCTTAAGTGAGGAGATTCAACTTCAGATCAATGAAGTCCATAACTGCTGACAGCCACAAGCTATCAGGATACCACATAAGAAAGACTGACTTTTCCCCCATTTCCTTAAATATTTAAAGAATATCTGACCACTGTCAGGTACAGGGTATTTGGCTAGATGGACTTTTTGCCCTGATCTACTATGATAGATTTTGTTTTGCAGATATGAGCAGCTGGAAAGATTTCAACATATCCTTGGGCATAGTAGCCTTCTACTCTGAACAGATTATAATTCAACACAGTGTATCTCTTTAATAAACACAGCATGCACTAAACAAAGTATTTAAACTCTTCCATAAAACACCAAGAGCTTAGCAGTAATTCCTAAAGAGAAAATAACAAGATGACAATACAACTCCAGATCACAAAAAAATCTTGCATTGTCCATCCTGAGGTAATCCTAGTATTTTTCAACAATAGATTCCCACCCATGAGAGCATGGGAAAAAAGCAAGGAAACAAAATGAGTAAATAAACCACATGACAAAAAAGAATTTACCCTGATTAAATCACTTCATTCCATGGCCTGAATTTCAGGTGCTCACTATTTCTACTTCTGACCTGCCACTTTCAACGATTCACAAAGCTTTTTTGGACTGTAGAGTATAATCTCCTCTGTACTAACACTTCCACAAACTTCAACAACTTACTAGTGTTCACTGAGTGGAAGCATGATCAGTCCATCTTGACAAGTCTGGTGTTCACACCTAACGTATCTTAACCAAATTATTTGGCACATAATGCTGTACTTTAGCTGTGACTTTCCTTTCCAATGAGTTTGCTGCTTTCAGGTTTGCATTACTCCATTCTGAAATGGTGAATACAACTATCAACAAGAAAGCATGGTGTGCCATAATAAACTGATATGGACATACTTCTGTTTGATACAGTTAAATAGATTCATTTAGATTTATAGCATTTTGAACAGTCTTTTATAGGCAGATGCATGCTTATGATTTGGGCCACCTGTGTGCAAGAACACTCAAAAATCAATAGTTGTGTAAGTTATGTTAGTGCAGCACTGAGCCCAAGTTAGTTAATAAGTGCATCTCAGCAAAAAGGTACATTAAGACAGGGTCAGTGCTGTATAGAACATGGCTGTTGGACACATCAGAACATAGCATAATAAACTTGCATCTGTTTGGAGTATAGAGAGTGAACGTGTGTCTGCTTACTTAGGCAGATATTCCTTTTGTTCACTGGAGATTATGGATAATGGACGATAATCGGTAGTTCTACAGTGCACATTTCGCATTTTTCACTATTATGCACTCGGCTTCCCCACCCCTTAACACCCTCCGCAACCAAAGAATCTTCCTCAAGTTGCAGAATGCAAAGCTTCCAAGATGAGGAAAGCCACAATCAAAAGCATCCCACATAACCTTAATTCTGTTCTTTTTGCATATTCAATATTATTACCATTATCACATGTCAAAGCTTTCTCAGGTCGTTATCTGAAACAGCCACTTACTTCACAGGATCACTTCCTAATTTGGTGTAGAAAATTAAGCAGGGTGGGGAATTTTGTACGTAGTTTCTGTTGTGATTTTTGGGTATAAAAGTCAAATAACTTTTTGCATAATTTCAAACATCATCAGCTATAGTTAATTTAATTTATAAATGTAATTGCTCCTTTATCGAATGTAAGATCTCTCAGTATTCCATTAAATCCTTTCAAGGTGAAGCTGAAGTCCAAAATCTTACCATAAGCTCATCTTTCAGCAAAAAATTCCATCTTCTGTCACTCAGGCATCAATAGAATCTTTAAAGAATTGTTTAACTTACTTTCACCATAGAACTTGATCTTTATTCTGCATCTCCTTGACAACATATTTACCTGTGTAACAGCTACAAGAAGTTCAAAGTAAATATCCTCAGACCATTCACTCCAAAATGACACAACATGTCCCTCCTCATTTTCCACAAAGGGATGTTGAAGTTCCAGCTCTATGTGACCATTACTTTCTTGGTTTTCCCCCACAAATTCCATTTTCCTTCCAAGGAAACTAGATTCCTTACCTAGGTGTCAAAACGAGTTCAATAACTCTCTCTTTGCATGAGATTGTACAATGAGATATCTTGTATTGTGAACTCAGATGACGCTAATTGAAGACCTGTATAAGCAGCAAAAGACACCTTGAAACTGCATAGCCTTTCTGACTTTTCTAATATTTAAAGATGACACCTCTTTTATACGGCCTGCTATATAAATTAAAAAACTTCTGAGCCTCTGTAAAACAATTTCTGGATTAAATAATACTGCTGTAATACATGTAAATCCTAAAATATCTCTGGAACAGTCTAGTGAGAAAAAACCTCTCTGAACAAAAATTATTCAAAACAAAATGCACAAATCAACCCCCACCCCAACACTGGATTCCTTTCCTACCTTAAATGACACAAATGTATTTAGAAAGTTTCTGTAACTATTGTTAAAGTTCATCAAGCTTCATTATCTTTGTATTAAAAGAAAGAGAATTACTTTTCAGAGTCCAAAATAGAATAAAAAATTTTTTATTCTTACAAATTAAACATTCCAATTAAAGTATTTCTAAATTGTTGCTTAATTCTAAGTTTGAAAGCTGTGTTTTTTATGTATATATAAACTACTCAATAAAATGGTGCTTTGTCTTTCTTCTGAAGTTGTTTTATGAACAGATGAAGCAAAAATGATCATAAAACGATGAAGTAATTTCTAAAAGCAAAATTATTGACTTCAACTGAAATGCTTTCTAAAGGTTTTTAATTGCCCTAAATTTGTGAAAAACTACCCAGGAGATCAACAAATTCATATCAATGAACTGCATTGAGAGAACCCTTGGCCTCAAGCCAGGGAGAACAAATAGAAAGGACCATTTTCACTTGGCTGCAAATTATCAAAAAGCTAAGAGAAAGCTATGGAGTTAAAGTGACATGTTTGTATGGTGGGAAAAAGATCAAATATTGATCGTCCAAGCTGAGGTAATTAGAGCGGTTGTCAAGGAGATGGGATGCATGTCGTTAGCCCTACAGAAATGCATCTTTGTTTTACATTGAGTGAATTAGCTGTTCAGCAGTTGGCAGTGATTTTTTCTTTTCTGTCTTTAAAAGGGTATACACCATTCAGTAGTAACATATTCCTGCAATTCAATTTTTTAAAAAATAAACATATACAAACACACATTAAAAGCTTATTCTAAATATTGAAAGTTTTTCTACATAGACTTTTATGGATATTTTGTAAAATGGAGTTGTAAAAGAAGCATCTTCCTATGCTTTAAGTCTTATATCAGTGTAAAACACCAGACTGTAAATGGAGAGAAAGATGCACGGCGTGGAACTGAAGTGCCTGCTGTTTTAATAAAACTCTTCAACCTCGCCCTGGGTAGTAAGTCCTCGCAGATTAATGTCAGTCCACTGGGGACTGGAAGCTCACACCACTGCGGACACCACAGAGATCCATCTGCTGGAGCTGGTGCCACTCATGCATTTCATTCGGCAGCTAACTGCTGCCGCTTCCCTAACAGCCCAGCCCGTAATGCTGAGATCTCACAGTGTGGCTCCCCTCTCCTCCAGCAACCAGAGCTGAGAAGACCTGTAGGCTGACAGCAGCATCTTCTGCTGTGGCTCACACTTTGTCAGTGATCTGCCTGGGGCACTGAGCAAATGAACGTCAGAACAGAACATGGCATCTTCTAGAAATATGTGACTGTGCAATGTTACCAGATTCCCCAGAAAGACACGGACCAAACCACTAACAGTTTCATCCCTGCAAACTGGATATACTTCAGTCATAAAATCTACATCTGTATCGACAAGCAAAATCATTACTGATAGGACACGTAACCTTTGTGACAACTAGGAATGCGGGGACTGCATGTGTCAAGGTTAATCTCCTCACACAAAGAAGTGGTGTTTCTGATAAGACATTTACTGAACATCTTTACCTACTAGACTAGTGGCAAAAAAACCCCCACCCCAAAAAACCCAGATCAGTTCCCCAAATGATAACATAAAGGTGAGATATAAAAGACCTCAATCCACAACTGTAAAATGCTCCCAGGAAAAACAACCCATCTGATACCTAAGAAGTCGTATCAGGAACTTAATTTCCTATCTCAGGAATTCCCCTTCGGTGTCATACAATTATTTAAGTGGTTTCATACTTCCAATTGTAAGACTGTTCTCAGTTGTGTATAGTTTTGTCAAACTTCCCATTTGGGCCAAAATTTGTCAGTGCTGGATGTCTTCTTTAAGCTAAGATAATAATCTTTCCAGGAAATTTTAAGCAGAGGAAATGAAAGGAAGGCATGCAGTAGCTCTGACTTGAATTCAGTTCTCCATAGGATGACAAACATGGGAGGATTATGCTTTATCCTAACATGCTGCTAAAATATTTTTTAAAATAGTAACGCCTAAGACAAATGAATTTTGATCAAGTCCAGCAATTTTTTTTCCAAAGAGAAAGTCACCTCTATGGTGCTATCTTACAGACATTTATCTCACAAAAATCTGGTCCGGAAACTGTCTGAAGCGAGAGTACACCAAACAGCCACCTTTCAGCAGGACACTGAACAAAGCCTTGTTTCCTTACCTTGATGATCCCAGATTTTTTTTTTTTTTTTTAAATCTTACCACCATTTAAAGCTTCAAGAGTAAGCACTAATGATAGATTTTTTTTTTCTTATAGCAGAATATTTTCATGCTGTTTTCAAAAATTCCAAAAATCTTTTATAAAGAAAAAACAAAACACAGCTGCTCAATCCACCAATAAAAAAACCTCAACATATTAAAATACATAATGAAACAGCCTGTCTTTACTGCTTTGCCATGTGTTTAGTTTATTCCAGGTAATTCAACAAAAAGAACTAGCTTTAAAAGAAGCAGGCCAGGTACTGGAGTTGGTACTTTTTCACAAGTCTCTGTTCCTTTTATGTAGAGCTGTACAGAATGCATGAACCTTTTGCTTCCTTTGGTCATTTACTCTTCCCTACACAGAAGCCAATTCCTGCAATTCCTATTTGCTGGAAAATGAACACATTATAACCACTTAGTTCGAATACTACCCTTCTTATGAAAGTCAAACTCAAGAATAATCCTGAGCCAAGTACAATATTCCATCAGTCTAGATGCCATGGGGCTCTATAACATGGCAATGCTTTATAAAGACCTACTAAGCAGTTAGACCTGAGACTGAAGGACTAGCAGCCATCAGCCTGCATATTCTCTCTAAAATACTTAAGTACCTATTTCACATTTGCACTCCTGTCATATTGAAACTGAGAAAATAGTCTTTTTCATTCTTTCTGCCATTAGAATTTGGTTGAAAATACAATGGTATCAAAGTAAAAGCTATCCTTCAGATTCTGAAAAATTGCCCAGAACAAGAAGTTCTTGTTTAGATTGTTACAGAATTTTATTCCCTTACTGCATATAGAAAGAAAAAATATATTTCTCATTTGTCATTAGAGTAACAACTTCTCTAGTTCCTCTTAATGGAACCCCAAATTTGACATACCATGAAAACTGAAAGAAAAACAACCCAAAAGACCAAGCATACTACTAACCCAATAACCATTGCGCGCAGCTCTGATATTCCACTTTCTTATATCACGTACTTGGTCGATACTTGTCATATATAATAGCACAATGACTCAGGGCAGTCTTGTCCTACTAAGACAATATTTTTACGCAGTATACCATAAGGTGGTAGTTAACCTTAAAAAAAACCCAAAAAACAAACATCAACATTGTCCAACAGGTGCCATGTAGTGGTAAAAGAGCCATATCACAAAGAATATTGTATGGATACTGTTAGCTAAATGTTGAAAGAGGCTGAATTTTTAATGTAAGCAACTGCATATTTACTATATTGCCATCTTGATCAATAATTAAAGTATACTTGTCAGAATACATGAATAAGAGACATGATTTCAAATACCTTCATTTATTATGTTTGTTTACTTGCTTAATCCAAAACCTGATCATATTTACTTATTAGCGGAGATGAGAGTTTCAACTGCACAATAAATACCACACATTGCGTTTGGCATAATCAGACCTTTAGATCTGCACAGTATTTCTGTTTCAGGACTGTCGTGGTTTAGCTTCTGTTGGCAACTAAGCACCACACAGCCGCTTGCTCCCCCTCCCCCTCTGCTGGGATGGGAGAGAGAATCAGAAGAGCAAAAGTGAGAAAACTCATGGGTTGAGATAAGAACAGTTTAATAATTGGGGTAAAAAATATATACTACTACTAATACTACTAAATTGTAATGAAAAGGAAAACAGCAAGAGAGAGGAACAAAACCCAGGAGAAAAAAACCCCAAACCACCAAGTGAGGGGAAAAAAAAAACAAACCACCAAGTGAGGCAACCACTCACCACCTACCAACCGACCCCCAGCCCGTCCCCCAAGCAGGGATCGCTGCCCCCTGGCCAATTCCCCCAGTTTATATGCTGAGCGTGACGCCATATGGTATGGAATAGCCCTTTGGCCAGTTTGGGTCAGCTGTCCTGGCTGTGCCCTCTCCCAGCTTCTTGTGCCCCTGGCAGAGCATGGGAAGCTGAAAAGTCCTTGACTAGCGTAAACACCACTTAGCAACAACTAAAACATCAGTGTGTTACCAACATTATTCTCATCCTAAATCCACAACACAGCACTGTATTAGCTACTAGGAAGAAAATGAACTCTATCCCAGCCGAAACCAGGACAAATACCAATACTGAAATTACGATCCTCTTACAACAAAAGCCAATTTTTGGCCAACAAAAATGTTGTTTCAGTAATAAGCAGCTCTCTTACTATGGGCACATGGCAGTTGGCCTCTGAATAGGAACAAGAAAAGGACAGAATTTTCCTCTTCATGCCCTGCTCACAATAGTAGACCTTTAATCTTATGTGTTAAAAACTGCATCAAGCTCACAAATCTCTCTCTCTCTCAAAAAAAAAAAAAAAAAAAAAAAAAGCCCAGCAATGGGCTCTATCTCAATCTGCTTAATAGCAAGGACAGTTCAACAGCTGCAGAAGAGAAATCATAAGATGGCATGCACTGCCCTTTAGTGGTTGTAGAAATCCTCACCCATAAAGTATACAACTGCTAGTTTATCACAAAGAGGAGCATACCTTGCTTTGCTTTTCTGGAAAAATCCCAATACATTTTCCCCAAAGCTAAAGGTAACAGTAGCTTGCATACCTCAACAGCATGAAAACTATTAGTCTCATTTTAACATAACAAATACTTCAACAGGAAAGAAGTTTTGAGGGATATGTTGTCTAAATGTGCCATGGTTTCTGACTGATCAAACTGCAGAGCAGGATAAGAAAGGAGTAGGCTTGAGAAGACAGGAGAAGAGAAAAGTTGAAATTAAAGAGAAGAACAAACTCTTTTGTTCATCCTTGTAACACTAGACAGGGTCTTAACGATTTTTTAAAAAGAACCTATGCAGAGCTGGCATGTAAGATACTAACTACTTTTGAAACTACTCTTGGTGACCATCAGTATATTACCAGACACACAAGTAGCTTTGAATACTGAACCCTTACACTTTTCTTTCAATTTACTGAAATTTTCATTTAGGTAACTTCACATTGTTTTTCCCTCTCATGCCTTTAGACGGCCAATGATAATTGCTATCTGATTTCAACAGAACATGTAATGCTTCAGTATTCTTCCACAGTTACTTCTTGTACTGCTCACAGTTCCAAGATTGCAGCTATTGCAGAAAACAGCAGCATGAACTCTCAAAGACCTGATCTAAGCTGACTTTAATATTGTCTAGAGGCCAATGGTTGTCACTGAATTCCTTAGGTTACTGTGAAAAATTGGAAGTTTTAATAGACGTTTAAAACTCATTTGAGAGAAACACTACCATTTCTAAGCTAGTAATAGTGTGAAATAAATTGGGTTTAATTTTTAAGGTCTGCTACGGATTAGTTGGCCAGTCATGACTGTCATGTAAGTTTTGTCTTCTACGTGTTCACAATATTTCAAAAGTGTACTGAAATGTTCTAACAGAAGGGCTATGTTTATTATTATTACTTAAATGATGTATCACGCATAGCAGATTTTCAGCTCTGAAAGTAAGGGGTTTTATATTAGTTATCCAACAAATTGATCTCTAGGACTGCAGAATTTTTGTCTAAAGTCTCTCATTAACCTTGCACATGATAAATGAATGAATGCCATCCTGTATGTTCCTCAAAGCTGCAATGAAATAATTTTTACTGTGAAAATCCTAGGTGCACATTCAGAATTACAGAAGATGGCCTTTTGGCCCTGGAAATAGCAAAATTTGTACCAGTTCCAAACTTAAAGTATGTTGTACATACGGAACATGAAACTGCTGCACCTTCCTGGTGATTCTTGTATTTCAATAATGACCACTTTGTCTCAGTATATTTCTTCTGCCTTTAACTTACCAGTAAAAACACTCAGCAATTCACAGAACAACACAAAGAAAGGCGATGAAAATACAAAAGTGTATCACATGCAATTTTCCACTGCAAAAAAGGAGGACTGGAAAGGAATGTGTGTGCCAGATTCTAAGTTACTGCTAGACAGTAAATATTTGTTTACTATATTATTAGGATGGCACGCAGTTAAAAATATCGACACTTTTTAAAAAAAAATTCCTATTATATCTTATTGTGTAAATAAGAGCAGATCAGCACTCAAAGTCTTTGCAAAAACATTTCTTGCTCATTCTGTGACCATGTGGGCTATGACACAAATCCACAGTCCCTGTTAGGGACTTGTCACCTGATTTCTTTTGGTATTTCAACACATTTACCCAGATTCTTATTACACAGTGATTTTCTCATTTTGAGTACAGAATGACCTTCCCTGGTATTTGTTATGAATTTGGTAAAAATGGTATGCACTGAGAATCCAGTGGCAATTGAAAATGATGGTAGTTGTACTAGTTCATGGTTACATGTCCTGCCAGGAAAAGACTTGCAGCACCCAAGTAATAAGAAAGCCTTCAAATTAGTCTTGTGTCCTGTGTGTGACTGAAACACTAGAAAATGTTTTAACTTCATTATGTTAAAAATTCTGTTCTAAACCTACATTGCCGCAGTACCCTTCCTAGGTATCTAATGTATGCTGCCAAAATGAAAGGCACTTTTATAGTCTTTTCCCAAAGGATGAAGATGCATCTCTTGTTTAAAAAGAAAAAAAAAAATTAGATTTTTACAACACTTAGATTTTTCTCTAGTTCTCTCCTGTACAAAAAAACCCCCCAACAATAAACTTTTAGATGTTACTAAGAAAGGGACTGAGACTTCGTTAACAGCATAGCTTTGTTCAAAGATGGAATGGAAGCTTGGTTGCTTTTTCCTCTTTTAACATCTTCAAAAAGATAATTAGGAGAAGCAGCATAGTGGGAAGCAGAACAATCTTCATGCATTAACAGGCCATTGACCGGCAGATGAGGTAAGGAGATAAGATAGCATGGCTAATTAGTCTTTAAAACATGCATCTTGAAAACCATTACTTAAAATAGATATTTGTACTTAAAAAAAAAAGTTACTATTTTCTCAGAGGTGGCATAGTGAGACTGGATACATCCTGTTTAAACTCCGCAAAACCCTGCATTCACTGTGTCCTATTGGATAAGGCACTTGTGAAACAGAGGCAGTCAGCTGGGAATACTAGGCAGAAGGTCTTTGGCAGCCCTTAGTCAATGAATCTGGGCCATGACGTCCAGTGGAGAACTTGGAGCATCTAAAGAATACCAAGGAGTTAAAATTACATAAGTTTTAATTTATTACGGGCTGCTTTCCAAAAAGCATGACTTCCAATACTTGAGCACGCAAGCCAGATTTCATTTCTGGCTCTATCTCACAATGCTGTAATAGTTTAATTCAGTTGAACTAGAGACTCTCATCTGCTATTAAGAACAAGAGCTAGAACAATACAATTGTTTTATAAACTGCAGCAAAATTAATTTGCAATTGATGAGAGTAAAATCAATAATGTCCAGCAGCAATTCTGCATCTGTGTTGGCTTTTTGCAAGTTCTGCTGGCTGCTGAAAAAAACCCCAGCATTGATAAAAGATGCATTTTTTTTCTTAATAACATATTATATATTACTATGATTTTTATTATCTTTATCTAAAGTATGTGTTAAGGCTAGTTGTGTGACCAGGAAATGAAGTTTGCACTGACTTTCTCTATGAGTACTTTAAAGTCTGGGAATACCAAATCTAAGCTTCTCTAGAGTAAATGTATCCCAAGATAAAAATGAATGTTATTTCTCACGTCTGAAAAATGATTTTAAAAATTGCAGTCACACTTCTATTATAATAAAGAAAAATTTGAAGTTACAGGCATAACAAATTGTGAACTATATAATATAAATACAAGCCTGGTATCTTTAGAAAAAAATAAAGTTTGAAACTGTGAGGGATTCCAACTAGAAAAGACAGACAGATATATCTGTGTATACCTGTGCACATGCATATAACAACTCTATACTCTTGCTTATATGGCTGATAGCTCCTGAACATGACCTCTATCATACAATCATGTCTTCTTTGAAGCACTGTTCAATGAACAAGTCTTAGTCTTGGGACAGCAAAGCAGAATTTTGATTTTTAATAATGTTATATATATAATTGGATTAATACAGAACATTTTCTTGGAGATGCCCCTAATTTCTTCAAAAATATAATTCATAGTTTCCTTTTGGAGCACACCACAATCATAACAGGGACTGATGGGACCCATGGGTATATCATATATATAACTACTAGTGAATATAAATGGCAAAACTTGGCTGAAGCAGTTATCCCTGGGGCAAATTGTCAACAACAAGCCAAATAATACTAATACTTCATGCTTATAACAGAAGCTAAGAAGGTTTCACAAGTGTTATAGAATTAAACCAAACAGCAAGCTTCCAAGCCAAGGTTCTGCAAAAAACTCGAATGGCACAACCAGGAATCAAGGCCTTTTTCATGGCTCCAGACTCAGTATCTTCATCTTGAAGACAAACATTCCCTCACTCCTTCTCTTCCTCCTAATAGTCCTGGACAGAACAGTTACATTTTGCAATTAAGACTCACATTAATTACTTGCTTCCAGCTTCGTCACCTTTCTCATCTTTCGCACAATCTGTCACTTAGTATTCAGTCATATTACAAGTATCAACATCACACCAGTACTGTTCTGTGAGAACTTTGTATATGCATTGAAAAATGCAGTGAAATAATTCTCTTTTTGGTAAAAGTGGATCATAAACTTTCCTATTATGAAGTGATGGCCATTCTCAAGAGGAAACACATTTTATTTAAATTTTCAGAGCTCTCAAAAATCATAATGGGCTTGTGCAAAATACATTACTATATGACATAATTTAGAAAATTAGGGTTTAGAACTGTAAAAATGGCCTGTATTTCTAGCCCTCATGGTTCCAGTGATAACTTTAAAAATAAGAACTGTTAAATAGTGCCGTAGTGATCTCCTGAGTCAGCAAAGAGCCTTGGCCACCAGCTCTGCTCAGAAAACTTCCATCTTCATCAAGAGCTCACTGAAATGTCATTACTGCAGCTAATGTCATTCCTGATCCTTTTAGATGAAAAATCTAGAGAATGTGCTTGAATTTAAAGAACACATGTGAAACAGAGATGATTCTTGTTCACTTTGGGAGGTTTTGTTCCTCCCAATAAAAAACATCTTATTCTTTCTCAATTTGCTTATTAAGTGATGTTAACACAGCACTTTTATTCTAGAAAAGCATTCAAACAAGCAGACAATCAAGTTTAGTAATTCCATGGAAATTCACATTCATCTACAAAGTTAATGATAATTTATGGAGGAAGAGAAACAAACTGCAATATCATTTTGCATTCCAAGACCACTGTCTGCCTTAATTTTCCTGAATGATCAGACAGGGCCATGCCTAGACAGCCTTTCCTCTACTGTTACGATGATACATGGGAAGAACTGAAACTAGTCAGATGGACAAGCTATCAACATGAAAACCCATCTGTTATGACAGTGGCAATAACAGCAAACCTTTCATGAACGTTGGGATATTGTTAGCAGCCAGAAATGGAAAGCTGATAAACAGAAACTCTTCTACTTAAAAGCCAGCATTATTTTTTCACAAAAGAAACCTAAGAGTATACTAATAAGCTAAGCTTTTTAGTGATGAGGTAAGAGGTATAGCAGAAACAAGTGTGGGTGAAACATCTTCCTATTGCTTTTTCAATTACATGGCATTTTTTGATATCTACTATACAAAGTGATATAATATATATCACTATATACAAAGAGCCCAGAGATATTAACTGAAAATGACTGAAGAACATGTATTGAAAAAAACCTGTTGAGTAAGAATGAAACTGCTTGACATTCTTAGAAAACTAAATAAGAAAAAAAAAATACAGAAAGGACCAGATTCTTCTTTTTTTTTTTCTTTTTAAAAACCTAGTGGGCACTCAAGTCATCTGCCTCTAAAGGATGAAGAATTTAATTTATAGTTCTAAGAAACTGCAGTTTTTTCAATTGCATTTTAGTAGCTTAAGCCACTAAACCAGTTCCTTATGTGTAGAACAATAATGGTCTGATTTTGCTGAAGTTAAATAAGACTTTGTGCAACTTTCAATGGGACAGAAGTAGACTGTAAGGCACATTTTGTATAATCACTTTTAACACAAAGATAAAATGCACGTAGCTTTTATCTGTTCTGTTAAGGAACTGTACATAAGTAGACAACATTTTGACAAATACACACCAGTATTACTTTTTTCTTATTCACTTAGAAACATACTAAATTGCAAAAAGAATATACTAACATACGTATGAGCAAACAGTATTATCTACCTTTGCTAAAAACCGGCTGCTGTTTCTGAATCTGTTTTACATTACCTTTCTTAACCTGACAATACACAGGAGGAATTACCACACACAATTTTCTCATGCAAATACACAAATAAGGTGGGACATCCCCCACCCCACCCCCACCAGAAGTTTCATTCATTCTTAGACTGAGTGAAAGGAGCAGGTTACAATGACACAGTTAACAATTCATTTTAGTCAATTTAACGATAATTACTCTGCAATCATCACTTATTTACAAACATGAAAATGCTTGCTTTAGTTACGGAATTAATCATAAAACACATAAGGTATTTAATATTGTAATTAAGTATAGATTTATTAATGACACATAACACTTGTAACTAATTAATGCACACAGTTAATGATTAAGTATTTTGCTAAGTGCTTATTAGGGTGTCTCTATCCATGGACAGCTGATATTTCCCTTTGTCATCTGCCTGATATCTTCACATTTCAAGACAGCAAGGAACATAAAGGAAGGTAAGACCTTTGAGTAATTTATTTTGTATCATGAGTATTACTTCAGATTTCATTGTGTTACTGCTTTACAGTTAGAAAACAACCCAACAGCTCCTGTCTTGGAATGCTTACAATCTAATAATTTAAAATCTCAAAGGCAGGAAGTTCTGCTAGACCCAGATAACTTGTACTTTGTCTTAGAATATACATGTTTTTTCTTTTAATAGACATTTGCATACAAAAGTAGTTCTTTCTTAATGACAAAGCCTTTTATTGATGAAGGAAATTTCCTCTACACAGGAAGTGTGCACTACCTCAAGAAACCCAAAGTTTGCAACTCATCTACACTTGACATATATAGAATTTAGGGTGGTTGTGCATCCTGTGCAGATGGGCTGCTGTTTCTTATTAATATTGTTTTATTATTTATTCATGTTGCGGTAATGTTCAAAGCCTCTGATCTAGATCGCAACTTAATTATAGTACAGGTGATCTATACATAAAGGCTGACTCAATTCCTACCCTAAAATACTAACTTTAGAAAAAATGCAAGTGAATGAGATATGAGGTACAAGCAAAGTAATTAACATCACAAACAAACTTCCTATTAGTTACCTGCTATTTTTATATCCTCCATAAATTCACTATTGCCTTTCCATTTCCTCCTCAGCCACTGTAAATAAGTTAACAATTATGTCTCTCTTGATTTCATGTTTTAGCTACAAGAAAAAAGAAAAAAAGAAACATACTGCACTGAATCAGAACTGCTTAGTTTACTTGGTATAGCATTCCTCCCATGGCTAGCTGTACCAATCTCCCACAGACTTTTAGTAGCCTTGTGTTCAAGGAGGAGTGATGGCTACTGTCACATATTGTGTGATCAGTCGTTCAAAACTATAGAGTTACGCCAGCTGTTGCTGTGTTTTCTGAATGTAGTCCTACTCAAAGAACGTTCTTTGGGCACATCCTCCTCCCTAGAAGTTGTTTAGGGGTTATACTTCTTTCTTATATAATGGGTTTTTTTGAATGGTTTATAAGCATCAACTTCATCACCATGAATATTTTCAGTGTGATTTCATATTCAAAGTTGAAAACGTACCCTCTGTATTGCTCGCTTCCTCACCTTTGCCCCTCTCCTTGCTCCTGATCCCTGTCTGCAAGTCTCCTCTTTCTGCCTTTGTTATTAAATAATTAGCCAACATTTACAAAACAGTACAAATGTCTGGAAACAGAAAACAAAGTTCAAGGATTGGGAATGCAAAAATACCCCAACATAATTGGATACATACGTTGATATATCCATTGGCTCTGAAACCTGCACACATGATAGGGCTTCGTTTAAACAAGTTTTTCTGTAACAGCCATATGAAAGTAACAAGTGTCCTCATGAGCTAATTTCACTAGTTAGGGAAATCTTCACTAATATCCTAAAATATCAGATAGAAATTTATAACTGATGGATCACATATCCTTTACCAACTGCAGAAGACTGGATTCTAACCTATTAAGATGATTTTATCTTATTTATGAAATAAATACTTCTGTAAGGTTTCCAAAAGTTTCAATTAAATCAGTGATATGTTTTTACCAGAAAGCTGAATGAGATGTAGCTGCTTAGTATGTTTAGGTAGGTAGCTTTTTTTTTTTTTAAATTAAATTTCCAATAATATAGTACATATCCTGTAATATTTTTAATACTTTGCCATGAAGGGAACTTCCACTACTGCAAATGCTGGAATAAATCTTAGTGATATTAATGTGTAATTTATATGACAGTAGCTACATGATAGATGTCCAGAGCATCTGAGATCAAAACACTGAATCAGTCATGAGCACATGCATGTCATTATCTTAAGAGAAGCAGTATGCTCCTTTTCTACTTCTGAAGAAATGATTCAAATTTCAATCCAACAATGGAAAATTTTACTTGAAAATAATTAAACTGCTTTCTCACCATGAGAGAAAACAAGCATCATTAATATCTATCAAGCATTAATTTCTATGGTGTTGGGTGTTTTGGTGTTTGATTTTATTTAAAAAAAAACAAACATCAAAAAACCCCAACCCTCTTGATGAGCAAAGGCTAACAGATGGCTAAAACGATTGTGTTCAAATTTTCCAGAGAAGTTCGCCTTGACCTGAGACCTTGCAGAAATAAATACATAGACACTTATCTCCCCCTTAGAAAACAGGACATAAATGGATTGTGAGCAGTGCAACACAAGCACACATACAATAATAAAGGCACTGTAGATAAAAACATGTTAAAACTTTCTAATAGAAACCAGTGAATGTGTGAAGCACAAGATTTTTTTTTTTTTTTAAAGGAAGAAATGCATACTTGTGGGACTAGCTCACTGATCCCTCTCACCATCTGCAATATCCCCGCCCAACCCCAACATAAGACAGCATCAGATGAGTAACAGGCACTCATCAAGACTCTGCCATGCCCACATGATTTGGAATCCCTGAGCTGAGACAGAACAATAAATGAAATAGAGTTAGAATTACATGGTTGGTGGTCAAAGACACTAGGACTGATAAAAATGGCAAACCCAGCAAGTAATGATAGCTTCACATATACAGACAATTCTACTAGAGAAACACACTTAAAAATATGCCTTACTCACTGTTTTGGGGATGCTGTCTCACTTTGAGCTATTATAGATGTCTTTCAAAACAACATGTGTAAAGGCAAGCCACAGGCAGATGCTCACCTGGAGACTTTACTTGTATTCTTCCAAACTTTTCAAAATGAGTCCAGGGTACCCCAAATAATTTTTAATTCAATAACAATTGTGGTGCAATGAAAGAAGAATGTTAGTAATAATACAGAAAAAGAAATTATTTTTTGCATAACCCACTCAAAGCTGAGTGATATGTTGCTGTTGGAGTGAAACATCTGAAGTTCATTTTGGATTTTAGCTTTCTTGTGCTAAAGATTTTTCCAATCATCTTTTTTGGCAAGAGCTGATGGGCAATATATACTGCTTGAATTAGTGTTACTAATTGTACTTACTCTGCAAAAATAAATATTCCACTCCAACTGAAGCTCTGCTGGATAAAATAACAGGGCTCACACAAAGGGCAGTTTGCAGCTCTCCATTTGTTCTTATGTAAGCTGTTGGTTTATATTTTCCAACATCAGTTGAGCATCAGGTGTTCACATCCATACTATTCTGCCAAACTTGTCCTTCCCACAGCTCTGTCTTAGCAAGCTTATTACTTCTACCAAAAACAAAGGCAAAAGTAGCAAATGGAAACAAGGAGTAGCACAGTTGCTCCTACCAGCTCTATACACAAAAAAAGTCTCTCCATAGAATAGCAATTCTTTATAAATCTTTTAATGTTTCAGTACATTCTGGAAACCAAGCCACAACTTCCAATACTGAGCATAAGAATAGCTATACTTCTTCAATTGAACATCCATCCAGTCCCACGTCCTGCCTCTAATAATGGCCATGAGTGGACACACACAGGGAAAACTAAGAACAAGGTATGCATTTATCACACTTTTCTCATGTAACCTTTCAGCCTCCAACTCTTTCCAGCTCAAAAAATTTCCTGAGCATGCTGTAGTTTGTTTTATAAGGCAATACCCAGCGAATCCATCTTCCAAGAACTTGTCTTGGAAGCGAACATTTTGCACCCACAACCACCTTTGGCGAGATGTGCCACATGTCTACTACCTGTATTGATTTTGAATCTGGCTTCTACTAGCTTGACTAAGTAGCACTTAAGTCTCACCTTGGAAGAGACAGTGAACAGTTGATCCTAATGTATCCTTTCACACCGCTACTGATTTTTTCAGCTTCTGTAGTTTCCTCCTTTCAGCTGTTTCTTTTCCAAGCAAGAGTCCTGTGTTCCTCATACAGAAGCCATTCTTTATCTTTGCTTATCTTATTGCCTTTCTCTGACCTTTTTTCCAGTTCTACTACAGCCTTTTGGAATTGACAGAACCAGAACTATAAGCAGTATCCAAGGTGTGGATTTCTTTGATGACTTAATGATGTTTTGTCTTTTGTGCCTTGTTCTCTAGTCCTTGCTTTATAATTCCTAACATCTGGGTTGTTTTTTGTTTTGTTTGTTTTGTATTTTTGTGGTCCAGCCAGCCAGATGAGAACTATTCCAAGTGTCCTCTGCTTCCCCCACACCAAACATAACATGGGTGTTTGGTCCTCTGCATGGTTTTGCTTTGAAGATTGCTCCTGTTGTATGGCACTCCTTCCTAACGTAGACATAGCTGTATTACTTGGATAACCCTTACCTACATTTTGTTGAGTCCTTCAAACACCGTAAGTCAGATTTCCCTTTGCAGAAGCCATACTGACTTCTCTCAAGTGGACTATATTTAGCCAGGCATCCATTAACTCTATTTTATTATAGTCTCTACTAAATTTGCCTGGTAAAATCTTCCAGCTTACATGCCTGTAATTCCCTAGAAACTTCAGGGACTGCTTGAACAACAGGATTATCTCTAATAATCTAAACCTAAATGTTTAAATACTTGCTAGGGAAAATATTAATTCAGAGATTCCTTTGTGTATGATTAGAATCCTCAGGCAATGTTTTTTAAAAGACAAACATACTCCTTTTTTCAAGGAAAGGAAATGATAGAGATGTTTCTGTCTTGGCTTTAGATAAGATGGTAATAGATACAGCTGCCAATCAAACCAACAGAAAATATTTTTGTACCTTAAGCATATTTTCCCTTTCAACTTTCTGCTCCCCAAAATTACTTTTTAGAAATTTTTTTAAAGTAGGCATATGACTGAATGAATACAAACATTTGCTACAGATGTGAACAGAGTCATGTACGCTTCTTCCACATCAACATTCAGGAAGGGAACAATTTACCTCTGTTCTTCAGCTACCACACTACATACTAAGCTTGCATTTTCTGGTAGAAGGATGAAATACAATTGCATCATCTCTGCCACAAAGCTGCAGCTTGAAGGCATGTGGTATTTATTAAACACAGTCAAAGCTACTGAGAAAGTCAGAAGCAAATATATCTGACCAGGATAACATTTATCAATTATCAGTACTTAAGGAAAAAAGACCTAAAGGCTTATTTAACAACAGTTCTGAAAAATATATTCAGTAGTTCATAGAAGGCCCTTTCCAATAAATACTCCCTTACTCACAAAGACAAGGTATTTGTTGCTTCTAAAATGTTGTTCTCAGCAGTTCCATGATCATCCATGGTTGGAGTGTCTGATTAAGCCTGGTTTGGTTGGAGAGCTGGCTGCATACGGGAGTGACACAGCTGTGCTAGTCCTTTGCTGCAACGTAAACATCTACCTGCTTCCATGTGTCTAACTGGATGAGATCTTCTGTGCGTACCTATCCTAGGACTTTTATTTCCATTAAGCTCTCAATGGAGGCTCTTGCAATCTAATTTTACATATGTTTTGTGTTAGTCACATTTGCAATTACCCAGGTTATCCCCACCTCCTCATTACTCCTCATTACATTATTATAATTGAGAGTTGCCTAATTGAAACCATAGGTGCAGTTTTAGAGCAAGACATACTTTTCCTGTAATAATACACAACTACCCCTTCCTTCCTCCAAGGAAACTATAGGAAATTCAGAGCCAACGCTGTTCAGTAGAAAGTTTTTAAATATTGATCATATGCATTGATCATCATTTTCCTTCCCTTCACCTCCCTGTTCCCCAAAATATCAAAGGACAGAAATTTAATGAATAGACTAAAGACATAATACTATCTCAGGAAGGCATCATATAGGAGATACAAGAGAGAAGGGACATCTACCTTTGCACCTCATATAATTTCTCACTTTCCTGGGGGATGGGTGAGAGCATTTCAACATATGCCAGAGCAGGGCTAATTGCTGCTCTAATGCATGGTGGTTACCTTCTTTCAACAGCTGTTCTACAGCACAGAAAACAAAGTTGAAAGTGCTCCATCCTTTCAGGCCCAGATGCTCCCATCCCCTCCCCCAGTAGAATTCCAGGCTGCAGTTTGGGAAAGCCATGGGGGAAAGTGGCTTGAGGGGCTTGTTACATTGCCTTTGAACCTGAGGATCTACTGCAGAATGAATGCACCACTACAGACCTGCCATAACAGACACTGCATAAAGGCAATTCCAATTTTATAAGTAATCAAAAAACACCCAACACAAAACCAAATGATGTGTAATTTTTATTTCATTATGCCAAATAGCAAAAGGAAAAAATTGTAATAGGCACATTTCTTTGAAATCTTTAAGATTTAAATTTCTGTGTATATACCAGTTTTTACTCAGCTACTACAACACCATCTACCCACATTTAAATAAAAAGATATATGTTTAAAACTAAGCAGTACCTTAATGTCTTGGAAGTCCAAAATAATAACGTACAAGTATAATGGTATTAAAAGTGGGGTCAATAAATGTCTCATATATATCCTTTTTTCTTTATTAAAAATGTAAACATGATGTAGACAGTTAGGCCACAATTACTTGCACACTTTTATTATCAGCGGTGCTAGGGAAAGTAATTCCTAACTTCCACCTTCCCCAATTGCTCATTGATATCCCTATACTGCAGCCAAGTGAAGACATGAAGGACGGGCAGAACGCGCTTGGGTACACTACCCCCCACAAGAAATGCACAGAGAATGTACAGCTGCCTTTGGCATGCCCCTCCCTGCTGGCTGGACCAATTTAGGCTCCTGCCTCCCCAGGCAAACCAAAGGCAACACTTCCCAAGAGGTCAGTGAGGAAAAAATGCATCACTTCCCAGTCCTCAGGAGCTCACATACCAAAACCTATTCATTACACATGAAGTAAAAATTACTGTTATATTAACATTCACGAGACCAGTGAATACAGTTTATACCTAGCTCTAAAGTGACAGCAAACAAATATGGAGATGATTGTTAATCTGGGGAGATGACACCTAAATACAGACACTGGAACTGAAGTGGGGAAGAAGTGCACTGTGAGATTTCTTATAGTTCCCATAGTCTGAAGCAGATTTGCATATGTAGTTTGTACAGATACACACTTAGGATACAGTCAAAGCTTTAAGTTGGCACTAGTTTTTATGGACAAGTTTAAATATTATCTTAAACTATCTTTTTATAACATAAATAATAACAAAATCTTAAACACTGTAGAAGGCAGTGTTACAAAAAAGGAATAAGGTATAAAATGTTGCACATTTCTAGGTAAATGCAGAATGCTTTAAGCACTGTTAGAAACAAAGGCGACAATCATTTTAGCCACTAAAAGAAGTGTGAAACCTGTTCTCATCTACAGTATCTGAGTGCTATGATGTAATATATTTTGGAACATCCTTCAAATGAGGCAGATCAGACTAACCACACTCACAGGCACCACTGAAGCCATAAAGAAAACAGCAGCTCCAGCCAGAGCTCTGAAACTATTTTATAATTCTGAAATTAGCACTATCATGTTCTTATGACATACTTGCCTACTATATTATTATTTTACAACTAGTTTTCCCTGTTCCCTCAGGTACTGGTAGCTTTCCAGATAAATTAACTTATAATATGTTATGGGAACATTGTTATTTCGGGTCAACATTTTCAATATGAACTCATTGTCTCCATGAAGCAAAGAAATATTATAATCCATTAATATCTCTTTCAACAAAAAGGATGAAATCTTCCCCTGGTTAGGCTGATAAACACTTTGGTGTCAAAACTAAGCCTCTTTATCATGATAACCCAGAGTAATGGTCTGCTGCTCCAGGCACTTTATCTACTTTACAGATGAAAAATCAGTTCTACTTTCATGGAATTAGATTAATGCCATAACAGGAAATACTTCTGGGGCTGAACTTGCTTCATGCCTTCAAAGCTGGCTGTAAATTTAAAATACTTCCTGAACTCAAAAGATAAGACAGGAGAGAAGGAAAAAGAAAAACAGTGGAGTGACCCTCTTTCTGAAGAAAAATATTGCTTCCTGAAAAAGCTGTCGAAAGCTACTTGCTAAGGGCATTGTGCTCCAGAAGGCCCAGGGCAAGTCTGGTTTAGTTGAACATGAGGATTCTGGGTACATATCAGACACTTGCCATAAATCTGTTCCTTCTGTAATCCTCTCTGATAAACTTTTCTTTTTTTAGTCATCTTACTTGGCAAAAGCCAAAGTAATAACTTTCTCAGCTTTTAGTAAATACAAAACAGCTTGCTATTTTATGTACAATATTTTCCAAGGATTACAGTTTTGCAAACTTTGAAAAATGCTGACCCCAAGCCTTAAAATTGAATTTCAACTCTGAAAATGGACAACAAGCAGCAAATTCAGTAACACCTTTATATATAAATAGCCTTACAATAAAAGATGTAAAGCATTCTTAAGAGTAATTTCACATTTCTAGTAACAGAACCTGAAGTCTGATACAAAATGTTACTATAAAGGCAGACTTTAGGGAATTATGTGTTAAGTTTGTCAGGATAGGGAAGGTTTTCTTTAGTTCCCTTTTCCATCAAACAGTATATACTAAGAAGTCACTATTTTTTTCATGTGGTATACATTTAAACGCATGAAATATCACATCACTAAAAACTCAGGATCAAATATCTTAGTAAATTTTATAATTAAGTACTGAATAACAATAACATTTACATACTCAGAACTTTTAGTCAGAGAATCTGAGGAAGATAATATATGTGATTTCTACCCACTCATCTCTTGACTAGATCAACAGTTGTGCCTACTTGGGCCAACTTTTTTATGGATTGTGTAATCCCTTTTGCCTTTTATGGTTGTTGCACTCTACATTCCTGCATCTGGAGAAAAAAAAAGCACTTACTGTCTTGCCTCCCTGTTCAAACTTCACCTCTGTAATATTACTAGCCCAAAGACGCATGGGTTTAAGTGTTTATTCCTGTGCCAAGGCACTCTTCACTGGATCCTAAGTGAAACTGTTACTTTGAAACAGTAAACAGGAAAGGAAGTTTATTGACCAGCACAAAAGGGATGGTCAGCTATCTTCTTGTAAGCTTTCATGTTCAGGCTTCCATGCTACACATCAAGAGCTACACGCTATTTCTGAATGTCAACTTTACTCCCAGGTTTAAACAGGTAAATAAAAAGCCCATCCACAAATCACTATCAGTCTTCAAAAATCACATCAGATCCACAAGATGCAGCTCTCTACTCATCTCTAAGCACCAATTTAATCAGTAGGATAACTACAGAGGTTTGCTAAAGAAGAGTGGGAGGTGAGAGAATGCTGTGAAAAGGGCATGTAAGTAATGCAACCAATTGAATTTTATGACAGAATTGTGTAAAGCATGCATTTACACATTTTTGAGAGATCAGCCTGCAGCTGAAACACGCACACAGTTGTTTAAATGTTCAGGAAGACTGTAACAAATCAGATGTTTTTCTTAGTATATTTTAACTGAGCTTCTCACAAATTATAATTGGATACATTATTCTGCTAGTTCTCTCTGTAATACAAGACTGTATGTGAAATAAACCAGCACCACAGCAGGATCTACCATCTAGACAATTCCACCTTTGACTTTACAGTATGCTCAGAAGTCCAGGAAATAGAAAGAAAAGCCTCCTAAAAAATCTATTTTAAGATCCTCCCACTATGAATTGTACACTAAATGCCCGTTATTTTCCCCACATATGAAATCCATTCATAATAGGCAGTTCTTAGAGATTTTTTGGAACGATTGCAATATTGCTACCAGTATTCTTTTTGCTTATAAGTCTTCAGGATCAAGTGCTTTTTCCTGAACACCTTATGCTATGGCAGAAACGTACTACAATTCAGGGACAAACAAGCTTATCACCAGGGAAATGCAGTATTATTTCAGACTAGCCTTACTCAAGATAGTACTTTTAAAAATGACATTTAAATTCATGTATGAAAATTGTCCTGTGCACCAACTGCCCTGTAAGGAATTGTAGGTGCATGGGACTAGTTAATGCAACAATAGAACTACCTGCTTCTAGGATAAAGCAATCTTGCTAAACAACACATCACTGGCATTTAAACTCCTTTAACAGTATACTGATTGATGAAGATGGTTAAGACAGACAGAACTAGAGCTTTAGTCCTGTATGTGTTTTTCCTATCAATGTTTTACTCATAAGATACATGGAAACTACAGGATTCAAAGGGAAAATGTAATTTCGTACCTGCATATTTATCTGGGCAGCCTTATTAAGCAGAAGATAATCTTGTCCACTAACTTCCATAGAAATATTTTATTCTGATGTATTATTAAATAATAAGAGCATTGACCTCACTAGAAAGTTAACTTAAGACAAATTAACAGCATTTTCTTCTATGAAGTGGCAAATATATAAAAAAGCTAGTCACTTTTTTTTTTAAAAAAAAAGGTAGAGTATTACAACAACAAAAAAAAAAGGAAAGCAATAGTAAGAAATACAAACTAATTGGTAAACTAATTTTCTTTGGTGGGGTTTTTTGTGGGTTTTGGTTTTTTGGGGGATGGATTTCTTTTGTTTTACGGAAGACATGCTGAATCTGAGACCTTGCATTTTCTACAAATAAATATGTTAGCTTTGATGTTGGGATTGCTGACAAGGAGGCTTCCTACAAGAGGCAGCCATTGTGCTCTGAGACACTGGTATGGGATGCGAGCACTCCAGAAGCGTCAAGTTTCCATAGAACTCTCTACAAAGTTACAGATAGCATTGCACCCCATCTCTACTTCCACAACACTTCCTTGCATTCACAGCCATCTGTTCGTTTTCTCTTTCTTTCTGCAGCACAGACATTGATCTTGCTGCTATGGGCTGAAGACCACACATGAAAATACTGAGACTACACAGTGCATACACCACTTGAATGAAGAACCGTTTGGATCTTCTGTATAGAAAAATGAATGAAAGACACTGAAATGCTAAAAGGCACATTTCAAGAATCTGCTCATTTGTTTTATCAGAGTTAAAAGCATCATTATGAAAAAAATAAGCTCCTTTGTGAAATGGATCCATCACGTAGCAACTTCAGTGGGAGACTTTAGCCTTATCAATTATTCACATGTGAAGGAAATTTTTATAAATTAACATTGCTCCTGTCAGAATGTTGTTATATTTGCATGTGTTTACCAAAATGTTGCCTTCTTCCACCTACACTCACTAGAAATAGAGCAAACGTTTCAGTCTTTCCATAAAAAAAGCCACAGAAACACTGCTCTCCTAAACTTCAAACCCTCAATTTAATAAAGGGAGGCACTTCAAGTCTGAGTAGAAGCTGTCTCTTTTACTTTTTGAATCTTTCACTATGAAGTTTATTACTTCAATTATTGTAATACATCAATTCTAGAGTAAGACACGATCCATAAGCAGAACATGTGATCGCGACAGGCACCAGCTGTAACACTCATTCATCTACTGGTGTCTGTATTTGTTACAAAAGGGGTGGAAGACTTCACTTGAGTGAGCTCAAACAATTATTTTCTGTCCCACACGGATACCACATCGATATTCACTTTTGTGAGAGACTAGTCTTCCAGAAAATATTTGTTTTAAAAGAAGAGAACCGGAATACTCAATTTGTTCGGTATACTTAAGAAAATATTCTTCAGATTTTCCCCTGAGAACATATACTTGGTGTTTATGAGCAGGCTTGTTGTATTATGAACAATGATTCAGAAAAAAAAACAATTCTTGAGGTGGCAACAATGTTACTGCTAGACTGAATTGAATGTTTGAATTGAACGTTATTGCCCTTTTTATGGACAGAATTTTTTTACATTTCAGAGTTCAATTCAAAGTATGGTCATTATCTTTTGGAGTGTTGTCCTGTGGGTGCTAGCCTACAATGGAAGGAGAAGACTGTCAGCTGGATGCATTTTGCCACAGCAGAAACTGTTATGATGCAACATACAATAAAATTCAAACTAGAACAACTCAGTTCCTGCTAACGTAACTACTCTGAATGTGGATGCTGACAAGCTCCACAGCAAGACTTCTAATTCTTTGCCACATATAATTACGTGCCCCAAAAGGATTGATTAGCTGTAACATAACTGCTTAGGAAACATATGGGATAGTGATTTAGCTAACCCTGGGATGAGCCCCAGGAAGCTCTGTGTCACACACAAGATACTATCCATGCCCTGGCATTACTGTAACTGAAGTGCTATTTTGCACATTGCGTGTCCACCCTCACTCAAGATAAGCAAACTTCAGTGTGTCAACCTCAGCTTAGAAAACTTGACCTAGCTCCATAGTGTAAATGAACATGATGTCCTTGCATAGTAACCCAGTGCCCTTTTAGGGAGCACTCTCAATCTGAGAGCAAAAATTCTACATTCAAATTTACTACTACCAGGTTGTGTGTGTGAAGTTACTACCAGGTTATACTGAGAAATGTATTCCTGGAATTCAAGAACACACATAAAGAAGGTGGGAAGGTTTATGGGGCGCAAAACAGATTAGCAGATCTGTATAGAAAAATTCTAGGAAAGGATCTCGGACCAGCCAGTCAGGGTAAAACAGCTGGACCGTTTATACTGTGGTGCCACTAAGACCATTTCCAAAGAAAAAGAAATGAAATTAGATGGTATCTGAAGGCACACATGCTCTTCCAAGGCCTGGGCAGAAATACAGCCCATTCACACTTCACAAAAGCCATACTTAGACTACTTAAGAAACCAGCAATACTGCAAAAAAAGCATGCCACAAGGCACCAGTGTATGCCCACGATGTCCTCCTTTTCTTTTTAAAGTATTTGTTGATTACTTTGTTACGCTTACCTACAAAACTAACCTTACAAATCATAAATGGTCTGCACAATAGCCTGTATGAATAAGAGTATTTGCTGCTGTGAAAACATGGAATGATTTGCAAGGTTGATTTTATATCCTCATTTTGAGCAAAGCTACAGGCAATTGCCAGGGTTAGGTGTAGGAGGGCATCACTGTGATAAAATTCTTTCCAGGATATTACTGATTCTTTGCAAATCACTGACTGTTCTGGCATTAAGCCATGTGTAGCAGCCCACATTTTATGATTACCAAGTTTTGTTTTGTTGTTTTTGTTTTGCTGTCTTTTTTTTAGCTTACTGCCACTGGATATGCAATCTTAGGTTTTTAAAGCAGCACAAGTTTACACTCTTGGGAGAAAGTATACATACCCATGTATGCAACTCTTTGTGAATTGCCTAAACAATGTAAAACAAAACCACAAAACAACTTTTTTTTTTTTTTTTAGAAAAAGTTTTGCATGCCAATTCAAAAATGGGGTAGAACAATGTAAGCAACATTGATTTTCCTTTTTTCGTGGGGGATTTTCAACTTCACAAAACCTAATCTATCTAGATACCGCTTACAAAATAGTAAACTGATTTCTGGGAAGCATACAGTCTTTCTTCAGCTTGCCCTCTTCACCACCAGCGCCAAAACAGACATACAGACTCAGGTACTATTCTCACATGCTGCCAACTGTTTCATTCCTTTTGTCTTTACCCTCCCAAAATCTAGATAATTGATTTTTTTTCTTGTATCTTTTAATCTCCAATTCTCCATCACTAGAATATTTATACAATTTTATCCTAGGTCTTCCACAGCCATTCAAATGAGTAAAGAAAGGTTTTCTGTTTTAATATCAGAGGTTCAAACTAGGAAAAAAAAATGACACACCCTCAAGGTTTACCTACTTGACAAGAACTCATTGCTCAGCAACTGACAAAACATTGACAAAACATTGCTCAGCAACTATACAAAAAAAGCAAAGAAAGAGTCTATATTAAGTTTAGTAAATAATTCTGAATAAATTACAATCATACATCCTCATCTGAAATACAGTGTTCAGCTCTTGGGAGCCAGAAGCAGGTCTCCACAATTGCAGGCAGACCCAGTGTACAAAAAGAGGAAGAAAAACAGGATCGTGAAATTTAGAGCCAGGATGCCACAAACACATGAAAACAAAATATTACTCACAAAATGAAGAGAGACTATGTTTAATATAAGAGTGAAAAAAAGGAAGGATAAAGTTACTAAGAGAAAGTAGAAATCTATGCACACGTGCTATATTTGGGCTTGTCCACATTGGAAAATAAATATACAGTAAGCTGGACTGTAATACAGTATGTACTCCGTGGTAACTTCTGGAAAGGCTATACTTGGAGCTTATCCATGGTTTTAGTGTGAAAGTACATCTTGCAGCACCTTCAGTGTGGTGTGCATTCAGAGTACTCGTGTAATAGTAGAGCGACTACCATGCTATAAACTCACACCCTTACTCACTATTTCCTAGTTTCTGCAGACAAGCCTTAGGGCTCTAAAACCTTTGCACACATTAGCCTATTCCACTTCAAAAGTTAGATGCGTTTCCTCACAACCTACCCACACTAACAAGTTCCATATGGCGTCAACCTGGCATTCTACATTCACATCATCGTTGCTCACTCCATGTTGCCCATCTCATATGAACACACCCTTTCTAGCCAGCTTCTAGTGTCAGGAAGGACACAGAGAACAATTGCTCAGTGTCTCTCATGCTATGGGGACTAAAGGACATAAAATAAAACTACCAGGTGGCAAGTTCAAAACAAAAAAATACACTTCAGATATACACTACTGAAGTGTATGACTTGTTTTTCCAGGATGCCACAAATGCAAAAGTTCAAAAAACTATTATTTATGTTTACTTGGGAAAAACTCACAAACCTCAAGAACTCTTGAGCATCATGCTACTACCTTTACCTGAGGAAGACCTTGAGTTGCAGATTACTGAAAGCTGACAGTATTTTGTGCACATTTCCCTACACTATAGCCATGAATCTCCTACTCTTCCCTTAGCACTTGTCTTACTCTTATCAGCTCGCTCTCTCAAGAGTGGTAAATGTTGCTCTTATTTTGTCCCACAGTTTTATTTCTCATTTATATTTCTCTTTTTTTATTCTGTTGAAGAAAATATTTTTTAAGAAAATAAACAGTATTCCAGTTTTATATATGTTTAAATATCTAATGAGAGTGGCATAAGAGGAAAAGAAAAAAAGGAGTTTATTTAATCAACAAGATTGATTTAAAGCAAATAGAGGGGATGAGGTTAATTCTTGGTTTTGGCCTTAAAAGGAAAATCAATGACAATAACTTTGTCCAATGCATGCCTGAACAGTTGTATTACACAATGTCCCTATAACTTTGGAGAGCACCTTAAACTATCAAGATCAATCAGAGCACAAAGTACTCCTAAACAAAGCATTGCTCAAAGTAGTTCAACTCCCATTCAGCTAAAACCAACTGTCAATACTCCTGCTATGTCACAGCTGGAGCAGCATGGCCATCTCTGAAAGCAGACTTATCCAACTGCTTTCAAGCCAGTTGTAAACAGCTACAAATGCATGCAATTTCAGCTTTGAAAGTGATAATAGATGTTGTCCATTTCATAGCAAGTTGTTTTCTTCATTTCTCTCACGTACACCACTTCTTAGAAGAATTCACTTAAATCCACAGGAATTTCCCTAAATCTAAATCCATTTTGACAAAGCAGCAACTTGAAAGTGGGCTTAATTCTGCATTTGACTTGCTAGTATCTGAAAATTTATTTTCTGAAATGAAATTACCTTTTCTGCTTTTTTTTCTTTAGGATTAGCTTGCCGAAGTCAGATGACAAGCTATATTTTTATTAAAAGAGGAACCCACTGTAACATTTATATTAAAAATTCAAGTATCTGTTATGAACATATGACACTGTTTAATAAAATTTTAATTAGTAAGTATACAGTATGGTCAACATAATGCATCAATAATTTAGTTCTAAACTTATCGGTTGGTCTTCCTAGCATATAACAATCTCTTATAAAAATCTGTGAGGCATATAACAAAAATATGAGCAAAATTGGAGAAAAATTACACTTAGATTTACTGCTACATTTGAACCACCAACGATACACATTCACATTAGCACAAGGCAAATCAACCACTGCTGGTCTGGGGCTCTTAACAGCCAACAGTCACCAAACTTCAGCCACATACGTCCGGAGAAAATGATTTATTTGCTTTATTGTGCTTAACCAATGCTACCCTTTCAGCAAAACCACACTGTAAACCAAATGGGGTATCCCACATCCTAACAAAGTATCTTAAATATGTTGAATAAAAACATGAGCAGCATTACCTACAGTGCACTAAACTCCTTTATAACATGCTCTTTGCCCCCTCTCTCATTTAATTTACTTCCATATTGTGAAAAAATGTCATACCTCCTGTGTATAACAATAGCTGCAAATTGTACCATTACTGCTTTTTAGACAATTTATGAGGTCTATGACTCAGTTTTAAAGACCCACGTGACTGTGGGCTACCAAATCCTGCAGCTCTTCAGCAGGAGAGATTCTGAGAATGACAAGACAAATTTTTATATTTTACATCAAATTACAGTAAGCAACCGAAGTCTTCCATGTGGCACAAGCAAGTTAAACTATAAAATAAAAGACAAAGTATAGAGAACATTATTGTGAAGAAGGTTGAGGTCTAAGGAGATTTAAAAAAAAGGATCTCTCTCTGGAGACTAAACCAACCACCTTTGCAACATAAGTCCTCTGCTTCCATACACTTGAAATCCAGGATTTTATTGTCAACATGGCAGTAATCTTTTTAATGTGGAAAGTTAAAGGGAACAAAGATGACAGAAGAATGAAACCCAATTTTTCTGGCCCATTATTACCAAAACAGCAGAGTGTATTTTGGAGCTGAAGGATCTGTGGTGTTCCATTATTTGAAACATTATGCCAAACAAGGCTATACAAAATAAAACAAAGACAGATCAACCATATGTGTGTCCTTTTATAATGGATTTCAGACAAAAAAGAATACTTGATATCAGACATTAGAAGCTAAGAGATTTCAGAAAATAAACAAACTATAAAGTTGAATATAAAAAACAGCATACTGAGAAATTTTGGGGAAGCTGTCTTCTCATCAGAGGTTTTGGTAATGAAAAAATTTTATGGCAATTACAAAGCAAAATGAGTCATTATAATAATCCTTGACATCTGGGTAGAACTGGGTAGTTCATTATAATATATTCTCAAACATTTGTGGCTCTTGTGGCAATAAACACTACTGACGTGGAAGATGAACCAACAATGTTTCACAGGATTTCTAAAAGCTTTTCATTCTTTTTAAACAAGAGAGTTTAATTTGAGAACTGCTTTTACGCCTGCTCTAAAACTTCTTACTCATTTGTCTCATCAGGCAAATATTAACTCCTTCTAATTTGCACAGGGCTTATTTTTGAACCATCATCCATTTCAGGGCAATCATCATTTCTGAGTATTGCTAGGCAAGCTTATCAGTGAAGGCAAACAGAACTCCAAAGCAAATATTACTCATGTAGAATTTACAGCTAACATGCTTTATGCATTTCATCAAAACTTCCGTATTCAGGCAGCGCCCTTCAATTTGAAGGGACTATAAACGCATTCTAGATGTAGCCCAAAAATCTGTACAGGATTGTCTCTAAGATTTTGCCTAATTCATAACGCAAATTTTTAGTTTATTGATGTCATAATAAGTATTCAATCTTCAATTAAAGTAATTAAGGCACATATGCAAAACATAAGAGCACACACAATGTAACTGATTTTTCTTTTTATTTAGCTGTGGGCTACTGTTGCCCTTCTAGTATAGATGAGTCACTGCAACACTGAATTTTTGCCAGTGGCCATATCAACAAACCACGGTTCTTATTATCTCAATCCCCCTTTTCTTGTTTTACTAAATCCAGAAATTGATTTCCATTGGACATTTTGAATTGGCAAAACCAAGAACACACATATGCTACCTAAAGGGCACATACACTCAATAATATTAAGACTTTTTTGGTTTTGTTTTTCTTGTTTTAAGAGTCTTCCAGCTACCAGTGGAAGCAGCTTCCATGAGTTCCAAATAAAGCTATGTATTTTCTATTAATTTAAAACTAAAACCTACCTACTATTAAAATCATAAAAATTGAAAACTTAGTTGAATTGTAACAAGAGGACAATACAGTATTGTAAAACTCATGCAATGTTAAGCAGTATCTATTTACAATGAAATGTAGGTGATTACTTTTAGCATTACAATATATATCATACTAATAAGAATGAAGACAAGATGATAACTGAACTTAGATTTTTTAGAAAAAACTCTTACTGTCTATAATAATACTGCTCAATTATTGTCAGCAGAGAAAATTACTTTCCAAATCCCAACTGATGCATCAGCTGCATATGCACAAATACATTTATGTTATGAGCAGAAAGGAGAATGCAAGAGCAAAGTCTAAGGTTTGCTACTCTCTAATCTAACTGGGCTGAAATGAGGAGAATGGGGGGAAATGTGGCAGTGCTCTTCCTTCCTTCCTGACAATATGTCACTCACCACCAAAATATCCCATACTCTGTCAAATGGTATGAATTATTCTCCCAAATGGGGAAACAAAAGGAGACAAGGATGACTCTGACTTCAGGTCATATATATATTGACTGTGATTCAATTATAGCTTTTTAGCTAGTATAACCACTTATAGCCTTCAGCTTAGAAAATGGAATTCATGTCCTGGGTGGCATGCTAGGTGTTGCCTTCTACATGTGAAAGTCTAACTCCACCCTTGAATTTTCTACTTACTTACAGTACAGTCAGAATTAAAAATTTTGCCTTCAGGGCAGATATTAACTGTTGAGTCTCTTTCTAGATGATAATACAGGCTTAAGACAATTACGGTTTAACAAAATCTATTTTCAAATCTAAAACCAATAGCTTGAACACTGTGGAAAACACAGTAAATGCTCTGCCATGGTTCACAATTGTGTGAGCTGTACTCTATCATATTAATACTATTATAATTTTTCTGAATATAAAACTTTAAAGTATGTGTATTCTTTTTATGCAAAAGAGTAACAAACTTAATGTTATAACATGCCCAGGTGCATTTTTTCCTAACGTCTAAAGATTTATACTTTTCTTTTTCACCCCTAACACTTTTGTCTTACTTTTCATTATTGTTCACATTTTTCTTCTCTCACTAGGTCAAAAATCAAGAATGAGAGGTGCAAGCCATGAATTTTTTTAACTTAAAAGCTGCAATAGTAAATTATCCACTCAAAGGTCCTCCTAGTCCAGTATGGCATCCCAACAGCAGCCACAAGTGGATGTCTAGACAAGAGTAAAACAAGAGAAGCACATACAATACTCTTCCAGCTGCCAACTATTTTCAGCTTAGAGGATTTGCTACAGAATCTACAGTTGCAGAAAGACTCAAGTACTCTTCTGATACTCTTCCCTGTCAGGTCAGCAGTGACATGACTGCTAGTGATATAAAAATTAGCAGACGCAATCAGATTATCTATTCATTGTTAAACTAACTTCCAGAGTTATACCAGTCTCAGTTTCCTCAGTTACATGATTTCTACATATCATTCTAAAGTGTTTTTGCTGCTGTACCCCTGTCTTCCAACCTATGACACCACTTCATCAACAGAGCAGCCAATAATCACTTATTTTAAAAACAAAATTGAACTTAACTTTTCTTACAGATGAGATCAATTCAACCTAGTGGGGGGTGGGGGGAGGAGAGAGACTATTCTAGCAAACAGATATCTCCAAAAGACAGCAGCATGCCTGTAATTCTACATTCTATAAAATAGGATATTTGGTTAGGGAGCATGACTGAAGTTTAATATAAAATTGATGTGCTAGATGGACTGAATAAAGTAGAGAATGTGCCTCCAATTACAGGGTTTTTTAATACCCTTTTGTGATACTTTCGTACTAAATGAGAATATTGGATGTTTTCTGTTGTTCCTTTTACCACCGTACAACACTTGGTACCAACTCTGCAATTGGGCAGATTACTACATGGACATTTTTGCTCAAAAGAAAGGAAATATGACACCTGCTTTCAATTCTACTGACATAATTTTATCATCATACCAATAAATCTAAGGACTTATTAAATTCATATTCTGAAGGTTTGGAGGCTTTGTCATAGAAAGAAGTTCAATGCTTTCAAAATAATTAGAATCTGATGATTTTATTTAACGTATTTACTGTATGAATGTTCAAACATTTGATTCTGCTGCAATACAAACCTCACAGTATTCCGTATAGGAGGCCATTCTAAAAAATTTTAACATTTTCTGTTCCTCTTCCATGAACTACATTTTACACTCCTGCTGCTACTGAGAAATGCATTAAAGGCAGGTCACATGATTTCCCTCCTGTCAACAAATGATGGCTCAATTAGGCAGATAAGAATCTACAGCCCTCAGCAGAAACTCTCTTCAGCCCATTCTCAGCTGTGTAAAGCAGCACTCAGGGACAGCACTGGTTCTGGGGAACGAATACTTGCTATCCTTTATACACATGCTCATTCAAAATTTCTCTTCTTCAAAGAAAATTGGATCCTTCATATTGTTGAAAATTTTCAATCACTTATAGTTTGGAAATTTTTTTCTACATTCAGCTACAGTTCGTGATTAAAATCAATAAAATGGTGAGGAAATTTAATTTTAGCACATTACTCTACTAATTCTAAATCGTCTCTAGGAAATAAGATATCCTAATAAGTAAATGAATAGCAACTCTAGATTTTGACTCTAGTCCTCAAAGGACAGGGGAACTTCATATTTAACAATGAAATGCATTCTTACCTCACTTTACTGTGATCAAGTGCCTTAAGAACTCCACATAAAAAGAGTGCCAATGATAGTAAGCCCAACCATAAATGCCAATGTTCTCCTGGGTGCTCTCAATGGATCAGGTTGTTTCTGCTTCATTCCAATTACTCACACCACCTTCCATGCCCACTACCTGCCATTGTTTTGCTGAATTTCTTAATTTTAACCCTACTGTGAAGAGAAATCTATTAAAAATACCATGGTCTCTCACTTCAGGTTATGCAGAGCGCGTGAAACAAAATTCAGTACCTCCCTTCTTTCTCTCATTTCTTCCATTTGTCTCTTTCTTTAAGATTTTATGACTCTTTATAATGCTTAGCCTTTACTTTTCACAAAACACCTCAATGTTGTTCAGCACCAATTATACTCCATATGGTCTTAAAAAGACATGTTCAGAGGCATATGCTGAGGCATATTTCATGCTAAATACTGTTAACTGCTGTTCCCCACCACTTTCAAATATGCAGGAAAGTATTGTTATATTGCATCTGGCAATACTATAGTTGGCAAAAAACTATTAGGAGCAGTGGCATTCTGCAAAACAACTTCAGTAACTTTAGCATAAAAAGTGGTAACAAGACAGATCTCATCTACAGATCTTCAAGAGCTAGACATTATTAGCCACATACTAGACATGGGAAACCTTGTGATTTATAAAGGGCTTTGCAGTATCTATGGACTATGGACTCAGACTATGGTCTGAGTATGCTGATATTTTGCCCGAGAAGCTGCCTTATTTAGAAACATGAAAAAAAATCCCCATTGTCCTTAACCAGCATAGTCCTGCCAATAAAAACTTTGGTGCAAGTATGATTAGTCTGGGAAGGTGAGAGCATTTCTGCTGGCATAGCAGCTGTTATAAACTGTCTCCACATTAGGGTGCTTGTGCCAGTGAGAAGTGTAAGTCCCCAGGAGGATTTTCCACAGCAGCTGCATCAGCAAAATCCTTCTATTGTGGACAAAATCTAAGTGCCCTTAGCTTTTGTTTAAGTCAAAAGTTTGCAGGGATTAGTACTGGTGTTTTTATCTTATTCATATTTCTAAAATGATGTTTCATCAGTCAAGCCCTACCTGCTACCATGATGGTCTGGATATGCCTTCGAAAGAAACAGTGCCTACCTCTATTTCTGCAACTTAGAAATTTCTTTTAAAACAGCACTCATTGCTTATTCAGATAATTTAGGGTTTCCTTAAGTATTCTATCCTTAATTAAAGGAAGAAGGAAAGAAAAAAGGAGGATCTTCTTTCCCAAACCAGAGAGTCTGAAGCACGTTTAGCAAGGAGGTGACCCAGCACACTGCTGATTGAGCATTAGCCCCATGACTAGAAGGTTTAAAGCCACACGACAAAACCTGCTCAGCTCTGTCTTTAGGGCACGGTTTTATTCTTTAAAAAGAAACTCAGAAAACACCACAAAGACCTCATCTAAAGCAGATGTCCCCTGAGAAAGGGGAAAGGTCTTTTCCTCTGTTGCACCAAGGCCAATCCAGGATCTGTTTTATGTCCCGTAGCCTCTTTCAAATGAACATCCAGGACCTGTTTTTGGAATCAGTCAATTCATTTTTCAAATAAACCCAAGAACAAACAAGGCTGGCTGGACTCAGCCCTTCTGCCTCCTAAAGGGCTAAAGAATCTATCACAAAGTTGTAAAAAGCCCAATCTGCAAGGCATATTATTAACATGTTTAATATGTTATCACTGAAAATCTGCACAGAAGCATTTTGACAAAATATGTTTTTACTCTACGTACACAATTGCTAAGCACAGTGTAGCACACAAATTTACTTGACACAGATTTTTACGATATTGATTAGCTATGTTGTAAAAACATTTTTACTTTTTAAAATAATTGTTGCTTGCAGAATCAAAAAGTAGCCTTCAGGTTCTTATCCTGCTTGCAACCCCTGCTATTTCAAAACACCTGTATTCTACAGTGTAGATCAATGCCGTTCAGTATGGTTCAGTTTTTGAGCTACGAGGAAGCATATATGAATCCTCTTGCACTATGTATACATATTTTAACATTCTATAATTTTAGTGCAAAAGTTACTGCCTTTGAAATAACAAGCACATGTGATCATTTCAGAGTGCTCATTTCAAAGCAAATCATTAACCATAACTTTGTGCAAGGAAAAAAAAAGTTTTGCATTTTACACACTTAAACAATAAATGAAACTATAATTTCAACTTCAGATCACGTAGTGAGCTACCATAAATAGCTTAACTCAGCTCTCAAGTTACACACATGCACATAGTTTTTGCTGTTAAAAATTAACCTTCTTCATGTAAAACAGAGCACAACTGCTGTAGTATTTATATGCTGCTTTCAATGTGGCAGTTGATGACAGACACAAAGAATACATATTCCAGGGTTATGCAGACTACAACATCTCCACATGTTAATGATATCAGCTCCTTCAGAAGAAAAGTGTAACCCCAAATTTCAATCAACTGTACACAGAGTGGTGACTACCAATTTATTACAAATTTTGGTAGTCAGCATCCAAAATAAGCAAGCTACATCAAATTAGAAAAATTGATAAATTTCAAGTTTTAGTCTTTAGAACAGTCTTAAATTAATGATTCTTTTTAAACCTTATCAGAGAAGTACTGAAATAAAAAATAATTCAAGACAGAACCAATACTGTTTCAGTCAGAGCTAACTCCTCCATTTGCTGGTGCTTTAGTTTTGAGACTTTGCTCTAACAAAGTTGACATGGTAACAGACAAAATTCTTGTGCTCTCATAAAGAGAGCATCTAATAAAGACTGACATGCAAGAGGACTTGCAGTAAAAATTTCCCTTCAAATCGACTCACCTCACCCCTTACAGTATGAAGGCTTCCCTTTTTAATTTACATTTAAATAGCGTGTTAAGTCTGCCCAGACTTTACATATTATTTGAGACTCAGTGTCCCTAAAGGCAGAAGCATCTGGGAACAGAGGTGTCTGCAGTGGTCTGCAGCCAGAACGGCGGGTCCCTGTCCCTGGTGGCAGAGCTGGCCCTGGTGAACACCTCTTCTCACCACTCCCCAGTCTGCTACAAAGCCCAACTCAGCCTTTGCAGACAACTAGCTTGCAACCAAGAGATTGATTTAGTATTTCAACAGTTTTACAAATTCTACTAATGAAATAAAAGCATGCCCCCCCCCGCAATATACTTTTAAGAGGGTAATGCAATCACAACCATTATGTCAATGAAAATTACATGCTGGGTTTATCTCTGTAGGTATCTGTCAAATGCAAAGCGCACACAACATTTTTAGAGTAATAATGATGTTTTATCATTTTAATTACAAACACTTTGAAAAAAATCCCTAAAGTGTACCAATTGGGGTGGTCCGAATTAACAGTAGCTTGATAGCCCAAGGGTAGCAAAAATAGATTGAGCTACCAAATTTCATAGTAGTTATAGCAGCTGTCTTCCTGCCTCAGGGAACCTGGGTATTTAACAAAGCAGACAGCTTGGCATTGGCATCTGATTAGTAATGTGGGTATTGTTGGCCAGAATACGCGTGGTTCTATTGTTTCACTGTTTGATTAGGAATTTGGAGAGCTATAGCATCATTTAGCTTTTATAGTTAGCTTCTGTATGTTCATTTACAGGTACTGTAAAAGGATATTTTCTCACTTATCACTTGCTGCAAGTAGGGAATATTGTCTTGAACATGATCGATGAAACATGACAGGATTTAAATGTCAGGGTCAGTTGCCTTCCCATTTCTGTGCCAAAATTTTGTTGAACCGACTGCATAAGTTTTTCCTAATTGGTGAGAAAAGTGAATAAGGTGAAAGCTTGTTCTTCCCTTACCACAGGATACAAACTATTTGGAATTTAAAATCATTTTAAAACATCATTTATTCCAGTTTAACATTACAAGGGAAAATGTCTCTTCACAAAGGAAGTCTCAGAGGAAAAATCCAACTGTTAGGGTTTCTGGGAGAGGGGGATTGATTTTTATTTTTCTAATCCCACAGTAGCCTAACAGTTTGGATAACCACTGGGGGTAAGAGAATCTCCAGTTCAAAACCAATCTGCTTAATGGTAAAAATCTTAGTTAACATGCTTTATCTAAAAAGGCTTGGTCTTGGGGAATAACCTTAGCACAAACAACAATATTACTGAGGATTGCGTTTGAACTTCATACAGCCCAAAAGACCCCCCACGTGGCTCTTCTCTCTTTCGTTCTTTAAGTATACATCACAAATTATTGGTGCTTGTTGGCAGAGTTCAAATCACTGAACTCATTGCAAATAGTCTACTTCAGCTAGAAGTACATTCTTTTACTCTATCAAATCCATCTGAGGTAATAAGACTTGATGTTTTATTCAACAGAGCTGAGGAAAATTGTTGCACAATAGGTTAATTCAAAATGGCAGCATAGAAAATGCATCTGTCAGTGGGGATCAAATTACAGGGCAAGCTCCTCTCAATGCTTAGAAAAACAAGTCTGCAGCTCTACAGATTATGTGCATGTGTGTGTTTAAAGGGGTGGGAAAGGAGCTAAATATCTGAGCTAACCTCCAATTAAAGTCAATCATAAAAACAGCCAATTTAATGAGTACGGATTTCTTTGGGTAATTATAACACCAACCACTTTTTTTCTCCCTCTCTTTTAAATCTGTAATTCTGCCTTCTTGTTATTGCTTGCTTTGTCATTAATCGCCTCAGGAACTTGATTTCCTAGCAACAGACTCTGCCACCAAACATTTGGCTCCTGTTCAACATTTTCTTTGTGAAAAATGGCACTGCTATTGCCGCCTGGCTGTTGCAGCTAGACTGGCTGTGTAAGTGCTCTAATAATGCATTCTTCTAAAAAGCACCCCAAAATCACATGATAAAAGGAGCGATGACTGAGCTTCACTAATTACTGTGCTGAAGAAGCATATCTGCAATTTAAAGGCTACTGGGGTAGGAAGAGACTGACAGGAAAGGAAACATGTATATTCTTCATATAAATAAATACAATTAAAACAGAGTTGAACATTTAGAAATAAATACTTTTACAATGTTAGACAGATTCTCATTAATTTTCTATTACGGAAAAAAGGAGGTACGATCTTTCTTAAAAGTTGATAATGCATTTTTCTGCGTAAAGTACACAGCATTAATCTTCAAAGAAGGACATCTTGAGGATCAAACTTTGCAAAAAAATAAGAAAAAAGTTTCTAATTCACTTTTCCACATAAATTACTTGAGAAAACACTGGCAAAATTGTCTATGTATGGAACGTTATACCTGAAATGGTAGCATAATGCACACCACACCCTAAATACATACAGAACGACATAACACATGATGGTGCCAGTTTAGACAAAGCTCTTTTTCGCATTTTGATCAAAGAAATAAAGCTGGGAATTTCTGTATTTATGAGAGAGAAACTATTTTTCCCATATTTGTTTTGGAAGCCAGTAAGCAGCAGATTTGCTTCCTGGTTAGATACAGACTCTATCATCTCTCCACAATGAATGCATCACAATTCAGCTATAACTTCCAGAAAACACAATCCCTCAAGATGGTGGGTTTCAGGAAGGCGATGTTATCCCAGGCCAGCAAAAAAGGCCACAACTAACTGTTGCTAGCTGCAGCTTCTGCTTTACGGTTAACACATTCAGAATGGTGTTTTCCTGGCCATAAAACCTATTCATTATTGTGAGAAATAGTTTTGCATGTCAAATAGCATACTTACTGATGCCAGAGCACTATGGCAAAAGTTATCAATGGAAAAAAAGCTATTGTGGAGTTATTCAAACAAATGTCTTTTTTAGGGGATATTTTGATTCCTGCCAGTGTCTATGTCTCTCGTTTCCCATGATGCACACACAGGCCCAGCACATCTTAAAGAAAAAAAAACCTATCACAATCCATTGTAAATTATCATACTCATCATAGCAGTAAATTACAATAAAAATGCCTTCACTGAATATGCCTCTGAAAGGAGGAAACAGCACAAAAGAAATTTCATTTATACTTACATTGTTATAATAATCAGTATTTTTTTCTCAAGTAGAATAGCCAAACCCCATGTAAAATACTGTAGAATGTTATTTAAGCTTTGCTACACATTGCTGACATCAAGCTTATGTTTTGACAGACTCATGTTGAAACCAGATAATTCCACCATCAAGCCCACTACACCACCACAGTATCTCTCTGCTTAGACAAGCACTTAGGCATTAAAAGAAAATAAATATAAAAATACCACGGTATATGTTGAAACATACCAGGGTGGTTGGAGCTTTAAAAACTTCTCCTCCAGCACATAGGTGTGTTACATTGGGTTCATTATCACATGCCACAACATGACACTTCCTACTTGAAACTCAGCCCAAGACCAGAATACCTGGTCTTGATCAGAACTGTCATTAACAAACTGCACTTGCCATAAACTTTGTAAACACAAAAGAGATGCTGAAGGTGGTGAATGTATTTTAACTGTGGGCTAACAAATCTAAGCAGTATTAGAAAATTTTATGCTTAATGTGGTACAACTGAAGGGTAATCACCATTGAGAAATTTCTATTATTTGCTACATGGAAGTAGGAGAAGAGAATGCTTTAAACTTTTACGGATTGTGAAATAACAACAGCCCATGAAAAGCTGACTGGGTGAACATGTTATCTTCTCTGAATAAAGGGTTGTATGGCAATACTCAAAGTGAGCAACCCAAAATTCAGCTGCATAGGTCCTCTACTCTCTACCTACAACAGGTAGCACAGGAGCTGAAGCTTTCAGGCACTGTAAATTCAAAAAGCAAAGACAAGGGATCATAATGCATAAAGTACGGTGTAAAAATGGTCCCACATCTCTTTAATGAACACAGATAAGCAGGAGCATCAGTAATGCCGTACATATATAGAATGGCTAGGAAAGAAGTCTACGCAGAAAAGCTTTTTAAGCACACAAACTATATCCACAAAACACATATTCAAATATAGTCCCTAAACAACAATCTACTATTCTCCTTTGTACAGAAAAGAGACAAGCATTTTATTAAAGGAAGATCTGTTTGGTTTTGGGGAGCTACTTAACTTATCCATTCTAAGTTCAGACTCAAGTTACTACAGATTGGGAACCTAACTGCAGTCAATACTGACATTTCATATGCTTAGCAAAGGAAAGTATTTAAGGAAAAAAAGAAAAGAAAAACTGAAGCACAGAAGGAACTTTCAAGAACACATTTATTACTTCAGCACCAAGATAATATTAGCATCAAATGACAGTGTTTCACCCACCTAATGCCTCCAACTGCAAACATTAAATGAATGCAGCTGTTGGACTGAAGAACAAATTGCATAAAGCTAATAACTGGCAGAAATAAGGATGGCTAACTGGAAAAAGGGAAAACACATCTGGGAAGGACCACACTTGTGGCAATAATGTTCAAATACAGGCAAAAAGATAAAATTCAGCTGTCTGTATGAGCAAGCAGCATCAGTTGTCACAGAGTTAAGATTTCACAAGGTTAAGTGCAGCTTTTAATGAAGGAAAGTGTTTTCTGCTTTTCCATTTTCTTCCCATTATGAAAGGACAAGTGCAAAATTCCTTACTCACATACAGTAACACAGAGGTGCTAATTGGAGTCAAATGACAAGTAAAATTCTCCTCAGTTTTTCTGCTCTCCTAAGTAACTCTTATCAGCAGATTATTTTTTTAACCAAAAACAATGACAATAAAAATATCTTTGCATTCCAGGCCTTCATAAGACATGAAAATTAATAGCTATATACTCCAATTTGCATTAAAAAATGTTAAAATGTTTGTGTGCAATGTCAAAGAAACTGAGTACCAGCAACTCCCATAGATTTCAGTTGGAGCTAAAGACATTGATGATCTTAGAAACAAAACAAAAAACCCCACAACACAAAAAACCCACAACCCAATACATGTTATAGAATTCTTAGAGATGCCTACATGAATACAGTACTACCATCAGTTTATTAAATGCCTCTGAAAATAAGACAAACAAGGTTCCCAAATATGGAGTTTTATCACCCAAGTTTGTTTTTATCACCCAAGTCCTGACAGAAAGCATAAATTCACAGAAAGAAAGAAAAAAGAAGAAAGATGAAAAAACCACACACACAAAACACAAGATTATTTTCATGTCAGGTTGTGTCCCATTCACAATTTCAGAGACAGAATGACAATGTTTAGTGTTATCATAACTCTCAACTTATTCTGAAATAAGGGAAATGTCTGAGGAAGAGACATTTTCTAGCCCCAGTAGGAACCAAATAAAATCCCTCACAGTGAATTCTAATCAGACACCAGCAGCACAGCTAGCTGATCCACAGCGAAATGAGGATGACAGACTGGAAGATATGATGTCAATGGTAGAAATTACTGCAAGTATATGAATTATATCTGGAGAAGGGAAAGAAATTGCATAGAGTTTGACAGTACATGTAATCTATCCTAAATGATACAAAGTAGAGTAATTTTAAAGGATTAAAATACACATTCAAAGTTTACCATCTTTGAGAAAGCTGGGGCAGCCTCTGTATTTTGCTTCTATCTGTGATTTACAGGGTCCTATTCTTTCCTAGTCTTTCTCCAATTTGTCTGCCGGATCTGATTACCAGATGGCTAAAATAAATGTATTGTATTCATTCATGGTAACAGAAGTTGTCTTTAAGGGTTCTGTCACGGCTTCACTATCTTTTCCTTTGTACCTACTCCTCCCTCAGTGAATTGATTAGATTTCAGAGCTAAGTTTCATCTGAAGGCCATTCTGCTGAATGCTGCATTGGAAAGCATATTATCTATTCTAGGAAGCACATACAGATGACCACAGGATATCACAGACCTGTCCTAAAGCAGCAACTTCCCTATTCTGCCAAGAAAATAGATCGTTTGATAATCTCAGGACATGGATTTCCAGAATAAGTATCTGTCACTAACATACATTCTAATGCAATCCAAGAAATAGGTGACAGTTGGGTAGAAAGAAGGAAATGAAAAGCAACATATGCACAGTGCAAAGCCAAGGAAGGTAACAAGACTAAAGTGAAGACAGACAACAGTAGAAAAATTAATGACTCAGCTACCCTGTACCTCAGGAGTGGTAATCGTTCACTACATGGTTTTGTTTAATCTGGTAAACCACTACAAACCTGCAAGTAAAGAAGCTAAATGAAAGAAAAGGGCATGAATGCACTGTAGCATGAGGGAACGTATACAGTTCTACACATTGTCTCTTTTCCTTAAGTAAAGTTACACATGCAATCTGTAATCTGAAGCGATAACACTGTCCTAGAAATTTCTTAGATGAACCCATCCTTGAGTGCTTTTGCTACAGGTGTAGCAAATTCTACAAAAATTGCTACAGATTCTTTACCCAACAGATCTCCTCCTGCAATCAGATGTTTCCCTAATCTGAATTCCATTTTGCAAATATCTAATACTATTTATTAGCATGTCAGTGTTATTTATTTATCTATTAACATATGCACATCTTGGGTTTTATTTTCAGTTTAGTACAATAATTCTCTGTCTCTTAGTCAAAGTTTGGATGTCATAGAACTGGCATCTGAAGAACAGCTTTTAATATATATGAAAATAAGCGTAGTGAACCACCTAGTCAAAATTTAAGTAATCAAACTGACTGAACACAGAAGAGTGGCTTTGGAACTGAAATAAGATGAAGGCTATGTCTTAAAAAACCCAAACCTGTTTTTCACCTCATATAATATTCCCCACTTTTCCTGAAGCATCTCCACTAAGTTTAATTCTTCTAAATTTTATATTGGAAGCTTCATTGGTAAATTTTATATAAGCATGGTAAAATTAAAAAAAAAACAAACCACCACCACAAAACACACACAACACAAAAAACCACCAACAAAAAACCCAAAAAACTTACTGCAGTATAGCTTTTGGTAACATTTGTCACTCCTCTTCTTTATTTAAACTATACTCTTAGCCTTTCAATATTTTTTTAGCCAATAGCATTAATTCCTAAGCATGGCATTTGGAACAGACTGAGGTATAATTATTGGAAAATAAAAAACTCAGAGCACTTGAAAAACAGAAATAAAAAAAATGAGTAGACAATGCACCTACATATTTTTTTAACTGCAGCACAAACATATGGTCATAGCAGTGGGATGTATCCTGAGAAGGTTATAAGTATTTTTTGACTGTTATAAAGGGGCAGTCTTGGCCGTACACAAGAATCAATAATAACCATGTAAAGCCTACAGCAGTGCACACTAACAGGCTGTAGGAGAGGAGACACTAACACTAGCTAAAAGAACGAACTGTATTTTCAATGAACTTGTTCCTCCTGGATAATCAATTTTTTACACTTCTTACCAGCTGTTCCCACATAGCTCAGGTAGTGGAATGGAAGCAGCTGTCATACAGAATCCATATATTACATGCATGTTATGAGGTTTTAATCTGTCATAGATGTTTTATGTTTGCTAATTTTGATCAGTCATTTCAACTTGAGAGCAAGATGAAAACAAATTCACCACTTCTATTTAGGAAAGATGTAATCTACACAAATACACTAATCTGGCTTGATTCATTCTCTATGGTAAAAAAAGAATACTAATTGTGAAACTACTAATGCCCCATCCTCAAAACTCCTTTATTCCAGAAGTAAGATTTCATCATTAAAATCAGTTTGCCCCACCGCCCACATTCAAGAGATTTGTCACAATCATTGTTTCTGAAATATTGAGTTATAAGGTGCCATAGTAATTACTATGGAATAAACAGCAATTAAGATTGTTCACACAAATAAGCTCAAACTGTTTGCAGTGAATAATTATGCTAATAGTGTTTTTCTACATAATTTGTGCATCCTTCACAACAATTTACTAGAAAATGTGAAATGTAAATTTGATGCACTACTACAAAAGCTCTGAAAATATGTTTAGTTCTTATGATTTTTTCCCACTAATTTAAGAAAGCACACAACTAAAACATACTTCTACATTTGTACATTTAAATTCGAAGAAATCAAACCATGCTGAAATTGAAGCAGTCATTTTCTTTCATTGTATTCCTACGAAATCATCCTAAACCATATGCAACAGACATGCTCACTGCTTAAACCTCACAATGTTGTAACAAATTTTAGCAATTTGAAAGAAGCTGAACTTACCGCTATATAATAAACTTTGGCCTTTTCCACCAACTTCCAGTTCTTCTCCAAATCAAGATGCTTTTCCTTCTTATAGCAATTAGCAGCAGCGAGGTTAGCTACAAGAGACCTGAAAGTGATTAAGAAACAGGCATTAGATCCTCTTTAACTAATGCTACTGTAAATTTGCCACAAAGAACAAAATTTCTCAAAGATAATCAAAGATCCTAAGGAACATAAAAGCAATTAACAAAGATCACTATAAAACACATATATGTTATTTGACCATTTAATAATATTTAAATAATATATTTTAAATCATATATTAAATAAAATTTAAATTTAAACCATATATTAAATACTGTATTTTAAATCCAGCTACATAGTTTATGTAACCTATCACCATTCTACAGTTCATGTGCCTTCATTTGCTTAGAATCACCCTTTGTTGAATTTTGTGATCAACTCCCTCTGCACAGTATAGCATCTGCAGATTTTAATTAAAACTCTTCTAGTACCTAACACCTAAAGGAAAGTAGCTACTGCAGTTTATCTTCTGAAAACTGTTTTCTCTCACTAGAAACAAAAAGTTGATGGATATGTGTGTCTTGCCTTTATCATTTTCCAATGAATAGTTATATTATTTGAAAAGGGGTTTGCTTGCGGTTTTTTTTCCTTGTTAGGTTCGTATTTTCCTTTAGCAAATGAAAAAGGGTCACATTGCTACTTTTAGATGATGAACTGTTAAAAAAAAAAAACCACACCACCTTTGGCTTAGCTATGTATTACTGGAAAACTACCAAAAACTCATTTGTACTTCATTCTTTCCTAACAAGTTATAACACAAGCCATGGGACACAACTTCCATTAGCAAGAACAAAAATACTTGTATCATATTTACTTTGTTACATGTAAGATACATTCTATTTTCAATCCTCCTCTTCAGCCATTCAATTCAGCCCTATGCAACACACAAAACATACTTTTTATTACTCCTAAAAACAGGTCATAAAAAGATGGTTATGCACTAGCTCTCCACTCTGACTACCATGACCAAATCCTTCTGTGCAATTTTATTATGAGAATGTTTAATAACATCCAATATTTAGAGAAGGAGAGTTGGGGAAACAGTCATTTCCATGCTGGCATACAGAGTTTTAAATTTAATTTTCAAGATTTAATAGTCATAGGATGCACCTTTAACATTAAACACATCACCGTTTTGTGATATTTAAGTACATTAGCCAGATAAATAATGTCTAATTACACATACAAGAGAAGGCTATTGAAAACTTTTGCCTTCTCCAATGTGCATACAATTGATGATGTATGTATCATCCTTTTCCATATAAATGCTCCTACAATCCAGAGACAATGGGTCGGAGTGAATTGCTAGTCTGCTTCTACCAAGTTATGCTTCTGCCTCCAGACTGAGTACCATGTACAGGTGTTAAGAGGTAAGTAAAACAGGAATTCTTGAAAATTTAGTCCTCAAAACAGCACCTTTCCACTATCACCATTTATCTTTGTCCTACTCAATAAAAAACAAACAAAAGCATCTCTTATGAAGATAGCTGCCAAGTCTCCCTGTAAACTTCCTGAAGCACTCATCACTGACAATCCCTGTTAAGTTAAACAGATCAAGTATATATAAATTAAAACAAAAAGTTAGACTAACTTTTTCTGAATATTTCAAAATACATAGCACAATTCTGTGTCATTTCACCCCAGGAATATTCTTGGGACTTATCTCTAATTCTAAAGCCTAAGGGCAATGAGAACTAATGTGAATTTGGAAAATCAAAAAAATAGTAATTTATAAACAAATACACCAAGCCTCTGTAGCAGTACAAGTAACAGGGCAAGAAGTTTCATTCTTGATGAATATTATAATTTCAATGACAAGAAATTCACAGGAGAACCAAGTAAATCCAAGACAGACATGTGCATAACTGTGGTAATTTTCTGTAAACCAAATTTAAAAAGCAAATTAAATCTTTCAGTTTTGGCAAACTCTAAACCAAGGACCTAGCTGGAAAAATCTTGTCTGTCTACGTATGTTGCTAAGTGAAAAGCAATTATGTTCCAGAAAACTAAGCAAATACTCTCTATATGTTTCCTTTCACTTACCACATGCCTCTGAAACTGTAAACCTAGCTCTCTGTGGCTACATCCAACTGTAGAGATGCTCTGCACATGATGTGTAATAAAAGACTATTCCACTAAAGACAAAGCACCAAGCTTTTCCAAATTAAAACTGTAAGTCTAACAGCACTAAGTTCAACATGTGGGGGACAGAGAAGGTATATGTTTTTTCAATGAAATACAGTAACTAGAGACAGCACAAGTGCTTCAGTCAAACAGCTTAATGGAGACACTGTGCATGTGGGTATTTCTGAGCACAATGCACAAATCAAAGTCACAGATTATGACGGAGTGTAGGTACTACTTTAGAGTTTAATCATGTGTTAGGATTTTCTTGAAAAGCTCTGAGAAAACAAAGCTTATTAGTATTGCTAAGCTAGATAATTCAGAGTGGTAATCAGGAACTAGCTCAGAACCCTTTCCTGTAAAAAAACCAGACAGACTTAGCAGAAACAAGAAACATTCACATCAGGGCATCTGGAACATAAATATACACAGCCACTTACTGGGAAAACCAGGAGTGCTATTAGCCAGCTCCTCCAAAAGAGACAAGAATGCTGAATTACCTGAAGAAGGAAGTCAATCTCTTGTCCCAGTTGAGGTATGTACTAATCAATAGAGTGATCAAATGGGGGTAGGTTGAAGTGATTCTTACAAATATAGAAAATGCTGAAAACCAAGAAACAATCAGAGGGTAATTAAAGATTGAGAATAAACTTGCTCTCACTAGAAGAGGGGGGGGGGGTTGCACAATAAAGCCTTTAGCAGCAACCATCAGCCATTTTTTCTATCTCCCAAGGAGGGAAATAAGTCTCTTGTACTCCCTGCACACTCTCAAGCATGCTCTAAAACAGCAATTGAGATGAAGCCACTGTCTCTAGTATTTGAGCAAATACTTGATATTAAGAGATAAAAGTATTTTATGTTAGCAAACCAAAAATACTACTTAATAAGTTAAAGAAGTACTTGCGGACATTTTTGTGAATAAATTTAACTAAACTTTTAAATTCCATTGAGATGCATGCCAAAAGATGCACATATTTTTCCTGAATTCATGATGTATGTCTATTGACAGTCTTGACTTCAGTTTCTCATCATGTCATCTAGGAAATGGTGATTGCTACAGGATGCGTACACAGACACTATGTGACTGAAGAGAGAGAGAATCACAGAGCAGAAACATCTTTCTTGCTTGTCTTCTCTTTGAAAAACTGAATATGGATCCTGGAGATGAAGGGGGAAGTCTGCAGACATAATTAATGTCAAAACTCCAGATGAAGATGAATGAACTTCCTTCCTCCACTGAGTATGTACATTTATTCCTGAGAGTAAGACATTATGTATGACATCAAATTGGGAGGGTGATAAGCTGGAGGACAGGGCTGTCTGTCATTCAGTGGATCTTCAAAAGCCTGGAGAATTGGGCTGATAGAAAACTTGAAGGCAAATGCAGAATCATGCAACTAGGACTGAATAACTCCCATGCAACAATATAGGCTGGATATTGACAGGATACAACACAGCTTTACCGAAAAGGACCTGGAGGTGCTGGTGGACCAGGCTTGGAACACAAGTCAGCACTACACCCACACAGAGAAGGTTAATCACATTCTGGTCTTTATGAGCAAGCATGCAGCCAGCAGGACAAAGGACATGATACATTCAGAACAGAGGAAAACCTCTGTTCTGGTCTCCAGACCTCATCTGGAGTTCCGTGTCCAGCTTTCAGCTTTCTGTTATGAGGAAGACACTGACATAATGGAGTGAGTCCAGCAGTGGGCCATCAAGATTATTAGGGGGCTGGAACACTTAACAAATGAAGAAAGGCTTGGCTGAGCCTTAAGAAGAGGTACCTAAGGGGAGACCTTCCTGCCATCCTCAAATACCTAATGAAAGTTTACAGAGAAGATTAAGCCAGACTATTCTTGGACACAAGAAGGAACAGACACAAGCTGGAAGAAGGAAAATTCCAACTGGGCATCATTGAAATAATTTCTCCCATGAAGAGTAGTCAAACACTGGAACAGGTTGCCCAGAGAGGTTGTGCAACCTCCATCCTTGGAGATATTCAAAACCTAGCTGGACATGGCCCTGAAAAACCTCATCTAACTTTGAAGTTGGCCCTGCTTTCTGCAGGGGTTTGGAATAGATGACCGTTCTAACTAAAATTTTTCCAGAGTTCTACATATTATACGGAAAACTCTCCCTTCCTTGACTCTCAGTTCAGTTCACGTTGCTGGCTATTGCCTTTTCTAATTCTAACCAAAGTATTCACCAACTTCTCAGGAAGTTTGGTGTGGATTTTAACTATCAGACTGCTATTTTGCCTTAATAAATTCTACTAACTCCTGATACTGCTTTGAAAGGGAAAGAGCAGTTCCTCAGTATCAATGTCACTGAAAGCCACAGAGGGAAACCAAAAAGGATAATCACAGATATTTTGCTCTCATTCAGAGACAAAAAGAAAATATTCTCTAGGGTAACCGATACCATTTTCATTATTGTTTCAATACCTAGTATCAGAAAATTTAGATATTGGCAGAAATCAGGGAGGGTTGGTGTCTGCTGGTAACATCTCAAGATTAAGGCAGACCTGACTGGCTGGTTTTGAAACCTTCAAAAAATCGTCAGGACGTAATCAGCAAAGAAATAGTACATAAGTTCAAGTGTTGTGGGTGGAGAGAGAAAGAAGAAAGCAAAAGGGACATACTCAAGATAAATTCCTATTGTCTTCATTATCTCTTTCTGAAATTCTTGTTCTTATTATTTTATTACAATACCCAAAATAAATCTATAACACATCTATAATAAATCTATAAATGGCTTCTTACTTATGGAATGCTCTGAAACTCTACAAAATACCACAAAGACCATCGTTCATAGTTTACAAATATAAGAAAGGTTGAATATATCAGAGTTCTGAAGAAGTGATTTTTTTTACATAGCAAAGACCATCTAAAAAAGTAGTAAATGAAAACATGAAAGACAAAATTCAGAAGAAACTGTTAAAATGTAGACACACAGAATTACAGTTATTAGATTAACTTCTCAACAACTGCAACAACAAAAAAAATTGGTTTTTTCTTCCTCTTGTATAAAATCAAATTAACCCTTTCAATCAGGCTACATGCTGACACCTATCCTCTTTAAACACATTATCACCTGAAGCATATTCCTCACTCGCCAATCAAGTATATGCCTTACATGCCAATCAGCTTTCACATAGGCTGCATAAACATATTTGTTAACCAACTTTTGTCTCCCACGTATTTTCTCTCTCCAGAGCAACTGGAGACTATAAAGTCCAGAAAGAAGTAGTGTATTATTATCTCACGCTTTTCTGCCATAATACAACTGCTGTTCTCTAAAAGTATATTAATACCACCCAGCCCCAAACTATGAGCCAGGCAGTCCTGCGCTGCTAATACTTTCTTTATCATTCAAATCACAATTTTTCAAGGCCAAATATTCCAAACAAATTATGCTCCACACACTGTGCCAATTGCATTTATATCTTAGGAAAGTATCAAAGGCCCCTGACCTGTTATCACTAGTGATGCAGGCAGCACAGGTTCCTGTTGGTTCTTCACTCTGCTCATAATAATGGGCATCCACATGAGCTTCCTCAGCCTTCTTCTTTAAGATCTCTCCAAATTTATCTTTGCCAATGCACCCAAAGAAAGTTGCAGCTTTGTAAGGGCTCTGGATCATCCACTGCAGATTGATTGGAAAAGAACAAATAAAACAAAAACCAAATACAAAGTTAGCAGGCCTGATATATTATTTTTTGCCATTTTTTTCTCTCCACTCGCCATATTTAATTCTGTGCCTACAGATCACTGTGACATACAGAACACTTCTATGCCTGAAGTGAAAAACATCTGGTACATCAAGGGAGGGAAGGTCAGCAAAGAATAAAAAATTTACCCTTAATGATCCCACTGAGTGTTTAATATCTAATGTAAAACTTAAATACATGTAGTTCACTATCAAATAAAGTAGATTAGTATGTTTTTACAAGGTATTTCAAAGGAAGTTCCCTTGCTCAAAGGAAATGCCCCTACACTTATGTTTAATCAAGCAACATATGGTATCTTTAAAGAAAATTTGTAGAAAAGAAAAGAAACAAAAAATGAAAAAACCACCACAAAAACCAGAGAGATAGCACATAAGGAAAACAATACATTTGAGAAACCTAAGAAACATTATGCAACATTCCCAATATATACAAAACCTAAATGGTACTGAAAATAACCATTTGAGTCTACCATTTAATTATATGCAAAAAAGAAAATGCTCCCCATTTACATTGTTAAACCACACATGAAAATATCTATCTTTAACTTTATTAAGAACAGTTCTGTCACTTGAATTGTAAAGAAAGAGCATAGCTGCACAGTGTTGCTAAGGTGCCAGGTTATTTCATAAAGCTCCTCTTTTATTAATACAAAATATGTATCATTCAATTGTAAATGTAACTTCATTTTGTACTAAGTTAAAAAATAACATTTAGCAGCAAAGTAAAATCAAGAGTGAACTAAATAAAATACATGTGAAGAAACAATCATAGGTCCTACTCTGCTGGTGGTGAGTCAACCAACTGAAGTCATTATAATTCACTCTAATTACAGTCAGAAAGCTTATCCAGTCAATCTATAGTATGAATTAAAGGCTACATCAATTTACTGCTATACTAAAACCCTACTTTAATTGTTTCCTAATCAAGATTTAAATAAATGATAATGTCTCCATTACAAAGCAGCATTAGTGGTAGCTGTGGGTTGTAGAAAGGTCAAGTAACTGAGTTGCAAATACAGTTAGTCACATCTTTATTACTTCCAGCTCCAGGGTAGGAAAAAAAAAACCTTTAGTCATGTAAAAGTCTTCATTAATAAGGCAAAGGTGGACAAAAGTTGCAAGGCCTCTTTCCTGCAGCAATTTAATATATATAAAGTCTAAGGACAAAAAAGATTGTGTCGTCAGATGGTGGCAGCATTCAATCTCTCATTTATGAAATGTGCACTACATATGCTCTGCTAATCTATTCCATATCACTCTAAATTAATATAAATTAAGAAAACCTCTAACAAGAGAATTATCTACGATATCCTTGTATTTGACATACAATTGCACATACATAATCCACATTTGCATAGCGTTTATTTAGGAAGTCTTCGGAACAGTAATCTTTTACATTTGGAGGTATGTTTAAGTAGAACCAATTACTTAACAAGACTAAAGCTGTTGTGACCTACTGTAAGCAAATATGGAACCCATTTCCACACTGATAAGAACAGAAGTACCTGAAGCCTTGTGTCCCATGTTGAAAAGCATGCCTTACTTTCACAAATAACAAGAATTAATAGAGATCACTATGAACAGCATTTATCAAAACATCAAACCCAACAATCCTTCAAAAAACACAAGACTTCAAACTGCACCTTAGACTTACAACATTTTATCAAATGACATAACTTTTCCATCCATTATATATAAAGTCTGACAACATTTGGAGCAGTAGTAAGTAACATTTCACATACATCTCTGAAAAACGAATTTCTGTTCAAGTATCACAGTTTTGGCTATTGGCAGCAGCTCAATTTGAATTCACATGTGATACACGCCATATATAACTGTCACAATCCTTACTTTAAATGTAAGTAAAGTTATTCTTGAGAATCAGAAGTCACGATCTAGGATTTCTTGAGATGAACCTCTGTATACTGTGCAGACCACTTCTTCCATAAGCAGTGGTTCTGCTCATACTCATGATTATTTGAAATACAGGTATTATATGGTGGGGCAATATTCCCACTATATAGATATCCTTTTCATTTGAACATCTGAGCTATATTAAGCAACACTGAGCAAGATGGAAAAGTAGTTCAGCAGTGTTTCTGGAAAGATCCTCTCATCACAGATCTCCAGTTACAAATACTCCCAGCTTCTTGGAATTATCTCCACATATTCGCACAATAATGGTGGTGAGGTCTTGCCTGTTGCAGAACTCCTCTAGACTGTTCCTCCTTTACCTCAGCTAAAAGGCTACATATTAGTAAAGGCAAAAAACAGACATCACATTACAAACTTGATGAAAAGGAACTATAGAAATATCTCTGTGGAACTGTAGAACCAAACTGTAGAAAGATCAACTTCAATATCTCCATTGAAGTTGCACCTAGTGGAATGACTCACAGCAGGCATTTTTTGCATACATGTAAAAAAACCAGAAGAGACAAAATAACATCTTCACAGTAGACACTGAAGCACTTTTTAAAAAATTTGACCCTGGATTGGAGTTTAATTTTGAATAACCTGCTATGGAAAAAAACAGGATTCTATGGGCTACTTCACACACCATTGTTATTAGCAGCATTTTGACTAAAACACTCTAAATGGGAATGGGGGTCAGTCATCACAAGATGTTTATCACCATGAAATAGTCATGCAGCATTATATCTAATATCAATTGAAGGCCAATAACAAACTGCACACATTAATGCCAGGTATATGGTTGTATAAACTGCAAATTAATTTTATAGATTTGTGTGGAATGCAAGATTTAATTTAATGAAAAAGACTTTAGACAGAAACGGAAAATGACCCAGCTCAGCAGGCACTAGCATAATGAGTTAATTATCTAGGGTTTGGCCAGGCAGCCAGGCAGCTATTAACTAACTGTATTGACAGTCTGGTCAGGAGAGGTTGGCACCTGGCCACACCATGAATCCTCACCATCACCCAAGGGAATCTGAGGTTGTTAACAGCCCGAAGACAGAAGTGTCAGAAGTAGGAACTTATCATGAAGGAACAAGACAGCATCAGGAGGGGGATACCACAAAGGAAACTCAAAATCTGGAGTGGTTTATGAAATCTAATGCGTTTCCATCCTAAAGTTTTCTTCTGTCAACACAGCTTGGACACCAGGTACACACAAGGACAGGCCCTGACCTTTTGAGTTAAGATAATCATCCATGACAGAGGAAGGAGCATGGGAAATAGAACACCTTTCAGATTTTCTCTTGAGTTAAAAAGATTGCATTTCCCTTACATTTTTGTTGCATGCACACTGGTAAACTAAAAGCAAATATTAACTTTTTTTTAAATTTATTTCTTGCCTTTAGCATAACTCTGTCTTAAAATTAGGCTGATTTCAAAATAAGCATCATCTAATATCAGATTACCCTATCCCTACAGGTACATTATTCCTTATGATCAAATACTGAAGCCAGCACTTCCAAAGAGGCCAGCACCCTGGCTGCTCAAGGATACACTAGTGACAGAACACTTCTGTCCTTATTTTCATGAGGCTAACTTGGGCTCACACTAGTAGGAGTATCTGTTCAAGTGTTTTTTCATTATCAGAGTTAACAGGGTGAACTCTTTGGCACGCTTTAGCTATCAGAGAAGTGTAAGAACCTTTGTGTTCCAGGGAGTGGGTGGCAATTGCAGAGAACAGCATCGTCTTTTCTTGCAAGATGTTGAGATGCCAAAAAAACGTGGTAGCAAGCAAAACTTCTGAAGACTCAGTTGTGACTTTGTGAGACTGCTTGGAGTTAACTCTGTCCCACTCTTTCATATCCTCAGACTTGAAGATGTGGTACACCTATTTCCCACTTTTGTCTGATTAGAAAACAGCTTTGGAAACAACCTTTCCTCTGAGTTACAGAAGCACTTCTAGAAGCACTTCTTCCAACACTAGAAGGGACTTGACTTTGATTGCCTACTCAATGCTGTCTTTTGAGAACGATATTCAAGATGAGATGACAGAGTTACCTTAATGGTGCCTTGCACCCAAAAAATAAAAAAATGCTCCTTCATACTACGTTAAAGAAAATCAGTGGTCTGAAAGAATTAAAGAAAGAAAGGGAGAGAACTGAGTGCTTTGATTTGTATTTCCCAAGCTCATCCTATTTAGCTTGAGAATGCCATGCTTCTGCCACGAGAGCAGAGTCCAGTATCCCATACCACAACACTTGATCTGTATTCAAAGCTTTTCTTTGCTGTTCCTGCAAAGTTCATTATAGAGGAGGACCTCTACTTGAAAGGCAAAAAGCAGCAAAACTAAAAACTGGATCTAATTTACCTCACTATCTCCAGATGCAAAGATACTTCCCCTGCAAAAGGGGAGTTTGCTACTGCTGGGTCTCAGTACACAATCCTGTAAGACTTAAAAAGAAACATCATACTGATGAAGCTTAATACAGCTTTATAGCCCTCTGACTAAAACAAAGATCCTTCAGAAATTATTTCATTTTACTCTGACTCTATGCTTTGCTGTAAGTGCCACTGTTAACTGGACAACGTCGATAATCAGAACAAGGAGGCTGATGAAGGCACTCGCTATCAGTCCCACATTGTTCTCCATCTGAACTCCTTAGCTCCTGAATTCTTTTTTAAAGCTGCAGCCAGTAGCACATTTCCACATCTGTCAGTCGTCTTAAACTAACAATGCCAAAGCATACGAAGCTTTGCTTAGACTGACATACCTTCTGCACACAGGAGTTTTCAGCTGTAGTCTTGAATCGTAAATGCCTAGGAACTGACAACACAACAGGAAGCATTATGCTCCTTCACAGTGAAGGATCTTCAAAACTCATTAACACTGAATACAGACATCTGAAGTGCATCCAAAGTGCGTTATTTGAAGCTGGACTCTTCTCTGCATGATCTGTCAAATCTGATCTTATTTTAAATTGCAGCTCACAGAGGAGAGGACTCCAAAGACCTAAAATTAGCTAAGACTTAACATGCTTGCTAAAATCTAAACTAAACAATGTTAGCAACTACTCATGAAGCAGTCTTTTTATATTTTTATATTCTGAATTTTAGAACGAGTCCACACACTTTTCAGAAGGTTTCAACCAGTCTGTTGTACCCCTAGGACACTTCCCATCACCAATTATATACATAGTCCATTAGAAAGCTCTTATGAATATTTTTAGGAATATTTTAGGTGCTGAAAAAAAATAAATCACACCTCATCTTAGAAAACCAGATAAAATGAGAAAAAGTAGGATCAAAACCTAAATCATTATATATACATACATATATATATATCTTAAAAACAGGAAAACCTGATAATATGCAAAACAATCCTAAAAAAAAGATATCAATGTCACTGTTCCAAGTGAGCTCACTTATTTCTTGCAAATGGTGTGATACACCTCAAGCACAACTGGAATGCAATATTCTGTTACCATTACACATACTATATAATTTAAAATGCCTACTGTGGTGGGTTAACCCCAGCCAGCAGCCAAGCTCCCACCCAGTTGCTCTCTCAATCCTCCCTCCTGGGGGGATGGGGGAGAGAATTGGAAGTGCAACAGTGAGAAACAAAATGCATGGGTCAAGACGAAATGATGCAAAGGCAATCATTCACCACCTCCCACCAGCAGACCAAAGCCCAGCCAGTCTCTGAGCAATGGCTTAGAAAAACTCCCCCTCCCTCCCTGCCTCCAACAGTTTTATTGCTGACTACATTCCACACAGCCTGGAGCATCTCTTTGGTCAGTTGGGGTCAGCTGTCCTGGCTGTGTCCCCTCCCAACCTCTTTCCCACCCTGCAGCCTACTTGCTGGGGCAGCAGAGTGGAAAAACAGAGAAGGCCTTGATGCTATGCAAGCACTGCTCAGCAATAGCTAAAACATCGCTGTGTTAAACATCACTGTTTTGGTGACAAACCTAAAACACAGCACCATACAGGCTGCTATGAAGAAAGTCAACTCCATCCCAAAGAGACCCAGTATACCTACTCAAGAATCATTGTTATGAGAATACAGCATCAGGACCCTGGAAAACAGATGAGATACTACAGTTTTGTTTCAACACCTTTGCAATCTTTTTTCCTTTTTCTTTTTTTTTTTTCATCGATCAACATTTAAAGATTGTAACGCCTATTATCACATAATGGCCATATGTCCTGGTTTCAGCTGAGATTGAGTTAATTTTCTTTATAGTGGCTGGTATGGGGCTATGTTTTGGATTTGTGCTGAAAACAGTGTTGATAATACAGAGATGTTTTAGTTGTTGCTGCACTAGTCAAGGACTTTTCAGCTTCCCATGCTCTGCCAGGTGCACAAGAAGCTGGGAGGGGACACAGCTGGGACAGCTGACCCCAGCTGACCAAAGGGCTATTCCATACCATATGACATCATGCTCAGCATATACAGCTGGGGGAAGAAGAAGGAAGGGGGGACATTTGGAGTGATGGTGTTTGTCTTCCCAAGTAACCGTTGGGTGTGATGGAGCCCTGCTTTCCTGGAGATGGCTGAACACCTGCCTGCCCATGGGAAGCAGTGAATGAATTCCTTGTTTTGCTTGCGTGCACAGCTTTTGCTTTCCCTATTAAACTGTCTTTATCTCAACCCTTGAGTTTTCTTACTTTTACTCTTTTGATTCTCTCCCCCATCCCACTGGGGGGGAGTGAGCGAGCGGCTGCGTGGTGCTTAGTTGCTGGCTGGGGCTAAACCACGACACCATATAAGAAAAAAATGGAAAAGGAAAAAATAAGCTTATCTTTATAAAAGCAGGCTTGCAAAAAGCAGCCCCATGTCCTGTACAGTAATTCTTTCACCATTAGCTGAAGCTGCCAAATCTTGCATAAGGAAGTGATATTGTTAAAATGCACGACAACACCCTCAAGCAACTTCCAGTCAAATGAGATAAAAGTGATAATATTTTTAAAGGAAAAGACTAGCTAAAGCCTTGCACTGAGACCAATATCTACATCTTACCAGGATTTGGTTCAACATGTACTATTCAAATCTCTGCACAGGAATATCTATTAGTTTTATTGTGGCACCACAAGTTGTATTTTGCGATAGCTTTTCAAATTAAGATGTCTATCAAAACGTTAGTCATCCAGGAGCAGTACTTCATTCACTTCTACATTTGAAACCACAAAGCTAACAAACTGCCTCTTAACAAAATCTTTAATCCAAATAACTATTCTCAGTGCTGCTATTCTTTTGTATTCTATTTCCTATTCTTGCTCTTGCTCTTCATCTGCTTGTCCACTGTTTTATTTTTAGTCTAGTTTAAGCTTCTTGCTGCACAGGGAAATACAAGCTTATTTTCTGTAATTAAACATTTAGTAGCCATATTCCAAAGTTTCAATGTGTCCAAAAGCTAGCTCTCTCTTTTATTCCACCCCTTAAATATTGGCCAGTCTAGGCATCTATTCCAATATTCCTTACTCCATCACCCTCTTATCCTGTATTTATAATGCTACAGTTCTGCCTCAAATACCTGAACTGCTGCAGCCTCTCTTCTGAAGTTCAATATACGTTATCTGAGGCCAAAGGCAGAATGTCTCCTGCAAGACCTTACAAGGCACCTAACTGAGACCGCAGCTGGCCTTGTGTCCCTTCCCCATTTGAAGCACAGAACCTGAGACATCAACCACCTCCTTGTTGTTTGATCTGATGTGTCACTCCCTTTCCACCACATTAATGTGGTCCCTTCTCAAAACCATGTAAAAGATGATACACCTACAAAACAGGGCTGGTCATGCCAGTCCTTCATCACTCAGATGACAGTTACATGAAGGGTGTCACAACAGTAAGAATTCTAGGTTTACTCAGGACTCTTCTGCAGCTGTTTCAGTGTATACAACTGTCTATACTTGGAAGTATTTAAAAGATGCCTGGATGAGGTGCTTAGGGACATGGTATAGTGGTGATCTTGGCAGTATTAGGTTTACGGTTGGACTCGATCTTAAAGGTCTTTTCCAATCTATACGATTCTGTGATTCTGTGAAATTTGCTAATATTACAAAGCTATGTACAAGGTAAGGTTTAAGAGTACCTTTATCAGTAAAAGAACTCAAAGACACTAACTTCCTTGTTGAACACTGTGAGAAACATGTCAAAGTGGCAAATAAAGTACAACAAAAAAAGTCTTGTTACTCTGTGGCTAGAAGCTGTGGTGTTAAGCTGTTAATGAAAGCATATTAGCAACATGAAAATGGAACATCATACTTGGGTACGCTTAGACAGACTCATTGGGCAACAGTACACTTCTGTTAACCATGCCTCAGCCTATTCTGCCTGTAAAGAATTAACACTCACTTCATGGAGATATAGGGAAGACTGATAAATATTTTAAAAATGCTGTGAAACTCTCCAGTGTAAAACACTATATGTATTTAAGTAGTAACCTATCGGTGAGGTTGATATTGTTGCAAAGTGACATTTTAGGATATTTCACGTATGATTTTGCATATCTATAACCTTAAAACAAATCTTCCTTTTCAAAATGCACGCATATGTAACTCTCACTCCCCTGCTGGATGATGTGCAGTCTCAATGAATACACCCACACTCAGAATGACAGCAAAAAATCCACAAGTGCAGAGACTTCTTTCATTGTCTGGCAGTACTGAATTCATAAAGCACAAAATGTAAACAGCTGCCTATCAGCTTCTATCAGCAATAGTATCAAAAACAGATGGCAAAGGTCAAGTCAAAGTTTATTGACAATGATGAACTTTGACAGCCTCTATTAAATTACTTCTTCCTTTAAGGTGTATGTGATCAAAGCAGCAAAGAGATTTTCACTCAGTCACATAACAAGCTATTTGTTGAGATTGAAACATCTGGTCAATATCTCCTAACACTGCAATTTCATGCACAGTTAGCAATAGGGTACATTTCTTCTCTTCTTCTTACAAGGTCCATAAGGGTGGCACATATGGCCGATCATTTCATTCAAAAAGGTTTCAATTCCAGGCATTACATACAATTGTCTCTATGCTTTATAGTATTTTAAGTCTACCTACCATCGTTTTCCATCACCACTGCTGTCTGCTCTACTCTTTGCTATAAAAGCCCACAAATATGACAGAACACTTAAAGCTTAACAGCTTTTGACTACTGGAGTTCGAAAGCAGTTAAGGCAAGGGAGTTTTTAAAGTGGCAGGTCTTCATCTATCTGTTGTCAAGAATTCCCAATGCATTAAACTATTTACCAAAGCTCTAGTAACACAGATTATAATTTTTGTTGTAATAGCAAATGCTTCATTTATGAGGTATTCCCAAGCAATTACAGATGACCCTTTTTACTAATTTATAAACTATTATACATTTTACAAATATAACATACAACATACATTATATTTCAAGTGAACATGTGATAATTATAAGAATTTGAAGAATCAATCCTATTTCTCAATCTGAAACAGCAAGGAGATACAAAATGTTATCTATCCCAAATGCTGAGAAATGCTTGCCTTTAAAATTATGCATCCACGTTGCCACAGCAACAAGTAGTGGGTAATGTGAAGTGTACTTCACCCTTCCCAATCTTTTTGGGCAAAAGAGAAAGGAGGGCTAGTTGCAAACATGCCTACAGAAAGCGCATTTCAAAGAATTTTCAGTTACTATCAAATAACCTCAATTTTTATTGAATTAGCAGTCGATTTCCACATCTCATTCCCACACTGGCTGACTCCAAGTAGTATCTGAACCTTAAAAGCTTATCTAGTAGTTGTAGGAAGACATTGACTCTAAAACTCCTTAATATAATTATGCATTGTGCCCAGATGCTGCACCAAGGATGGTCAGGGAAGGGAGAAGGTAGATAACCTCCATGTGGGAAAATCTGCAAAATGCATGAACAGAGACATCCCTCAGAGATGTCACTGAAGATGCCTGGGCTTTTCTGGAGAGTGTGTTGACTTTCAGCACTATGGTATTTATTTAGTAGTACCTCATTGTTCTGAAGGAACGGGATACATAATCTAGATTAAAAAAAAATAAATTCAGAATTGTCCACTAGAAACTGATGGTTTTCATATAAATGTCAAGATATGGCTTACAGGTAACAGAACATGTTTACAGGTTGTAAACATGAGCCTAAATAAGAGCCTGTCACACCATGCCACAAAGGCAGACAATCAAGTCAGGAAAGCAACTAATTAGCTGTCACTTCCCCACTAACAGCATTGGTGTAGAAATTAAGTAGTTAGCCAGATTCTAATTGTTTTTTGATAGGAGTGCAAAGGAGGAAATGTTCCAGGAGGTCCAAACGAGTTCAGAAGTGATGGGATCAGCACTATTAAATTGCAATCTTTTTTCAAAGAAACCCACAACAACCCCACCCAGTTGCAAACAGTGTAAATTCAGCCTAAACTTTATTGTGTATGTACAGCAAGGCTTACAGTGTTGTGGTGGAGCATTCCACCTAAGCTGATAAGAAGTTTATTTATTCCAGAGTTAATAAAGAAGTTTTTCCAGAAGAGATTAGGAGAGCAGAAGGTTTTTTTTAAAAAAAATTAAAAAAAAATCTGGTGTCTCTCCTCTAACTTCAAGGCTTTCTCTCACTAGACTAGGAGCCCTCCAAATGACCAAGACAAAACTTTGGAAAGGTGATATTAGGCTTTGAGTCGACCCCATTAGGAATTAATATTTCAGGACTGGCCTCTCTTAAGTGTTATCCCATATACTCCATCCACAGTTCCACATGGAAATGCGCCTCCTCCAAGATTCAGTTTTCTTAAGGAATGATCCCTCTTGGAAGGAAGAAAAATGTGAACCAACTGAAAAATGCCTGCCTTAGGACAGGCAAATCTCAGAAAAGCCTCTGGATTCCTAATGTGTGACTTCAACCACATTTAGTTGGAAATGCTCTATGTCCACCAAAGATTGTGACTGGCACACAGACCAGACTGAGATTCCAGGGGAATACTGGATCCACAGTGTGCATGTGAACAATAATTTGGAGGACAACTCGTACATGCTCTCACAAAAATTGCCATAGGGTTCCTAATAGAAAGGAATCAATTCCTCAAAATTATATTTTTTTACGGTACTGAAACAAATCCATTATTATGTTTATTGCTGTGTGTACAAACATTGGTGCCTTACCTTTAACAGTTCAGAAAGGAACAAGAAACTTTGGATAAAGTATATACTTTCACATTTCTAAATTACCTTTCAGCTTCTTATTCCAGTACCAACTAGATATAAAATCAACACAGAATATTAGTTGCACGAGAAGTACTTATTTCTTATTGTTTCTTGCTTACCAACGTCAAGAAGTCTGGACAAACAGCTGTTGCATGTAACACTCCATTTGGGCAGTTCATCTGCAGAGGAGGTTCAACGGGTCTCAAAGTTGTCAGTCCCTGTGCACATACCCTGGAATCCCCCCGCTCACTTGTGGAAAGCCAGACGCAGTCAGGGCACCCGGGACTGCCCATGCAAGCACCAGCCACCTGCACCGCACACAGGCAGGAAGCATGTGCACTGTACCAGGCTCACTCTGTGCGCACTGCATGGCCCCAGCTCCCTTCTCTCCAGGACTTCTGGGACGGAAATTTTTTGTAGCCTGGTGCAGAAAACTTCAAGCCCCAATGTCAGATGCTTCTGCTAACCACTTAGGGGAGAGATGGTATGCTGTTTCTCCACAGTAGTTAATATTATCCACTCACGTAAAAAAAAGCTTTTTATTCTATTCACCAATAACTGAATGGCAATCTTATTTTTCCTATTTCTTCATTTCTTAAGCATATAAATACTGTATTGTATTTGCTCCAGTTCACAAGAATCACTTTTCCCCTTGCCAGTTTCATCCATAAAGCCTTTAGATTTGCTGTGGTGGGACACAAGCAATACCTTTGTCAAAATAATTTAAGAAGGCTTCTGTTTGCCATGAACTGTAAAGATACTCCATTCTGATTCCCAAGATATCAAACAAAATAGCAAAATACAATTATTTATTACAGCTTTTGATTACTTTTAAACTGATGCACTCCTTCCTTCATGGTATTTTTATATCTGGTTGTAACAAATTTTAACTTTTTTTTTTTTTAACAAAATGGATGACAGAACTCACATATAATTATGTGCAGGTGAAAGCAGCACATGGCACTACCTGATTTTTTTGGCACATAGCTCAAACACTCTAGTAAGTTCAAATAATTTTCACAGAACAGAATTTAGTCGCCAACTCCTGTGTACTTCTGAAAAAGAACTGAAAATTGCTCTTAAATTTGTTTTTCCTCAATTCAATCATGGCTAAGACACTTGACACTTGACTCCCATGATCAGCTCAGCCCCAGTGCTAACTCCCAGACCTAATCTGGCAGCAGTGGAAGGTAAGGGAAATCTTACATTTATTAGAACGCTGGGTTTGATTAAAAAAAGTCAACTCTTTTACTGTTGGCTTCAAAAATTGCAGGATAGGACCCCATGAACTTTATCTTATTTTTTATACAACAAGTATTTTTTCAAACTCTAAAATCAAAATTAACAGAAAGAAGAAATACATACACGAAACACTAAGAAGATGCTTTGCTGACAACTGTACAGCCCTGATCCAGTTAATATTCTTTGAGTGAGGCATATTTTGAAGTTAACGATTTCCTTTTCCAGTTTCCTCTGAGAAGCTGGAAAGCCCAGACCCAATAGTGATCTCAATTAATCCAGTTTTGCATTGATGTAAATTTATTCACTTCAAGAGAGTTGTGCATGGTTTATGCAGATGCAAATGAAATCAAATCCATACCTAGTATGACCCTGTATATATTATACTTTCATTTGGTAATTTATTTTTTATTTTACCTAAAGGAGTATCAGCAAGTATGTGTGTATAGCTTTATTATTTCAATGTTTTAAAAAACTACCCAATATCATCTTCTACAACGCATATATTGACCACTATTAAACTATATTAGTTAAGATAAGATCTATGTCAAGGATTGACATCCAGTGCAGGAGACACTAAAAGAGTACCACTTGAAGAGTGTAAAGTAAAATAAGCATTAAAGCATGTGCAACAACAAAATACCAAATTTTGAAAAGCCAACAATTTATGAAACAGAATATGGAGTATTGTGTCTTTTCTTTTTTTCCATGAACAGAATAAATTATAACTGGAATTCCTGTAAGGATCACAAACTATAGTGATTTGTTTTTACAAATAATAATTAGAACTTAACTTTAAAAATATGTTTTCATTACAGCCACCATCCCAAAATATTCAAGTTGCAGGAACAGCTCCCTAAGCATCTTTCTTGCGTATTTAGATTTGCTGAAGATCAGGTAAATCACTCGTCAAATAACTTAAATACCATAAGCCACTAAGTGATCACAAGTGATCCTTACAAAAACTTAATTTTGTGATAGGTATTTCAGTTCAGTCTTATGATCCTACTGGTAACAAGATCCTTTAAATATGGACAAAAAGAACATCTCTGAAAAAGTGCTTATCTTCTATCCCCCAAATTCACAAATTCAGGATTTTCTCATTTACTTTTTTCTGTACTTTGGAATGCTTGCTATTGATAAAGATTGTACTGTAAGGGTGAAATGCCAATTCACGACTTAATTTTGAAAGGCAAGAGTTGGAATAGCTACCACTGAAGAAAGGAAAAAAAAGAATCAGAGAAAAATATCCAGAAGGAACTGCTTTCCAAAACATACTCCAGGACCTTTTTGTTCTTACTAGCATCATAACCAGTAACTGTTCAAAAAAAAAAAAAGTATAAAATGGCATGAAAAACCTTGTGGACAAAATTTGGTGTGATACACTCTTGGCCTGTACATGTCATAGAGCATAGCCAATGCTATTAAATGAGACAGAAATCTTCAGCTGATGTACTGGGAATACAGTAACTTTATTGTTATAAAGTCTGATTTTTCCCCTCATGGGCAATTCCAAATATCCAGAATTATCTGCTCTTCTTTATAATGAATCTGTCATAAAATATCTCCATCTGAGCACATATAGTCCATTTACTTTTTAAAGAAATATTTTTATGTATGCTTTATAGAAGAAGATGTAAAACAGTCTAAGCAATAATGTAATTCAACAATCTCTGTTTTCTGCTCAGGGGCATTTACTGATCAGGCATTTACTGCTCAGGGGCATTAGGCAAGCCAACAGCCCCATATCTTGCCTGCACTGGCTGCAGGATATGCTAATTGTGAACCCTGAAGATCCAACATATTAGACAGCATGTACTTAATCTGAAACTCTAACTGCATATGTGCTAATTAATTTGGATCTAAAATTATAGTATTATTACTTTGGTATTTTGTATAATCATTTTATGTACAGCACAAAATCCATCATATTAAAAGTGCACAAGTATAAATGTATTTAACTTAACATCTAAGAAAAACTAAAATCAAGTGTTTTGAAACTAAAAATATCTTGGGATATTTTCCTTCTCAGAAAGATAAAAACTGCAACATAATTTTAAGGATTTTTTCTGGAGTTTTTGGATATTGTCATTATTGTTAGCCGTTCTACTAATGTTAATTACATCATTACATGATTTCCCATGGATAACAACTTGTAATTTGATCTACTTATTCTCTATAGAGGCAGAGGAACACAGTAGATTAGGAGGCTGTCAAGATGATAAAATGACATCGAATGCAAATTTGTATTTGTAATACAGCATGCAAGATTTGGAAATGCTACTTAAAACAGAAGCAGAAAACTAGCTTCAGGCACTGAATGTATGCTTCAGGCAGCATATGTATGAAAAAATGCTAATGCATTAGAATATCTGAAGCAACAACAAAAAAAGATTCTATCTAAACTTCATTAAGAGGAGAATCTATCAATAAATCAACTGAAAGATAAGGACAAGTATCAATATTAAAACACTCACGAGTAATAACTGGTATATCACCATTTCTCTTGATGCAAAACCTAACAAGTAACAATATAAAAGGCTAACTCATTAGTCCTTATTTTTAATTTTCCAGAACAAATTCCTATGTGTTTCAGATACTTTTAATCTAAAAGCCAATTTTCTGCTCATACTTGTATTGATGGAACCTGACTGATATCAGTGGGATTATACCAGTATGGATTAAAAGAGCATTTGGTCCTATTATTTTAATTCAGGTAAGTTGTTAGTTGTTATACATAGTATATGCATATTCAAGACTAAGTCCTCGGGATACAAATACATTGCTCTATTTGTGGGCCGTGAGGACATTCATTAGTTACTGTAAAACAATTTGAAACTGAACAGATCAGATCAATGCTAGACACTGTTACAAAAGTATTGCCTATGCATATGGTTTTTTAAAGCCAACATCACCATTTTTTATTCCTAAGAAAATACAAAAACATTTCTTTTTACCAGTTTAGGTACAAAACCTACTTCTATAAAATCAAAGGAATTTCATACTGAAAAGGACAAGCTGAAATTAAGTTAGAATGTCCAGGTGTTAATAAAAATTATTTCTGCAGATCCATTATTTTAACAATGTTGAAAGCATTAATCTCTTTATTAACATGACATAACCCACTCTCTGGAAAATGCTGTAGAGATTTGATATGTTATCCCCAAATTTTTTTTTTGTATTGAAACTAGAGAGGGGTTTTGTTTGTTTGTTAATGTTGTTCTTAATATGACAATGTGATTACTCTTATTTTAAGACAGTCTAAAACAGGACAAATGGTTACTGAAGGCTAAAAGCACCCTACTACTGGCCAGTAGCAGCAGTGACCAGTAGCAGCACGCCACCTTTGTAGATATCCAGGTTTATAATGCATATATTCCCATATTCACACTTTATTGTACCACATATCAATGTACAGGGGTTGCCCTGTGGATACATGATAAGAGATGGCTAGGATGGGTTCTCTCTCTAGGGTCTCACTCTCTAGGGAGAGGGTATGGATTGTGTACTGCCCTTTCTTCACATCATCTGTCTAGGGGCTAGTTACCATCACTGCCACTGCTATTTTTGTAATCTTTATTTACCCTTTCTTTTGCCATTTTTAATTTTACTATTATTTTCCAGAACACAAATCTAGGTGTCACACAAGGGTAGACTGATTTTTGTGAGGCTGAAGTCTGTTATGCTCTAGGTTTCACACTGAAAGAAATTTCAGAGGAGCAAAACCACAATCATCAACGTCTCAGAGGGCCTGACAAGTATTTACGATGTTTAAATTTAGCCCAATAAGGCTAATATTTCTACTGATGAAATGCAACATGGTAATGAAGATTCTTCATTTTCAGACCTCTCCAGTTTTCTCCTGGAAGCACACATTCACTTAGATTTTCGCCATACAGATTCCATATAGCAGACAAGAATTTTCTTTCCTCATTCTATTTCTATGGACCACTTAACACATCCATGATTACTTTTAGATCACTTGAATACCCATAGACAAACACCAGGCAAATACTAAGCAATAGCCTCCTTCAAAGGGTAACTTAGGAATGAACACAAATTCAGTTATTTCAAGTCAACCACTTCAGTAGCTGCTCCTATTCCACCACCACCCCAAAACCAATAGAAAGATACCAAGGAAGCTAGTATTACCAGCTTACAGTTAACCTTTGTTAGCAGATCAGTGTGTCATGCCTGGTGTGTCTAAATCCAGATTTAACAATTCTTCAGGTTGCTCCCTCAAAGAGGAGAAATAATTGCTCATACTGAGGATTCCTTCTAGATTTAGTGATACTAAAAGCTCACCCTTTAGCAGCAATGATTTTGATGAGTTGTCTCTCTACAGCTGAGCCCCAGCACCAGCATACCATCTTCTAGAGCTTTTTACACACAAGCCAAAATAAACACTTTATTTTCCAAAATGTATTTGTTAAAATCCCAGCCTAACCCAATATTTTAACATTTTGGAAAGTTTATGGTGACAAATGTAGAAAAACAATGTTGTTACAGTAATTCCTGCAATTAAATATGACTTACAGTATAATTGTTTCAACTTTTTCGTTTTTAAAAAAAGTTTTCCTCCATTAAAAGCCAAAAGTAGCATTCTTAAGTCAAGGAACTAGTTTCCTTGCTAATCCATTATCCGTTTTAACAGTTGCTAAAGTCTGAACAAGAGATAGCAGTGTTAAAAATGAGAGCTAGAGATACATCAAAACAGATATCTCGGACTGTTTTGGAAAGAGGTTTTAAAAAGACAACAACTCTACAGTTCTGTAGGCTGCACATTCAGAAGATATTAATGTAGGGAGCTGTAAAAATCCTTTTAACCCTGACCTAACCAAAGATCACACATATAGAAAACTCGAGGTGTTAGAACATTAAGCTAACCTCCCCCCTCCCCCCCCCCCAAAAAAAAAAACACCAAAAACCCCTCAACAACAAAAAACCCGCAACACTGGTACAGAAGTCTAAGCTTATTCCTCAAATGCTTTAGACTTCTTAAAAAAAAACAAAAAACCAACCCAACACAAACCAAACACAAAACCCCTCTTAAATTTTTACTAAACTGCCAGTCCACACCACTGCCAGTTTGTACATACCAAGGTTAGGATTAGCAGATTGCATTCCTGTACACCGAGAAAGAACTAAAATAGAGAAAAGAAAATTCAGAGAGAATTCTACAGCAGAGTTGATTCTGACAACTGGCAGTGTGCAATGATGGTTCCTAGTTAAGCAGTATTAATAACTTCTATCAAATATGTAGAAATCAACTGATTTATGGAATTCAGAGTTTAATGCCGCACATGAAATTTCTATTAAGATAAAAACCTTTTGTAAACTACATTAAAATAAGGAAGCAATAACTACACTACACATATGAGTGAGCATTTTACAGTCATACAATATTTTATTTTGTCACTTTAATGGCTTACGTACATCTCAAGATGTACCTTCTTTATTGTAATACACAGCTATTGTACAACAAACTCTTTATGGCAGGAGAGTACTTTTTGCTCACTTACAAGCATGTCACCAGAAGACGACATTCACTTAGCTGATTTCCCCAGTAAAAATTTCTACTTTTCTGTCTGGGAGAGTACATCACCCAAAAACTTCCTGTGGCTACTTGGAAAGCAATCACAAATTGTTCTCCCTTGAACAAGCTATTATTCCAAGACAAGGAAGTAGTAATGAAACGAATGTGCCTGGAAGAAAACCAAGCTATTGTTACTAGTACATGGGTAAAATTTGTCCAGTCACAACAAATTGTTCCAGGTATGCATATAAAACCTTGTTGCTTCCATCAGAATACATAAAATCATTGTCTTCAGCACACCCATAGAAATTTAAATGAAAGGTGACCATTGATAAGCAATTATGAAGCAATTTTCCATTTGTATATTTTGTACTGAACTCCAGTGAAAGCCTAAAATTTGGTTCAGAAAAGATGGCAGATAAACCTCTTCAACATTTATTTCACTATACTGTGTCATATCAAAAAAGAAAAAAGATTCTGCTTACTCAAAACTAGCTAAAATAATATTCACCTAAAACCAAGCAACAAATGCTATATATGCAACCAGTATTAGCTGTACTATTTATTGTGTTCCGAAGACAATATCTACCACAAGGCTCAGTAAAGATCGAATTGTACCTTGTATTTGGAAAATGACAAGACTCCTTCCAAATGTGCAATCTGAGATCCGGATCACCTTCTACATGCACACTAACAGCAGGTCCAGTTATCTGCAGTCTTCCGCACAAATTGTAGGGTGTTATATCATATTGTGTAAATTTTTTTTTTTTTTAAAGCCACTCTATCTACAAGCCCAATTTTTTCAGGTCATCACAGCTGCACTCAAGGCGGCATTCGCATTTTTTTCAGACACTACTTAAAGTAACAGATGCATGGTGGAGAGAAGAGCAGGTTACAAAATTTTCAGAACAACCAAAATTAGTGGATTAGTTTCTGTTCCATAGTCAGGCCTACAATAGAGTCAAACAAGAAAACTTAAGAACTCCAACTATGCGTAACTATCTGACTCAATATACAGAGAACAGAAAAAATGAACACAACACTATTAAATGGAGCAGCAAAAGGGGTTTGAATACGTAACTCAGTGGTTCTCTTAAAGTTCTCAAACTATTTCAGTACGTAATTCTTCCTGAGGTTACTATAATCATGTCAGATGTCAAAATGGCTGGCAGAAACAAGTCAGATTTTTCTTTATAAGTAAACTTAAATAAAGCTCTCATTTCACCTTATTTAATTGCACAAATAAAATATGCTCCTTTTACGTCTCGCAGAATCAGTAATGAAATTTTGCGTTATTTGTCATGCTATACATTCACCGTAATCATACAGCAAGTATCCAAAAATTAACTGATCTTCTAATAGCTCTGCCTTGGCAAATCAATAGGTTTCTGCACAGTACTAAGTAAACTAGTACATCAGTCAAATACTTTTTTTTTTTCCTTTGAGTCTAATGATCACATTTCAGTAACCAACGAACCAAACACAGCTCAATTAATTCCTTTGCTGCATTAAGAAGTTATTCTTCTCTTGACATTCAGGCATAACTCCCATTAATGTTAATGGGAGTTATGCATGTTTACCACAGTGGCAATAAACTCTTTTAGATACACAGTATAGAGTCCGCAGGCAAGTGTGAAGATCCTTTGATAATATACTGAACTTCCCAACTCGTAACACAGAAAAGCTGTATGATTCAGAAGCTGAACTATTTAGTCACACCAGAGATAACTCTAAGTGGGTACAGTTATCGTAACTGTTAGGAACTACTTCTGTTTGCTTATTTTAAATAACTTAACTCTTTAATTTCAGGGTCATACAGAAAAACACTGAAGAGAAGTTTTGTCTTAACTTGGAATGTGTTAAGAAAATGCAACTTGTAACTTTAAAGAATAGGAAAAAAATCATATGATGTGACAAAAGTTCCAGGTGGGTGGATCTGCAGTTCTGAGGAACAAATCAACAGTGCAATGTACAAATAGAATAAGGTCTTCTTGGGGAAGAGGTGGAAGTGGTGTTGGGGGGAGGAATCCACAATGGTCTACAATATGAAAAGAACATTGAGTAGATTAAGATGTTATGATGTTCTACTCACTAAAATAATTAAATTTACAAGTTTGACACTGAAATTAACTTGGCTAATACAAGCTTATCTGCAGCTATCCCTTTTTTTTTAATCTGCAATTTCTCCTGTCTTTTTGTGAATTTCTTATTTCTTCGATCTAGAATATCGGTCAGAGTAAAACAAAGTTATATAGAGGGTGAAAAACTGTGGCTTTAGATTTCTTGAATTTAAGTTTTCAGAATAAATTAAACATAATACATTTTTAAATACTTCATAAATACTGTGATAGCCATGTTCGATTTTACAGCTACAGTTTGTATAATCTAAACTCAAGTTATTTTTAAAACACTGAATAGAAGACTGAGTTCTTTCAGCTACAAAAGAAAAGTTTCTTTGAAAGACTGCCAAAAATACTTTTATAGCTGATATGTAGCTGACACATTAACCTGCTAAATGTTTGTGGAGGTACTAATGACTAAGCAAGGGATATCAAAGACAGTGAATAAAAGAACAAACAGCTGCCAGTACTTGGCATTCCATTCTGCTATCATAGCTAATATGATTGGCAAAGGAAGTTACACCTACTTCATAATAATAATACTACATTTGGCAAAGACTTCTAGATGGAAGCATTCCAGCACTCGATTTTCCAAAAGGAGTTGTATGATTCATTAGAAAGATCAAAATAAAATATACTACTATTGTAACTGCAACACTGCAGAGATTTATAAAAATAATGCAACCAGATCAGCAGTCTGACAAGATATATAATCAGTATTATTTTCACACTGATATACTTTTTACCATCATTGGATTGTGATGCAGTTGAAGGCGTTCAGTTAAATATATATGAATGTCCAATTGACTTGGTGCTGAGCATTTTACTGAAGAGTGGCTTTTTGGATACTGTTATAGCATAAGAATCCAGTTTTAAATAATCCATTCTACATTCGTAATACTAGGAAATATTAAAAATTTCAGTTGACTATCCACTGAAAAAGCATAGAAATTAACATTTAAGAGCTACTTACAGCTTTGAAAATCCCCCAAAAGATCCTAAGTTGCATAAAAAGCCAATAAAACTTGGAGTATCTAACTACTGGTCTAGTAATTATTCTACTATACTCAGTGTAAAATGGAAGTCTACATGTTTATGATGATCAATATTTATAACTTATGTTAATTTTTACCCAGTATGCTAATCTTTATTATATCTTTGCTTATACCTTCAATATTTAACAGATTTCAAGTACTGATTCTAAACTGTTACAATAAAGTGATTTTTTTTTTTTTTAATACTGGTTTCAGAATATGTAAATGTTGTTGCAAAACAGTTGATTATGGAATCATTATTATGATGATAACCAGTATCATCACAAACCAGAAAAAATTATGCAAGAATTGACCTTAAATCCATTGGAGTTACCAAAGAGATTAAATTAGTTGGATATAACTGGTTTAACAGGCTAGGATAATATAAGTACAAGTGATACAAAATGACCACTCTCAAATAATACATGGAGTTTGTTTTCAGCAGGTAAACACATAAATTGTTCACATAAAAATCGTGTTTTAAATTTTCAAAATATTACTTTAAAAATCTGAAAACACTAGCTTAACATGCTATCACAAAGTTCACAAAATAATGCTTCCTTAAATCTTTCTTTGTGGAATTTATAATGTGAATGAGCATTCAGAAATACTATATTCAGTGTTTTTTGTCTGACTTACAATATAAATAGAATCACAATATCATAAATATTTAAGTAAATGAATAAAGAAACTAAAATTCCCAGGGCAAAAAAATATTTCTTTCATGTACTTAATTCTCAATACCTTCCTGTTAGGAAGCAAGAGTCTAGGGATCTGTTACCCACAAAACCACTATCATTCCAATGTGCTTAATTAGCTCTTGATTGGGACCAGACAGGAGAGTAATAGTGAGCTACATATATTTATTCTACATAAGTGTTTGTACCATGCATGTCTACTAATGTAAAAATTGCTAAAATGATAATTCATATTCAAACATGAGGCACCAAAGGAAATGGGAGACAGCTTTACTCCTTGTTGAACACACCTAAAGAAACGAGTAAATTCCTCTTTTCATTAAGAAAAATGATCAGGCTCCCTCTTGGATAAGGAAAAAGCATAGTGAGTTTACAGCAAAGGACTTAATTTGGTATCTCTGGAAGACTTTGCAGGCTACACTAACTCTAGCAATCACTCATCTTCACAGAAAAAGTTGGCTAAGAGGAATCCCATGTGCAGGTCTGCGTGATGCAGTGAAGGATTGTCAGCAGCTCCCCATCGCTCATCCTATCTTACTCCGATCTTAGCTGCACAATCCCATGTGCCTATCTCATGCCAGCTCCAGCAAGGGCTTCCTGGGCTTCTCCCAGAGAAGCAGCAACCACTTTATGGATATGTATTTACATACTATTGGTTCATAATACTGTGCCCAGCAGCTGCCTAAAATTTGCTTTCCTACTAGTTTTCACTTACACTTCATGTGCCTTGTTTTCCACCTTATTCCAACACTGCATTATAAGCATTTTGGGTAGGAAGGCACATAATTTCAAGCAGCTGCTTTATAATGAGCATTCTAAAATAAAAGCCACATTCACCTGCCCCACCAACTTCTTGACCACCATCCCAAACCCTGAAAAATCATAGTATTTCCTGAGATAATATTTAACTTTTAATTTTTCCTTAAAATTTGTCTTAAGTAAGCCAGGAAAGATTTTACACCACACACTACCAAGTTTTTATCTCCGCACTTCAGAAAGCTTTGGAAGTGTTTGCTTCCAAAACAGATAAACAACAACTCATTACAGGATAAAAATTATGTTCCAGATCAAAAACTCAAAAAATAGCAGAATTCTACTAGGGAAAACAATCAATCTCATTTAATTAAAACTACTACAAATTTACATAGTTGATGAAGTAAGGGCACGGGAAATAGGCACAAAGAATTTTCAACACAGCTACTGGAAACATGATCAAGTACCTCAAAAGTACCATTTCTTACAGAAAATGTCTGCTTTGGAGACTTACAGCTTTTTGCCTACAGGTATTAATTGGTATCTATAAAAAATGATAGGACAATAGATTGACTCCTGAAAGACCACGTATTGCAAACATGGGGAGCAAGAAATAGTTCTTACGTGTAACAAAAGGGAAAAGATTATATAGATAACTGAAGATGTGCAATGTGACCACAACATCATCAAGATTACAGGCACCCTTCTTGAATAGTTGAATGAAACATACGGAGGTAAAAGTGGGAAAAATGCCATGTGGAATTCCTAAGGGTAGATTATGCCAGACAAATCTGACATTTTTCTCTGATATTTAATAGATCTGGACTTGACTGAAGTATTTGATTTAATGCTGTAGAGGAAACTATTAATGAAGCTGCAGAAATGGCAAGTGGTAGTACACAAATCCCAGGAAAGTAATAGGCAGTGGTGCCTGGCAATGGGTTATGCTGACATAGGGACCATCAGGCTTCAAGCAAGTTAATGCTGGAGCTCCTCCAGGATCAGCCCTAGGACAGATCTTACAAAACAATAATGACTGACACCACATAACAGGGCTAATGAGATTTGCTGACAAAGCAGCTCAATAAAGAGGAAAAGTAGAAAGTCTTGCAGAGGAACCAAATGACTTTGAGAACCATTCAATGGTGAAAATAGAAACAGTACAAAATGCCTTAGCATGAAATGCAAGGTCACATAGTCAATGCCCAATAAGTACACACATTTTTTAATATAAAGGTAGGGGCTTATTTGTTGGAGAAAGATCTGGACATTATAATTGACCACAACCTGACTTAGACCACCTGAGATGCCTTAAAAGACACTACTTTTTTTTAATTAAAAAAAAAGGCATTTCCAATATAGACAGTGGAACATTAAGTCCATTGTAAGAATCCTTGTTATGATCACAACCAGAATACCTTCTGCAGTCTGGTCACTGTCTTCAGAACAGAAAAATAAAAATAGAACAGAACAATAAGATCATGAGAATGAAGAGAGTAAAAAGGGATTCTAAAATAGTTCTGCTTTGTACAGCTTAATAAAACAAAGGACAACAAAGATTGTATACGTTAGACTATACATCCTTCTACAATGAGATTACTAGCTCAGTGAATGAGGGGAGAGCAATGCTTTTTTTTTGATTTCAGCAAGGCTTTTGACAGTTTATCTCAAAACATTCTCAAATGATGAAGTATGGCTTACATAAATGGACAATGGACTGAAAACCATCTGAACTGCTGGGTTCAAAGGGCTGAGGTCAGTCCAGTAAATCCATCTGGAGACCAGTCACTGGTGGTGTACCCCAGGGACTGATACTGAGGACAATACATCTTCATTAATGACCCGGATGGTGGGACAGATTGCATCTTCAGCATACTCGCAGACAATACAGAACTGTGAGGAGTGATTGATAGATCAAATGGTTGTGCGGGACTTTGACAGGCTGGAGAAATGGGCCAACAGGAATCATGAAGTTCAACAATGGTAACTGGAAAGCCCTGCACCGGGGGAGGAATAACCCCATTCACCAGGACAGGTTGGGTGGAATGCAGTTTTGCAAAAACAGACATGGAGGTCCTAGTGGACAAGTCAAACATGACCCAGCAATGCACCCTTGTAAGAAAGACTACTAACAGCATCCTGGGGCTACATTAGGAAGAACACTGCCAGCTGGTCAAGGGAGGTGATTGCGCCCCCCTCTACTCAGCAGGACATACTGGACTGAGTCCAGTGAAGGGCCACTAAGATGATTAGGGGATTGGCACATCTGTCATGAGTAGAAGCTGAGAGGGCTGGGACTGTTAAGCCAGGAGAATGTTCAGTGGAGGTCTTACCAAGATGTATAAATACACGATGGGAGGGAGCAAGGAAGACAGAGCCAAGCTCTTCACAGGGGTGCCCAGTCACAGGACAAGAGGCAACAGGTACAAATTGCAATACAGGAAACTCCAATTAAGCATAAGGAAAACACTTTTTTACTGTGAGGGTGGTTGAAAGCTGGCACAGGTTTCCCAGAGAGACTACAGAGGCTCCATCCTTGGAGATATTCAAAACCTGACAGCCCACAGCAAACTGCTTTAGCTGACCCTGCTTTGAGAAGTGGGGTTGGACTGGAGGGCCTTTCCAACCTCAGCTATGCTGCAATTCTGTGTAAACACTAAAATGACTACTTGAAGGAGAATCTTGACACAAACATGGAAGCAAATTAGCCAGGAAAAAACACAGGACAGAAATTACAATATTATTTACTTTGGAATACCTTTTCAGAAAAAGCAGAGGAAGGTAGAAAAATCAATCAGATGATTTTTAGATGAAGCTGACAAATTTCTGTAGCAGAGTACAAGACATAATTGCCTGTGGTATCTAGACAACTTCACGTCTTTCTCTTCAAAGAGAAAGTTAACTTCATACCTCACATCCGCAGCTACCATGAAATAATACATCACTGAATACGTACACAATTGAGCATTTATTATTACAGCCTCCACAGATGTGCAACAATCTTTCAGCAGCCCCAACTTCAGTGAATCCCATCCTGTACTAAATGAAATATCGTCTTCAGGCAATTATGAGTTTTGCATTTAAATAGCATGCTAAGTTCTGTTTCCTTAAGCAAAATTAACGAGAAAATTTTAACTAATTAATATTTCCAAAACAAAGAGCAAATTGTACATAGTCTGTGTCTCCTCATGTGACATCTTTGATGTTTACAGAGAATGACAGGATCTCAGTCTGACAACTTACAAAGCCTCCAGAAGCCAAATTACTTGTAAGTGCTCACATTAACTTAATAATATTAAGTAACTGTGACTGGGGCCACTAAAGTACCTTAGCCCTTACCTTTTTTACCTTAGAAATATTTTAACTAACATACCTTGAGAAGAAGTGAAAATGTTAATGACTTCTACCAGCTTGAAAGAAACCAAAACAACCAACCCCCACCCCCCAACAACAGCACAAGAAAATGAACAAAACCCCCCAAACACCAAAGTCCAAAATTTCGATTAGAATTTTTTTAAATGTCTGCAATTAGTATGATTTTAATTGCATGATAGTATGGTACGATATGCAATAGTATGATATGCAATTAAAGATAAAACCGTGAACTAATAAGCAAGAGCTAAAATATGTTAATTTTCAAACCTAAACCTGCAAAAGTTGGAACATTCAGAGCAGACTACCTCATCTCTCCTTCTTGACCTTTGGGTCTCAAGATCACTGTATGCAAGAAGTCTACCTTTCATTTTACCTATTTTACTCCCAATCATCTTCAGTGCGCTACCAATCATGGCATATAACATAACTTCTGAGCAACTGATTTCATGGCAACAAGCAATAATACATACTACTAAATAAACATTCAAAAACTACATCAATTGAAGTTTTATTTTATTTTTTATTTCTAGCAGATTACCAAGTTATCAATGTAGTATATGATGGTAATAAAGGATGTATCAAAATTCATTGCATGGAATAACAACAACTTGTCATTATAAAACACGTCTCATGCATAAGAAAACAAATTTCTACATACTGCAGTTTAAAACTCTGTTTTCTACTGAAATACATTCAAATATAGTAGTCTATGGAGTTATCCTGTCTTCTCATTCGGCAGTTTTAAACTGCTGTCACTAGATTTCCTCTCTTGTAAACAGCAGCTGTCCACACAATACACAAAACTGCACTGTGATTATTTTGAAGTGGCAGGATTTTCTTACACACTACTTAAAAATTTGACTTATGTTGGCATTCAACATATGCTCTTTGTTGGCTTTTAGAAGTCACCCTACTTCAGGCAATGTTAATGGACCACTACAAAGTTAACTAAGAATTTGAAGTTACTACATTATCAGTGCCCTCCTAGCAAGCTTTTACTATCCCCTGATTTTACAAAATGAAAACACCACACAAAAAAATCCCCCTTCCCAATCCTCATAACACTTATGGATTCTGTTCCATCTGATCCATAAACTACAAATAACCAATCAGTTTCCGAAATGCCTGCCATGGCATCTCCATGCTTATTGTACCCACATTTAAAACTTTGATAAAAAGACTTAAAAAAAAAAAATGCTGAAGTACCTCCCATAATGTATGTTTCCAAGGAGAATAAATGGATACTCTAGGTACAGATGAAATGTTATTTATTCTTGCTAAATCAGAGCAGTACTTCTGCCAAATACTTCATTTGATAACATCCTGCATGGAAATATGTCAAAACCCCCAAATATATAATAGATATAAGCCAAAACCCACTGCAAGTTAGAAAAAAAAGGACCTTGGGGAAAACCAGCTATATTTAACTGGTAAGCAGCCATGGGACAACTATATTTCACTTGAACTGATAACACTAGAAACATCTTTTTTTGACAACTAACATTTAGAAACTGTCAGTTTGTGTGTCTAGCAATCTTTCATCTCTGTAATAATTCTTTGTAGCCACATTTTCAGTCCTTAGAAGAAGGAAGCAACTTAACTTTTAAGAATGCTTTTCTTCACTAGAAATAAGTTTCTGTCAGCATTTCTTCAGAGTGAATAAAGACTCATGAAAATTTTCAAGTCTATACGCCTAAATCACTGAAGTTAGGTATTAAATATACTGGCTTCCATGTTCAACAGTACTAGATAACTCCAACTTCTATTGATATTGATTGGAGACAAAATATTGAATGTCTACTGTGAAAGCAAGGTGCTTGGTGGCTCTAAGTGTTTCTCTGTGAACATTTAACCAGAACAGAACATGAAATCTTTTGTGAGAAGCTCCTGTTCTCATGTATGGTATAACCTATTCTCTGATACAGCTGAAACTGGCTATATCAATCTCCCATTTGCCAGCAGGATAGAGGATTTAAAGAACTGGGATCATGAAGTTTGATTCTAATTTAAATAGATTCTGGTTCTTCCAGCTTCACTGTTGAAGAGTTGGGTCATAGGTGCATACAAGAATCATTTTCCACCCAAAACACATCTAAAATTCCAAATACAATTTCAGATGTTTTCTCAGATCTACAGAGACCTAAATGGTTCAGAAGATAGTAGTCAAAAATAAAGACAGAAAGAAGGGTTAAACGGCAGAAATCCCCTTGTACACAGCTGTGGACACTTAAAAAACCCTACCAAACAAATAAAAAGCCCTAGATATGCAAGAATGCTACTTCAGCTAGAATCTGGAAAGACCAAGAGAAAAGACAAGGGAAGCCAGGGAAGTGCTAGCCAGCAGGCTGCCTATTTGTCAGACAGCTGTTGTGCAAAAATGTGCATCTCCATGACTCCTCACGTCTTTTCCTACACACATCTTAAGCAGAATCTAGCAAACATGTCCAGCATGAAGATTTCTGGGGTATGCCACCCAGTTGTATTCTTTTAAATTATAATAATCATTATTTCTCCAAAACAGGTGGTCAGTGTTCTTCATAAAACTCACAAAACCACTCAAAAAAGTTCCCAAGTCAATTTGGCTACAATCTAGTGTGAATCTAAATTCCTTTTTACTTAGTCAAAGAACTGAAACCAGAAAGCCAAATAAAACTGTATTATAATAATTTTCTGTGACATCAGGTAACTACAAGCCGAAGTAAAAAAAAACGATTTCTTCTTTTAAGAATCTTCAGAGTTAGTTCCTGTTCTGGCAAACACAGTGTTAAAACCACAGTGTCTCTTGTAGTAGCCCTGTAGGCTCCCTACTCTTCACATTTTAATGTTCAGTGCGAAGTTAAGAGAGACATATGATCCTAGGTTCACTTCAGTTCCTTCTGCACTGCAAGTATATGAATAAACTACTTTTTACCATCCATTCTCTGCACTTCCAATGTTTAAGACAAAAGTACTTAAAACCAAAGTGAAGACATTAAATATAATGCACTTAATCACTTTGATCTGTAACTTGGCCCTCCTAGAAGACAGAAAATTAGACAGCTTTCCTGTATGCATAAACAGATATACCAGTATTTTTTTTTAATTGGGACATGAAAAACATTGTTTTTGGAAAAACAGAAAAAACAAGATTTACCCTGACCTCTATACAATGCTCTCAAATAATATGTAATTTTATTGCTTTTGAAAATGTTAGTTAAGAAACAAAATTGATAAAAACCAAGTAAAAACTGCATGCTACTGTCATAGTTTTTTACTGAATTACCAATAACACAAACACTGAGAAAGATTGGTGTTGAAAAATTACTGCCTGCTAAAATGGATTTAGTACAAACCAGAACATGTAGTATAAAAGAAAATTGATCACTACTTACAGAGTGCTATAAATGAACACAGTGCTTTACAGATAAACATTAACAGGGTTCCTTCCCCTTAAGAGCGTATAATTGAACTCAAATGCGATACTCTGAATGACAATTAAGGTTTGTGAAAATGAGCAGAGGCATTGTTACTGTGAAGATGAATATAGAAAGAAACAACAGAGACTTGCATACTCCCTGCTTGATTTCCTGCAAAAGCTGTAATTCACACACTGCTATTGTTCTGATGGCTGTATGGATTTGTTCAAAGGAAAGATTACATACCTGTAATTTAAAAGGTGGCAACTGACTATTTGAACTATCAGATTTGATATTCCTTTTATTAATACAGAACACTTAAAGAAAAGATAAGAATTCCATAATTGATGTAGTTCACTCCTTAGAGTATGACATTATTTTTCATCTCAGGACAAATGAACATAGTTACAGCATGCATTTTGTTCAGCTTCTGGTTGTGGTGGAACAGACTGAAAGCTGTTTGACATAGCCAAGGAGATCAATATAGATGAGATGACAAATGACCACCAGCTGTGTAGAGTACAACACAAATGCAATACACAAAGACCAGAAGAGAAACAATTAGAAATAAATTACGTGAAGTAGGAAACTGAGAAAGTCTTTGTCAAAAGACAAATTTAGTATAGTTCTCTCAAGGGTCCTGAGACAGTTCAGATTAATTCACAGAATGGAACCATATGTGAAATTTTAAAAGTCACCCATAATAGGACAGCTGGGGATATTCCTCTGTCACTGGCAGCATCATAAAATTAACAAAATCAAGAGCCAGGTGAGTGAGGTAACAGGCACTCTAAAGACAAGCTAGGAACATTTTGATGCAGATGCTGCAGTTGAGAAAACTCACACCAGATACTTTTCATAGCTTTAGTAACTTAAAGCTACTCCCTAGTCCAGCATTTATTCAGAATGCATCTGAGCACAAAGAACAGATGATCAGAGACTTTCTAATAAATTACATAAGAAGGGATAAATTCAAAGATTTCTTGAAGAGTTAGATACTAGACTAGGAAGAAAACTTGGAGGGAGCAAATGGTCTGCTGTTAATATGCATGATCACACCTAAAGAAAACCCCCAAAATACTGTAAGATAGGAGAGAAGTGTAAAACATAGGTAAATGCAGAACCATCAAACCAACAAAGCAGGCCTGAGCAATGAGGTAGTCAACTACTTTGATAAATACTTGAATAGAAGCTGGTTTGGGGTTTGTTGTTTTGGCTTTTTTTTTTTTTTTTTTTTTTGACAAACAGGAAAACCACTTGAAATAATTAAGCAAGAAAAGAAATATTGAAAAAGCAACAGAAAATACTACTTCTTTTCTGGTCAAATCAATTTAATTTCCAAGCTAATCTTTAGGTACCCACAGAGACAAGAGAGATGTACGAGTATCTGAAAATTTTTCAGACAATATTCTTAACCACACATTAAGACGTTGAGTTTCAAATGTTATTCTTTAACACAAGGGGAAAAAGCCCTATTTTTAAATGTCCTCATTTCTTGTCTACGAGATCTGAGAAAAGGTGTCCACCCACATGTAACAATATCACAGTGTACAAGAACAATCAGATCACTGAAAAGGAAACAGAACACCTCTGTGGGATCATTCAAAAATCTGCAGTGTTGTCACTTATGACACAGAAGGCAAAAATTAAGGTGAAAATTATGTATACAGTTATAAAACTTAGTTAAAATACCTCATTATATTGGTTACAGAAGTTCACAAGACAAATTAACTTTTCCCCCTAATATCCAAAAGAAAAGCATTGCAAATTTTTTGGCCGAAAATGGAGAATACATATGTATGAAGAGAAACAACAAAAACTTATCAATAGTTATCTTAGAGATAAATTAAAATAGAAATAGCATTCCATATTTCATCTGTCAGAACAAAGGAACATCTGAAAGGGGTGGCAAGGGACAAACACAAACCCATAAGATTAGGCAGCTAATAGTTTACAGTGCACCTTCATAAGCATTTATTCTGTTAGTGAGAGCTCATCTGTTTCTGTAAGAGCTTCTGGTTTTGCAACTAGGAATTCAACACCGTGAGATGCATAGTTAACTATATAGATGGGCAAAATAAAGCTGTAAAACAGCAGCAAATCTGCATTACTGAAACATGACACTTAAGTAAGAGTGATGCTCTCAACTTTTGCAACATCACAACACTCAGCACAGCATCTAAACATCAAATCTCATTAGTGCTGTTGCTTTAAGCCTTTTCATCTTAAGTAGATCTTGAAACAATACAAAACTTGGGGAAAAGTTGAAGTAGAGTGTTATTTTAATAGGATTTTCAGTAACCCAGATTATACATAATAGAAAGGTAATGTTACAAGAAGAAGGGGCTTAGAGGTGCCACTATACCAGTACTATTATTCATTTACTTGAGAGGGGAAAACACATTTTTTGGTCTATGATTCCAGATTGCCTAATCTCACCATAGAATTTAAACCATAACCTGAAATAATTCCTTCAATGTACAACTGCAGTGTACCCCTTAAAAAAAAGATTGAAGCAGGCATGAACAATTTGTTCTTTTGATAAAATGCAGTGGCAGGCTGGTAGAAATTTAACCATTTGGAGATTAAAAACTAGTTAATACACAACAGTGATGAAAGCAATGCTGGCATTTGCAATGTTTTTATAGTCTATTGCTGTTGCTTTTTGAAAAGAGAACTTGAAATGTGAGCAAGTTTCCACTGAGTTTTACACAGAATAATCGAACAGAACACAATATTTTTGCTAGAAGCGAATCACTGAGTCAAAGAAGTGCATTAAAATTAACCACTGAGAAATAATATATTTAGAGGGATGTGCATTGAAAATGTCATTTCCTTATGCTATTTAAACATATAATAAAAGCAGGCTAAACGTTTCTGCTTCATTCATAGAATCTGTTTTACAACACGTTACATAAAGTGAATCTAAATCTATCTCTTAATTGTAGCAGATGCAAAATTAGTGAAAGCTCATCCTTTACTTATTACAGGACTGCCCTCATGTTCATAAATACTGGCTTCAAGTGACAGTTATATTACGCAAAATTCTCAGCTGTAAGAATCCTGATAGAAGCCTCACTGTTTTTATTGGGTAATAAAAACCAAGTCAATCTAGTGGAACCTTTAGAAGAAATTTCTTTAATATGTCATTAACACTACCTCATAAACTAAATTGTTGATTTGAAAAGGGCACAAGGAAAACTCCACGCATTTCCTGCTGGACAATTTACACCTAAGAATGCAGAAATAAGGCTGACAGTAATAAATTCAATCTTTTTTAACCTAAGATATTTCAGAAAATAATATTCCAAATTGAAAGGCAAAGATAACAGAAACAAAAGGCGTTTTATCATGAAAACCTGAAGGCATCAATACTAGAAAACGATGATTGTTTCTAAACCTAAGAACACACACTGGAAGAAACCTAGTATCAGTTCATTAATATTACTGTGAGATTATGCAAATAGAAATAAGCAGAGTTTAATGAGAGTCCAAGTTAGTGGAGAAAAGCTGGAATCTAAACAGCCCCCTGCAAAGTTTAGATCAGCTTCACGATTTTTTCCACTTGCATCATGCCCAGAAGAACTCTTGCAAGACTACGTGGCTGCTGGAGAGTCTTTGCCTGTTCCAGGTAAGCTCCTGATACATTGGGGAAGGTACAATGAAGTATTTATAAATTCACTGGAATCACGATGGACTCAGAACCATGCCTCCCACAAGTATAGCTCTGAAAGCAATCCAATACTCCTATGGTTTAAAACTGGGATGCTACTTAACACAAGGATCTCACGCTCTGACATTCTGAGTATGAAAAGTGTAACATACCACTTTCAATTCAAGAACAAATTTTCTCAATATAAAAAGTCTTCTAAAGTAGCTACACAAATCATCCATCTCTACATTTCATTGGAAGTAAATAAGTTAAAAATTAAATCAATGCAGAGCATTTTAATATCTTAGCAACTGGATTTGCTTTGTGAGATTCAAATATCAGTTTTCTGAATAGTACACAGATTATTTTGTTATTTTCTCCCAAAAACATATTGGTCATACTTTTATCTGTATGACACCTGATTAATATTGGTAAGAAATATGAAGCTTCAGATGTAAACAATTTTTCACTTACATGCTACAAGGAAAACACTGGAAACATATAAATTATACTTTGTTGTTTTTTTTTTTTTTAAAGTATTTTATAGTATTACTTTGCTGCTGTTCCAATACCAAAACCACTCTATTGGAGAGACTTCTCAGGAACTTTAATTTCTAGAAGTAATGTCACATTCAGCTTTGGTCGAATGCTGAATTTTGCTGTGCTAGCTGGATTATTGATGATAATACTATCTATAGGGCTACATATTTTCTACCCCTACAGTGTCTTTTTCCACCTGAAGCTTAACACACTGCTGTTGTATTAAGATTTCCTATCCACAAACTTGCCAGTACACATTGTATCATTATCTTATACATAGTAATAATACTTTTAGATCTGAAAAAATACTTGTTTCCTCCACTGACTATAATTATTTTCCCCCTTTTTTTACTCTTTCCCAACAATTTTTCAAGTTATCTTTAAAACTGTTAAAAAGAAATGGGAAATGTATTTTTATGAAACTTTAAATGTTTTAAATAAAAACAAAGCAAACTCTCAATAGCTTGCATAGCCTAACAAAAAAACACTTCAAAAAAAGTTATTTGTAACATCTTTTATAGGCACAGACACAGGAACACAGAAAAACCAGTCCCCTCCATGCATGCACATACACACAAAGAAGGCCAGAAGCTCCATTTGGACTTCTAACTTCCAATTTGTGAAGCACCTCCAATAATTCTTAAATGATTTACTGAATGTAAGAGTACACTCAATATATTGAATTTGATATATCATATATTATATGTATTTACTTGTTTTATGCTGGCTGTGAATCATTAAAACAGAGTCTATATTCCTGTTAATATGCAGCTCTGAGTTTGTACTGTGGCTATTTTAGTATACTATGTCATGGCCATGATAGCTTAATGATTTTAAATAATTTTCCCAGCTGGATACCACAGACTTTTTGCCTTCCTCATAAAAAAAGTGTATTGCATACCTATTTAATGCACGCTGGTAGATATGCATTAAATCTGGAGGTCTTCCTCTATTTGTCAATATTAATATTGAGTTTAATATATGGAAAAAATATCCTATGAATAACTACATGATTCCTGAAAACAAATATGAAACCAAAACAGCTTCAAGGTGATGGAGACAGTGTTGCATTCAGAGTATATCATTACATTTTTATGGCCCAGATCCCACCATTTTGTAATTCTTACCACAGCTGATTATGGTAACTTAAAATATTTTTCCATCTTGCAATTAAGAAACTATTAAATATTGGGACATGTTAATAACTCTCTCTCATTACCACATTAGAAATCATTATTGTCACCACACAGTATAATGTAATGCTGGATTAATATAGTGGAAAATTGCTAATCATATAATAACATTTCAATGTTTTTACTACATTAGCAAAACTGATTAAGAATAAAGTGCAAATAATAAATAAGACACAATTTTACAAGCCAGGAGAAAATTACAAGCAAAATGACAGCACTGAGAATGCTGCTGTACCCGATAATATAAATATCAATTATGTTATGCTTCTGGCTAGAATTTAAAATACTTCAGAGTTGCTGATACACAGCACTTTTGGAAATCAGATCTCCTCTTCTATGTCTTAAATAAAACTAAAAATTGTTATGGCCTTTTCCAATTGCAATGGAATTTGCAACCAAATGGGAATTACTTTAAAGGTTGGAAACCATCTACAATTTTAACTTCTGTTAAATTGTACACATTTTTAAGCACTACATTATAGTAAGAAAGCTAGCAGATAATTTCAAGTTTCAGCTAGAAAATTACTATCATTTTAATAATCCCCTGTAGCATATTTAGATATTATACTTTTGACTTAGTATGCATGAAATGGAAAACACCAACAGGATCCAATTTCTGTTAACATCCGAGTAGTTTTTTCTGAGGACCTTCAAGCGTCCACAAACACTACTTTTAATTTAAAACATCCTGTTTGTAGCATGCAAGTTCCAAAAAGCATGATGAAATGTGAGATTACAATACAAAAGCCTATCCCTTTTATCAGGCTTCATTTTGCATGTTCTTACAAAATATGAAAGAATTATTATAAATGGATTCGTTAGTTATTTAAATATTCTAAACAGTGTGTATCACTTCAAAACCAGTTAACAGCATATATTCAGATGCTTCTGTAATTTCTTTTGATATAAAGAATGCTAAACAGAATTGTAACACAACTTTTACTAATTCTGGCAAGCCTGCTGCAATTCAGTTTACAGACTTGCAAAATTAGTTTGAACTAATCTGAATTAAGTATAACTAATCTGACTTAAGTATAAACATAACTATCAAATATCTAAAGATAATCACAAAATGCCACTTTAGACCTTTATTCATTTCAGTAAAGATGTTTTTAAAGTATTGAAAAAAAGAAAACATTGCAAAATGTTTTCTTTTCTAACTCAGACAATAATACTAAGGTAATAAAAGTGAAATTTTCATATCCCCTTGCTTACAGAGTCTCTCTGCCTCATTTATATTAAATTACAGTACTAATTAGGTACTTTTCCACTTACAGTACTATACTATACTCCACTATGCACCTCAGTCTCTGAGTCTAGACAAGTTTTTGGCACTGTTACTGTTAGCAGTTAACTCAAGTTCCACAGAATGCCAATATCCATTGTGTAATGCTCCCCATTGTTAAGGAACCCTCTCTTCTCACTTGGTTTTAAATTAGAGAAGAAAGGGGATCATGAATGCAGTAGATTCAGAATTTAATTTAATTCCATTTAAGATTTCTCATTTAAAAAAGTACTGTCTCCCTGAAACCAAGGCATAGTGCAGAAAGGTATCTTTATTTGACAAGACTTTCGTCAGGGGAGATTGCTCATGATGAAAATACATTTCCTCATCAGAGACACCTGAGCACACTCAAGAGTTTTGTTGCAGATCACTACTAGCTTGTTGAGATTTGGCAAAGCATGTTCTGAATACAGGTTTTCTGTATCCCAGTGACTGCATGGACTACTTCAGTATTCCTGGGATTGACTATTGCTTATCCTCGTATCAATTTCTTTCTTACCCTGTCAAATTTGGCTCAGTTGGTAAAGGCTCTTGAAAAAGTTGGCTCTTGAAACCTTTAAGCATTTCATAGGAAGGAAAGGGTATTTGCTGACAAAGGCATAGCTGACAGCGTGAAGAGTCACAAAATACCAGTGAAACAAACTTCATTTTATGACAGAGTAAAAGAAAAAGCTTCTTCTCTATATTTTCTTCCTCAAATCCACAGATATAAGTCTTCCTCTAGTAAATACGAACACTAGGTACTTCAAAGTCTGAATACATTTATGATTCTTATACCAATGCTGGGAAGTAGTATGTTTTATACTGATAGAAGACCCTGAGAAATACAGAGGGAGGCGTAACAGGAAAACAATTCTCTGAAGAATCAAACTCTGTATTTGTCAATTCCTAGTTCCCAACTGTGAAGTTCCATTTTTATAATACCTAAGTTAACAAGATTGAAATACATAAAAAGCTACCTAAAAATGCCTTAAAAGGGCTTTTGAAATAAACCTAACTACAAATTTCATTGCTGTTAGGAGATGATATTTACAATTTTATGTTCCAGTTCATTTTCAGAATGAGATATTTAAATACTCAACTATCCTGCATTTCAGTTTCATCACCATGCTGGTTCAACTCTTATTTAAGAAAAAAACTCTAAAGTTTTCTCCAAAACTGAGAAAACTTGCCCTGACATTCATCATGTTAAGTTATATTACTAGTTATATTACTGTATCTGATCAAGGTGTCTCTTATTTTGGCATGGGGTTTTACAGTTTATGCATTTTTATCTGAAGTACAAGCTCAAAACAATGTTTTTGTGAAGAATGAGGTGATACTTCCTGAAATTCACAAGAACAAGGGAAGACTTGATAGCAGGTGTGTAACAATTCATTTATTCTTACAATACATATTTGTAAACCAATAATTTTCTATTTATTCAGATAAAAACAACCACTTAAAGTATTGACATAATAAAATTCTTTGCATGCTGAAAAATTATTTTCCTTTTTTATTTTATTGGTCTCAGTGGAAATGTAAGAGTTTCTGCAGGTGCTGACTTGCTGTAATTCAAAAGCATTGCCTCAAATCCAGTTCACCCATATAATCTCCAAAATATCACTGCTTTTAAAGTAGAGGTTTAATAGACCCCTAAATGATTTTGTCATACAGAAGATTAAGTTTTCAACTTACTCACACAAAGAAAATATGGTACAAAAAAAGTCAACTCAGAACAGGCATTAAAGGCCTGAGTTTACCAACAAAAGCAAAGACACCCTAGCTGGAAGCCTCACCTTAATTGCATGGTGTCTAGGTAATGCACCACATGCCATGTATAAGATCAATCACAGATGTGAAACTGTTACAACACCTAGACACACCACACTGGACTGAAGACAGCAAGTAGGTCCACACTGAAAATCCGTTACATGTGTTCTCAACATGTGTACATGCTTTATTGTATTTCCTATTAAAGAAACACCAACAGTTTTGAAAGTGAAGATAGCAATAGATTTGAATAAAAAGATGCAACTGTTTTGTTCCATTACCTAAGAAACCCTAACCTATGAGTACACACAAGTTAAGCTGCTACTATGATTAAATAATTATGCTCTAGTATCACGAATTATGTCAGCTGCTGGTGTTATGCCTGTTTAAGTAAGGAGAATGCCAAGCCCAGGCACATTTTTGAGAAATTTTGCAGTGTTGTGGACCAATCCCAACCGTAAATCTTTTTATTTCTCTCTAAGAAGTTATTGGAAGTGTTTGAAAGAGGTTATTTCTATAGTAAAAGCTCACTTTTTTCATCTACTACTTCTCCTCCCACTATCACCCTGATCAGAAATTGACAGGTGCACATGCAACTTGATTTACTGAGAGACAAGTATAGAATGAGACTAAAAAAGGTCAAAGAGAAAGTAGGTAAAAGACAACTGCCTGATGGCATTCTACCAAAGACACTCCACTTCCCCAGGAACAACTATTTTTACCTTCTAGCCCAACTGTAGAGCTAAATATTTCTAAAGGTACCTAAATAAATAAACAAAATCTTTATTTTCCCCTCCCTTGTCTTTCACAGTCTTGTCTGAACTCTTTACTATGTTTATCTTGCTTTACACTTAAATCTATAGTTATTTTACTCCATAGAAAGCAAGAAATTAAATGGGCATCATCATAAATAGTTACTGAAAAGGCATCAACATTCATGAAAATGGAAGAGTAAAAAAGATCATAAAAGTCTGAACTTCAAAACAGCCTGATAAAAAGAGTTGAAGCAAATAAATGCAAAGGTATAACAATAGGTTATCATTTTTGCATACTGCTTCCTCCTGTTCTGTCACTATTTGTGAAAGCAAAAGAGCACACTGCTGCTTTTTTCATCCCAATACTTAATATATTTCCTTCCTGCAAATTAAAACCTGAGCATAAGTAGTAGCAGTAATTATGCTAGTAGTTACATATACATACATGTGCTTCAGTACAACTCTTAAGTTGGCTGAAGTCACCACCACTGAAGGTTTTGTAACAAAAGTTTCTAACGCATAGCATCTGGTTATCTCCTCCTCTTAGATACCCCTAGAACTTAAAAAAAATGAATTTCATTGAAATGAAGTTAAAATATTTGACTTAACAATTAAGGCAGTCATTAACTGTTTCATATAATATACTTCAATCTACAAATTCAGGCCAAAAGATGCCACTGACTGATTTAGAAAAGAAAGATTCTAGAATGTGCCTTTATCAATGAAGACCATCCATGCGCTGCCACTCGGTGCTCTTAGGAGCAGTAATTTCCATCAGATACTGATACACTGCAATAGGATAGGAAAGGAGAGGGAACCAGTATTTGTCTCATTCTTATTTCTGATGTAATTCTGAACAAAGGCCATAGGCCAAAGCAAGGCAAGCAGCTGCTTTAGACCCTGAAGGCTTGTGCCAACTTGGTAACTCAGAGTTCCCCTCTGGTAGAGTGCTGTACATGAAAATCTCTCTTTCCAATTCAAGTATTTATGGCCACATGTAATTATGGTATATCCATACAAACTAAAGCAGTCAATGCAAATCACACATTCTTTCATCCATCCTGGATTTACTGTCACCACTGAAAGTTTACAGGTGATTCAGAAGGCAGTAAGATCTGAGGTCACTAGTTTCCCTTGGAAGAAAATGTCTGTGGGCTAATCATCAGGAAAACAGTCTAGGCCATGTTCAGAAATTATCTAAAATGCCCATAAAGTATATTGCTTTACATTGACTTGACTCATTTGTCCTCTGTTAGGATGCGTAAGTTAGAGTTCATACCTATAAATTACTTTCTTCTATCTCCAAATTTGACTACTTCTTTCCAGATTTTGCAGCTGTTATTTTTAATAGCTCCTCTGTTTCTGAAGAGGACAGCTGTTGTGAGAGAGATCTTTACTGCTAAAGGGGACACAGTCCTCTAGGTAGTCCAGTCAGCTTTGATATTTAGTACCATGCTCTGGAGCCAGTTTTAGTATGTAATGGAGAGCAACTGTAGGTTAGAATTGAAGCTTTCGGCTCAACTTTAAGTTGCCGTTTTCTGCACCAGATAGCACTATTTTAAGCCTTAGGTATTTTCCAGATACATGATTGTTAGACTAAACAAGCATGCAAGTCTCAAAGGTAAATCTGTACCTATCAGGACACAGACTTGTAGTCAATAAAAAGCAACTTTTAAAAGCTCCCTCCTAGACTGAAGAAGATCATAAGCTGCACATCATTTTTAACAAAGTGCAGTATTTTAAGCGCTAACTTCTAGCAAAAGTTTCATCTTTCCATTGGTATGACTTCTACACTAAGTGCAGTCCCGATATATTGCTTTTCATTTATGTTCAGATTTCTCAGAAGCTTTTAGATGATGCTCCCTGCACTGACTTAAAGGAAACATACAATTATTTCATGTCTGCATACTGGAAACATTTGATAACCCCCTGGGGTTTCATGTGAATTCTAACTATCATGGAGAAGAAAACAGAGGTCTGAAAGACTCTATACAAGACAGCTCATGCAACAAAGATGTCAGTTCCCATAATATATAGTTAGCTAACTTAGTTTGGTATTACTGCTACTGACAGCAATAACATTTGGATCCCTGAGCCCTGAGCCAAATAAATAATGAACATGACTGTGGAAAGGCTGTCTCCATCTCTTCTTTCATTACTCCTCTGATTAAACCCCTAATATTAGCTCTGTTAAAATGAATGCTTACCCACATCCAAAGTCAACCTAATGGAAGGCCAAGTGAAATAAATCCACAACAATGGCAGAAGATGGGCATTTTTTGGAATTGTCCTTCAATCTGTTTCTGAAACAAATCCCTCATAAGTGGAAAGCTATCATACACAAAGAGAAAGATACAAAGGCATCAAGTGCTTTTCTTCTTAATTTTCCTTTGTATTTAAATTATAATTTGTAATTGTGTATTATAAAAAAATGGCACTGCTGGTCTCCTTAAGAGATGCAGATGTCTAGAATTCAAGCATGATCCTATAGGACAGGCTGGACCCTATGTCCTACCACAACACTCCCAAACATACTCCAAAAACAATGAAATAAAGCAACAGTTTTGGAATTAATTACAAGCTACTCCTTCCATAAGGACAGTGGGTCACAATACTTGGCAAAGCAAGTAGCATCTGACAAATTCTGTATTGATGAAATACCAAGTACTATTGAAAGAGGCACCAGCTCTTCCCTAAGCAGACTATCAAAATAAGAAGGAAAGCTTCTAGTATATGACATCCTGCCACTTCACTCTGGGTCCGTCTGTTGAAGAGGAGGGGTATTTCTACTTTCCTGACAATAACGTGGAGCAGCTTCCTTGCAAAAAGGGATGCTCCCTTCTTAAGGTCAGAAAGGGGAAAACAGAAAGGAAAAGCAACAAGAAAGCTGGAGAACAAGGGAAGATTATGGACTCCGAAGAGGTACAGTGAGTTTGTATTAGAGACCAAATCCAAAGCAAACACTTGCAGAGATCTGGGAGTGAAGAGGAAATTGCACAGTTTGTCTAGTGTCAGAAGGCATTTCAAGTTCCGAAACTAGCAAGCAAAACTATTTAAAAAAACCTATAAAGAACGGAACAGGGTGGGATTTGTTTTTAAACATTTTATTTAATCTGCCTCACCCACATCATTTTAAATCATAGCTTTAGAACTGGGAACATTTGGCATCTTTCGCATGCTCACAAAAGAAGGCAAGAAAGGAGACTGTGGAAAGTGGAAGAGGTCATTTCTTGTTAAGCCAGACACACCATAAAAGAGAAGTTCAACTTCAGTGGTCAGACAGCAGTTCAGAGGATGAGTTACAAAGTTTTTGTGTCTTTGACTTCTTGGTTGAACAAAAGATTTACTTTTTGGTAGTCAAAACTCTACATTCAGCTGTCTAAAAACATCCTAAAGACTAGACACTTCTCATGATGCTAGTAAAATAAGAAAAATCTGACAAGACAACACATCAGGTGATGGTCAAATTCTCCCCCTCCTTTTACACCTTCTGGAAGAGATGAAAGAATAATTAAAACTCACCTTGATAGGACTAACAAAATAGTTTATCAATATGTTTCAAAGAATGATGGGAAAAATGAGAATATCAACAAGAAAAACTGAGAACCCAAAAAGCCATCTCACTCCATCATGTTGCAATTAAAAAATAATTATCTGATACATGTTCTTGCTTGCTTGACTTGGAACACACTCAATTACTATATCTCAATATTTTTAATAAAGCATGCCATGCCATTCTCCATTTCATAAGTGAAGCTGCTTTGGAATTTAATTATTAACCTTTAAATTGATTCTAAAATTTAACTTGCCCACAATATTTAACAAAAGAAAACCTGGATGTCAAGCCTGTGTTGCCTCAACAATTGCTGCATCCAGCTTCTTTTATTTGTAAAAAATTATTAGAGCTATTGACATAGGGGTCTCTTGGACAGGTAGCTTCATATGACCAGGTCACAGTTACCTTTTCTTTTAAGTACATTAGCTCTCAGGATCTTTAAACCTTTGATCTGTATGTCAGAGTTAAATAAAATACCATCAAAAATCTGTCATACACAGAAGCTCGCATTTTTTATTTGCATATATATTCTGTATGTGTACAGCTCAGATTTTAAAACAGAAACCTGCTTTATTTTTAGCAGGGCAGCTTTGAGTCATCTAGCCTAAAATTCTAGCACAGTTAGATTGTCACAGAAAATCACACTTGGTCTACTTCACAGCAGCATTCCCAGCATAAAGCTCAAATTTACATTATGTATGTAAATTTAAAGACTGTCATTGCTACAGTTTTTTAAATCACATTAGTTCTTCTGAAAAAATTATATTTGTCATACCTAAAGCCATTATCCATCCATAGCAGAAAGGAAAATTTCCCTTTCATTCCTGCCAACTTGCCCTTATTTTGTGACCCACCAGCCCTGGCTCATGCTAGATCATGCTCTGGATCCTAGAGCATGCTTAGTGGAAAAACAAGGCATGCAGTTTCTTACAGGGCTACTGCAAAGCATTTGAAAAGTATATATATCTTCATCAACAGTGATGGCAAAACTTGATAAGTTGCCCAGTTTAGAGGGTCATGGACTAGCTTGTAATATAATAAAAAAATAAAACAAAGAATTTTTTTCATTAAAAGTGCTTCTGAAGAAACAACATAACTAAATACGCAAATACGCAAATGAATGCTTATTTGAGACTAATTATTTGAGAATAATTCCTTTGCCTTTGGTAGATGTGCTTTTCCTCACTTTTATATATTAAGACTCCCTCAACAGAATAAGTCTCACTTCCTTTTGCTCTCCTGAACTGGTTCCTTCTGGAAAGGAACAGAATGTAAAGTTGTTGTTTCTGAGATGTGAGCTTTCAGTTCCATGACTCCAAAACATCACAAAGACCTGTCTTCTATGGGCAACTAACACCGGGAAAGAGAAAATGCAATAAAATTTCAAAACCATTTTGAAAACATTAAATTTTACATTAAATAAATTAATTTTACATTAATTTTTACATTAAATTTTTAATGTATTGTAAAGCACACAACTGTTAAAAAATGCAATTAATGATATAATAATTCAGTTTAGTGTTAAGGTATAATTCTAACATAAGTGTATTCCTGCAGTGCTAACTTCTGTGCATTTGGAGAATACTCCAAATCAATTCAATCAAATTTTGAAAATAATATTTGAAAAACTTCAAAGTAACTTAAATAGGCAATCCCTAAACTTCTAGATTTGGTTACTCAGATGCATTACCATTTCATCTCATTTACAAAAAAAGGGTTGGAGACTGTTATAAGCAGCAGTATTTAGCAACTTTTCACAGCAATTTAAAAAGGTAATACATATCATCATGTTATCAAGATATCTTGCATTTCACATATGACAACCATTAGTAAAATTAATTTGGGGATCCAAATTCTTCAGTTACTGTAATTATACTAATGCTGAATTTTGGACTACCTTGCAATTATCATTAGCTATATTGACAAACTGAAGATGCAATAATCCGAGATCAAATTCCCTCTCACAATAGGGCAGGGGCCCTTACATAGCTGGACACCACTGATAACGATCCAGACAGATTTCTGTAACGTGTATCCTCCAGAGAGGAAGAGCTTTTTCTGGGCTCACATCTAGGCATAGAGCTCTGACTTACGAGCAGGAATTGATTTCCATAGGAGAGCTTAGTAGTGTTTAACCAGCAGACTACCTATCCCTTTCTCAGGAACCCTTGCCCTCACTGCAGGAACAATTCAGTTGCTCATGACATATCTGCTGAGCTACCACAGCTGACAGCCTGGTAAATTAAAAAAAAAACCAGCACCTATTTTCTCTTAGTGTTTTGGCCTGCAGGTTGCAGCAATTCAGCAGCTGTTACAGAATAAGCTAACCCATCTTGAGATCATAGGTGAGAACTGCTGAGGCCACACAAAAGTTAGGTTTTTTGATCAGTCACACCCACTATAGGCTCAACTTGTACACAAAGTATTTAAAAAACTTGAACAATGAATAATAACAATATGAAAAATTTATATCAACAAGTTTCGTTCTTTGTTTAATAATAATCTACTGTGGACTATGGAATTAATCTGCAGTCAAGCAGAATCTCTTCCACATAAAATGCATGAAAAAGGCAGGAAGTCCCAGCTCTTCTCAGAGTCCAAGTGAGCTCTGGAAAGTTGTCTTTAAAAAAAAATCCTTTTATTTATTTTATTTACACTAAGAATATGAGATCACTGATTTCAGGTTGTATTTTAAAAATACAAACTAACCAGCTTAATTTATCCTACAGCACATTTGTATCACCATAATGACAGTGCAAGAAAGACTTGTGTCCTTAGAGTTTACAAATATCTCAATGCATTAATGCTACCATTGACAGAACAAGAGTAAATAATTTTCTTGAATTAGTTCATTTATTTGTCAGACTGTAACATCATGAAGAAACTCGGTATAATTGGGTGTAGTCATTTCACTTTACTAAGATATCTAAACTTAACTGTTCTTACACACACTAGTACATAATATAAAGTATATCTTTTATTAGTAAATACTATTCAATTCTAAAATGTCTACATCTAACTCCTAAAGATGTCTTGGTAAATCAGAGTGGTCTTCTCATTCGAAAAACAGAAGATATAAAAATGTGTGCGCAGAAGCAAACAAGTTAACTTATTTCCTAGTGCAAATCTATAGTGATTTGGGAAAAAGAAATGCAAAAATACTTGAAACATTGTTCAGTTAGTCCCCATACTGTGGCACATGTGAGGATGGGGGAAGAGCTTAAGGTAGATACTGTGAATAGCTACGGAAAGTATGCAGAATCTAGCTATTATGCACATAGAACCCTTCCTTCACTCAAGTGAAAACCATCTCAGAGTTAAAAGTAGAACACAAGCACAGCATTTGAAGTGAATACAAAACTGTCAACTTTCAGTGCTTTGCTTTACACTAGGTACAACATAACAAGAACCTAAGTGGATCTGCTGCATATGCGTTTGTGCTTTAACAAATCCGGAGTGTACAAGAGGCATATTTTTCCTTTAAGGTCTTGTGACTGTTTTGAACAGAACCCCAGCAATATGAGGTAAATATTCTGGTAAATATTCTCCTACGGTTGTTTAAGATGATAACAGGCCAAATCCATCTAAACACCATTTTGCAGCAAGAATAATTAAACTGTGAAACTCAATGCGTACCAATGAGGTCAAATTTTAGGAAGTTCTTTTTTAAAAAATACTAGACAAATATACCAATAATAAGAATACCCACAGGCCAATTCTAACGCGTCAGGGTGTAAGTCAATTACTGATGCAGTAGTCCTAGGATAAGACTTCCCTATTGGGAGTTCACTGCATTATCCCATATCCTTTCTTTGAACAGAATAGCACATAATGCTAGTCATTGCAAAAGTCAGCGAAACACAGTCTGCTGATGTGATTGGTAAGGCAATCCTACATGTTTCTTTGAAATCATGCTCAGGGTCCTAAAAAAAAAAAAAGCACTACTGTACTTCCTGATGAACCTATCAAATTACCAGTCCTTATCCCTTTGCATTCTTAAAAAGACTAGGTAAATTCCTACATTAAATTTATATTCTGATAAACCACTATTGTCTCCATCACATATGTAAGAAAGAGAAAGGTATACTAATTTACTATATGGCTACAACGCAAGTTAGCAGCAAAGTCAAATTCAGAACTCAAAAGTACAAAATCAGACATACATGCACTTGGATTGAGCACAAGTTACTGAAAGAGAGAAAATAATGGTTTTAGGCAACAAACTTGTGAATATATCTAATAAATGTGCAAAGAAGTTATGCTAATATATTTAAACTTTCTGAAGAAAGCACTAGGTCTCCAGGAATAGTATATTATAAAACCTGCATACAGTTCTTAGCTAACAGCAAGATTTTCAGTGCCCTTGTACAGGGGAAAAAACAAACCAAACCATAAACGTACACTTTCAACAGGAAGTATTCTAGAGATGTGCAAGAAACCCCTGTAATTTGGCATTTCAGATTTCCAGGGCAATTAACTCCCCACTGTATCACATCACTTAACATTAATTAATTGCTAAAGATATAGTTATGTAACTTACTGAGCTGCTAAGGATAAAACGGCTCCCAAGACTTGAGCAGAATGCCAAATTAATCAGTGAAGCACAGGGATTTACCCTCTCTTCTGAGATTGCCAAATCAAGCAGTAATTCTCCTTCCAGTGTCAACTAATGGGAACAAGTCAAGTAAATGTCAGTCAACTATTAGAGTGCCATCAGCCCACTGCTGCATGGACAGCCTCATGGTGTGAAAGGTTCTGAGAGAGTCCCACTGTCGCTCCGTGTACAAAAAGGTTGGAGGGTTGACAGCATGGCACCCTTGGAACCAGGTTCCCTAAGTGTGGCTCTCTGATACTTCCAGCTGTTTATTTCTTAAGGATAAATCCCAGCCTGCACCAATTATTGTGTTACCTAGAAACACCTTTATTTTGAGCATAAACCTAAATTAGGGAATATACTAATTAATCTCACTCTCATATATAGCATGGTTTACAAGTTAGAGGCGGCATTGGCTCAGGGGAAAACAAAACCAAAAATCAACGAAGTTTGAGTCCACTGACTCAGCTGGACATTAGCCTAGGGACAGAGCCCAAATTCCTTTGTTGCTTTTGAAAAAACTGACAAATTTTTACAGCTCCAAAACATGGTGCTAACATAGCTAAACAGGCATAGAAGCAGAGTCAAGCAGCAGGCAGCTGAATTGCATTCCTGGGAAGAGCCAACTGCTACCATTTATATAGTGCCTTCTGATTCCACGTGGGCAACTGATGTTTGATGACTCTGGAATATGGAAACAGTTTTTAATCATTTAAATAAATTACAATTTTGGATGGATGAACAGAGGCTGCATACGCACTCTGAAGCTCACTCAAACACACTGAGAAGGAGAGAGCGTCAAGGTTCTATCTGAATGGATTTATGGGGAATGTGATCGTACAACACTCTCTACTGTTTTTCTAAAGTGATTTCAGACGTGACATATTTCAAAGACATTCCTCCCACAGTCCTAGTGATGTTGCTGGCCAGGAACAAGACCTGAAGAACTAAGTGGTTGTGGTTCTGGTGCATCAAACAGGCAAGTCCACGTGACCAGCAGTCAGCCACCCAATTCCATACCAAAGTGATAGACAAAAGGACATTTGTCTTACAATGTTTAACAGTTACCATCTGTCTCATAACAAGGCCTGTTGTAGACTGATGATGGTGCAACTAAAAATGTCTCATTTTCAAGAGGACAAATTTAGGGGCCTGGCATCGCAGAATCTGAAAAAATGCCACAGGCTCTTTGGAGCTTCATTTTCTGACTATCCTGGTATTTGTTGAAACTATATTCTCAGGCCTATGAATATACACAGAGAGTCGTATGCAGTTATGCCCAGCATGCAACCACTACTGGTGTGCAGGAAAAAGCCTCACTATCAGTAACCTTGAAAAGTTAGGTCCTCCAGTACACTGCTGCATCATTTACTTTCAACATCTGACCCATAACCATAGAAACAAATGTATGGGCTTCCTTCACAAGCACAAAAAAGCTTGAGAAGTACCCAGCTTTGTAACCTGGGGGAAGTTTGCTTAGAATTTTGCAGAGTTTGGCATAATGATAAAGTGGTTTTGTGGCTTTTTTGAACTGTTCTAGGTAGCTCTGAATAAGGCTTTGAAATTGGTCTTAGGTACCGTGGAGTAAAAGGTCTAGAAATCTTCTCTAAGGCTTTCAAAAAAATCTAGGCAGCTCTCAAATATTAAAGAATTTCTCTGATATCTGTACCAATCAGCTTAGCCATTACACCAGTTTCCCAAGCTGCACGTTATAATTCTGAAGAGGAAAGGCTGTCTGTTCTGTCAGAAGCACAGACACATCACTGTGGTGTTTGACATACACTAATTTCAAAATGCACAGGAATGACAGAATGCCCTTGAGAGAATAAATAACTTAGGAAATTGATGTCACTGACATGTGACACTGTCCACCATGACACTATCAATGGGACATTGTCTTTGCAATAGTGGAAAGAGCCATTGTTGCATTTCCAGAGAGACAAACTTAAACGACTATTTTTGTCAGCACTGAGGCACATTTTGTTATTCCTTCACCAAGAACAAGTCTCACTCATTAGGACTGGCCACAGCACTGGGGATAGATGCTTAAGAGATTCAGTTTACTGGCTAGTAGCATATAAACTTTAGCAAGGTATAAATAGGAAAAATTTAGCTCTAAGTCCTAACTCTTTCTCTGTTTTATCTTCTTTTATGTTGAATAGGTTTGAGAAGCAGGTATGTGCACTTGCAGGACAGCACAGGGTGCTGGCATTGTCACTGACAGGAGACCACACTGGTGGAATGTTACACAGGCACGGCATGGCAGAAACATGCAGGAGCTGGCATAGAAGAAAACACATGCCTTGGGATTGTTTTCTGGCAGAGAAGGTGAGGCTATACCCCTAAGTTTACTAAACCATACAAAACAGAAAATGGTTTAGAGAGCTTTTTCCACACTTTTTCTTGAAAGCTGGACTGAACTATTGAAAATATTGGAAACATATGTTTGCTGGGGCCACCAAGCCCATCTGAGTAGGGGGATGTAATGAAGCTGCTTAAGGAGTATCAAGCATAAGGCCAAAACTAGCTCTGAGGAATTTAAGACTCTGACCCAAATGGTTCAGAAAGGACAGAGCCTCTCTCTCTCAGAAAAAAAAAATCACCTATTTCCTTTTGGTCAACAGAAAGATACAGAGCTAAATGTTCTCTGCTTCACTAAGTAATAGGAAAAAGTCGTTCAGGGGACTTGCACTTTCTGAGAGCACTATTCCAGAAACAGTTTTTGGAGAAAGGTATTTGTAGCATAAATTAATTTAAGCGCACAATAAGCAGAACAGAGAATACTTCTAGTTGATGGCATGAAGGATTCCATAAAACAATAAGTCCTGCAAAGTTGCATGAACATCAAAAAATTGAGAGCATGCGTGGGGTGACCTCCCTGATAACTTTTCCATTACCTCTTAGTTATGCGTATTCAATACATTTTGAGGCCTGCACCCGAGCCAAATCTTTCTTCCCACTATGCCTCAGTCTAATCAAGTGTATAGAAGTAATCCAGAAATTTTCATAAGTGAGGAAAAGATTAAATTCAACACAGTTATATGTCCATTTACATAGAACGATAAGAAAGTGAGGGGGAAATCACTAAATGACTGAACACTGAAGAGCTAATGTGTGATGGACTTTGTAGACTACATACAATAGTACAAAAGCACAAAAGTAATGTTTAGCCAAGGGTACTACTTTGCAAATACATACAAATCTAATTTTAAAAGCATGGAACCAGTCGCAATGAGCTAGTTATATGTTTACAAGATTACAGCTTATATTCTTTAAAAAATGCAGTTCTGCCTGCAAGTATTTTTCATAGATAAATTTGTAATTTTACAGACTATTTTTGGATTAAGCATGACATGACCCAGTACACACATATGTTTAATATAAAGCCAAGGTTTGCCTAATTACTCACACAACAAATAGTAAAAACTTAAAAGACATCTAAGACTTCAGCACATATTGCTTTTTATAAACAAGCATGAATCTGTTCATTTTTCAAAATTAAATTATCAAACTTGTCAGTTTATTAGAATGCTAAAAAGCACAATCACTTTAGATTAACAGATCAAGTTCATCATCATGGAAGAATAAAAACTGGGATGAAGTTACAAGCCCTCGAAATATAGGCTGATACTGGGAAAGTGTCATACTTCCCTGACATACAGAAGACAGTGGGACACAAATGCTCAACATAATTTAGCATCGTATTATTCTTAGTGTTATCCCTCATTTAAAAGTCATTCCTATCAACACATTATTAAGACTAAACAGACACATACTCTAGTTTAAAACCAAGCTTCTTTAAAGTATCTAACAACAGTATGTAGGCTTTTTGCAAAAATGTTGCAGAACCACAAAAAACCAAAAGCTTATTATTAGATAGCGAGAGGTAGTGTGGAAAAAAATGGGGAGTCATTATGATTTTGAGGTGTGTATTATAAAAACATTATTATGAAGTCCCAAGAGTATCTATATGAAAGCTTCCCGGGAATTGTAACTTATGTTTTCCCTTACCTGCCAGTCCTACAAATTCAACTTGAAATGTTCTTCCAAGTTCACATGGCATCACTGGTGATAAAACTTGTGTAATGAGTATTTCACAATTCTTCTGAGGATGAATAAACGATAGAATATAGCTGTCTCTAGCTGCTAAATTAGATCCACAGCAATAGCAGAATCGTTAGAATGAAAATAAGCTATTAAGAAATCGAGCATAAACCAAGAGTACTCATTCTGAGGATGAAAAATGTGGCATTCTTTATACGCACTTCCAGAAAAACAAGAGCGAAAATGTGCTGTTTGTTGCCAAGGTTGTGTTGTTTAAAATCCAAGTTATAAAATTCTATCAAGTTAGACTTGAAATCCAGCACTTGATTTAGAAAGATAAAACTTCAAAGACTACTTCTTGCAGTTCTAACCTCAGCACTCTAAAGTCAAAATAAACACTGATAAAAATCATGCAAATATGGCCTGGTCAGCAATACTTGCCCTGTCTACAAGCTATCCATTTTTGATACTTTAAAGTCCCAAGCCCTATTAAAAGGTTTAGATTATTTTTTCCTTCCAAATCAATGTCTGTTGCTAGACAGGCACAGTCTTAATTAAAATTACAGAAGGAAGCTGAGAAGTAGTGAAATACTGTCTTCACAAATCTGAATTTAGTTTGTTGGCAGAACTCTAAAACAATACGTTATTTATGAACTGCATGCAGTTACACGTATGCATATTTTATAGATTTAATATAATGGATCCAATCATTTGGAGGGATTGCAAGAGCTCAGATTAAAGCAAGATGTCACATATCCTATTAGATATAAAGCCAAAATTTAATGAGACAAGTAAAGGTCAGAGCAGCACACTGCAGTTTCAATTTGATACCCCCACTCTCCTCCCTGTTCTTAAGCATGCATCATAACTTAAACTTTAAACACAAAGCAAAATTAAGAATTAGCATAAAAGGATAATCCCAATGCCAAGATCACTAAAGCAAACAGGAAAGTTAAACTTTAGTTTCTATTCCAGAAACTAAATGATTGCAATTCAGTTCATCATCTCTAGTCCTCATTTTCCAAAGTACTATCACACAATTTTCAGTGATTGATGCCTGATTAATTACAGCTTGATCCAAAGTTTGAAGTTATTAACACTCCCTACTGGTGGTTTAAGAGAAAAAAAAAAAAATCGCAACAACTGTGTCTAATAGTAACATAGCACCTCTAGAAGTGCCTTACCTGCACTTTTACTGATAATCTGGATTCCAACTGGTTTCTATATTGTACTGCACTCAGGAAAACCCTCTATCATTATTCTTCTTCCTCTCTCCCCATTCTTTATGGTCCATCTCTATTTTTCCACTCAGTACTAAAGTCTTAAATTAAAATAAATATATTTCAATAAGACTTTTTGTTAAGGCCTTAGAAGTACTCAATCTGTTCTAGTCAGCCATCTTTTCTCTTCCAGGTGAACAAATTTACACCCAAGAAAGATGAGAGTGGACATGGAAAAGCAGATTTGTAAGGAAGAAACAAGGATGGGACAGTGAGGGACACAGAATCAGAGCAACACTGGGATTTTTATACTGTTTTTTCTCTTTCCAGATTACTTATTTCCTATCCTCTCAAACAGTTTTGTCTTTTCCCTCAGACACTTTTGTGTCTCCATTTTCTTCACTTTTCTGTCACCATTCCTCTCCTAACATGAATTAGTATTCCCAAGACATAATTTGTTGTTAATTTAAACTCATTAAGGAATGACTAAACTGTAATCTCATTTATTTTGTCATTTCTGGAATACATCAATCAATTCCCTCCCCCCCACTTCATACATGAGTTAGGTCAAACCAAAATAATTTTTACTTCCTTACTCTTTTCAAGATCAGTATATGTTCAAATAACTTTAATATCCCAGAGAACTTGAACATAAACATCCTATCTCAATGGCTTCAGTACCGCTCTTTATTACTTTCATATTGCTCTTGGTACTCCCTTTCACCATTTTCAGGTATTTTTAAAAAACATTATTGTACTTATAAAAACATTTATATAATACACTTTTGAAAAGTAAGAGAGTGATATTTCCAGGTTTCTGCCCCTTTATCATTTATCTTCCATCCTCTCAATTTTTAATCCAAGCTTTTTTATTTCTTTTGCAACAGAATAATTTTTCATTTGCTCCTTCCTTTCCTTTTACAGAGCTTTCCCTCTAATGTATGTTTTGACTCCGCTTCTGCATTTCATTTTGCAAAAATCTGTCTTCTCCATCGTACATTAGAAGCATTTCTTCAAAACAATCCTTTTTGTTGTCCCTGGTAAATCCAGACCTTTTTCTTTTTCTGACCCTGCTGAGATACCCTGTCCACATAATGCCCACTTTGGGCAGTCAACTTTCAGCTTTGATTCTCACAATGCTCTCCAACCACCGCTCACTCCTGCAGCGTGCCACACACTACTTTTGCTCTGCTGCAAGACAATATTGAAAAAATACCAAGATTCCCCTTAGTACCTTACCTGCCAAATTTTTCTTTCAAGGCTGCACTTCAGATCTTTCCTTTCTGTTAACATGTTAGGAAAGAAAAACCAGAACTCTAATCCTACTTTTCACAGCTTGACTGCAATTCTGGTTAATTCTTTGTAAACTTCTAAAATCTTCATTTCCATTATAGCTGATGCTGCTTTAAATTTTAGCTCCAAACCCCATCATTTAAGCTTCATTTTCTTCCCAGTATTCTTCATAATTCAGAGCTTCTTCCTATTGCCTCTTTCTGTGATTACCATCTCAAATTTCTCACACATGATAAATGCAGTATTTCTAAGACTTCCCCCCCGCCCCCCTTTCTCTTTTTTTTTTTTTTAAAAAAGAATTTGGCCTCTCCTTTTCAGGAACAGAGATAGTGTCTTTCTTGAGTAGATCTCTCTATCTTTACAGATAGGAAAGAAATATTGAAAATATATGAGCATGTATAACAGAAGTGGTGATCATCATACACCATGTTAGCAAGCATATGACAGTTTTGTTTTTCCTTTTTAAACACATGGTATACTGTAAGTTTCCCCACCCATTTTGCCTTTGGGTATTTTTGTTTAAACATAGTGCTGCTTTTCTGGCCCTTAAAGCAGCAGACTATTTGAAACAAACAATTCAATGACCTGATTTATGAGTTGCTTCTTAAATTCTTCTTTTTTTTAAATTCCAATAATTTTATTAATTGCTCTCCAATTTTCCTACTGCATTCCTTAATGATACACTCTTCCCTCTCAGAAATGAACTTTTAAAAAAGCAATTGCCAGAGTTCAGAGGCCATTTGGTCATTTCCAGACATTCTACTCAGACAGTTGTGTTCCATTGTAGTCAGGCTTCCAAGGATGCTTTTCTTTAACATGCCTTTGTTTCTCACCAACTTTTAAAAAGTTGAAACAAACTTTTTTTCGTTTATATCTCTCAGTTTTTAGCATACTGTTTCAAGCTTTTCCCATAAAGTAACACAAGTTGAGAAATTAGTAAGAGCTGTATTCTTAGGATTTCTTCCCACACGTCTTCTTGCAGAGAATCCACATTCACTTAGAGTGTGACCACCTCAGAGCTCTGAAATTATTTATTGGTCCTTTATTTCTCAAACACCAGTCAGGCTTCCTGAATCAGTCTTTGCTTTCTCCTGTTACTTTCAACAAATAAATATTTATTTAAGTTACTCAGATCTAAGACTACTTACACACTTATTCTCTCCAATATGCCAGTGAATATTGCTGCAAAAATTCTTCCAGAATTTCTAGTTTATTTTTTGGTTTACATTTAAACTATTTTTTTTCTAACGTCACATTTTTTTTCTTCTGCTAAAGCTTACAGAATAACAGCTTCTTTCAAGATTTCCAGATTTCTCTTTTCTCTCTCTCTCTCACTTTCCCATCCCTTTTTTTAAAGCTTCTTAGTGATGTTATGTTATTCATGCACAACTGTTTGAAGTTTCAATCTTATTTGAAACAAAAACTAGGAGATGACAACCCTTCTGGAGACAAATACAATTCCAGATGGCAACTGGAGCTGAATGAGGCTCTCAACTCAGAGCCAAGGTAAAGGGAAAAGTTCAAAACCCGATCACTATAAGAAAGCAGCATTGACATAGAAACCCCTAAATTTCATTGATTTAAATTTCATCTTTTTCATTGACTCTATATAGGTTCTGTGTACTTCATCATATAATTATTGAAAAACACCTGGACTGATAGATTAAGAGGCAGTTAAGTATGAGAAATAGTTTACTAATAAATTAGCTGATGTCAAAGAGGTCAGAGAAGGAGAGATGGAAATAAAATCCTGGGCTCTTTGAACACTTCAAAGTTGAGAAATTCTGAGTCTACCATATGCATTTGCTTCTAAACCTCCTCAATCTAGATGTAGGAACGGAAGCAGAATTTCATGCTTCTGAAGTAATAAGCAGTTGCAGAACTCCCTCCAAAAAGCTGGCCTCTAATCAGCTGTCATGGAAGAGATCAACAGTATTCTACCTCTACACCATACCCACAGGTCAAGCAACAGTCATACTGACAGAATGAATCCAATAACTTGAGCTCTCCTGATTAAGAGTTTTTGGGTGGGGTTTTTTTGTTGTTTTTTTAAGTATCAGAAGCAAAAAACTGGCTTGACCACATAGCAAAAAAAAAAAAAAAACAACACAAAAAGCTCTGAAAGCTGTCTGTATGTAAAAAAATATAACCCTTTCAGAATTATAATGCCATATGCAGTAAAACACATGCAACTTAGATTTCTCTTTGTGTGAAATATTTTTATCACAAATATTTTCAAGACATTTGGGGTTTCAGAAAATGAAAACCTTAGTAAAGAAGCAGCAACTATTTTGTACAAAGGAGCAGCGATTATTACTTTAATGAATTTTTCCTTTTTATTGGCAGGGGCAACCTTTGTTAAATTATAACTTAATTTCTTCCAAATGTGCATTTAATGCTATCTGGTAGTAAGTTTTCATTATATAGGAAGTCTGGAAGTTAATAAGACAGGATCATTAACAAAAAGGTTATAAATACAGTTTGTATATTTTTATTTATAGGATTTGTACATCTATCACAATCTAAAAATATACACACAGGTATATGTTTAGGATTATTGTGACAAAAGGCATACTTTACTCATAGAAAAGCTAATATACCTGAAACCCAACTCATCATTACTGTTCTTCATCATACCCATAGCCAGAAAAGTTATCCTTGTATTAAAAAAAAAAAAAAAGTTCTACATTTCAATCTTTTATGGACAAACTTTCAAGTTCTTACAAGATAAATGTGGTTAGAATCACAGAACAATGTAGGCTAGAAGGGACCTCTGCAGGTCTCTAGTCCAACCTGCCACTCAAAGCAGGGTCAGCCTCAAATTTAGATCTGGTTGCCCAAGAACTCATCCTGGTAAGTTATGAAAATCTCCAAGCACAGAGATTCAACAACTTCTCTGTTTATCCATTCTCATTGTGACTTTTCTCTCCTCATTGGAGGATTCCTAACTGCAGCTAGGGGCCTTGCCTTTGCCTCTTATCTTTCCACTATACACCTTTGACAAGAGCCTGGCTCGATCTTCCTTAAAATCCTCCCTTCCACTCTTAGGTACATTGTAGTTGTAACTATAACCTTAACAGAAAATGTGTGAAAAGAATAAAGAGCACAACTTCAAAATAAATCATGTGAATAAACACAAGCATACTTTGAGCAACAGAATCACAAGCACCCACTCAGTAGTGCTCAGGATGAACATAGACAATACAGGGCATTAAGCTGATTCAACACTTCAAATTATCAGTAATTCTTTTGTAAGGAAGAACAAACCTGGGCCACTTTAACGGAATTTTGAGTAGAACCACCAGCATGATATTCTACTTTGAACTTTTTCACAAGTTCTTCAAATCTGTTAAAAAAAAAAAGCGGAAAAGAAAAAAGTTAAACTCTACAATTTTTGTTTGTTTGTTTTAAAAAAATGACATGAAGATTGAAGTAGATGACATGGTGTTGTTTGAAAACAAGAACTTCATATACATTAGCTGTTACATACGGTGCAAGCTGGAAATATCTATTTAGATTTTGTTCAAATTACAAAGCGAAGTGTAACATCAACTTGAATCGTTTACCTTAAAGTTGCAAGTGGAGTAAATAACTGAAAAAACCCCATTATCTGAAGCATAAACTGGATTGCAATGAACTGTGAGATTGATAAAATATATGCTTCAAGAAAAATTACATAAATGAAGATATTCAGATACTTATTCCACTTCATTAAAGCTAGAAACAGAATGTAAAATTAAGTGAGAAGATTGAGGAGATGTGGTGTCTATTTCAAAATTAACTTGACCCAAGCAATGGTGCTATGTTTTAAGTTTTCATATGAAATAGTACATTTTGACAGGTGAAGCACTTTTATGAACCAATCTATTAGTATGTGAGAAAATCTGAAAACAGAAAAGCCAAGTGTCTCCAGATGAGCTTTCAAATCCTTCAAGTCATACTACTATGAAAACATAGCATTCTCTGGTAACATTCAGTAACATATTATTAGGTTTGAACATTGAAACAAATATTTAAATTTTTAACAGAAATATCTACCCTCATATTTCAGATCAAACTTTAGGGTTAAGACCCAGATAGAGTTCTACAAGACACTCTTCCTTGTCCAGGGTACATTTTCCTCTCTGATCAGAGCACACCACAGCTTAAGAACCAGCTGTAGAAAAGGGAAGTAAAAGTGTCACAGAAAAGGACACTAGAACAAGCAAGTTGTGGGGAGTGCAGGGAAGCTGTGCACAAATACTGTATCATGCCTTTAAGTTCTAAGTACACTTCAAAATTAGTCGATTAAACAGCAGGATTAACAACCTCCGAAGACATTAGACTCAGAAGGAAGTACTCCTCCAGGCAAGTTAAAATGTTTACTGTAAAATTTGTTTGCACCTTTGAGTGCCAAAATGACCTCCAGGTCAACCCTAATTAATAGCGTAGATTTACCCTTAAAGTCTATTAACTTTAGATGTTTACCGTTAACAAATGATGCTTCCCAGTTAGATGCATTTCAACATATTTTATTGTATTCACCTTTAGCATCTTCTAAAACATTGACACATCTTTATTTCAGACACAGTGAAAAATGAACGCTATCTGCCAACCTTACCCTTCCTTTCCCTCTCACAATCCCAATCTCCTTATAGTATGTGAACAATGGCTTTGGGGATAGATTTGTCAAATTACAACTTGTTTGTTTAAAAGGTTTTGATTTTCAATACCATGTTACTAATAAGAGCGTTTTTCTGTCTACAGTACTTTCCATTTAAAAATGTTTGAATAATGAGCTACTCACCCTAGCAAACTACCGATGGGCAGACAATTAGAAAGAACCAAGAACTAAACTACTACATATGATTTTCACAGTTATCCACACTACTAATTATCCACCAATTCTATGTCAAGCAGTTGAAATCTCAAATGATAGCAAGTAGCTGAGAGTGGGAAAAAAATAACAAAAAACAACAGGTCTCCTAACAATTGCTTCTCAAAGACATACAAACCATCATGAACCAATTAAGTATTGTGGCAATATTTTTTCTTTAACTTAATTGACATTTTATCTTTTCAATCAATTTGAGTGTGTACTGCCCAAATCACATGGTTATTTTTATATTCTTGTATATCTACAAGCATGCCAACTGATATTCTAATTCCTTTACCTAAAGACATCTAACATTTCTATGTCTGTATTATTTAATTGCATGTTAAACCTTATAAACTTAGCATACTGTAGTTGACCACCTACATTAGCAGCTCTAAATCTAGATGGGTATCTATTTAAATACTTACCTTGTAGTTTGAATTAATAAAAAAGGTGGTATCTGAATTTGGGAAAAAAATTGGAAACAGCCTTAAAATACTGTCTGTACTATGAAGATTTCAAGGTGACAGCTATGTAATCTAAGAAGCAATCTGAACAAATTATTTTACAATTACTTAATAGAATAAGACAAACAATGGCGACTGCCTTTCACTATTTCAGACCGAACATTAAAAGACCTAACTACTTTTCTTCGAATTAAGATAGTAAACTCAACACCTCTAAAGGTCTTTTATAGAAAATGGAACACGAGTTCATACAAATGCAAGAAAAGTAATTTTTGCTGGTCATTTTCCATGACACTTCAAAAGGATTATATCAGTTGTGTTGTTCTAATCCACAAGAGCCTGATAACCAAGTTGTATAAAGAATGAACTCAAAATTAAGAATGCCAATAGCTTTTTATCTTAAGAAAATGAACAGTTAGATGGACATTTTTCAAAATGTCAGCAGATGGCACAGGCAACGTGGAACACTGACTTTGTCACTGTCTGCTGTATGTCTGACCTGCAAAGAGAAGACTGTCATTCTAGCATGCCTCAGAAACATGGAAGTTGCTTTTATAAAATTCTCCATTTTAAGGAAGGAAGTTCAACTGTAGAAACTGCTCTGAGGCCTGGGAATGCTAAACAGAGCTTCTGTGTGTGCTTCAGGACGAAGCTGTTATCACACTTAGGATAACTCAAGAAAATTAGAACCTTATGAGCAAGTCTGAATAATATTTTTGTTTCACATTCTGCAATTGTTGGTCTTTGAGTATTTCTTAAGGCTGCGCTATATCTGAGAACTGTGACCCTTCTCCTGACCTAGCAACATACCATTACCTTAAATAACAGAATAATAAATCCCACAATCAGCACCATATAGAGGGGCCCCTATTTTTGGTACCATGAATTTGTTCACCACATTACAGCATATTTTAACAAAAACAAGTTTGCATTTGCAGCAGCATATGTTTTCAGCTGTGATACTGCTGATCAACTTTAGCACTGACCAAAGAGGTTATGTTAATGTTTTGCCCAATTATACTAAAGGCAATAGCACTTCTGTCAGTTGCTTTTTTTTTCCTCCCCTTTTAAAAAAAGGATTGACTCCTAATTGAACTTGATACTGAAAGGTGAGCCTTTTTAGTAGCTTCACTTTTGACAGAATTCACGGCTATTAAAAAATGTTTAAGAAGGTAATGGAAGAAGCTATTTTATAAAAGAATACAAACAAGAATGAGAATACAATTTTTTACACTTTTTTTTTTTAAATACACCTCCTTACATTACAGGAGGTGGAGGCTTATTTTTAAAAGGCACAGACTCCTCTTACATATGCCACACCATTACCTCAAACTGGAGACAGCTGTTAGAATTTCCCCCCATTAAGTATCATTGCTGACAATTTCACCACCCTGTTTGTCACTCAAACCATTTATAACCTGAGCATCACTATTCAACTTCTCTGGGTCTTCTTACCACACTATGTTTAAACCTTACAATATTCCTTCTCATACACCTCTTAAAAAGCACGATTTCCTGTACTATACAGATAAATGCACTCATCTTAATATCTAATCCCTTCAGACAGCTGCAAAGATCATCTGTGTCGGCTATCCCTCTGATCAGCTCACCTCTCTCCACACCCCTCTTCTAGCCCCTCCTCAGTCATTTCAAGCAGAAGCCACTTCTCTACATTTTCAAGGCCCTGCAAAGCATTATGGCACTGAACATACCATCCTTCATTCGGTACATTCAGATTTACAACAGCCTCTGGGCACAAAGCAGTCAACAAAAATACCTTTTCTCTCACTAACCCATGATATCATCCACTGTCCAGTTCCTAGAATTTTCTAGGAATATTAGCAAACCTACTTTAAATCTTCCTTCAGACTATCTTTCACCATAATATCTAACAAAAGTCATCAGCAAGGCTGTGTGATTTCCCGAGGCTATTCTCCAGCCTAATGACTGGCAATCCTCTCCTGGATCAATACCCATCTCTCATAACTTGCTTTATACACAAAATCTGAGGCTTTTTTGAGCTGGGACTATCTTCTTGTTCTATGTTATACAGCAACAAATACACTCATGTTTGTTTCACATGGTTTCAAAACCAAACTGACAACAAAAATAAGCACATAAAGCATTCCCTACAACTGAAGGCAGACAACATAAGGCAATGGAGCTGCACTAAGGAAAATTAAAGCAATTCAAGTAATGCTGTTAAGTTTTTGGACACAACTTATATTAGACTACAAAGAAACTCTTTTTGAAGAGTGAAATGGCCATAGAATACCAACACTTAAATGTCTTCTATAGAGAGAGCACCAGGAAAAAACATATGATGCATATGTCAGAAGCTACTTATCTGCAAGAAGTAGAGAAAAGTAATCTCTTGTTTTTCAGCAGGGTGTGTTGCCCTGGATATCTTTTGATACATCTGCTTATTACCTAAGACGTACTCAAAAGCATACATCAGCAGGGAGCTACACTTTCAAAAAAATCAGCTGCCAAAAACAGCTAGAGAGGAGAAAAGAATAATTTTTGCCAGATAATGACAGCCTGAATGTAAGACAAAAATCTGCTTATTTTGTATACTAATAATACAATATTTCCAGTGGATTGTACATTTGTTTGGTGTTATAAAAACCTTCAAAAACACCAAGACGGAAACCTCTTAAATAATCAATAAAGGGTTGCAAGTTGCACATAAGTCTAACTTTTTTCTTTGGAGGTAAGTTGGGGCTGGGGAGGGAGCCTTTGCTGATCCCTCTAGAGAGAAAGGTAGACTAAGATTTGGTATGTTTTCAAGCTACTGGATAAATTTTAATTAGATTTTAATTAAAAATCATAATTAATGGTGATTCTGACACCTTCCCCAGATATTTATTTTTAGTTGCAAGAAGTAGTCATATTAAGACATGGCAATAGCTTAAATGTTCAGCTGTGAGGAGAACAGACTAATACATTGACAGTTAGATGTTTGATCCTTTTAATTGCATTTTTAAAAATCTACTTAAATCTTCAAATTAAGTAACCTGTGTCAGAAAGCCTATGAAATCACTCTATAAATTAAAGAAAAAAAAAATGTGAGTGAGCATCATATTATACAACCTATTTTAATAATACTAAAAGCTCAGTAAAACTACAAAAAAATACCAAATATTATTTATATTTTTTAAGAATACCCTGAAGGAATAAATCAACACAAACAACTAAATCATGCCAAACCTGCATCCTGATTGTTTTGCAGGGCATGGCAGAAGTAGTTATGCATACATCTGGACAAGCGTGTCGTCTGTCACATTCTCAGTTTCATCACAGCCTGGGCCAATGCCAGAACGATGCAGGCAGCCACACCGCCAGGCAGATGGGGCACATGTTGTAGAAAGACAGCCTTCCCTGGTCAGTGTTAGCAGGCAAGATGAAGCTCTCATAATTTGATCCTAAGTAAAATCTAATTCAGATTTAAGAAAAAAGCTCTAGTCTCAAGATTCAAACATTATAATTAAACCACAAGGTACTATTTTTAAACAGAAGTAAAAGGGAGAATACTTTAGGACAAATACTGTGGGTAAAAAGAAAAGTAATTCATATTGTTAACACTAAAGAGCGTACCTTATTTCTCTATCTAAATTATACAACTCAGTGTTCAAAGTTCAAACCCTAGAAAGCATAGTTAATTATAAGAACTATTTCATCCCTAATCTTTGACGTATAACTAATTAAGATTGAGATGAAGATATAATTGGTTGTTCTTACTTAAAATTGGATCTGAAAGAGCAAAAATACTGCCTTTTAGAAATTAGGTACAATCACAGAGGTACATGAGAAAACTGTATAACAGCTGCTTGGCAATGACTGATTTTACCCAGAGCTAGTTCTTCTTCTTATTAGCTTGGCACAGAATTAAAGAGCTTGGGAATGGGTAGGGGAGTAGAGGGGAAGAATGAAACATGCTAAAAAGGAAGTATTGGAGACAGGTTAGCACCACAGACATATAACACAACAGAAAGCTAAATGTGTTAGGAATATGATTGCTACATTGAATATAGCAGATCATCATATTTTTCTCCTTTATTTACTAAAGTTCAGAAAACAGTGACTCTTCATGGAAGTATTTACTGTTGCAAACTAGAATTTCACATAAAGTATTTTCCTAATCACCTCATCCAAACAAACAGCAAATGAAAAAAAGCCAGTAATTCCAACCAGGTTAGGATTATGAGTACCAAATGTTAATATATGAAAGAAGAAAAAAAATGCATAGGCAAATTGTAAGATTCATAGCTTTGAAATATTTTACCACAAATGTTAGCGAGGTTGAAAAAAATGCACTTAAATGTCAGTTTGATAAAAGCCAAAAGAACATTTTCCACATGTGTTTGCATTTAGGCATATTGAAACAAGATGGAAAAAGTAACAGTCATTCAAATGTAAGGTTAAAACATCAACTCTTAAGGATCATGATTTAAAGACATTTCTCAAAGTAATTTTTTTTTTTCCTTTTCTCAGCAAAGAGTCAGGCAAATTTATGCGAGTGTTCTTGAAAAGCCGCCCTTATTCCAGATTATCTGGATATCTTCCTCCTCTACATTATCTCAAAAATGTACATGATTACACTCAGAAGCATCAGCCACAAGGCAAGTTTTACTGTTGATATTCTGAAATGCTGTAGGAAAATGAAAAGAAAAACTATACCACTAGATTATTAAAAGATTACATTTCTGATTCTAACTGTCACTAAACACTACAAGTACATACACAAATTATATACACACAAAGTACCTTCACAAACCTTAAAATATGTGTATTATATATGATTAGTATAGTATAGGTCAAGACGACTAAAATTTCTCTCCCTCTATTAAATTTCTAATCAAAACATTTTAAAAAGTTTCAGCTGAGGATAGGTAGTCAGAAATACTATTAGAGAATTTCCATCAGTACAGTAATCCACTACAAGTTTACGCTTTCCCCTCTACTGTCTTTTTTGGAAGAAGATCTTCTAAATGATCAGCCAAAACTCAAAAATTTTGCAGACACATCTAGGGATTTGCACCATAGTATTTGTTGCAAAACACCATAGCCAGAAATAGCTCCCTACCCTTATGCATAGCCAATAAGGGTCAAAAGACATTGCAGGCAGGGAAAAATAAGTAGCATTTACCTTCTTCATCCTTGGATGTGCCAAAGTATGTTCTGGAGCACTATGGAACAAGGTCACTTCCTTTGTTATTTCTCAGCAGTATTACAAAAACATTTACACTTGCTCCTGATGTTCCCAGTACACATTTGGCAGTTTGTATACAATACTACTTCCAAAAAAACTGTGTCATTTTCTGTTTGCTTCTCATAAGTAGTATGGGAAGAATACATGCTTTCTGAGACCTACCAGTAAATTATTAGTGTCCAAATTTCCTTGCTAACTAATCAATGAAAGGGCAAGTTGTTTTTCATATTAGGAAGTAGTATACTACTTAATCCGTTTAACATCAATAGCTTTGTCTGTCCTACAATAAAAATGCAGGGAAACAAGTAATACCAACTGGTTTTGAAAATAAGACTAGATTTACAAAATTAAAAGCAAATTAGAGATCATAATCCTAATTACGTAACAATCATATGAGACTGCAATAGACACTTCCCACTTGGCACTGTAGACAACAGGCGTTCACTGTCAATAAACCTTCAGTGAAAGCTAATTGAAACTACTGTTTCACGAGCATCAACTTACTCCAGCTCAAAGTGAAAATTTGTTTAGTTTAATATTAAAATATTCTTGGCAAATATTCTATTAAAAGTATTCAGTCATCAAGAGATCTTAGATCTTATCTTTGCTACAATTTAGATTATCTAAAGCTGTAGAGCAAATCATATTAAGCTGCCTGTAAAGAACTGACAAAAAAAATGTATGCACTCATACCTGGCAGAGAGTATTATTTTACTACAGCAACTTTACAATTTGTACTTGTATCTATAAATACACCAAAACAGTAAAACAGTAAAAAATAAGTTAACAAAGTTGCAAAGTTCAGGTTCCAATTCAGTGTCGATAAAATATCAGAAAGTTTTGCAGACAGAGCTGTTCCAAAACCAAATTATAAACTAATTGTTTCCATACATCACTCAGATTAAGAAGCATTTTATCTGAATAATATTCTCTATTAACAAAGTCCAAAACAACGGTGACAGTTGTTAACCACAATCTAAATCAATTTTTTGTTCTTTACAATAACATAAATGGTTCATGTCAATTCAACTACACTGCTAAAACATCTATTTTTCTTCACCCCTTGTGCTATTTTAAATTATTTTAAATCAGTAACCAGTCAGTAAATTTAAGCCAAGAAAACATTAAAAATACATGAGGATATTTAAGTAGACCAAGAAGACAGTATACGTCCACTCTAAGCTCCTATTAACATGCAGTGAACTATAATAATTTTCCTCATGAACAAATAATGAGTGCAGAAAACCCTGCTTTGAGCACAACTAACAGTAAATACCAAGTAAGATTTTTTTTTAGTTCTCTTTAACCTCCCTGTTTCTCAATGCAGCTCTGTCTTGAATATCGCTTAAGAAATTACCCACTATCAGTAGGTGACTAACATGAATATCTGTAGCTCAAAAACACTGGCAATATTTATTACCACAAGCACGCATGCATACTTCCAAATATATTTCCTTTTTGTAAGTTTTTGATAAGTATGTAATCATGTGTCCACATCCTTATTTTCATTAGGTGTCACTGGAAACTACAGAAGGAATCAACTGTTTATTATCAACATCTTAGGATACTCGGGGGGGGGGGAAGTTATTTAAGAAAGAAGGAACCAGAACTGTTCAGAAAGGATAACATGGAAATATGTTCCTTTCAATTTTGGAAAGGAACTGGCTCTCCTACAAGCAGGAGAAATTATGCCAGTGGGATGACATGCAAAGACTGGATATATAGAACAGACTGCTACCTGAGAAGATGCATAAATTGCCTACTAGGGAGGCAATTACGGGACAATCTAGAGAGTCAGTATAGTGTACTCAAACTAGCCATAAACAAATGGGATCAGTATTTGGAAGCACACCTAGCCACAGCAGCCTGATGTTTAGGAAAATTCTTTCTGCTAAAACACAGGGTATGTTTTCCCATGCAAACTTCCATGCTACTGCAAATTAAGTTCATTCTGATACTTACACCAGCTTATTTATAGGTTTCTTAAGTGTTCTGACCACAACACTATTGTCTGCAATTAAGATATATGCTAAATTTCTAAAATGTAAAATATTTATCTTGACTAACCCAGTCTAAACCCTGTTGGTTATTTAGGAGCAGCACACACTGGTAATATCAGAATCATTAAACTTCATTAGTTGAAAGCATTTTGTACAGTGATCACAGCAATATGAGAAGATGAGTTAAAAGAGTACAGGTTGAAGGGTCAAGAGGTGCTAATAATGCAAAAATATTTACCTGAATGAAGTGAGATAAAATGTTCTCTTTTATCTCAATATTCCATTGATAATTGAAAAAAGCAAACCCAAATGGCTAAATAATCAATGGAGAGTAAAAATTATTAGCTCTAAAGGAAACATCCTCTCGCCACCAAAACATTACAGTCTTCAGACTTGTAATATGCTTTATAAGAGCAAGATGTGTAAACAAAAGAAAGTAAACATATAGATTGTAAGTGGCATTAGAAGTACCAAAAGGTGACAAAAAGACTCGACACTGATGCTATTTTTCAAATCATTTCCTTTATAGAATAGGGTTTGGGGGTCTTCTTTCCCCTGTCTTTCATACAGTTCTCCCTAAATCTTTGCATAGGTTTTTTTTATAAATTAATCATTTGCACTACCGAATTCTGGAATTTCAATAACAGAAAAATGAAGCAACCAGATTAACAACTTTGATTAATTACTCTTATATTAATTTTTTTACTTGAGTGGTGATATTTTCAGCTGCAAAGCAAAGCCTACTGTGTTGTATCAGCACAAAACCTTCAAACATTGAAGGAAGAAGTTAAAGTAAAGACTATGAATTGCACACAGAAATTTAAAAAAAAAAACCAAACCAACGTTTAAAATATATTCTTCAGTAGGGAACAAAACAAAGATGCTGGATACTCCTTAAAAATAATACACTGAATGTTGATGAATTTGGGGTTCTCTCAAGGATGCAAGCCTTACATAGAGCTTACCTAGTTAGGACTCTTTCCAGAAGATTCCTAGATCTAGGTAACATATTCAGATTTCAGGAAGTGAACGATGTTCTGAATTAGGAAGCAACTATGTATTCTTCTCTATCTGTAAAAGGTGACTGTCTTCAGTTAACCTTCTTTCTCGAAAATGCTTCACTATTATACCATTACTAGGCTCTTCATCAGTCTTCCAGTTTTTGAGATTTTCATATATGTTATAACACTATAATAATAATACTGAATGCATGCTTATTCTTACAGGGAGATGATAAGTCTCCATTTCAACATATTTTCTAGTTGAAGCTTTAGTTACTTGACAGAATATCTCCTGCAGAGATTAGCCTATTATTATTTGCTACAGACCCTCCCTGAAAGCAAGAAGGCCATTTTCTCCAGATGACTCATTAACAAGCACAGCAGAATGAGGTGTTCCAGCCTGAAATGCCAACAGCTAAAAATAACTCATCCCACAGCCTATGACAATTCAGTCCATCTCTTCACTCCACAGGCACAATCTCAGAGGGTCACCTTTTGGGGGAAAAAAAGTAGCATAAGCAATGAACCGGGGGGGGGGAACCCCACCCTAAAATCACAAGTTACAGAAAAGCTGCAAGGGAATAGTACTGAATAAATCATTTCAAAAAGCAATGTTCCAAGCAGCACTAAAAGGCTACTTCCACAGCAAAGCAACAACTCATAGATTGAAAGGAAAAATCCAAATTGACCCAAATATGACAACATTGAGAGACTCCCTCTGATAAACCAGTCATTTTGACTTCCCCTGGCTGTATACACCCTGCCACTACAACACTAACAAGACACATTTAATGATACCCTGTGTTAATCTTTATGCTATTATTAAGAAGCTTATGGTCAGCTGTTAAGTTTCACAGAATCACACCAGCTCTTTTGCTGACCAGTATTTCTAAAAAGCAGCATTTCGTCACAGGAGTTGTGCATGAAAGAATGTCTCCCCTCCCAAGAAGGCTGGAATGAAGGAGGACAAAACTTACCTTCTTACCCTCAGCCCTGCAAAAACTAGGAAAAAAAAAATTAATCTGTCTTTATGAAGTATAGAAATACATTATTGACTGGGAAATGTGTGAACTCAGCAGCTATAGACCACCGAAGGTTAATTTCTATGTCTGGAAAGCTGCTGGAACAAAACACTAGTGCATAAGCACCTGGTAGTTAACTGTCACACAGTGACCATTAATTGGATATCAACATTTTCTTTACAAATCAACATGCATTACCTTCTTCAACAAGATAACTAGCCTCGTATGGAAAAACGGAAAAGTAGACATAATAAATCTCAACTTAAAAAATGTCTCTGGCATTTTCTCACATGACACTTTCATAAGCAAACTCAGGAAATATGGAATAAAACTAAGTATTCGTAAGTTGTTACACCAGCAACTGAAAAGCATCAACTAAAACTATAATTTTCTATATAATCAAATTACATCTTAGGCTTGGTCCAGATGCGATTATCCTGTTCTGTTTTGCAGTCAGTATTTATTAGATAATCAGGCACCTAAACTTAGCAAAACCTAAACAGATTTAAAAAAAAAAAAAAATCACTTTGCTCAATGTTCCCAATACAATTAAGAAAAAAGATTCAAAATCTTTTAAAGTGAAAGCTAGTGAGGACTAGCACTGATAAAACAGAAATTTAAGGAACAAGGACCAAACAGGAAGTAACTGGGATTAGGCAGTAGTGTCACTGGGGACAGGCAGAAGGTGTCTGAAAGTAACAGAGGATCAAAAATGTCAAAACCAGTCAGCAACGTAATTCCATTGCGGCAGCTGGGGGAGTTGTGGGAGCAGGATAGCATATATTTTTCTAGAATATAGTAGTAAGGATGACAAATGTTAGATGCAAGGAAAATGTACTCTTTTCTACTCAATAGTAATGAAGACCCCCAATTTTGGTAGCCTACTTTGAGATAAAGAGCAGTTTGGAGAATTAATTGGCAGGCAAGTAAAATAAGAGGTATTAAAACATGATGTGTAAGAAAAGATTGAAGAAATTGAGTTTAGTCAAGAAAAGAAACATCTAGAAACAAGATGGACAGCTGAATAATGACTCTAACAAAGAAATAAAACATTTCTTCATATCCTTGCAGGTAGGCAGAAATAAGCTTAACTAAGATTTAGACTCCACATTACAGAAAGCTAACCACATCTAAGGAGACACCCTACATAGAGGAGGAAGAATCTCCTTCACTCACATTTTGTGAGCAGTTAGACAACCTTTTAGATATTCCAGCTATATATGTTTAGCTTGGTGCTATACAATAGACTTGAGGCTCATACCAGCTCTCTGTGTCTATAATTTAGAGTACAGGAGAAAACCGAATGACATTTCCTCAGTTTTCTTATCTCTAGGTTGAACATTCCTTTAATCTTCTACACATAACAACACAAAAGCTCCCACAGGTGAGAACCCAACATACAAGGAGATTGCAAAGGAGCTCACCACACAGTGAAGTTTTGATGAAAACAAAAGTCAACAACTTGATGTTTGAAACATAATCTTTCACATTAAGGTCACAGAAGTTAAAGAATACCCAACTGTTTGAGAAATCAGGCAACTGTAATGAAGTTCCACAGAAACACAAAGCAATCACAACCACTTCTCCAAGTGGTAGAAGCATTTATTTAACTTTCCCTTTCACAAATAAAGAAAAATAATACAAAAAAAACCCCACCTCAAAACTGTACCTAAATCTCCTGTTGGGGAGAGGGAAAAAGGAAAACACATATAAGAATACTAAAAATACCCCCACACATCTTTTTGTAGTACCTGTAGACATTCCAGTATTAAGCATGATGAGAATGATGCAAGAGCCCACAAAGACTAGAAAAATAGCTCAAAGAGCAACTTTGAATAGCTAGACAAGACCAGAATGAGAGTGTTTCCATGGGCAAATCTGAATGTCCTTAGGTTGATATGAGACACCAATTTTAGAAAACGTATTTTTTAAGAGGACGTCAAGCCTTCACACTAAGTGATGTATGGGTGTGCATGAAGTAAAAATAGTCCTAAAACAATAAAGGACCCTGACGTGAATACTGCTGCTCATGTATAAGATGAGCGAGGTTGAAAAATCTCAATGTTATGATTGTTCTCTGCTCCACCTAATAAAAATGGAGAACATCATCATGACAAAGTGAAAATCAACAGTATGAACACCATAAGCAGCTTTGGTCCTCATCACCTTAAAAAGGGAAACCATGAAAGACTGAAACAGGTACAGAGAAGAGCAACAGGCATAATCAAAGTCATAAAAATGCTTTCACATTAATGAAGACGACCAGGACACAGTCTAGAAGGGTCAACTATGGAGAGAAACAATCAACATCTATAAATTCATCAGTGGAATAGGTTGTGATTATTTACATCATCTCATAATACAAGAGATGAAGGGCATAAATGAACCAAGCTAGTGACAGATTCCAAAGATGGAAAAGAATATACTTCTACAAATTGTACAGCGAAGCTATGGCACTCCTTCCTTAGCAGACCATGAATGTCAGAAGCATACTGGATTAAAGAAATTACTGGATAAATTAATGGACAAAACATCTAGCAAAATTTATTTGGACAGAAAAAAAAACGCTCCCCACTCCCCCAAAGCCCGTACCATCTCCATTTCACAAACTGCCTAAACATTATTTGTTAGAAGCTGGGAGAATATTCAACACAAATATAGAAATTCAGTAATGCTTGCTATATTTCACAGTCCTTCCCTCCAGCCTCAAATACTAGTAATTGAGCCTTTGAACTGACTGAACATGACCATAACTATGTTCTTACATAATACCAAGCAGAGGTGCATGAGCCATTTCAGCTGTTTTAAGTAGCCTTTGTCACCATGGCAAGCTGCTTTGTTATTGGGAAGACTTGGGCAGAGTGTTACATTTATGTTAGTGTGGCTGAACCACTTGCAAAAAGACCTTTGGCCCTTATGCCAAAGGCTGGCCAGTGATGTTCGCCACCTTACAGCAATGCTACCCAATTCAAACACATTTCAAGTATATTTTCTGTAGTGCATGTAGTCTTGTGGGATGATCCACATACAGCATTAAGGAGTAGAGAGCTTAAAGAAAGTGTCTCTACCTGACAGAAGATGGTGGGTGACTCCCATGGAAGTTTGAATATGCTACTCTCTAGGGGAACACCTCTGCAAGGGCTTGACTGTGTTCACGGACAAAGCCTATCTTTTTCCAGCAGGAGCTCCTAACTTACATCTCACCATATGAAGAATGTCTCAAATTGTGTAAAACTATTTCCCTTTGCAATTTTTACTAATTATACCGTAAAAATAGTAAAAGTATAAAACAAGGCCTCCCTCCAAATCCTTTCTGAGATTAGAGAAAACAAAAAAGGAGTCTGAAAACAAATGTACTCATCCTGACTCTCTCTAGCTAAGAATGACCAGTGGTAGTGAGAAAATTAAACTTTATACATGAAACTTGCCTGCAAGTTTTCTGTTATAGAGCTGTTATTTGTATCAAGACTATATACAAGTCAGTAGGAATGGAAATGCATCTGATCAAAGAACAAGTTGAACTGAAGCAACTTGCAATGTTTTCTCTTTTTGTATGTCATGTAATTCTTTTGAGTACAAAATTTTGACCAAGGTGGATTAAGACCAACAATTAAACCAATTTTATATCTTTTATTTCAACCCTTAAAGATTTAGGCTCTTAAAAAATATGTTCCAAATAGGTTATTATAAAAGTCACAGTGAAATACTAAATTCAAAATTAGAGTTTTCAGTTTTAATAAATAGTTTGATATCATGGTGAACTCTTTAATTTGTTTGCTTGAACAGGGTCTTTTCCTAGTGGGTAGGAACAAAGCAGTTTTGAATTACAAACAATGCCCTGCAGTCAGTAAAACTCATGAGGTATTAATTTACAGTTTCATCTGTGATCAGTTAAACTGTATGTGAAATCTTAAACATCTTTTAAAAAAACACCGCAAATAGCTCAATAAGTTATTTTTTCAACAGTGCTTTAACAAAAACCATACAAGATTAACTTCTATTGTCAAAACAGAGCCAAATGCAAGTTGGGTTTAAAGCCTGCCTTCTAGTAACCAAGCAATACTGAGATGTTATGCTTCAATAATATCTAAGGAGCTGATACCGAAGTAACAAATATGGTCTCCGAAACCACTTCACTGATTTTTAACTCATACAAGACTAATAATAAAAACAAAAGTAATAATAAAAACAAAAAACCCAAGTATCAGGAAAAAATGTATATATGTGTACATATATAAAAAAGATATATATGGCAAAAAACTGTATTTATTTTGCTATACAGTGTATATATCTATGTATATATAACAACAGATGGCAGTTTAACTGGTCTAGAATCAGAGTATTGTCAGCTTACATTCTTATGTCCCTGATCCCTTCTTCCTCTGGTTTAAAAGTGACTATGCTGTGGCTTTGTGCCATACTCAAAGGCACAACTGTATTTGCAGAACTTGCTTTTGGGGGAGACAAATTTAGCAGCGATATGTAGTTGTGGTCAGCTGTGAATACTGGGAACATCTGGAATATTTATACTCCTTTTAAAACATATTTATATTGCTAATATGCATTTATTTCTAAAAAGTAACTTTTCATAACTGTTGAATTAACTTTCCATAATTGTTGAGAACGGTGTCCATTTTACAAAACTTTAACAAATATTTTTATTAACAGGTTCTCATTCATTAGAGAGGGAAATTATAATGTTAAGCTTTAAACAGAATTCTATTATGAACAACGTACATGAATATAAAATACTTGGAAACGTAAGGAAACTTTTGCAGCAGTTATCATAACTTAAAAGTAGCTAATATTCTTCACACATTTAGAAATACTTGTTTTGAAAATGTAAGACTAAGTCATCAGTCACAAAAGGTGATTTAAAACTGTAAGACAGTTTTCATGGAAGTTTTTTTACTTCCCTATAGAACTAGGTACATAAGTACATACACTTTTTTACTGCATAAAAATAGATGGTAGGAAGTTAGCATAGGTCATGACTTAACTATTGTCTTGATATCACTCACATCTAAACTCCTACTGTGCAAATGACATACCACTTGCTACTTTTCAATGTCTTGCAATAAGAGCTACTGGAATGCTATGCAGAATACTCTCATGCACAGTGGCACATACCTAAGAGCATCAGTGTAAGTTCTGCATGTGTGCATGCTTGTTTTAAAAAATGAACTCCTGAAACAACTAGTTATACTGTGAACAGAATTATACCATTATAAATTATCACCTCATCAATAAAATATAGTAATTTGATTTTCATTCATGAGGTTCTTTTTCTCCACTTGTAACTCTGTTCTCCTTTACTAATTAGTAGCAGAGAAAATCATTCATTAAAATATAATATGTAACATGTATTTTGAGACAACAGGTAGTATTACACAATTATTAGACGTATCATGATTCAAACATTACATATATATAACTACAACCAAAAAAAAGGAAGAAACGAACTTCCAACACATTTCAGTTAATTTCTATTTTCTGGATTTAAGACTGTGGATTTCTCAGTTGACTGATCTATTCTAATGCAAAAACAGTTGAACTTAAAGCAAAATTGCTAAAATTTCAAATTACAATGCAATACAAAATGGATTTGTACCCAAAAGAGAGCTATACAAAACATATGAAACTGTATTAATGATGCACAAAATCCTTATGTTAAAATAACTCAAGTTCTAAGTCAAATGCTTTAAAGTTCAGAAAAGCTGGACATAAGACTTTGGCTCATTCTTGTGTGTGCTGCTTTCTATTTCATCTTCCTATTCAGCTTGTGGCCCTACACCTTCTATATATATCATTTACGAAGATAGAATTATTGGCTTTCTCAGCAGTATTTTGTGACATAAATTTCTATAGTGAAGCACTTGTATTCAAGTATAAACAAATGTATTTTCATAGAATCCCACTGAGATTAAAGGTATAATTACCCTCTTTCTGTGGGAGCAAAGGTAAAACAACGTACTAATTTTGAGTGCTCAACTTGTTATGCTTAGGACCCGATTTTCTCCGTATCCAGGTTTATCTAGTACCTAATATGTTCGAAGTATAACTCCCATTCATCTACTTACAGTTGTATGTACTCAGCACATTAAGATCACAAGTCAAACACTTGGAAAAAAAATCACCTGTGAAAGTTACAAAATGTACACAGAAGACTAGAATACAATCTTCCAGGAGATTATTCAATTCTGCTGTAAAGGACCCCTGTCTTCACTTTCCACTATCTCTCTTCTCATCCATCTTCACATATCCCATCTTCCACAGTGTATTATGCTCTACAGACAAGGGCATCTTTTCATTACACAATCACCATTCTTTTCATATTGTGCTCTGAACAGTTCTACTATAAAAAACAGTGTATGATCATATTGCCAAAGACCACCGGCATAGACATGCACATTGGTTATCAAGACTGAAGAATTTAAGACAATCACACAGCTGATGGTTGCTGTCACCTTAGTGGAGATGGCGGTAACTGCCTGTATAAATGTTGTTGGTCAGTTTTAACGTAAAACAAGGCAAATTACTTTAATTTACTTTCGGAGATAATGATTAGGCACATCCACACTAAAAATACTCCCAAAAGTAAACTCTTGTGTTTAAAAAAAAATTCATGAACAATCATCGCATTGTTATTGGAACCAGTATTTGACTGTACATGTTCGCTTAACGTGTAGAAAGGACAAATATTTCCCCAAAATGTAAATACAAGATATCACTGGACAAAGACACATCCTGAAGACATGAAACGAAGTATACAATATCCAGAGAAGTTTCAAAGACCTTTTTTTCCTCCTCAGTTCAGTTTCAGATCCTACAACAGAGAAGTCAAAACTTTGCTGGCAAAAATTAAGCTAAATCAAGCCTTTACAAATTAAAGAGCTCTAAAAGGCTGCCTTGCAAATCTCCTGGAAAAGTGAACTGAAGCTGCTGTTCATCTTCTGAATGAATGATTTTTTTAATATGCTTTGTAGGTTTAGGACAGGAATGTGACAGCAATGGCAATGACAGACAATCATCAATGCATCACATACAAGCCTCAAATTAAGATTCTGGAAGACAAATAAGTATATTTTCCAATGCCTTTATTGCAAACCATCTGGATTTAAGATTTTTTAAATACGCATTTTATCAGAAGTAATCTTGAACATGGACAGACCTAGAGTATATATAGCAAAAGAAAAATAAATCCTGGTCATGATTTTTTTTTGTACCTGAACAGGCAGAATCACAAAAAGTTCTTTTTCAGTTCCTTTTCTTTCTAAAGAGGCATGTTATCCAGAACAGCAGGCCTGAGGATAGTGATCATATTCCATGTCTTCTCTTATTCCTGTTTTCCAGTAATGGTTTCCAAAATTTTTTTCACAACTCAATTGTCCTCCTGCATTTTCTCTGGCAAAGATATCTGAAAACTTATCATACTGTCCTCCGAGTAACAAAATTTAACTTCATTTATTATTCAATTTAGTTTCTACCTTGTATCTTATTTTATGAAATACCTATTGAAGTCCCTTATTCCGGTTCAACCCCTTTTTAGTTAAACTATTTCTGAAAGGAACGGGGGTTTTTAAGTGACCTCATCTGCAGACCTTGTCTCCTTTTGTTTGCTGGGATGTCTCTTTCTTTTCTATTTTTAAAAATTTTCAATTTGTCTGGTTAATGTCTTTATTTGTGAGCACTTTTGGAAACCATACTAGCTTTGAGTGGCATCTGTATTTTTCAAGTGAACTGCACCCTGCAACCCACAAATTTCTAGAAGGGTCTCCAGATGGCAGATTTCAGTCTTTCCTAGGCCTTGCAAAAGGGGAGGGAAAACAGCATATGCAGTCAGCCTTCTTGCACATGTGGCTATGTAAGAGCCCATCAAAACAGCAATCCCACTGGTAAGAGCAGCAAAGTTAAACTTCTACAAAGAGTTATATATGGGTAAAGCTTTTATAAGTCTGAACACAATGACATCTACTTGGCCGCTACCTTTTTGTGTTCTACCACCAAAGGCATTGCAACTTTTGGCAAATTTAACTTACAACTAATCTTTTAAATAACATTAGAAGTGAGACAATTGCCTATATTAGATAATTAGGTGTAGCATTCAGAGCAGCCACCATGATCTGCTTAAATGTATTATATTATCAGTGGTTTCAGCTCATAACAATTATCTGTTCACAAGGAAAGAACTAGTTTCACTTATGCTTCCCCAAGGAAAAATGAAATCTTCCGTAACACATTATTGATAAGAAAGTATTTATGTACACTGTGTGGCATTGTGACTTCCTTTATTTCCCCCCTATTTGAATGCACCAATTTTTTGGTTAATACAGTAAATCTGTTGTATTCAACCTGAACCTGATTAATGATGCACTGTATCAAGCTAAGTAGAATTAAATTAGTGTATAATTGATTAGTATGTAATTGGAGCAGAGCTGTAGATTTACCAACTTTAATTAGGATGGCTTATTACAGATAATTTACGTTATCATAATATAAAACAGAAAATAGAAGTACTTGGTTCATCAAAAAGCTTAACTTAAGATCAGGTGGACAGCCTCATGGATTAGAGAAGCGTACAAACTAATGCCTTGCAAAGTTCTTTAAGACAAGTAAATCATAACAAGCTAAGTCCTTTAAAGAAAGGCAAATTGCTGATTAACCTTTTACCCTGGATTTCCTAAGCAATTAGACTGTTTATACTAATTTACTATAATAGACTATTCTAATAGAAGAGGGTAAATCTACAATGCTGCTACAATTAAACATCAGATCCTTTTAGTCAGTACACAATATTGCCAGACTGAGAATACAAAGATTACTACTCTCAAAAATGAAAAACAAAACAAACAAAAACACCACAAACCAAAACCACAAAACACCTTTAAGATTAAAGTGTACAAAGCATATGCATTTACTAAAGCAGCAGAAGGAAATAAGCAGCAGCAACTCAGCTACCAGACGTCATCCATATTTTCTTAACACTCCTTTAGATGGTAACTCCAGTCTAGACAGAGGGAAGAACTGCACATTCCCCTGAGTACACTGCCACAGTAATTATGTTCATTATCTTGCATGCTAACAACAAAGATATAATAATCTACCAGTGAATAATTCATACATTGTCAGGTCCCTCTGTGATGTTCATTACTAATGGTACTACTTACAGTGCAAGTTAGAACGCAATTTTTTTAAAGATGCATTTACTATCTAAACAAAATCTTTGAGTCAAGTCATTTTTACCTTCTTAACCATTAATAAATTTAGCAACCAGTAGAAACATCTTTTTAAAAAATCATTTTCTTATATATTTAAATGAATACCAAGCAGAGGAAGTGAAACAGCCAGTGGGCAACTCCACAGATAAACATAAATCATTATTTTAAGAGGTTAAACCTTAACATTTTTTAATTGTAAATTAACAACAAAAGAAGAGTCAAAAAGCTTTAATAACAATCATTGGTCATCCCCACGCTCCCGCCCCCAATACTTGCTTTGTTCACTACCAAGATTAAAACGTCTTTCCACTGGTTTTATCTGAACACTTGCCATCTTTCTCACATAATCTAAACAAACATCAAATTTAAGCAAAAACATTAATATAACTGACCTACTTGCCACTACAATTTATAATTACAATATTTTTATATTATCAGAACTAAATTCAGTATCTCTATATATAAGATTTTGCTTCCCATTTTCACCTGCTTTTATAATTTTCTTCTACTACACCTGCTGATTTAGTTTGGAAAAGTTAAAATGAGTGCATCTTAATCCATTTCAAAAATTGTTTCAGGTTTAGAACTGTCATAACTTGTCTAATAATCCACACATATTACTCAATTCTCTGAATCAATGTACTTAGCTTCAATAACTTCAAAACAATAAGGTATAAACCCCCCACATCATCTTTTTTATTTTCCTCCCCCTGCTCTCCTCAAATTCTGTACTGGTCCCTAAATATTTTTATAGGCTAATAGTTGATCTAATTTAGACACAGTTTTTACTTATACAGATTAGCACCAGTGTTGCTCTCTGCATACATGAGGTATTAAGACTATGATGAAATCCAATAGTAATAATCACAATTGATCATAATGTTCTGATTTACTTTCTGTGTGATTATGAGCACTTTCAGCAAATCCATTCACACTAAACAAATACAAAATCAGTTTTCTGTTTAAGATAATCATGATTAACTACCCAGTTTCATTAGCCCATGTAACAAACATGATCTTGGCAAAATGAAACACCAAAATGATGAGACTGATAAGAATTTAATTCAAAGTATATGCATCACCACTACCCTTCAACATCAAGAAAATATTTAGTGGAATTAACTGGTTCTCAGGCTCCCCTCACACATTTCC